>NC_057884.1:14085200-14692047 GCF_019740435.1 Gambusia affinis | reverse complement strand
TTTTTCTTCAAACTGGTCATTATGTCAAAAAGCAGGAGGTTGAACTCTCCCCAATGTTCAGCAAAACTGTTTTTTTTTTTCGTTTTTTTTTTCATACTGAAGCTGAGTAAAGGCGAGGCGATGCTGCAAAAATCATCCAATTTGTCATTGAGTTAAACAGGCTCTAACTTGCTGCAGTGTCAGAGTGCTGAGATGATGGGTCTTCTTTACAGTGAACAGATTGTACATAATCTGCTAGAAAATCAGCTCTTTGCACACTTTGCTAATCCCTACACACTTTGGCCTGGGGGAATCCCACTGACCTCTTAGTAAACCCTATTGGTCTCTTTGTCTACTATGAAGGCAGCGGTTTAGCAGGCATCAGCAAAACCTCAACAGAAACATTCATTTTTGTGAACATCCTTATTCTCCCTGTAGTACATTTTTGAGTCTTTACAGGCTGCTGAAATGTTGGACATTAAAGATATGACCCACTTGGGCCTTTTTTTGTCTTTTAAAAATATACACTGACAATAAAAACACTGTGGGGGTAATAAAGTATAGGCTTTCACTGCAAGGTTTCACAAAATTGTTTCCAAAGCTACAGTTTTTTTGTTTTGTTTTTCAGGTGGTTTTGTTGAATTTCTGACCATTAACATTTGCACAACACTTTGTATATTTCTGTAAACTAGTCATACACACTGCAAAACCTGGTGGTTAACCTGCAAAGTTATAAACCAGAGGGGGGACAGTTCTTTCCTGAAAAGCAAGTACTATTCATGTCAATGAAAGTGTCATCGAAATAAAAAGTCCTGACAGTGTTGTTCATGCCCAAATAGTGAAATCACTCTGTCATGTTTTCATTATGACATTTTACTCTGCATAGAAGAAATCTGCACTTTAGTGAAGAAGAGGAATACCAGACAGTGAATGTTTGTTTTACGTTTTTACTGTGTTTGCTATTTGCACTTTTAATTCTTCAGACTCAGAGCATTGCACAAATGCAAAGTACAACTTGGGAAAGGCTGTGAAAAAATGTAAACAACATTGCAGCACACATTGGAACTGTTGCAACTAATGCTTCACACACTCCTCAGCAGAGAAAGCTTAGGTTCACCTGAGATAAACTGTTTACTGTGTGAGACATTTTCCAGAAACTATGATGAAGAAAGGCGTAAAATTGACAACTAGTTCAACAGATTTGTTCTTCATGACTCCAGCAATGAAATGGGGATAATTAGTTTTATAGGGACTGAATGTTCAGCATTCAGTTCAGTTTGATTAACATGACATAAGCAAATGACAATGTTATAAAACAGCAAAGCTTGTGTGGAATCAATTGATGCATGTCCAAAAACATTTGCAAATGGTTGAAGGAAATGAGAAACTGCTATTTTGATGTGTACAAAGAAGTAAATGTTGTGAAAGATGAACTAAAGGTTTTGAGAATTTTAATGCTGATCAGAGAAATTGGACAAAGTAACAGGGGTGAACTGTAAAAAATGAATTCTGTTTGCTACATTTATTTTTATTTTTTTACCAGTTGTAGAGACTTCACTGGGCTCATGTCTCTCCAGCTGGTGAAAATTTAGGTGGAAATAACTGGGGACATTCATTTTTGTGAACATCCTTATTCTCCCTGTAGTACATTTTTGAGTGACAGTGTTTTTCTGTTCACAAGGAATCATTGGGACTTGAAAACAGAATTTATTGACAAAACCATTTCTTTTATTTTTTTTTTAATCTTATTTTTATTTTTACAAATTGGCAGAAAATTATGGCAGTTCTAGTCTAGTTTTTTTGCTACTTAAAATCCATTTTCCCATAAATAGCTCAGAGGTTTTGCTGTAGCCATAGCAGAATATAAAGTTTATTAAAACATGTAATTTGTATATTTGATGCAACACTGCCCCTTTTTTATCCAAAACCAATAAACTTCATTTTGTTTTACAAAAAAAAGTGGTTAAAATTTCTAAGTAAAGACATAATTTATGCTAATTGATCTATAAAGATGAAATACTTATTATAAGGAGAAAGGGAAAAGAAAAACAAATGGAAAGACATCTCTTATAAATATCGGAGCTACACACTTTAATTTTCTGGCTGATGAGTTAAAATGTTGCCTCAATATTTTCACATAATCTTCTGTTATCATCTTGTGTATCTTCAGCAGCAAAGCACTCCCATATGTTGTGTTTGCTTGATCCTGTTAAGTGTGTGTATAATTGTTCCAGCAGATGGACAGATCATCTTCAAACATCTGGAAATTGTGTCCACACAAAGAACCAGACTATGAATCGACTATGAAACCAGACTATCAATTTCTATTCTATGTCATAAAAGAACATAAGAACCATGCACAACCAGGACATTATCATCTGGACGCCCCCAAATAGTTTAAAGATGTAGTAATCTTAGTGAATCTAAAGTGCTGACTTTAAGGAAGGTAAAACAAATTACAATAAAGGTCCTAAACATAGATATTTTTTTGTTGTGGACTAGGATTTGGGGATAATCTTGGCAATCCTAACTAACCTAAAAAACATAATTTTACGCTGATTTAATGTCAGAAAATTGAGAAATATTAGGTATGCTTTGTAGTCTTGTGGGGGGTTTTTTCACGTTTGTCTGTGTTTTGACCAGGGAAATCCCTGCCTCGCTAAACAGAGTGATATACAGAGTGATGAACCCTAATCAATGGCTATAAAAATAACACTAGGGGTCTGTCTCTTTTCACTGTTGTCACAAAATGGGCCAAGTGGATTTAACATTACGCATCACATATTAACTTTTAGATTTACATTTTAAAAATATAACCAATTTTTAATAGCCAAATTATGTTTGGTGTTTAAATTAAATGTAACTGTATCAGTGATTTTTGTATACATCACAATATTTTAGAAATTAAATTCATTCATGCATTAATTCATTTTTACTATTGATGCATCGTTCAGGATTCAGTGGGAGGTGTGCATGACAGGCTGCAATGCTGTCAGATGAAAGGAAATAATTGCAATCGTTTTCAGTGCATGAGCGTTTCAGTGCACGTCCCACTTGTAAACCTCTACAGCAGGGCGATAGTGCGCGTTCCCGCGGACTCGCTATAGAAAACAAAGCTGAGCGTCTTCCATATCAGCTCGGGCTGCAGACTCAAGGAATATCCGAATTTATTCTGGATATATCGCACAGAATATGGATCTACAGTGGGTGTAACATCGTTGCAGACCGAGCCATCTCGGCTGAGGTGACAGCAGGACCCTAGCGAGACCGACGAAAATAACATCTGTGTGTGTTTTTTTTTCCTCGGGGTGCTTTGTCTTGTCCACCTAACGATAGCAAACCATCATTTTCATCTCAATTGCATGAAATTCAGCTAGTAATTACTAGCTGCCGCCGGGATGTATCATCATGTTGTCACCTAAAAGTATCTACTAAGACGTCGGATTGTGAAGGAAAAGCAGAGACCCCTCGCTCCCCGGTCCCAGCGGGCTGACACCGGGACCTGAATCTGCGTTAGCCACAGCCGCGGAACCCACTGTTTTCGGCGATATGGCGGAGCAAGGCTACTCATCCTGGTGAGTGCGCACAGGCGTTGCGCTACCGATTAGTAGCGGCTGCCTAACATTAGCTGCTGCTACTGCCAACTCTGACAACACTGTGTCAAAAAGCAAATGAACCAAACACCTGCCATTCTGCATAAATACTTGTTTTGCCACGTCAGCTATTTTGGTAGCCTTTGTGAAAGCGTAGAAACCAAATTCACACATATATAGACACATTTATCTACATCTGGTTAGCTAGTGGTGGCTAATGCTGTGCTAACTTTATTCAGCTGCGGTCAAATCGAGTGATGCTATTGAAAACGAATGAATAGCTGGCTATGTTGTATGATGTTAGGGTTTGATAGTTTTATGGGTGGCTTTTTATTTCATTACAGAACAAGTCCCTGCACGAAAATCGCATTTCTGTTCAATAAATTGAGGTTCTCCAGCGACACAGTTTAGACTAGCCGTGCCAACATACTAGCATTTTAGCTGGATAGCATTTTGTCGTCGAGCCACAGCTCACAATAACAAAGGTTATGCTAAACTAGCATCGCGTCGTAACAGAAAATACCAGTTTCTCTATTATATCACAACCCTGCTTATAATAAATAGTCTATTATTCAGCATTTTAACAAAATACGTCCTCAGTCAGTTGTTTGTTGTAATGACTTCCAATGTTATGGGAAGTGTAGATTTAGTGACTTGAGCAAAAGAGAGCGTTGGTCTCCATGAATGAAGAAGACTGTTCTGTAAAGGCGTAGTTGATTAATGTCGATTTAATTGTTACCAGGATTGAGTCTTAGTATCATTCCTGCCAGCAAACAAGGGGAAAAAGAGACATGTTTTTACCAGACAGGACTTGTTTTGCCATATCCTCTCACGGAATGTTGTATTGGTGTGACAATACCTACAACAGACTAAATTAACAACAATAAAGTCCTTATTTTAAAAATACTTCAAGGCAGACGAGGTGGACTGCATCAATTGACCCTATGTTTCAGGCCATTCAAAGTAGCAAATATACCAAGGTTTTTAAAACTTGCTGTTTCTAAATCCACAATGTTTGTCCATACTGTATTTATGTATGGCTTAACAGTATTTTCAAAACATCCCAGAGAAAGTGCATCTGGCTAGCATAGAGGAATGCTGTAGGAATCCCACCCACTCCTATTTGTAGCTGAAAACTGCCAGCCAGATGGCTGAAAGGATGCAACACATTTTCCTCCCTCACAAAAAATACACATTTAACCAACTTAAAATATTTCTGGCTGCAAAAAACACAGGTATTGTGGTAACAGGAGTATTACCTTTCGGTCATACTTTGGCAATATTGTTTTAGAACTACATTTGGCATGTATGTTGAGCATCCTGTTACTGATTAGTTGCCTAATCAGACAGCCTTAATGATCAACTTGTAAGACTCAGTTCTTGGGATTTATTTACCAGTAAATATTTCAAACAGTCCTTTGTGATATCAGTAAAGCACTTACCAAATTTGGGATGATGATATATTTTGAATTATTGTGTAACTCTACAGTTACCTAAGGGAAACGGGATCATATTTTGTACATTAAGCGCTTAAAAAAGTCCTAATTTACAATGTTTTTTTTTGTTTTGTTTTGTTTTGTTTTTATTATTTGTCCAAGTTTGTGTATCAAAATGGAAATGAATAATAATCAGTATTTTGGGAGCTGTAGAAATAATTGTTGCATTTTGTTGTGAAAGCAGCTAGACTGTGTTATTTGTATTGAACATGTGTATTAATACAGTAAAAAGTAACTTGTACTTTTACCATAAGTGTGTTTCATAAATAGTAACCATTTCAAATGCCAGCAGATTAGAGGCGAGAACTATCACAACTATTAGAGATGCACTGATCAGGTCTATACTGACCCAACACCAGTTCTCAGATTTTGTTGAGATCAGATCTACCAAGTGTTGTTTTCTTTTAGGGATTGCCATGCATTTGAGTTGACTTTGTTTTTGTTTAAACAATTCAGTTGATCAAATATTAACCATGGAAGCAAAGGAGTCCTGTAGGTTCCTCAATAGTAAATGAAAGGATTACAAGATTAAATCATATGTCCATATTATTTATCTGATTTTCACTAAAATAAGAAACAAGTGTTTCAGGGAGTATGCTTTTCGTTCTCTTGTTTACAGGCCAAAAAAGTGACTTCTAAGTTTGAATGCATGGAAGGAACAGAGCCCACACCACTCAGAAAATCCAACTTGCTATTCTGTGTTTGTTCTGCTGATCATCAGTCAGATTTGATTGAGGGAGAATTTGTACATTTGAAGCTAGCTTGAGTGAATAACAAATATAACTTTCACTGTTGGCACAGTCCACTGACCTCTCATTTAGTTTGTCTAAAATGCGCATTTCCGTCAGTACATTGATCTTCTCATTCAATGTACTGTTGAAACTATTTTATTTTACTTTAATGCTTGATTTACTAGAATGTGTCTTGTTTAATAAGGAAAGAAACTAAAATCGTCAATATGATAACAACAAGTTATCTTTTCATGAGTGTCTAACACCTATGAATATCAACATGCTTCTCTTTGGCTTTCCATTTTCAAACAGAAGTCTCCAATACAATATTAGCTGTCATCTTCTAATTAGCATCACAGTAACTAGGGCCTGAGATGTGACATAGATGCCAAAACACAAGGTCTGATGTGTATTTTGTCGTGCTTTAGATCAGGGTCTGCAACTTTGGGATGCCTCCTGACTTTACCAAACCTCATTTAAAACGCAGAATTATCCCCTTCTCATGTCAGCAAATTTTGGAAAGGCCTCGTCATTAATGATTCATTTGATTCAGGTGTGTTGGAGCAAAGATGCATCCAAACGTTGCAGGGCAGCGGCAGTGGAGGATGAATTTCAGACTGCTGGTTTAGATATTCTGAATAATTTATGATATGTCAGCAATATTCTACCATTGTGGTCTTGATTGGAAAGAATTTTTAATTATAACGTAGACATTTGCTGCAAGAATACCCACTCACTTCCCTTGTTTTGATCCATTGGCCTGTTTAAAAAATAAAAAAACCACACAAGAAAATTGTAAGCAAAAGCAAATATTCTAATCTAATTAAAATACTTGGCAATGATTTTTTGAATAGTATTGACCAAAATCTCCATTTGAGCTGCTGGACTTATTTAACATTGTGAGTTAAGCTTTGAACAAAATATCTTCTACATCACACAGAGATCTACTGCTAACTCATATGAGTGGGATTGATCTTCATTGCAATACATTCTGCTTTTATCCTCATTGCAGTTGGGCAGTGTTCTGAAAATATACATAGTGTCAGATTGATTGTGGCTCCAGGTCAGGATGTGTGTTTTGCTCTTGTTTCAGTATTAACTTCTACATCCCAAGCACCCCTGGTACTTGTGGGCAGCAGCGTTTGCACCAACAAAACCAATGCAAACACATGTTATACATCGACCAATATTTTCATATTGCCTATCCACGTTATGGGTAGAGGCTCATCTAAATGACAAAAACATTTTCAACCTCAACAAGAGCTACTTCCAACACTACGCAGCTAAATGAAAGAAATGCAAATGGGAGCCAAAGACTCATATCCAGAAAAACACACAAACTACTTCTTAAATTAAAGTTCAAACTCTGCTCTTTCTAACGGAATAGGCATCACCACGCTACATCAAAAACTCAGTGAATCAGCAGCTGAGGAGCAGAAAAAAAAATAGGCTTATTTCACAAAGGCAACAACAAACTCAATCTTTCCTTTGCAATTTTATGATCATGATCCATGTTAGAAAACTCAGACTCGTTCCCTTGCTCTACGGAAAATCCGTAAAGCCTCGTTGTTATTGCGGAGTTGTATAGGCTAGGTAATTTTTGGATTCTGTTTGTTATGATGGTGGATGGATGTGTCCCTCATCCGATTTGACCAGTGGGCTCTGGGAAAAGTTAGATTGCAACTGCACACTTTTAAAGGGCTATTCCCATCATGAAATGCCTTTTTTTTTATAGGTGGAAATGTTTTATTACACCTTTTTTCATATTGTGACATCTTAATGTGTTGTCGTTCATTAACATAAGTGTCACTGTTTAGACCTCTAGAGCAGTGGTCCCCAAACACCGGGCCACGGACCGGTACCGGTCCGAGGACCAATTGGTACCGGTCCGCGCAAGAAATAATTAAATATGTTTGTTCTATGTATTGAGCTGGAGGAGTTTTTATTTTGAAAATATTAAACCGGAAGTTGTTGGTTACGTCTTGCGCGCCAACATGCAGCAGAATGAGTAAGAAACAACGGCATCGGTCTCGATCCTAACAGCGCCCCCACCCTCTAGTCCGCAAAAAATTTACGAAGGATTGACCGGTCCGCTCTACTAAAAAGGTTGGGGACCACTGCTCTAGAGTATTCTCTCCGGAGTCATACCTTTTTATTTTTATACTAGAACTATTTGAATAAACCTGGAAGCTCCTGAGATTTATTAAATTAATTTTGTAGATGTCAATTTCTAGAAGTTGTCACAAAAAGATGCACAGGAGTCAGAACTGACACACAAATGTGCTAAAACATTATCTGGTTACTGATAGACGAAACAAAACTGCATTCACTTCAAATAACTATTTTTCACCCCTCATTTTCAAAACATAAATTCTAAATGTTGTTTTATTGTGCAGTGGCTTATGTGCTGTGAGAAGATCATAAATTAATCTATCTCTTGCTTAAATTATAAAAAGAGATTTCCAACTACAAGTTGGAGTGGGTGTAACCATCAGTCTGGCAGTATGCTACTTTTATTGCAGTGTCACAAAATCCTTTTTGCATTGTTGTTAAACATCCATCAGCAATTTTAGGATAATTCTGCAATATAGACAGAATAAAACATTAACCAGTCTCAATCCCTTTGTAGAAAAACAACTCAAAACAATTGTAAAGGAATCTGTCAAACCACTAGTTCCATTTATGTTTTTAAAAATTAGCACACCTTTCTTGTTACACATTTTAAAAGTAGTAATAAATTAACTCAGATTAATTTCCAGTATCAGGCCGCTAAGCATTTACTGATATTTCAGCATCACTGATTCAGTTGCTGAACTAAACACCATAAATTTGCTCCAAGCATGTTTATTTTTTAAGCCACATGAAAAATGATTGAGTGTCCAATTACTTGAAGGAGGTAATTTGTCAGATTAACTGCTGAATAGTCACAGTTAAATACAATAATGCTTCTAATCCAAAACTAATATGGAGGAAAATAACTTGTATGGAAAATAATCCTTTATAACTTTTCATGTTGGTGACAGATCTATTAGCTGGTCAGTAGGTGGTGTTTTGATTACACATAAATCATCATCTGAATACTTTTCCCCCAATTAAACGGTCTGATAAATTTTTTATTTCAACTCCTGCATTTTCTCTCTTCTCATTTCCTAAAAATGGAGCAGCTAATGTCTGCCTGTGTCAGATATTTGGCTAATAATTATAACCTTGGGCTTCTGGTGTCTTGAAAAGAAATACTTGTACCTACTTTATGCTGTGGTATGCTTCTTCTTACAGACTGAAGAAAATGTTAATGTTGGATACTAAATTTGTTAAACTGAGCACAATGATGGGATGCCATTACAGAAAGGGATGAATTGCAAACATTTTTTTACAACTGTGAAATATTTTTATGTTTGAGTAGATCTAGGCGTCCTGGGAACATATATAGCTGCTATATATGTGAGAAACAGTCATTTTTATTCCCATGTTAAAGAGCTGTACTTAACATTAAAAGCTGTTTTATTCAAAACAAGGTCAGGTACAGTGAATAACTTTCAGCTGCTTTTTATAGCAAAAGGTATATGACTCCCAAGTCTTTTGCATTACAGCTTTTTGCATTAAGCCTCGACTAGTTTCTCTTCCTCTCCTTTGTCTTTGCAGCTGTCAAAACTGCGTACTCTGTGAGCGTGGACTTCTTACCCATCACATTTTAGGTGACATTTAGAGAGTGGCACTTCCTCATGCTGAAGATGGTAGACACAAGAGTATGTGAAGGAAAAGCAGATATATCCACACTTTTATATGTTGCACTTGGCCTTAAAACTGTCCAAACTGTTGCTCATATTTTTTGATAGTTATTTTCCTGAATCAAGCTCACAGCGCATCAATGTGCAAAGAGCACTTCCAGTGATAGAGGAGGTTATCATATTTTTCCCTGATCAGTTTTGATGCATGTGTGTGCACATGACAAAGCGCAATTGCCGTAGAGTTAATTCTGCAACAGGCTTCGACGTTAGTAATTATTTCCACACTTCAAATTTACTATAAACTATTATAGCTCTGTTTGTGTTTGGTACTAACAGTTTCTTTGGTTATTTTTTATTTCATATTTTTTAAAGTGCACTGACATGAACCAACTCACCAGTGACGATGTAAATATACTTTTGTCCAAGCAAAACTAGTACAAACATTAGTTTATTATTGTTTATCCTTAGCAACTGTACTGTGTTATGATCGGAAAAATGGCACAAAGCAAATTTCAACCAGTGCAACAAAGTTGTGCCTGGCAATTGTCACCTCCTCTGCTCCACTTAATTGGACAATTTTAGCTAAGAAGTGGTTTATGTTTGCCTTTTTTCTTGACATTGTATTTAGGTTTTTGATAACCATTAATGTTTTAATTTAAAGCTGCCTCTCGTTGTTTGCCGATTCATAGAGATTGGCTACATAAACTTAAAATCTGATGATATTTTGGATTACTCATTATGAGAATGATAAAAGTAATGATAAATGGGTATTTACAGCATCTTTTATAGTCTTGGATGACAATTCACCACAAACACAGATACTGGTCTCAAAACACTTTAAAGTAGGCTTTTTCATAACACTAGTTACATAAAGAAGTGTGATTTCTTTTTTTTTATCACTAAACTGCACAAAGCCACATCATTTAATCACATATTTGAACAAATAATATCTCATGCAGTCAACAGTGGAGAAAACTAAATAGCAATCCTTGCAATTCTGTATTGTCAGGTTTTGGGGGTTTTAGACCCAAGTTGGAATTTATTGCCATAATAAACAACAATTCACTAGCAGTACAAGAGACGGTGTCGTCCTTCAGTTTGTTTGTGCTACTTTACTAAATTCCTGGTATCCTACCTCCCCTTCTAGTAATGGTAACAACTGGAATCAGGTGCCAGGAAATTAATAATAGATGCAAGACACAAGTGATCCCGGAGAGCAAAGCTGCCCTAGACAGTCCCGCGACTGCCCCCATTTTTGATTGTTAGTGAGACCTTTTTCTGGAGTAAAAATAACTGGAGAAACAGCTTTTTACAAAGGCTGTTTTTTCAATCACCAAGATATCTTCCCAAAGGTTTTTTGGGATCGTCAGGATTAAACTCAGACAATTGAGTTCTTTGGATGCTGATTACTCCTGAAAATGTTTAAAATGGTTCAATGTTTTCTCTCCTTTCTCTCAACTTGATAGTTATTTAGTTTGTTTTTTTTTTTTATCCTTTTCTAAGTTGGTAGGTGCTTCTGACTTTATGTCACATGTTGTCACCAGTCAGGTTCTTTTTAGGTGATTTCTGGATTTTATAGAATATAACCTAAATCAATAAAGTTAGTTGAAAAATCTTGATTTAACAATTGCATTTTGTTTTCACTCAAGTAATGTATCTAATCTTAAGATAAGTAAGGTTTGAAAAATTAATGTGGACACTATTTTAGTCTTGTATGAATTGTGTTTAGTACTTCTAGCCAGGTCTTTCCTGGCCCTTAGCCATTTGCTTAAAAGGGTTTTGACTAACGATGAAGGTGGTGCTCAATGAAATGAAGTAAAAAGTTTGCGACTTTAGTTGGTTCTGAAAGTATTGTGAAAAAATGTGCTCAATTATCTTGTTCTAATAAAACAAAAGGCTGCTTTAAAATGTTACAAGAACTATGAAAGGTACTATTTTTTTCTTTTTTTAAAGATAACACTAGTTATCTAAAAGTTTAGGTTGCTACAGTTTATGCTGTAATAATGTATCTTGTATGCAGCAGATCCATGTTTTTTTGAAAACACAATTTATGTTAGTAGTGTGTTACTTTATCCCTCAACATTTTAGCAACAAATTGGCAGAAAAACGAAAACACCCAGTGGCACCAAAGATAAGCAGATGAAATAAAATAATTTCACAACTAAATCAGAAGTACATTAAAGGTAATTAACTCTTAAAATTAGTCTTGTCTGCTGTTTTACCAAGCATGGAAGTGACAATTTAAAATGAATTCTCCCTGACTTGTTGGCTTTGCCCTAAATAAGGAGTTTTAAAATTTTGCCATATTGTAATTAATCATAGATTTTGCTCTTAACTAAAAACAACCTTGCACCTTCAAAAAATGTTGCTCCAGTATCAAAAATTGTCTTGAGTATGGAGTGTTTTGATATTTGAATTTTTAGTATTGTGACAACCCTACATCTTTTATGTAGTAAGGGTAGTAACGAGTGAAATGGCACTGAATATCCGTCCATCCTTTTTCTGTTCACCCTTGTCCCTAATGGGGTCAGGAGGGTTGCTGGTGTCCATCTCCAGCTATGTTCCGGGTGAGAGGCGGGTTCACCCTGGACAGGTCGCCAGTCTGTCGCAGGGCAACACAGAGAAATAAAGGAAAAACAACCATTCACACACACACCTAGGGAGAATTTAGAGAGACCAATTAATCTGACAGTCATGTTTTTGGACTGTGGGAGGAAGCCGGAGAACCCGGAGAGAACCCACGCATGCACAGGGAGAACATGCAAACTCCATGCAGAAAGACCCCGGGCCGGGAATCGAACCCAGGACCTTCTTGCTGCAAGGCAACAGCTCTACCAACTGCGCCACTGTGCAGCCGGCACTGAATATGTTTTCTATTAATATTCCTGCCCTTTTGTTTTCAACTATGTATTGGAGCTGAAATAAAATTTCTAAATATGGCTAAAAAAAGACAGATTTTTAGGACCTTCTGCAATGAGGAGCTATTTCTGGTTTTTGTGTGTGTGTGTGTGTGTGTGTTCACATGAACAAGTGCAATTTTAAAGAGGAAGCTAGGTTCATGTCACCAAATATGTCCACTTATCTAGGAACACCCAATCAAAATTGTTTGATCAGTAGAAACTATTGACACTCATTGTCCCAGTACAGGCTACTTCAGAGGTTTGCTTTTGCTAAATTGGCAATAAATTAACATAACTGCAGAAGTTTCCACAAGAGGACATTTTGAAAGATTCCAGTGTTGCTCAACAGTTTTGGTTTAAAAATGCTAGGAGATGCTATTTTTATTTTACTTTAAAAGAAGATTATTCAGTTTCAAATCTTACTTACAAAGCTTACTTACAAGATGGAGTTTTTTTTTGGTCTTCAAAATGTTCCTAATACATTTATAGATTTTGGGGGCGGATGTGTTTCTACTCTACAAGGATTTCATTCCACGTATCTTTTATGAGTCTTACAAAAGAGATGCATTCATGTTAGCTCACTAATGTTAATAAGGAGACGCTCAATTTTATAGAGGAGCTTTAATTCTTGAGAATGTTTTTGCCCTTCTGCAATAGAGAACACATTGTTTTACCACGAATAATCTAGTTAAATAAACTATAATAAAAAACACATGTTTCACAAGGAGCAACAACAGCCACAGTTGAAAACTTTGACATATTTAACTTATTTAAAGGTATACATGGATCAGAAAATTAACAGATGTGTCAGTCGTTAAAGGTATGTTCCCTAACCCTTCCATTGCAGAGAGCAGAGCCAAATTATGTTACTACAGTAGAAATCTACCCTAGATAACAACCATGTTTTTTTAAGTTTTAAGTAGCCAAATAACATCTGGATGTGTTCTTTAAATGTAGTTATTTAAACTAGTAAAGTGAAAAGCAGACCTCCACTTTTGGAGGAATAAACACTCATGTCTAGCCTCTTTTAAGAATTTAAACCATGTTCCAAGACACACACACAAAAAAAACCAATTATTGTCCACTGATGGTTGTGTATCTTTAAATGGTTTTAAAATTGAATGCTGGTGCATTAGTGGAGAATTACTTGGGATGCTCCAGGTAATAGAACGGGCCATAATAGTATTTGTATTAGTTGTTTCGATTGATGGCCAACTTTTGCCAATACGAGTAACTTACCAGTGATAGGCCAGGTCTTCCAGAATGTATATGCTGTTCCCAATCTTGCACGTTAGTATAGTTTGTGTCATGTGATTTAAAAGCAAAAGCTGGCACCCGTCACTCTTAACACACAAAAATTTGCAATTACTGTTACATTGGAGGATGAGATGTGTTTAAAAAAACACTACAAAAACAGGGGAAGTATCAAAAGTTGTTAGGCATGATGAGAAGAATGAGGTCTAAATAGTAAGACACTATGATTAGTTCAAAGCCACAAGCTTTATTTTAACACCCTGCCATTTATTTTTAGTTTGATCATACTTTCGCTCAGTGGCTGTCTACTAATATGAAGATAGATTTGATTAGTAAATGTATGTGCATGCTTTTAAAGTTCAAGGTTTCAAAACTAAAAAAGAAATCTGTTAAATCCAATTTAACTTTTGTTTGTAGGGCTGATCATTTTTCGTCCAGAATTTTCTAACTGGATCAGAACAGATCCGAGAATGCCACTTAATCATCTTTGTGGCATGTTGACCTGTGCCTCTGTGCTAAAGTAATGCGTGCAACTGGTTTGATGAAGGACGGTATTGGAATTGTTATTGAAAACCTAGTCTGTCAGCGAACAAGGCCGTCTTATGGCACTTTAGGCCGTCGGCCAGCTCTCAACAGTCCCGGATTGTATTTTGTTTTTAAATGTTCCATTCATCTATCTCACTCATGTTCTCCAGGCTTCTGTGCACAGAATTCAGACAAACCAGTTCAGTACCAGAATATGAATGAGGCCTGTGGTGGATTAAACTAGCTGTCTAGCAGCCCACTGTGTTGACGGGGAGTGTGTGACATAATTAATGTCGGCATGCAGGAGAGCAAGGTCACTTCCTTAATCACTGTTTTAATGCTTGGAAGACATGGAATAGTTTTAGGTAAGAAAATACAAATGATTATGCACATTGGCATTTTTGGACAAACAGCTTTGTGATGCTACATTGTTCTGGTGGCTTGTGTACAGTGTTATTTTCCTATAACCAGTTTTTCAAGCTAGCACTGGTCTGACAAGAAACATACTGCTTGATGAACTGAAACATACATTTGGTGAAAGAATTTATTTAAATCAAATTTATTCTTTTAGCTTTTAATGCCAATGTCAACTTTGAGAGAAAGTTAGTACTTTTTTATTTATTTTTTTTTAGCTACTACAAGTTACTTGGATAGGAAACTGGCCTAATGAAGTCAAGTTTGCACCTTGCAGCTAAATGCAAACATGTCAAGGTACCAAAGTAAATTTTCCCTAGAAAATAGTAAGCATTTTGAGGTTGAGTCAAAGCTTTGATGCAGCTAGGGCTGGATAATATAGCTGAAAAATTTATCACAATGTAAGCATTTCATATTGGTTGATATCAATAATAATGTTTAGTTTTTTGTTTCAAATATCTGAAAAACTGCAAGAATAGTGACATGATCTTTCCTCTCCACACCATTGTTTATTTTTAAGTAGTCATGAATCATGGTGGCAAAACATGAAACAGAGCGAATGAGTTGGTTGATGCCACCAACTTTACTTAGCTGGTCATCAGAGGTAGAGCAGCTAAAATCTTTCCTCTGCCTACATTCCCCAGAATGCTGTGCGGTTCTGGATTGGAGTTCCATGATATTATTAGAAATTCTATCAGATGCATTATCTATTGAAATTGATCACTTGTCTGTTGTGATATATATTATTTATTTATTGTCCACCCTTTGATGCAGCACCAGATAATGTATATTGACTGTTTTATATGCAATATGCAAATTGTGACCATATAAGGTTTTGTTTTTGTTTGTTTTTTTTGGGGGGGGGGGGTTTCCTGAGATGATGTCAGCCTGTATATTTTTCCAATGAAGCAGCATGTTACGGAAGTTATGTTAACACAAAATAGTGCACAATTGTGAATTATGAGAAAAATGATTAGTGGCTTTCGATATTCTTTAGAAATGAAAATCTGGAAAGTCTGGCATTTCGTTCTTAGTGCTGTTCTTAGTGAAGTAGCTCAAGCTCAGTCAGATTTTGATTCAGATTGCAAATTGAATTTAGATCTCTGCGGTTACTGGAGTGATTCTAAAAACATGGTTGCTATGATCTAAATTATTTGTCAATGTTTATTTTTGTGATACAAAGTGAAAACCTCTCCAATCTTTTGCAACCTCCAACAAGTTTTATTTAATAATTTCCCCGTATTTACCACCCAGTGTTTTGTTTTGCTGATTTGTCTCATATGAGCATAAAACCACTTTTCTCATGTTTGCTGGGTCCCCATCATGGTTATAAAATTGCAAAGGGGACTTCTTGCTTCGTTGTTGCCACACTTCCACATCTGCAATTAGGTTGTTGTATCAACATATTCTGCCACCAGTGCTGCCACTTGTGCTGTGGATCTCTGTAGCTCCTCCAATGATACCATAGCCCTCCTGACTTCTTCTCTGAATAAAGCTCCCTTTGCTTTCCCACTCAGTTTGCGTGGACAGATGTCTCATGGTTGGTTTGCTGGTGTATTATACTTCCATTTTCAGATGTCTTGAACAGAGCTGCTGTTGAATACATCCAAAGCTTTAAGGTTTTTAAGAGTTTTGATAGTTTTATAACTTATTCCTACCTTAAACTTATCCATAGCTTTATCCCTGACCGGTTGCATGTTTGCCTTGGTCTCCATGATTAGATGGAACGGATGGTCTGTTTCACAAATCTGAGCCATCTAACGCTATTTGCTTGTCCTGGGTTTTCTTTTTCTATATCATAAAGGAAAATAGTTAAAATCACTACCTTTCCTTTTCTAATATTGTCTTTTTTCCCCGATCTATCATAAAATTTCAACAAAAGTTTGTAGTTGTCCAAAGGGACATGAACACTTTAAGTTCAGGCTTTTTCAAGATTGGTAATCTGCGATCGGCCAAAAAACTGCAATCGGTGCAACCTTAATATGTATAATGTCTTAATTTTGTCAAATTCATTTATAAATCTCAGAAATAATTGTCCATTTTAAAACCATTTATTACAAAACCGATTGCATAAATGAGTGGGCTAAATGCATCATCAAAGGATTTGCAGGCAGACATTTTTAAGTTAATAAATGAATTGTTTAAGCCTGATGGAACAAATGCCAATGAACTTACTGAAATACATTTTTACAAACTCATCCAGAGCCACAGCTTGTCATGATGACATTATTTCTCCACTTGTTTCCCAACTGTTGAGTCATGTGCTCTGAGTTACGCTAATGTACAATATAAAGCTTGTTAAAGGAAATCTGTAACCTTTAAAAGCCAAGATAAGTGTCCTCAGATTGTCACATTATATTGCTAGCCCTGTTGGATCACATTTTTTAAGAAAATGCAGCAAGGTTTACGTTTCTATTTTCATCATGTTGTTTTTCACTTGTATCCTGTTGACTCAATTCTGTATGTTGGGTGCAATGATTACTGGAAACCAAAATGTGTTCAGTTTTTAAAATAAACCTTTTGAGGAGATTCAAAACTATAAAAACATCTAACATTTATTTTTGTAAAAGGTCTGTGGTTGCTGACCTGGTTCCATTAAAATGAATAACACAATTTCTGTCTGAAATACTATGCAGCCAGATTAGCTTACTCATACAGTACTGCATAATGCTAATTTCTGGAACTACGTTGTCCCGGTTACTGTTTTCTAAGAATTTGTTGTTTTGTTTTTTTTCTTGGAATTGCCAAAAGGAGAACTGTAATGATAAGAAAATGCAGATTTAATCAAGAAAAACTAGTGAATGAATTATGTGGAGAGATACATTTGTTAAACAGCTCAACTTCATCACAACTAGTAACCAGGGGTAACTAAAGTCAGGCTTTGAAACAACTAAGAAGGTTCCTTGTTTGGGCGTGCTAGTTGCATTTCAGCTATGAGGACATTTATTGACAGATTTCAGTGCAGCTCAAATGACCTACAAATGAAGTCGGAGCAATAAACAAAGGTCAGCAGCAAGCTATGCTCGCTGTCTCTGCAGCATGCATGTTGGCACCTGTAATTCCCCTGTGCGCTCTGACCACACCCACTGCCTTTCATGCAAAGTTTTCAGCTCATAATCTCCTTTATGTAAAAATATTATTTAATGTTTGTCACGTTTAAGTTGTCTGTTGTGTTTCTCCAAAATACGAGTTCGTCTGTTAAACTTTAGAAGCTTTCTGGTTCTTAAATGAATTATTCTTTACTGAGGGATTTAAGTTGAAGGGTTTAGCAGATAAATTGATGATTTATTTGCTCTTTCCTACAAATTTGTAGTTGTAGGAATATATAGTTTTAAAATATTGTAGTTTGAGTAAATTTTATTTAAATATGGACTACAAAAGAACATTTGTGCCTCATGTTCACTAATAGAGGAAGTAGTTTTAAATCGAACCTAAAGTGAAAGGATTACAATACGTCTGTGTGCAAATTTAATAAGGTGCTGCTTAATATTTATCTGCATCTATAAGGGTAAAGATTATTAAATATTATTTATTTATTTATTATGGCACAGTAATGCCTGTCCTTCAAATGATAACTAAATGCAATATTTTGCGTACTTTGCATGTATAAAAACTATTCTCAAAAGGTCTTCCAAGCTTTTTTCTTTCCTTTTTTTAAGCTTTTTAATACCTACTTGTTTTGCTTAGAAGTATAACCTTGTTTTTATGTCTCTCATGTTTTTAGGGCATACTCCCTAGTTGACTCCAGTCAGGTGTCCACCTTCCTGATCTCCATCCTTCTTATCGTCTATGGCAGCTTCAGGTGAGTAAATGATCACTTTAACCACCAGTTGAGCATGAATCTATTCTCAATTTGAAACTTATTTAGACCGCTGTTGTCGTTTACCTCCATCTTTCGGAGGCAGTTTTCTGTTACCTTGTTACCAAGGAGACCGCTGTAGATCAGTTAAAAAAAAAAAAAAAGAGAAGCATGTACATGTCTGAAAATTAGTGTGAATACGTATTCTCCTAGCGCACTAAACTAAAGCTGTTCTTGAGAGGAAGCCGATCTGCCTCCAACCACACTCTTCCTGTGGCTCACGCTTAACTAGTCATAACAAGTTAACCAAATGGTACTAATACATCTGGCATTACCTTTGATATCTGAGGTCTCAGAAAGATACAACCAAAAGAAAGAGGCAAGATTAATAAAAATAAAAAATAAAATGTGTTAAAAATGCTTAAAGTTTGGTCATCTACATAATTCTGGCTGACATTAGGCTGCTATGACTAGTGTGACTTTATCTGTCGAACGCTGCTGTTGAGGCGGCTGACAAGATTCCTAAAAGAATATTTTCTGTTCCATCTTCCTTGGACTTTATCTTTGAGGAAACATTTAGAATAGGGTTGCACAGTTGTAGAAAAATGTATCATTGCAATGATATCTAATGTATTAATAATGAGTTACCATTAACTACAATTTCCCCACCATCTCCCCTAACCTTCTGATCTTGGTTACTAATATTTATATTGTTTGTGGTGCTAAAGAACAGTAAAAAAAAAAAAAATTATCTTAGTGGGCAAATATATTATTGAAAACAGAGTTTCATTGCATTGCAGAAGTTTATTGCAGTTGTGATATTGCAAACATTGATATATCCTAGCTTAGAACAAGTTCTGCAAACTTCACAATCCAAGTTTTTTGCTTCAATCCCAACTAAATAAAACACACTTAGAAATACAGATGCTGCATAACATTTTGAAAAAAATTTATATTTTTCAATATTTTTAATATTTGTGGAAAATGTCTATTTTCTAAAAAGCTCAGTCTTCAATCTAATGAAAAAGAAATCTAAAAAATATAGCTGGTCTTATTTGTGCCACACTGTTGCATAACTTCAGTATTATTATGCTTAAGTTTGAAAACAAAAAAGTACAAATCCAAAATCATTAAGAGCCGTCGTGGGAGTTTCCAAAGAGTCACTTGCAGCTCTGGAGCCGCAGGCTGCAAATCTCTGGACAGGAATCTGGGCGCTCATCTGATTTTATTATCGCCATGTCTGTTCACTGATCTGGAGACTTTATCTGGTCCTCTGTGTCTGTTGCCTCGGGCTGTTTTTAGCACATTAATTTGAGCTAATGAAGATAATATTTTAGGAAACATATTTTAAACCAGATAACTCGTAAATAAAACATACTTACGATACTACTGATACCCTAACTGGGTTTTAGTAGTATTTTAAAGGGTTTAAGAAAAATGTATACATTTTCTTCTTTGGAGATGCACTTGTGACTGAAAATAACCCCAACAATATAAGCTTAAAGTTCAAATAATTGGAACAAGAACTCTATTTTACGTAATTTTTGCCGTCATATTGGAGTGTTATCTTTTTTTGTGCATCTTTCTTCATTAATTGTGTTTGCGACTTGCAATAACCTGTAAACATGAGTGGTTAAAGATATTCAACTTTTTAAAATTAAAGTAAAAGTAATTGTTAGGAGTAGTCAGTTTAATTAATTGCTGATTAAATTGTGGCAGAAAAAAACTGTTTCTAGTGTGATAAAAACTTTGATTGGGATTTTTAAACTACAGAAGATTGCATCGATTTGATATCTTTTTACTTGAATTTTTGGTGCTGTCAGAATAATACACTTCAATGCTGCCTGAATGAAGTCCTACTCTGGCGGCAAGTCTTCAAAGGGAGATGGCTTTTTCATTTTCAGAAAAAAATAGAGTGTAATGCTGTGTCCAAATCACACGGTTCTCTACTGCTTTTGCAGGTCATTAAACATGGATTGTGAGAACCAGGAGAAGGATAAAGACGGTAACCCCACAGCAGCAGGGTCTTTTAATAACAGCAACACAAACAACAGTAAGTGTCAAAAAGCCTAGGCCTTTACAAGTCCTGCAGTTGCGTGATTGTCTGCTCTGATGTTTGGAAGCTCATGTGTTTCTGATCTGATTTGTTTTCCAGGCATTCAAACTATAGACTCGACGCAGGCTCTGTTTCTGCCAATAGGAGCGTCTGTGTCTCTGCTAGTCATGTTCTTCTTTTTCGATTCGGTTCAGGTGGTCTTCACAATTTGCACTGCAGGTAACTATGCGGCTCCGGAGGGCAACATAAAAGCTCCACACATGTAGAGTCATTATAAGGCTTTCCCATCGCTGTTCAGTAGTTATACCCTGGAGAATGTCTAGAAACTGAAGACCATTAGCTGCCCCATTTAACACACAGAAATGACTGCTACAAGCTGTCAAGGTGTATTAGGCTGAAGCTCTAACTGCTGTGCTTTTCTTCCTCTCCTCAGTTCTTGCTACAATTGCATTTGCATTCCTGTTGTTACCTATGTGCCAGTATCTGACTAGACCCTGCTCCCCGCAGAACAAGTAAGGAAATCTTGTGGCTTTTTGTGTCTTGAAATCTCCTCCTTGCTGTTTTGCGCCTTTCACAAACTTTCAGAGCGCTCCATGAATCTGAATATTACCATATCATTGTCAAGGCAGATTTGTAGCATTAGCATTTAAATCTTTTCTTTAATCTTTTCTCCAAATATTAAACTGGAAGAGGGTCTAAAACTTAATGTAACTGAGGGTATAAAAGAAATTTTGATTTTGTAATTAAACCGATCCTTTCTTTATACTTTGACTACCTCTTATAGATTTCTTGAATTTTCTGTTACACTTAAATGCTTCGGATCGACAAACATTTTTTATATGAGATAAAAAGAACCTGAGAAAAACAAAAGGCAGTGCATAACATATACATAAAGCAAACTGAACAAAAAGCAACATATTAACATCTGAAACATTGTAGACATGAATTACTTTTGACAAAGATGCAGTTGGTGACTTTTATAAAAATGCACAGCATGCACAAGTTCTGCTAACAGAGGAGAAACAAGCTAACGTTACTGGAAAATTGTTTATCTGCTGTCATCTGAAGCCATGTTTACCAGCGTGCACATTCATGGAGGGCGTGAGCACAATTTATCATGCAGCACAATAACAATTGTGCTGCATGATAAATTGTCCCAGAAATCATTGCGATAAATGATAATGTTTTGAGATTTTCAAGTAACATAATGGTAATGACATAATAATGTAGGATTACATCTCAAAAACCAATAAACTTTAAATTCTAATAAATATTTAGTACTGAAACTGGAAGACATTTTAAATAGTCAAAATAAATCAACAAAACTAATAGACTGAATTATGAAGTAGCAAGCTAAAGACTTTTGTCATCTATTTTTGGTAGAAAGAGAGAGAGAAAAAAAAACAATAAACCATGCAAATGGAAATTATTGAGTTTGTTTTCATTTATCTTACGATTAGCTAATTTATTGTTAATTGCGACAACCCTAATTGGCAGCACTAAGACCTGCCTCCTGGCTCTGATTGGTTGTTTCGGATTGTGTGGTGTGTTTTTGTTTTTTTTTTCTTTTACAGATTATCTGTCTCTCAAATTATACCGTCAGGAAAGTGACAACTTTAACTAATGCGTATTAAAAGAAACCTCTTCATAAAAATTAACTACCGTAATCGTATTGTCAACATATCTGGTTGAACCATAAACATTTTCGCAAAGCTGTTATATACGGGTGAATTTCAAGTTGAAAACTACTGTTGACCAAGAGCCAACAAAAAGGCTTGTCCCACAAATATAGAAATCATCTTAATAAAACTTGTAGGATTGTATTCAGTTCACTGAGAAAAGTTTGAATAGAGGTCTTCCTCCTGATTCATGAAATCATCATATTGAAACTAAATAAGTAAAAAATTTGTTTGAGCATCACATCAAAGTGTGATTTTAAAAAAGGACAAAATAAGTCTTAAGGGAACAAATAATAAATAATAATAATAAGGGCTTATTAATTATTATTAAAAATAATAATAATAATTTGTTGCGATTTAGAAATTCATTTTGTGTTCTGTTCATTTTTCTCGCACTTTAATCTACAAATATTCTAACAAAAAGGAAATGAAATATTA
This sequence comes from Gambusia affinis, assembly GCF_019740435.1. Taxonomy (NCBI): domain Eukaryota; kingdom Metazoa; phylum Chordata; class Actinopteri; order Cyprinodontiformes; family Poeciliidae; genus Gambusia; species Gambusia affinis. The sequence goes on along the minus strand of NC_057884.1, from coordinate 14,669,455 downwards.
TGTGGCATGCAAAATATTTTTTCTCCTCACCCTCAGTTTCCACTTCTACATTTTCCACTTCTTCTGAATCCTAAGAACACCTGTTGTGAGGATTTTCTTCTTTCTTCTTTGCAGAATTTCATTTGGTTGCTGTGGACGCTTCACCCTGGCTGAACTCTTGTCCTTCTCGCTCTCCGTGATGTTGGTCCTCATCTGGGTGTTGACCGGACACTGGCTCCTCATGGACGGTGCGTCTCTCAGAGCTTTCCTCATGTGGGAACATCAACGTGTTTTAGGCTTGTAGTTTCAACAACAGAACCAGCACATAAGACCAACGCACATTAATAACATGCGTTACACATTAATAAAATCGTATCCTGTAGCAATTCAAAAAATGTGAGTCTCAGCTTAGACTGACCTTAGAATATTCAAAATATATTTTCACGATTTCCTTACTGTGTTAGATGTAACTTTATGCTTATTAAATAGCTTGATAAAATTTTATTTTCTATCATCACATGAAGAAGAGCCTTTGAAGAGGTTTATTTAGTTATGTTCAGACATATTTATTCTAAAAGGGAGGAGCGTTATTAGTCAGCTAAATGATTTCCAGGCAACTCATTGTCTTCCTAAAATGTATAAGAAGCTACACATGGTTCTGTATTTAAAAATAGTATTTAATAGAGGTTACTGGGCATTTTATTTTCAATGATATGAATTCAATCTTGGAAAAGTTAAGAGTTATGTATTGGCAAAGGTTAAACATAAACACATAAAGTTTATATTGGAATTGAATTCAAAATATAATTTTCTGCTACATATGTGTTGTTTCAAGAAAAATAAAATATAATTATGATAAATAAAGTATAGTGAATCTGCTTTGACCTCAATATGTCTGCTCGTTTTTACTAAAATGTGGAAATATGTTTTTAAATGCCACTTTCTTTTCCCTCGCTGCAGCTTTAGCCATGGGCTTGTGCGTCGCCATGATCGCTTTTGTTCGGCTTCCCAGTCTGAAGGTCTCCTGCCTGCTGCTGTCAGGACTGCTCATTTATGATGTGTTCTGGGTAAGAAGTCATCCCGCTATGAGCTCTACCTGCATCACTAAAAGGAAGCACAGCCATAAAAGATGTCGACTCCAGGGGGTTTTCAGAAAATGAGAGCGATTCGGGTTTATGAAAGCTTTTGCTTGTCTCTGTGGCGGCACTTGCTACTGCTCAGAAGGGGATGTAATCTGTGAATGCAGTCATCTTCAGTGAGTTTAAAGAATGGCTAGTCAGTACTCAAGGAACAATTGCTAGCTATGGAAGTTATAAGCACAGCTGGAGGTAAGCCTCAACTTTAATAATGCAGAGAAAAAGCTTGAATGACAGTAGTGGTCTAACTACGAAGGAAAACTTAACGATGCATTTAAAAATTAATTGCTGATTTGTTTTTGTTTTTCCCTGATTCAATCTGGTCAAAATAGCATTTATTTTTCTTCCAAGATACTGATCTGAATCACTTCAGGTTGCTAATATGTAATCAGGTTCTACCGTAACGTTACCAAAATCAGTGTCATGTAAATGGTTGAAACTGAAGTGGCAGCACAACCCACATCAGCCGAGTTTCATACTTTACTTTTGTATGATGGTTGTCTGTCAATTCACTCGCTTCCCAGTAATGACAGCATTCAGGATTCAGAAGGAATTTCTGCCTGACCTCCTTGTTATGCTGCTCCACCACAAACAACAAAAGCTTCTGCACAGTGAACCTCCACCCTTTCCCTCTTCATTATTTATAGATTCACCTGTTCACTAAGATTTACCAGAGACAAATTCACCTATTTGCTGATTTATTTATTTATTTATTTTTTTTAAGTTTGAATAAAATGCATCTTGGGAAGCTGAAATACTTAGACACAGTGCTACTTGACATGATATTGCCTGGTGTTTGAAAAGCAGCCAATCCAAGAGCACTATTGGTTTTTTCTTGGCACTGATTGGCTGTTGAGCAGAGACGAGGAAGATGACTCTAAGTTGTTGCTGGTTACATTGTTTCATGGGCCTTTCCACAGGGGCCGCTTTTCATTGGCTGATGCCCATTCTACGTAGTAGCGCGGCTACAAACACACGCTTCCTGTTAGCTAAGTACAGCATAATGGAAGTACTGATACAACTTCTACACCTTGAAGCCTGTCTGCTACACAGTCTGACGTTAGCTAAACAGATCAATATGCAATGTGTACTGTATCTGACACACACTAAAGATTTTATTTTAGCAGAAAAGGCTTTGGACTAAACTGTTACTCGTGTTAGCTTCTCTAGCACCAAGTACAGTGTATCAGGCCTAAACACACTCAAACCACAGGAATCACCCACTGATTTCAAAAGTAACTTACAAAACAAAGAATGCCCAACTTACCCAGCCTTGCAAGAACAATAGACATCAGTGATCTTGTCTACAGCTATATTCATGTAGAGGGTGTGCGGATCTGCCGTTTTCCTCATCGAGTGAAAGCATTTTGCTGTGGCGTGCACAATATTGGAGGCATCGCGTGGCTCAAACATCTTGATCTCATCCAAAAAAGATGACATGAACTTCTTAGTTCCTCTGTCCATTGTAGTCGCTGATACATTGTGAAAATCCGGTAGAAGTGATGCACTAATGGAGTCAGAAATACACTGCAGAGAATCAGTCGAAGTGGAAGACGCCATGTTTACATAGAAACAACGCGCCGCCAGGCTCTGTTAGTGAGACTTGCGGACATTAGGTCGGTTGTGGGTGGAGCTTGTTAAGGTCCATTGCTAACTACATTAGGTTCAAAACAAAATTGTGTGCTACACGTTATGCAGAAGATCATGCTTTGTTTAGGGTGTTTTGTATTTTATTGATAAGAAAATGTTACAGATTTGAATCATTTTTGGTTTTTGCGAGTGGGATTGCACAATATCTTTAAAAAACGTCCATGTTTTCAGCTTTTACTTACATTTGGGTTTTTTTTGGTTGACTTAATTGATCTGAACTGTTTATTCTATAATATTTAAAATAATGATACATGTGCCATACTCAAACTGACTTTGTTTTTCATTTAAAGCTGTTCAATTAAAACATCAGAGACCCTGTGTGTCTAAAACATGAGAACTGTTATTACTCAGTTCCTCACCCCACAGAAGTGATTAAAACATAAACTCAGTCTTTAGGAGTAAATGTGTGTCTAGAAACTCATTTCTCTCAAGGAGTAATTGTTGTTTTGCACTAATTTCCCCATAGATCTGAGCCAGTTGAGTTTTTCCAACATATTTTACATTTACCGTTTACCCAACTGCTCTATGCTAACTAGCTTCTCAAAGCTTCCACAGAAAAAAAAGTATTTTTTTTGCTCGTCATGCAATGGAAAGGCTGAATGAAAGCCATTTTTGATGGGGGTTTTTTCTCTCTCCTTCTCTCCTAAAGGTGTTCTTCTCAGCGTACATCTTCAACAGTAATGTGATGGTCAAAGTTGCCACTCAGCCTGCTGAAAATCCCATAGATGTTCTCTCCAGGAAGCTACACCTAGGGCCCGGAATGGGCCGCGACGTTCCCAGACTTTCCTTACCTGGCAAACTGGTCTTCCCAAGGTAACACTCACATTACAGTGGTGCTGGAAAGTTTGGGGATTTTTACCTGAATTTTACATGTTTCAGACAAAAACATCATCAGGTTTTCACGGAAGTCTTAAAAGTAGATGAAGGCAAACCAAGTTAACAAGTGAAATGAGAGATTATTTAAATGATACAAGAGCTAATTGGGTCTTTGCCTCCATCTACGTTTTGGAGTTTAATGCAACTCTTCTGATGTTTGTAGCTATTTTACATATATCAACAATTCTGAAGGTTTGACAAACTTTCCAGCACCACTGTAATCATAGGGGTAGTAAGGGAGGGATTTGTTGAGTTTCACTCATGATATGTCATAAAGTTGAACCTTTGCTGGTGATTTGTAGCTAAATACTCTCAGAACAAATGCCTTCATGCAGTTCTTCCCAGAGCAACTTCTGCTAGAAATGCACTTCCTGGTACAGAGGAACCATCTAAGGGTATTTATAGACTGGAGAGATCTTCGAGGCAGTACTGTCTGGAAATGATCAGATCACGTTTGCGTGCAGGAACATCGTCACCTTGTCTAAGTGTCGGTAGTGAGGTAGCTTCTCTCGTGACAGAGCCAACGCTCACGCCGTCCCTCATCAAAGCCTTACAAGGCACAATGCGCTGAGTCCTCTCCGATGCCGATTAGATGTGGCAGTGGTCAACATCTTAACATGCAGAGCTGAAAACAACTGTTTGAGCCGCCCGACACTTCTTCAGATTTTTACTTCATTTGTTTCGATTTCTAATCAACTTTTCAAACCATCTTTGGTTTTCACTAAAGAACAGAGCCAAATGTAAATTAATGTATGGATACCAATCAACACCATAGTTTGTTTCTGCTTTTCACTTAAAAATCAAACAAACAATAGCATTTCATTCAGTTGAGAAACACTTTATCTTCCAGGATGCTAACGGCTCCATATCCTGGCAGTAGAGGAAATATTTAACAGTAAAATGTCCTGGATGAGATCATTGGTTGTTAGCAAGCACTGCTAATCCCCCTCATTTGTTTTTGCTGCTCCTCTTTAAATCTGTGTCTACTCTGTGTGGTTAGGAAGCCGGGCAGAGAGACTTTGGAGTCAGGGAAATCATTCTTTCCCGTTCTGATCGCGTTATGATGAAGAGACGATTTGAACTTCATTCTCCTCTCTTTGCTCTTTGGTCCTGCTCTGTCTCAAAGCATAGAATAGATTTGTGGTTAAATTTTATTTTATACATCTTCAGGTACTGCAAATATTTGACCTATTGAAATTCCTAAGATGTTTATAGCCTAAATTATCAGCTGATGAAATCCTGTCTTCTTAAAGCAGTCTGTACGGAAACGTCTCAGTTTCAGAAAGACATGATGAAGCAGTGACGTGTAGATTAGTGTCTCAGTTATTCTCCGATTTGTCCGTTCTAGAGTTTCACCTTCATTCCCGCTCTTTGCCTCCATGCAGCTCCACAGGAAGCCACTTCTCCATGTTGGGAATCGGAGACATCGTGATGCCGGGGCTGCTGCTGTGCTTCGTCCTGCGCTACGATAACTACAAGAAGCAAGCAACAGGGGAGGTCCCGGGGCCCGGTAACATGTCCGGACGCATGCAGCGCGTCTCGTATTTTCACTGCACTCTCATCGGATACTTTGTGGGTAAGCAGCCGATCAATGCACAGATGGATGGGAGAGGTCAGGTTTTTATAAGATCTTTTTATAAGCTCGGCATTCTCCTCGCAGGACTGGTTTGCTCTGTTTGGTTTATTTCCTTTTGGGATTTTGAGCATGTTTTCTCCTCAGGCCTGCTGACTGCCACTGTGGCCTCGAGGATCCATCGTGCTGCTCAGCCCGCTCTGCTCTACTTGGTTCCCTTCACCCTGCTGCCTCTGCTCACTATGGCTTACCTGAAGGTACTTTTACAGCCCCATTTGTTCCCTACAGAGAGGTGACAGCTACATTCATCTAGATTTTGTTCAAAAAGAAAAAAATCTCTTACAATTTGATGACAAATCTTCTTGCATAATGCCAAAACTAAATCTACATGAAACTTCTAGTTTTAAATGACTTACTTTTAGTACCTTGCAAATATTTTGGTACCTCATAAATCACGTCACAGCAACAAATTTAAATACATTTTACTGTTGTTTTTATGTGACAAACCAAAACACAATATCTACATAATGAGTAACTGTAGTAAAAGAAAAATGATACACGGTTTTCAAATCAGTCATTTTAATAGTGATAATAAGAGCAACAAACACTGAAGCAATCAGAAGACCCAAGATAAATCTGGAGGGACTAAAGAGATCTACAGGTGAAATGATTAATTGAATTAATTGTGATTAATCTATCATTGAAATAATCATCAACTTTTTTAGTAATCAATCAATTGTTAGCTGGACTAGATAGACTCTAAAAGAGGCCATTTGCTGAAGTAACAACACAATCAAAGCAGCAATTATGGAAAACTGTATAAAACATGTATACATTTTTTATTGAAGTTTAAAGACCTTTTGTAAATCTGTTCTACTCAGAACTCCTCAAGTGTTAAATTTTATTTTTAAAAAGTCCCATTAGACGTCTTTTGCTGTCTAATTATAATCTGTTAATTGAAAAATCAATCAAGATTTTAGTAGATCGTATTTTTTAGCTGCATCCTTTGCTACAAATGATGAAGTTCACTCTACAGAAAGGCTACGTTGTTACATTTTAGGTAATAAAATTTGAATCTTTTGAGTTTATAATGTGAAAAAAAGTTGTAAAGTGGTCACATGAAAAACCTGCAGAATGTAACAAACTTTTATCCAATTAATCAATCAGTCATCAGAGTAATCAGGCTCTTTTTCAGTACCTACATGGAAGGTTCTCATAGGTGATTGAGATAAATAAAATCAAACTACGAAGGAAAATACATCAGAAGCTGCAAAACAACTTGAGGTGGGTTCATCTAACATCAGCAGAGTGTTGGTTTAGCTCCCCAGAGTCCAGTTGATGACCTGGACCTCTGCCCCAACGCACCTGGTTCAGATGATTGCTGTACCTCAGAAGGAGGCCATTCATGCAGTTGATCTCTACCCCCTGAACCTACCCCTAGTGTCCGGAACATGCCGGACACTCTGATTGAGAACCAGTTGTTACACTTTCAAACATCAGTTACCCTCAGACCAAGATTTAAGAATTATTTTTCACATTTGCTCTCTATCCCACCTGACTGAGCTTGAACTCTTTTTGCAAAAACAAGTGAGCAACAAATTCAGTCCCTACATGCAAAGCCCAAAGAATGATGCTCCAACAGTCTGGCGACTATAATTGCAGTGAAAACCACGTAAGGGGCTGACTATAAAAACATGTTCCAGATTTTATGTGTATTCATAAAAAGAAAAGCTTTATCCTTTTCATTTTCATTTCACTACTTTGTGTTGGTCTGTCACATAAAATCCCTATAACTTAAACCTGTTGTGAAAAATCATAGTTTTTGACTCCAGAATGTTGTTTGCGTGTGTTTCCAGGGGGATTTGCGGCGAATGTGGTCTGAGCCTTTCCACGCCAAGGCCACCAGCTCTCGCTTCCTGGAGGTATGATGCAACCCGGGGAACGAACAACCAGCGCGGGGACGACTGCTGATCTTTTCTTCTTAATCAGAGGAAAGGAAAGAGGGCACACTCACCATGAGGCCATGTTGTCATCACTTCATGCTTTCCACCGATCTGTGAAGAGAAAAAAAAAATCCCTCAGAAAGGACACCAGAGTGCGGATCACAACTCCCAGACACGACTCATCTTTGCTCCATACATCCTTCCCCATTTCATCTCCGCTTCCTCTTAGCCGTTTCTTTCCTGTCCATTACGGCACATCCTGCCTCTGCTGTTTTTGTGCTGCCCTCGTCTTTGTCTCCTTTCCTTTTTCCCCTCCTCCGCCCATCCCTCCTCTCAGCCTCCCTCTACATGGCCATTCTCAAATTTTGCACCCCCTCTCTCTTCTGTCTTTTTGTTATTTTTATTCTGGATTCCTTTCTCTGTGATGGACTAAATGGACCAGGCCTCTCCCCCTCCCACCTCCTTTTTTCGTGGACTTACAGTTGTGAGACATGGCTGGGGTTTATATGTATTTTTTTAGCATTGTTGTGGTCATTATAATTAATGTTAATATTATCAAAGAACTTTAACAAACCGAGAAGAGTTGGAGTGTTGCACAGGAGCAGCAACACAGCCCAGAGTCATCCCTCTTCTTCAGTCTCCCTGTTTCATCCCCCCTTTCCCCTAATGGCTCCCCCTGGTGCTCCTGCCCTCTTGCTACACTCCCTGTGCGCCTGCCCCCCGCCCCCTTCCTTACCCCTCCGTCTTCTGTTCATCTGCTGTCCTTACCCAACAGATAACTATGTATTTTATTTAGAAAAGTTTTATTCTTTGCATATACAGAAATGATGCATTAAAATTGTTGAGCTGCCTCCCCTCCCCACCAGTGTCGGAGTCGGACGGGGTCGCTTTTATTTGTATATATGTGTACACATGTATTTGCGGTATCATGAGTTTGTATTTGTGTTTGAGAGCATGTTGAAGAGGGCGGTAAACTGATGTCGAACAACAAGCCTGACTTCACTCAGATTGGCGACGCGTGGATCCAACTTTGTGCAATAGAGAAACCCTGGAGAACTTCTAAACGTCTCTCACTGGACGACAGTTTCGCTCTCTGATCTTAAAAGTGCGTGCGTGTGTGTGTGTGCGTGAGTGCAGAAACACGAGCAAGCGGTTCTTTTACTCTGTTTTAATTTGAAATCATGTTTAAAATGACGACAATAGTCAGGTTTGCATTGAGCTGTGTGTTTTGAATCAAAGGGTGTCAAGCACATGAAACATGTAAACGGTTTATCTTGTAAAAACAGGAAGAAAAAAAACATATGAGAAAAAATGTAGAAACTCCAGAGGTCATTTCTCTTTTCGGTTTTCTGCAGACAGCAGAAATGTAAACAGTGTTTTTGTTTTGTTTTGTTTTTTTTTCTTCCAAATAAATGAATGTTAAATAAGTTTTCCAGTCTTCTATTTTACTCGGCGACCGCCTCACGCATCGCTCTGGGTGTCAGGACTGTCATCACTGCAGCTTTAACTTATCTATAATCGCTGGGGTTTTGCAGGTGCAGATCGGGAAACTCATCTGAATTTTGAAAATGTCAGTGTTTAACCTCAGCCGATGAAGACCCGACTATTGTCAGAATTTAAACTAAGCTTTTTGTTATGAAGATAAACGGGTTTAGAAGATATGCATTGAGCAGATGGATGTTTTGGTCCAGATAATGCTATCTGGGGAGTTGTTGAAGGGTGTGTTTGTGTTTGCTTGATTTAATCATAAGTTTTGTTTGGACCACGCCGCTGAGATATCAAACATAATTAACCCTGGATGTTTTCCTGCTTTTTCTTTGTTTTTTGTTTTTTTTTATTATAAACCACCTTCAGTTTTGCTTTTCATTAAATATCTTTGCACTGGAAACCGAATAAAAAGGCGGAAGTCTGCTGTCCTGGCTGCAATCGTTTGCAGTCTCTGGTAAAGATGTTTTACAAAGCTAAAGGTAAATCTTCCTATTGCTGTAATATTTAACATTTACAGCAGATAAACCTTTAATTTGACTAGTTTAATTTAAAAGGGTTGCTAATACCCAATCACCTCTTCCACCATTTTCTCGCATAAAGCTTTTGAGGTTTTATTTTACTTACCTGAAAAAAAATAAGCCTCTGTGTCAAAATCATATTAATTCTAAAGGGAAACAAAGTTCCTAGAGACGCTGATTACAGTTTAAAATTTATGTTTCTTTTCTTTCTAATTTGTTAAATTGATTCAGTTAAATTCTTAATGACTTAATGTGAAAGCAGAAAACAAATCTCAACACTGGATTACTTCCCTACTGTGCACTCAAAATTTTATTTATTTTTTTTTTTAAGTTTACCTTGAGGTTTTCCATAAATCTTTACCAGCGTCGCCAGTAAATGTGGTCGGGGCTGACTGGATAAACCCGTCTTCATTTTTATGTTATCTTTAGAAGCTAGCTGTTAGGTGTGCAGCTGTACAGTGTATCATTTCCCCAGATGAGGGCTACTGCCGGTACTGAACCGGTGGGTGTTCATCAGCGGAGGAACAGACGCTGCAGGTGGGAGAAACTTTTTACCAGTCAGCTGTGACTTCCACTGATCTTGCGTAGAGACTGAAGATTAAGGTGTCGCGCTTTGGACCCTGTGCAAAGCGCTGCCTCACCACTTATGGACGTGGTGAGAAAATATATAGGCTACATTTATATGATTTATATGCATATAGCTATACATATGTTTGTGTATTTGTGTGTGTGTGTGTGTATATACATATATAAATACCAGATGATGATCATGTTGATAATGTTTTTTATAGAGATTTTGTTTTGGGGGGGGTTTTAGCCCCTTGTTTATTTGTTTCCCCTTTCAAACTTGAGTTGAGTTTCTTTCCGCCCTGCAGCCGAAGACTTGATCTCTATTTTCACCTGGATTTTAAGGAGTGGATTCTGTGTGGAAGAAAGGCGAATAAACTAAATCAAAAACTGTGTAGTGTACCATGAATCCATGTCCTCCTCATTCGGGATTCTGCTGTAAATAAACCTGACACTAACTGTAAAAGCAGTGTGTCTCTTTCTTTGAGTTTATGAAAGAGATGTATCTCCAGGGGTTGAGTCTAATATCCCTGTGGAGACGATGCAAATCCTTGAGAAATGTGTTGTTTTAAATTCGATATACTTTGGCAAAATGGCTTTTGCGGGACGGTTATTAATTATTAATTAAAAAGCATATTAAAATATGAACATTCATATTTTGGAATTTCCCCTTAGTTTAAATGTAAATTGTACTTTGAGTTTACACATATATGTGTCAGCTCTGCTATTTAAAAAAAAAAAAAAAAAGTGTAAAATGTATTTTCTTTAGTTTTTACTTTTTCCGCTGTTTTTTTGTGTTTGTTTGTTTGTTTGTGTGAATTTCCTCTAATTAATGTTAAGCACATTGAAATGCCTTGTTGCTATCTAAATGAAATTACCTTACCTTAAAATTGCCTTTCATCTCTTAATGTGGCTGCAGTGTTTTCTCCAACAATAGCTGGGGCGGGGAGGCGCAATACCAGCTTCTGTCACCAGATGGCAGCAAAACATAAACGTATAAAAATCATTAAACCTTGGATTCTATCGAGGATTTCGCAGGGATCGATGTTACTTTAGATTTTCAGACAAGACTTTACAGTTCCTTCTCCTTTCTGACTATCTTGGGGACATTTCATTGCTTTCAAAGCTAACATGCACCTAAAGCTAAAGAAGTGGACTGCTTATCGTTAGCCCCCTTGTAAGATAAGCAAAACTGCAGAATCGGGGAATTAGAGAAAGGAAATCAGCCCTTGATGGAGCTGTTTAGCTGAAATGAAAGGCGTGCGTTCATCACAGTCAGGTAATTGGTTACTGCAGGGCATCGGGTTGATATCTCATGAGCCTTGATTGGAAAATGTGCGCCTCAATAGCACGACCAAGACGCTGAGTCAGGAGTTTAAACGTGTTTTGCAGTGAATGAAGAAATGTGTCATTTTTTTGTGCACAAGATTCTCGCTGCATCAACCAGTTTCATGAAATCATGCCTCAGTTTTACAGGAACTCTGCCAGTCCTGGTTCTGATTTCACCATTCAATGGGTCCCGATTGATTAGAGACAATCATCAAACTGTCAGACAAATGGGCAGCTTGACCTGGTGAGTGACCAGCACACAGATGGCGGGATGAAGAAGCTGATGTGGGGGATGAAGAGAAGGAGGAGGAGGACAGGGTGGGTGAGGGGAAGGTTGGGGAAGGTCAGTGAGGTCAATGCGGGCAGAGTCCACCCCTCTGCACCTATTGGCCGGAAAGTTTGATGATTCCCGTTCAGCTTTGAAGTCTTGAAGTGGACAGAATTCCACCACGGCCATGGGGATTGTAGCAGGTCATTTGTGAGAAATTTTTGCCGAGGTGGTCCTAAATCTGAGCATGGCTGCTGTTTTTTCTTCTAGGAATGTGCTTAAAAGTGATTGAAGCTGATTGATTCCTAAAATTAGGGAAAGGGCATCCACAGTTAGCCAGTAACTGTGGATTCTGAATTATGCAAGAGGAAGTTTAGACTTTTTTTTTTTTAAAGGAAATTAACGTTTTGAAAAGATTTAATTTCTCACAGTTGTCCTGATTCCTGGGCCTCTCCTACAGGATCTCTTCTCTTGATTTCACAGATTTTCTTCAGGAGTCTGGAGACTCAGATTGAAGTCCAAATATTTGTGTGGTGAAGCAATTTCATATTTTGTTAATCATCGTCCTTGAATGAAACCCAATGATCAGAAGAGTCTTCCTGATTTAAATGTCCTATTGTTTCAGAAAGGTCCCTCAGCATCACAGATCCTCTGCCATACTTGATATAGAGCATGCTGTGCTTTTTCAAGTCATCAGATATCTTTTCAATCTTCTGTCATGACATTTGTTGATTTCACTTTATGTTTTGGGTCATAATCTTCTTAAGAGTCAGTGCAAATCCATTTTCAGTCTTTAATTTTATTTTCAAAAGTTCATGTATTTAAGAGCGCATATTATAGCAGAATTCCCATGGAGAAAGAAGAATCCCACAGCATCAAAAATCCTCCTCTGGATTAAACAAGGTGCTTGAGTATCTTTTCCACATATTCATCTCATCTTCCTAACTTTTAAATATGAACTTTTTATTGCTGAAGAGCTTAAAGTAAAAATGTTTTAGTTAAAGTCGTAATGTACAGCTTTTTTTATTCTGGTTTTTCTCCCAAACAAATGTCTGCCGTGCTTTCGGCAGAGAAACCAGCCCACATCCTCACACGTCCTCTACTGTATTTAGCACTGGGCGCGTGGTTCTTTTCAACAAATGTATCTAATTTCCTGACTTTTGAATGTGTTAGAAAAGCGTCTTAAACTAGAGAAAAAGTTTAGTTTTATTATTGAATTCTTGGAAAGAGACCAGCTGCAACAAACCAGTTCAGCTTGTTCCGACTGTAAAAGGTTGATTTATGTCAGCGGTATAAAAACAGCATGTAAGAAGTGTACATTTAAAAGGCTGACTGCACTTCCACAACACGCACGATAACACGTTCAGGCACGTCACAGCAGCTGGCATTTATTCCTGCTCCAAATAATGAACATATAGATCGAAAAAGAGCCAGTAATAAATATCAGCAGCACATGAAGTCAGCCAATACAGGTAATTTAAAATGTGTTGGTGTTTACTGGAGGTGGCTCCTTCACATTTTTAATGGCACAGAGGTTCCACCCCATCCACTTCTCTTCTACTTCTTCTTCTTCTTCTCCGTCTTCTTCTTCTCACATCCAACCAGGCATTCCTGGCTTGTTTAAATAAGGCCTGCCTGCCTGCCTGGGTGCGGGTGGATTCCCCTCTGGCCCTTTGCCCTTTGACCCAATGTGCATTCCGTATGTAAAGTGAGGAATTCCTCTGAAGTTCAGTTAATGGGGTTGAGTTGTTTTTTTCATCTTTTGGATCTGCCCGGTGGAAGGGAAAAAACTAGCTTGACGTACAGCCTTATAGGAATGAGTTATGGGTGAGGTTTGTTACCACTTGCTGGTGGTTAGAAATTGATGAGACTTCACCAGAAAAAAAAAAAAAAAAAGGTTTTCCAGTGCGAATGATGAGTGTTGGGTTTAATGGAGGGGGTCGTGGAGTGGAAGTGTGCAGGTTTGAGAGCAGAGAGGTTGTTTGGTTATTCTTGGCCTCAGAAAAACCTTCGTATGGTGGCAATAACAAACCCAATTTGAGCCAAATGTGAGCTCCATTTCGCTCACGTTTGGATCAAACTGATCGTTAAACACACATGTATTTAACACAAACTTAAACACAAATTAAACATCGTTAAACACAAACTTACCAGCGTGAAAACAAATGCTTTCGTCGGCGAAAGGAGATTAAATGATGAAATTAAGCTCTCTAAAATGAGAGTACTGTTGTTGTATGTTTAGAAATAATAATACCTTGAAATTTTTATGACATTTTTATTATATTTAGAAGCTTCAAAATATACAATGATTTTGGTTATAGGATAACAATATAAAGTTTCAAAATGGAAAAAGTAATTTTACTGCAAAATGGCACAAAAAAAAATTACCCTAATTTGATAAAATATGTCAAAAGAAAGCTGCAGTAAAATAAAAATAAAAAATTTTCTGTTTTTACAATATAAAGATATCTGTTTTAGTGAAATAAACTTTTTTTGTTATTTCAAAAACTACTTGCAACCTTTCTAAAAAAAAAAAAACTGCATTAAAAAAATCCTTTTATATCAAGCAATTATTTTCAGGAAAGGAGAAATGTTCAAAACAGCAAAGACGCAGCATTTTCTGATCTCAAAGGTAGCACAGAGACGCACACATTCATATTCATTTTCAATCAACATTGTGTTGATGTTTTAACTGGATTGGCAGAATGAACCAGGTTTCCAGTCCAAACCTTCACGCTCCTTGGCGTCTCGTTCTTGCTGCTGTTTGGGTTCAGTCAATCACCTGAGCAGCAGCTCTTTAAACAGCAGGAAGTGTGAGGCTCCAAAAGACACTGGGTTGTGATGGTTGTCATAGAGAATGATTTTAGAAACGTTTAGCAGTGCTCTCCTTTTTTCCAGAGCTGTATAGATTAACAAAATGAAAGGTTAGAAGTCATAAAATATATGTTTAAAGCAACTTTAAAACATTCAGTTGAGAATGTGAAACGTTTCTTAAATGTGGTTTTGAAGAGATTTTGCCCGCTTTTTGTTGTAGTTGTGAATCTTATTGTTTGTTTAACTAAATTACGAAGCACCTGGCTTGATTTGATTTTTCTTTTGATATTCAGACAAACATTAACATTGTCTGTTTTGTGGTTCTTTCTTCTTATTTTATTCCATATTTCTTGTTCTGGGATTATTTTGAATTTTTCTGGTTTTCTGTTTAGTTGCATTTTGAAGTACATTGCTTCTCCTTTACTGCTTTTAAATGCGCTATCCAATAAATTTCAGTTTAATATTGATGTTAAATGTTTTATATAATAATGTGTTGCTTCAAATGAGGAACTTTATACATAGTTGTAACATTTTTAACCATGCCTATAAATCACAAAATGCACACATAAATTGTAAGATTTATATAAAAATTAAAGAAAAGGTGCTTGCTTCTTCTTAGCCATTGCTTCTCAAATCAGAATGGAAAAAAATGTTAAGATTTTACAGGCTGTAAATGAACACGGTTTTGCTTTCTGAATGTCTAATATAAGTACTATTTTATAGCATAAGTGTAAAGTGTGGTAAAAACAATATTCTGAACTTTTTGAGTAGAGTTGCTGATGTGTGTCTGTTTACAAACTGTTTCCTGGTTTTAGAACTTATTTTGGAGACATCAAAGACCTCTAAATGGGTAAAATAAGAACAGAACTGAAAAATTTGTACATTTTAAATGTTAGTTTAAACCTGAGCTTATCAAGTGAAAGATAAAATTTGACTTCTTTTTTAAATGATTTAAAGAATCTAAAAATCGTCCTATGTTACTCGACTAAAACACCTGATGGTCTGAAATGTTTCTCAACTCCAATCATTAAATTTGGAACCTAAAAAAGCAAAGAAACGTGGTGTTTAGTGACTTATTGCTTTACACAACTTGCCCTTCGAACCTCCAGGTCGTCAGGTAAAGACGACCTGCAGCGCCTTATCTGCGTTCCCAGGTGAGGCCAAGCCCTGCGTAGAGACTGGGAGGATTAAGGCAGGGCTCCTCATGCTGCTGCGCTTCTGGATCACTGTGCTCTGGTGGAGAAGTCATAAAAAAGCTGTGCCACCCACACAGCTGGAATGTCATGCATGCAGTCCATAGAGTCTATTTCAAGAGGAAGGTGGAAGGAGGGGGAAGGTGAGGTAAGGAACCCACTTTGGAGGAGACTGTGGGTCCATGAGGTGGGGTCTGCTGCAGCTACCACTACTACTGCTGCTGCTGCTGCTGCTGCTCTGTGGAAACAAAAAAAAAAAACGATGGAGAAGAAAAACCTCTTCTCACCCGCCAAAAGGTTCTCAATTAACATTTTTTCCCCTCTTTTCCTTGGTGGGAAATTATCAATGACGATCCATCAAGGCTGTTTGGTCTTCGGGCCGCCGAGAGGAAACGCGGAGGGGAGATGTGAGACAGAGGGATGGGGGTTGGGAGAGGTTAAAGGGCAGAGGAAGAAAGGAGGTACATTTTCGGAGGATGGGTGGTTGGAAGGGGGAGAGAGAGGAAAAAAAAGGAGAGGGAACAATGACTCCCATGTTTAAAAGGCTTTTCTCAGCCCCATGACACCTCACACAGGCAGCAGTTTGGAGTCAGGCCTTTCAGGAGGGAGTGGTGCCGAGATTGTGGCTGTTTCCCCCCTCAGGCGCACAACCAGCAGAAATATTCAGCAAAACATGAAGCTCTTTTTTTAAAAAACTCTATCTGCTTCATGAACCTGTAGGTGTATATAAGCAAATAATTTAGGCTTTTGTTTTTCCCTACATCAAATCAGAATGTGTTATTGTAAGCCAGGTAATAACATTGATCACAGTCTTTTGTTGTGATTTGGGGCCAAAAAAAAAGAGAGAGAGAGAGAAAATATGCAGAACAAAAGACAGAATAAATATGAACAACAAATAGGAAACACAATTAAAAAAATGTATAAAATATGAGATTTATACTTTATGAAAGAACAATTTGAAAAGAAGAATAAAGGCAAAAATGACAACCTGAGTATAACAATTTAAACAGGAATCTCTGGCGTTTTAGATCGGTTTATTCTTTAAACGTCTGTCAAAACAAATTCTAAGAAAAACACAGAACTGCTTCTTGGTATGATTCTCTTTCACTGTGATAAAAAAAGGCTCTTCATAGATTAGCACATTTTACATACACTGATATTCAGATTATGAGTTGGATTTTTTTCTTGAAATTGCTGTGCCCACATTTTTACACATTTACATAAGTAAATTAATTTTGGTCTGAAACTTGTCGATGAGCATAAATGTTTGTTCAAATCAAGTAAAGTTGACATTAAAGTAAGATATTTTAGGATCTTTTGTTTGTGTTTTTTATTGCAGGTTTTAGAGAAAGAAATAACTCATTCGAACACCATCCATGTTTAATTATTTAATCTCTTTTTCCCAAGCATTATTAGTTTTGATCCTTTTATTGTCAGTGTTTGAAATGATTCTTAATAGAAATAATTTATTGAAAAAGAGCAGCAATAAACCTTGATGAATAAAAGAAGAGGTATCATTTTGAAAACATGTCATTTGAAAAGCAAATATCTGATTTTGCTGGTTAAACGAACTAATCTCTTCTTCTACATAACTGCTTTTAAGTTAACAGAAAAAAAACAACGTTTGTAAAAGAATTCAGATTTTAAAAACATTAAAATAAATTACCAGCAATTTGTTTAAACAGGTTGAAATTCACAGCTAAGTTGTGCGTCAAGTGAAGGCAAGGAGAAAATGTTTTAGATCTGTATAAATGTATTTTACATTTTTCAATCTTTTGGGGAAAGTATTTAAGTGATTTTGTTTCTGCAAATGGAACTATTTATTCTCTATTAAACCAAACTTCTACATTTTAATCCTACCTTTAACTTGCTCCAGTTCTTTCTAAATTGGAAACCGATTTAAAAGATTTGCGTGAAACAAGAAGCTCCATTTTCCCTCAATTTTAGTAGATGGTGCATTCAAAACTTCATCGAGTCGTTTAAATTTGCCAAGCAACTTTTTAAAAACACACTTTTCTTTGCTTTATGATTTAGGGACGATTGTTTGTTTTTGTGCCAGTAGGGAACCCGAAGATCTAATTAGATCCCCCCCTTTGTGGTAAAAACCATTTCCAGGTTACAGTGCAGTTTGTGGAAACGGCCTCTCTGGTGAGAGGGGGGCAAAACCTACACCGGATCCATCCTGCCCCGCCTTACATCAAACATTTTTTTTATATCCGACTGGCTGCACAATCAGATCCCTTTTGAGTGGGCCGGAGTCGGGTGTGTGTGTGTGCGTGTGTGGGTGTGGGTGTGTGTGTGGGGAGTAAAGAGTGGGCCCTCTCCCACTAGATAATGCCATTATTTCAGCTCCTCTGGCCAGGAATGCCAAATTTCACAGCCCGCTACTCTTCTCTCTGCGTCAATCAAGACTGCGCTAAAAAAAAAAAAAAGGAAAGAAAAAAAAGAGGGGGGTGGACAGAGGGTCCGCCTCCTCCAGCACCGTGTGGTCCGAAACAACCATCGATTGATCCCCCACCACGAGATGCTCGCAGCGTTGCTCTTCCTGCGTGGACGAAAAAGAAGCAGCAAAGGCAAAAAAAAAAAAAAAGATGGTTATGTCTCTTCAAATCACTTTATAATTTCTTATTCAGTGCAGGAAGGTCGTATTTAAAAACCAGAGGACACTATAAATACAGTGGCGCCACCCAGGGAGGCCAGGGGGAGGACACCCCCAGCAAAGCTCTTTTCATGCATATTATATAAGTGTACTTTTGGAAATATGCATTTAGGAGAAGAGAAAGTGAGTTGTCAACTAATTGCAGCAATTTTAAATAATCTGCAATACAGTTTTTTTGTTTTTTTTTTAAGTGCTTTGTTTTTGAATTCCCATCCCTGCACAACAATATAAATAAAGCTCCTAAATCCGTATTATGCCTTGCAGACATTTTCTTTATTTTTTTATTTACCATCCTAGTTACTGAAGTTGGTTTCAAAGAAAAAACCACTTTGTTCTCATCGAGGATCTGTCCATACTTTATTTTACCTGACTGTATTTTTTTACTGTCCATCCTGAAAAAATTATTAGCTACTGTAATTAATAATTATGTTACATTTAACCAACTGGGGAAAATGTCAGCCAGTGTTATATCTTAAAATGAAATGATCTATTTTAGTCATTCTTTGAGTTTTATATGAGATAAAATCATATTTCTCTAATAAATACACCAGTGATCATTGATAGCCGTCTATGCTGCATGGCATTCAGGAGTATGTCTGTGAATTGCTGTTTGACATATTGATGTGAGTTGTTTGTTTATTTGTTAGTTTATCAATTATTTGCTGTAAAACTATAATTGGAGTCGGCAATGATGAACAACTGGCATTTCCAGCGACTCCCTGATCCCCAATCGCTCAGAGTTTATTTTAAGAAATGTTTTTCAGAAACCACATTTGGCACAACAATCATTAAATTTGAAAAAGTGGATTAATTTATTCACTAATTGATTGACTGGTTGACTGATTTATGCCTGTCTTATTTTATGTCCTTGATAGTACTCCAAATTGACTGTATTTATTTCTGTTTTATTTAGTTGCTTATTTAATTTTTGGGGGGAGTGGAGAGGAGGCATGTGGTGTTTTTTGTTTTAATCTAACACAATTTTCAGAAGCTCACTTTCAACCTTTTAATTAAAGTTTTTCCAAAAACCAAACTCAGTAAATGTTAGGATGTTTATTCATTTATTTTTGTTATATCTCCTTTAACTTTCCCCCTTTGATAAACATTTTTCTTTCCATTTTGTCACATCACTTTTGAATACTACAGGTTAAGGTAATTCAGACTTTTCTGCAATCGTTCTTAGTTTCACTCCAAGATTATCAGCGGGTCCCAGTCAGGGCAGCCCTTCAGAAACCTTCTAGATACGCCCCTGTAGAATTATCTACAGTATTTTAATTATTTTTAATTATTCGGTCTACACTCCATTTCTTCAAATGGTTACAATTTTCATTTTAATTGGCGCCTTTAAGGACGCCAGTTTTGGCGCTAGTATCCTCCGCCTTAATGAGAGCGCAAAGATGTTTGCGCCGCAGAGGATTTCAGATAGTTATCCAGACACAGTTGCGATTCCATGATGGGAAATTTGTGAATGGGACACGTTAAACAAGGTATTTGTCGTCCTGTGTGACGCTTTCCACCTGCAGCCAATCACGCGGTCCGCTGGAAGTGTCGAACACGCCGAAAGCGAGCCAATGGCGCGCCGTGGAGCAAAGACTAGCGCAAGGAACGGCCAATCAGCGGAAGGCATGCAAACGAAGAATTTGCTCCGGCAGGCTCTGAATGTCAAGTAGTCAAAGATGGAGTCCGGATCTGAGAGGCCGTGTGCTTGTGCAGGGAGGATTTTCCCCCCCGTCTCTTTCTCTCTTTCTCACCTCCGCAGATCCCTGTCCGCTCGCAGCTTTCCCCCAGGATGACATCTTCAATCCTCAAAGGAGCGCACCGTGAAGTGTGGCTTTCGGAGAAGGGTTGCTTTTCTTTTCCTCTTTTTTTATGGACAACTTTTTTTTCTCCTCCTGCTCTCTTCTGCCCATAACGGATCGTCCCTCCCTTTGACCAGATACTATTCATGATTTTGGAGGCGGAGGAGGAGGAGGGGAGAGGACAGGAGGGAGAGGGTGTCCACTGTGAGTTGTAGCCGATTTTGCGTAAAAATGTCAGGAGCTCGGCGCAGAAACTTGGAAGTTGTTGTTTTTTCTAATATGCGACCGATAAGAGGGAGGGGGATCAGAAACAGCGACGAGAGTTGAGTCGATCCACGTTGCGCTGCGCATCTGGAAGCTCGTGTCTTTAAATATATATATATATATATATATACATATATATCACAGAAAAAAAAAACTTGATCGGGATTCGTGGACAGAGCTTGTTAGGCTCTTATCGCATTGTAAAGGCTCTCCGGAGAAAGCGGGGTACGCGTGTGCGGCCATATATGCTGTTGTGCAATCTAACAAGTCGCCTGTAATGTGTTGTAAGCTCAGGTCCTGCGCTGAAGGGAAGGAGAGGCGGATAGGCCGCTCACACAAATGGATAGCGGATTTTTTTATTTTTTTATTTATTTTAAAGCCTCCACATGCAGGTAAAATACAAAACAACAACACCTGGAGGGGCTTTCTGCAACGTGTGAAAGCGCCATGGTGTTCTGGAGATTTCCAGTGTCAGTGTGCCATGCTATCCACTCTGTGGGTTGTGTAACTCTGTTTTCAGCGATCAAAGTTGTCTGCTTTTATTTCAGAGATTGCTACACGACTTTGTTCTTTTTGTTAAGTTGTATTTATTCCATCTTGTCTTGGAGCTCAGGTGATTTATTTTCCTATTTTTCTTGTTTGTTTTTTGGTTTTTTGTTTTGTTTTTTAGCAACACAGAAAGAAAAGCCAGAGTGTGTGATGGTTTTGTGGATGAAACATATCTGTTGGCTCGCTGAAAGCTGTTAAAAGTGTGTGTACTCCCCCCACCCCTTCTCTCCCTTTTTTTGCGTTCATTCCGTTCTCCAACCTCTCTCCCCTCCATCCCCCCATTTCGCCACCAAAATTAGAATGCATGTCATTCACTGCAGAGAATCGTATGGGCCCACATGCTGGGAAATTCCCATTCTCCCAGGGTTAGTGAGGAGGGGTGGTGTACGTGGGGGAGAGATGGGGGAGGTGTGTGAGGGGGGTGAGGGGAAGACGAGTGCTGTTTAATTTGGGGAAGTTCATTTAACTCCACCAGTGAAAAGTGATATTGTTAATCTGTCACATACTGACTTTTTGCCTCCCACAGATCCACTTTCTTTTGCATCTCCAGGTCGAAACTTACAGGAAGAAAAGCTTTGAATAAGACGTTTGATCAAAACCTGCAGATTTGTCCAGATTTCCAAGTAATGTCACTACTTGTTTGGCTTGTGGATGCATTGTTACCGTGGTACTTTTTTTCTTTTTAAAAGGTATACATCCTTAAAAAGTGGGATAGACATATGTCATCAGCAAATGCATGAAAACAGCATAAAATGTAATCACAAGGTTGTTGTAGTGAAGAGGAGGCTGGTGGGATCCATGTTGTTGTCCACTGCCCTTTTTCTGTTGCACTACTGGACACTGACATGAGCAGTGCAATATTAAAAGGGCATTGGATGATTGAAAAGAAAAGACACCCACTCTTCATCTTTGCACACTGTGAAGCAACACAAGGAGCTTATACAGCTGTTCTAACCTTAACACCTACCATATCAGTTATGATTCAGGTTTTTATGAGAAATCTGCCTCTTTAAAAAAAAGAGGGAAAAAAAGCCCCACTCCTCTTTCTTTTTGCTAAACCTGCACATGGAGTTTCTGAATGTGTCTTAATGCTATAATACCAATTTCCTTGTGCTTTAACAGAGTTTGTACGTTTCTCACTCTCCTTCGAATTGTGTTTTATACGTTTGTGCCATGAAAGAGAAATCCTTTTTTGATTAGCACATGACCACAAAAACTCAAAGTATGATGGAAGTGGAAACCAAGTGATGCTTCAGAATTATTTTCCAGGTTTTTATTGTATTTATTTATTTTTTCTTAAAACCTTTCAGTAAACAGTCAAAATTTTCTACAAATTGTTTGGTCGCATCTGGTTTTTGAAGAGTTACTGCGAGAAAGTATCTTGTTTGATTCGTTATGCACAGCAAGAAAATTGAAGCAGCTGGTTTTCAATTTCTGCAAAATTCAAACAACTCTTTGCTTTATCCACTATTATATATATATATATATATATATATATATATATATATATATATATATATATATATATATATATATATATATAAATAAACACAATTTTGAGTTTGTCAGTGAGGAACGGCCACGTGCTGACATGCTGAGGTCAGCTGCTTTGACAATGTTGCACTACTGTACCATCCATTCTAGCAGTGCAATAGTATTGTCATAGCATTTGGCCTCAGTGCTGAAAATAAGGGGCCCATTTTTAAAAAAAATAAATAAAAGAAAAAAATTAGTGTGTGAGGAAGTGGAGCTGATGGCTGATGGCAGGTGGTGGTGCAGAGAGCAGGAGCCTCCTAAAACTGTTTACCCAGTGTGTTGTGTTTACAGACGAGGGTTTACTCCCATTTGATTGGCTGACACAAGTCCTCAAGGTTTGAAAGAAATCAATGTTTTACATTGAAAGCCCCGGTTTTAGACATGCTGAGTTCAATTAATGACTGAAAATGTCCCAAAAAGAGAGGTGAAAAGAGACTAAAATCATCTGAAACAAACAATCAGGATTCTATTTTTCTGATCAGCCCACCCCCTCCTCCATCCCCTTCCTGCTGTTCTTTATGTGACTGTTGTTCTGTTGTGACATCAAACACTGCCACAGTGTGTATTGATAAGTGGATGGAACAGGAAAAAGAAGCAGAAAGGGGGGGTTGGAGGTCGATGTGTGGCTCTGAGCATCCTCGATGGCAGCAGGTCGGCGGGGGGAGGGGTCCTTCGGCAGGAATGCAGGGCCTTCTCACCCCCCACCCCTCTTTCTCTTTTTTTTTTTTTGCATTTTGTCTTCTCTTTTCTTTCTCTCTCTCTCTCTCTCTCTCTTTATCCCCCTGTTGAGATTAGATGTCAGTGCTCCTGTGTGCCTCGTGTTTGAACCCTCTGGTTAAAGAGCAAAGAAGTTTGTTTGTTTTGATGACTATGCCCACGTTAAAGTGGGTGGACGCGTTTAACCGCAGTCCAGTTGCTGTTAAAAGCCGCCTTGAGAAGGACACTCAAGTCATTATTAAAAACAGACATGTTCTGTGGGGCCCTCCGATGGCTGTGCTGCAGTAAAAGGTTAAATTTCCCTTGTTTTTTTGGGGACGTTTATTTCCCCTAAAACAGGTTACAGATTCTCGGAATCAAATATAAAAGCATTTTATTTGGTATTCTGTTTAAATAGGTTTGCACTGAAAGGAGAAAGCAAAAGGGAAAATCTCCGCCACTTGACTTGTGTGAAATTCTCCCTGAGTAAAGAACGTGACTTGTTTAGGCTTGCTTTGCAATGCTTGCTGGGAAATCCTGGAATGTGTGGAATGGGGGCCGGTGGTGCTTCTGCAGTTATCTGACTGCACGGAGCAGCAGTGGAGCCCAACATGTCAGCAAGTGTGTTTCCAAAACGAAGTGATCAGAACGAAGCATGTACATTTCTTTAATCACAGAGGGGAATCATAACGTTCACAATGTTTGCTCTGGGTTGGGTTGTTGGGATTTAGGTGTGCATGTGTGGTTTTTCTGGCTGCTTTCAAACACTTCATTTTGAAAGGTTAATTCACTGTTAAGAGTTTTTTCATCCATCTAAATTAAAATCATTACATTTCACAAGGCTGAAAATGATCATTTGTTTTACGCGTGAACGTTTATTTATTTCTAATGATTATATTTGTTTTGTTATTGTTTCGATTAAATGGGTTTTTTTTCTATCTTTTTGAATGAAGACAAATAAAGATGATGATGTAATTAATCATTTGTGAAGGATTTCTTGAGAAAAAAAAACATTTAAGGGAGTAGAACACGCTATGCTAATAATAATAATCTCAGAATAAAATTCTGAAAAAAAAAGATTAGTTTGTACGAAAGTTTATCTAAAAAGTTGAAATCTAAAAAACAAATATCAGTTTCAGAGTTGCATAATTTATTCAAAGGCCTAAAATGCATCCTGTGTTTTAAAAGGATCAGTTTTGTTCGAATTTTTAGCAGCAGCAAACTTAAACAATTTTGTAAGCCTTACTTAATATCATTACATTTTTTAATTCATTATTGCTATTTAGTTTAACTGCAAGGGAATTAAAATTTGACAGAAACAGTAAAATTATGTAGTTAATGGCATCTGGATTTCTTTGAAATAAAAGTCAAAGGTGTAAGTAATTTGCTTTGTGTGAAGAGTCAAGCATATAAATACAAAAATGAAGATAACGTTTTGCAAGAAAATTACCAAAAAAAGTGTACAAAGTGTACTTTAAGAGGATTCTAATAAAGAAAAAAACAATTAAAATAAATACATAAAGAAAACATCAATGGTGCTTTTCTTCTCTGGATATTTTTTATGCTTAAAGTCAACTTCTCCCTCTCTTAAAACAAGAGATTATTTGTGTTTATTCATCTTCTGCATAAAAAAAAATAAAAAATTAAAACATGCATCGTGTCATCTTGAACCCTGCTGCTCATCTTTTGAATATCTGTGAAAATGTGACGTATCTTTGTAACTTAGTTTCTGCTCAGTGCTGCTCAGCTCTCAGAGGAGCACACATGGTGTCTGTGGCGTTGGCAGAGAGCAAACTATTATTTATATCATCACCTCACTTCCTGTTCAGAAAGTTTTCCGGATTTTTTTTTTAAGCACTTGGATCTGAAAGAGTGAAATATGATGAGTTGTGACATTTCTAACACCTAAGCACTCTTGAGGCTTTAGTTTTAGTTAGTTGGAAAGAAGATATGTGTAGATTAGAAAACATGCTAAGTGCCCCATGATTCATGGAGCACATTAAGCAGCTAAGACTTTTGTCAATGTTATCCAAAGGATATCAGCTCTACTTTAATTTTTTTTTTATTGTTAAATTTTTCTTTTTCACCTTTTCATAACCTTGACTCTCTAAATGAATAAATCTACATCAAAAGTTAAACTGCTTTTGTTTAATAAAACATCCTGAGACACAGGAACAAAGTGATTAAAGTGGCCGAAACAAATCAGGAGAGATGAAAGATTGGGATTTCTGCATGCAGGAAAATAAAACAGGACAAAATTAACCAAATGATATAGTAACAATAAATACAGGTGACAAGCAGACAATGGTGACGGGAAATCCAAACAAAACCAAAAATAGCCTCAGATACAACAAATGAAATCATCTAGGAAATGCATGTGTGTGTGTGTGTGTGTGTGTGTGTTTATGAAGAAAGAGTCTCTGAGAAAAGGAGAGGAGTTATCACTTCACTGGTAATTAAATTTAGAGACTGTAAAAGAAGAAGACATGCTTATGAACTTATATGTTGTGCTTTGATCCTAACATGTCGCTTCAGACTGAAACAGAAAACAAAATTCCTGCATAATCTTAAAAAAAAAAAATAAAAAACATGCAGTGGCTGGTGTTCGGAAGCAAAACAGGAAAACTGTGACACTCTACACACTTCAGTCCTGCAAGATGACTGGATCATTTCCTGTGCAGAGATGGGGGAGAAAAAAAATCTCTTATATATAATCACACATGAGCTCTGATATCACGCAGGGAAGAGGAGGGAGAGTGTGAATCAGAGTGTGTACCACAGGACCACACAGGTCTATATTAGTATGTGTATGTGTGTCGGTTCATGTGCTACACAAGTATCACATTTGATGAGATCGGTTTTTTTGCTTCATGACTGTCTGACCAATCCCCTGGTTTCTTGCAGTCTCCCGTGATTAGTTTATTGGATGAATGTAAAGGATGGACTGATGCAAAACAAAATTCAAAACGCCTTTGTACGTTTGAAGCTCAAAATTAAAAGCAATGTTAGTGTTAGTTTTGGGGATCAAATATGTAGATGTTCAATAATTATGAAGAAAATCTGTGATGAAATGATCCGTGTGGTGGAGAGGGGATTAAGTGCCATCTAGTGGATGATCAGATGAACCTAACCCTTGCGGGGTCTCAGTGTGGTTTGTCATGATGAGAATCAGAGAGGCGACTTACGTCCTATCAGCTCTTCAGTCCATCACAGGACAAGACACTGAAAAGTTCAACCTTGTTCCATCTTTAGATTCCTATCAGCAATGTATCAGTTCATTTCCTCAACCACACACCATGATAATCCTACCTACAAAGTTCTCTGCTGGTAAGAGGTTTTAGGGTTTATATTGAGTACCATTCCTCTATTAAACATGGTCTGAGATCCAAAGGCTTAAATTTTAGTCTGACCCGACTAATTCCACTGGTCATGTTTGGTCAGTATTTCTCTGGCTTATCCAAATATTTTAAAGCAAACTTTGAATGAGCTTCAATTTGCTTTTCCTTCAAGAGTTGAGTCTTGATTGTTTATTGTATTACTTTTTTTGTTTTTATGGTTAAAACACACTAAGAACTAACTTCATATAGGTCTCTGTACAACTCTTCTGATTTGTTGATTTGATTCTTCTGTCATATTTATTTAGGCACACCTGTGTGTACTCCTTGGATTGCTACTGACCTCTGGTGAAAATGCAAAGCAATGGGCCATTAGAAACATTTTTACAGAGATAAATTGTTTCTTTGTTTTACTCTGCAACAGTCAGTGTAAGTGGTTCTACAAAATAAAGCTATTGTGAACAACTTAAACTCAGTAAAAGACTCAACAGATTTGTACTAAAAGTCTTAAATGTTTTGAGCATCAGCATGTATCATTTCCACAAATACGTGGAGTTAGTGTAAATTAATGAATAGTCAACAGGATTAATAGCAGTGATTTATTGACTTAATTCGGCAGAAGCTGCAGAAACAATAAATAATAAATTTTTTAAATTATTTTTGGAAACCATTACACAAATCTTATATTTAAAGCGCATTCTGCACCGTTTACAAGTTAAAGACTCATCCATTATCTATTCCAGCTTTTCCTTGAAGGATGCTTATCTCCAGCGGTCACTAGGTGAATGGGGGGTAAACCCTGGGCATGTCGCCAGTTCAGCACAGCAATCCCTAACATTTCGGTGTTAAATTTTTTAATCACAAAGCATTATTTATCCAGCAGATGGCGCACTAGGTGACCGATGTGACAAACCGCCCATCAGTGTGTAAATGCAGACAGGAACCTCCACTATGTTCTGCTTCGTGAAGAAACCCATCTGTGGGGCAACAACAAGAAAAAGACTCATTCAATTGTGACAGGAAACAAAGCAAATATTTATATTTGATTTCAAATCCTTAAAAAAATGCAAACCTTAGTTGCAGTTCGTTGTGTCTTTGTGGTTGTTCACGTTCTGCTCTGTTGAAGGAATGTCCGCAGAGCTTTGGGAAACTGCCTCATGGGGCATCTGGAAAAGAATCAGCCCCAATGAAAAGCTTTTAGCAGGCAACTAAAACGCTCACACAAGCTTGTTCTTATTTCAACAAGGAGGAAGGAACACAGACCAGGACAGGAGGAGCCATGAAGAGGTAATTGAAGGGGTAGTGCAGCAGGTTAATGCAGGAGGAGGAGTACAGATCTGCATAGCGAATCAGCTGGCTGGCAAACAGTGTCTGTGTGTAGCCGCTGCGCAGGAGGCTGCCCATCTGGCCGTAGGAAATGTCCATTCTGTGGGTCAGAACCTGGGAGCACACAACGTGCAACAATAAAAGCTCCAGAGAACATACATGATGCTTTGCAAAAGCATTAATCTGCTCTGAGCTTTTTCACTGGGATTTTATGTAGTGACCCAACACATGATAGTACATATTTCTGAAGTAGTTGAAAAATTACATTTGATTTTCAAATATTTTTAAAAATAAATTAATGAGAGGTGTAGAAGAGTGTTTCTGCACAGTAATCTACACATTTTTAATTGGATTTGGGTCAGAACCGTTCCAACACATATAGATGATTTGATGTAAATCCTTCAACTGGACAGCTGGGTAAATGCAGAAGGTTGATGCTCACCCTTCAATAGTTTTCCTTTCAGGAGTTAATCAAATTAACCTACACCCTTTCAAGTCTGATCAACACATCCTCCACAGCATATTACTGCCACCACCATGCTTCATACAATGTTAGCTTTCCTCCACGCAGTTCAGTTTTGGCCTTATTTGACCACGGCATCTTCTTTCACATACTTTCTGGATCTTTTTAGGGGAAACATGACTAATATTTGACTTGTCGACAGATTCTCACACCTGAGTTATAGACCTGCTTATTTTGTACAGAGCTACTGTAGCTTTCTTTGCTGCCTCTCTAATAACATCCTACATGCTTAACCCACCATTTTCGATTAACAGAATGCCTTAGCAGGTTTATGGTTGTCCCATAATCTGTTCAAACATGAATGGTGGATTTAAATGTGCTTTGTGAAATATTCAAAGCCTGGTATTGTCTCTTTTTCCAAGTAAACTAGATTGCCAACAGGTGCAGTTTTGCAACGTTCTGCCAGAAAAAACTATTACAACAATCTTTGAATTTCTGCGCTTATTTCCTGTTTGTAAAATATTATAGGATGTTTAATATTCTTATTGGTATAAAAGTGAGGAGTCTTTTATTCTTGTTTTATTATGTAAAGCACTGGATCTCCTTGTTGAGCTGTTGTAGTAATTTTATTGTGCTCATACAAAAAAGCAATACGTATTATTTTAAAAATATTTATATATATGCGTGTAAATGTGTATGTGTTAATGCATATGCTTCATAATCTCATGTATGACTTATGTATGTTATATTCTGAAAACCTAATAAATATATGTATATATATATATATATATATATATATATATATATATATATATATATATATATATATATATATATATATATATATATATAACATTTTGGACTAAGTGATACTACAGAAAGGCTCAGATTGTTTTATAATGTTTTCTTCTGGCTCAGATTAATTTTCTCAGTCAGCCCTTTCACATGAAAGTAGGACGGATTAACAAACAGACTATTTTGGGTGCTTAAGTGGTGCTTAATGAATGCATAAAGGGGCTAAATTCACTTAGCAGCAGCAACAACAACAAGGCATAAAAACCAATTCAGTTAAAACCCCATTTGATGACCTTACCTTTATTCTTGTCTGAATGTTGCTGATGTCAGGACACTCTTTGCTGCCGCTGTCTAAGTGCCTTTAATCAGAGCAAAAGAAGCAATTTTATACCCCAGCAACAAGATCAAACCAAACAAGCCAATTTAATTGAATTCATATGGTTGTAATCAGAAAGTGAAAACGGAAAATTTGACGTTTGTTCTCTATCACCAAGCTGCACCGACATTGTTAGCTGTACATCAGCTCCCCCTGGTGGCCAAAGTTAAACACCACCCATCATGCCGATAATGCGAGTGCTGGACGCATGACAAATGTTTTTTTGTCTTACGTCAACGATAAAAAACCTCTTACAACAGTAATAATATATAAAAAAGCTAGTCTCCACGTTTACCACTGCATTTAGGAGCTCTTATGAGGAAAATATGTTAGAATGTACAAGAAACTTGATATTATTTTAATAAAACAACAGTATTCTATGTAAAAAAACAAAAACAAAAAAAAAACAAAAACAGTATTCTCACCCTATCCTGTTACCTTGACTCGGTGGAGAAAAAAACCCAAGCCAACCTTTTTATGAAGGCCTTTAAAAACTGCAAGTGTTGAACATAAAAGCGTAAAAAGAATGACAAATTTTCAAGTAAAAGCAAATTAAATGTTAATAAAGATGCAAAAAAAAATCTCCAGAAAATGTGAATCCATAAGCTTTCTTTCTGCTGAATTTCAGTAAATATGATCGCACATGTTCAGGTTAACAAGCTGCAGGTGGTATATAAAAAGAGAAAACCCTGTTCAATAATCTCCCAATAATAGTTTGTCAAATAATAGCTATTCACTCTTGATTATTAACGTTTGATCTAGTACTGGCTATTTTGGTCAAATACAAACACACACTTGCCTGTACAATTCAGCCAAGAAGAAGTCAAGACGTTTCAGCTCCTCAAAAAGATCTGAAAATCAAAGAAAAAAACAAAAAAAACCAAATTAAATCAGCAAAAATGTGACAACGCATAGTATTTGAAGATGAGGTACTCACTTCTTCTTTCCTCCCACACTTGCAGCTCCTTGGTTAGCTCTGGCACGACGAGAAAGGTCTTCCAGCCTTGACGTTTCTTTGATTTGAGGATGTCTCCAAAGATGTGATCTCCAATATAGAGGATGTCCTTGCCACTGACATCCAGCAGATCAGAGACGATGTCTGACGATCCTGCACAGAGAGAAGAAAATGTGAAATAGGCTTGCAAGAGAGGCAATGTTCAAAACTTTATGAGTTCCTGGCATCTTTAGCACCAATGACTTATTTGTTTGTGTTTTTCATTGTGACTCTGTGTCTTTTCTTTTTTGTGTGTGTTAAATGTGACATGTTTGTGCACCACTCAATCTACTAGCTTTTTAGCTGCCTATATTTCAATAAACATATTTCATTGAACTATTACAGCTCAAATAATTGGTGATTATTCTCAATTTGATAACACAAAATGCTAAAAAGGAAAAAGAAGGAGAAGAAGAAGAAGAAAAACCCCAGAAACATATGAATTGCCACTTCTAATTAAGAATTGTGTTAAACAAATTCAGTAGATTTTCCATGAATAGCTATATTCTGCCCCCTACTGGCCATTGACCGTCTGAGCAGCTTAGCAAGTTTGTATTTCTGAAAGGCGCTGAGATGTGTCAACGCAAACAGAAACATTAACACAGCACATAACAACATAGTCTATAAATACAAACATAAATGCATTGTTACATGCACAACATGTTTATTTAAATGCCAACATGTCACTGAGATATTTTACTCAGTAAAACTAATTTCTAATACTTAAAAATGTAATTAATTTAAAATGAATATAAACCCTTTCATTGAGTGTCGAATAAAGTTCTTCTAACCAAACAAACTCAAGAGAACACACTACACCTTTTGGTACTCTTTCATAATCTTTAAAGTCCATACTCTCTCTAAATAATGATTTGGTCCTCACCTCCAGAGTAAACTGTACCGTGCTGCAGGTCTCCAGTGTAAGTCCCAATGCGCAGCTTTCCTGTGTTCTGCATGTCCAACATAAAATAACACACTGTTACTAATGCGATTAGTTCTTCAAATCCCCGCCAAGAGACAGTTTTCATACCGTGTCCACTTGTCTCAGCACAGTGCCATCTGCAAAGAACAGAGGCTTCCTGGTATCGACGACAACAAGGTCAAAGAAAGCACGCCACGGCTTTTTGGGGCTTCCAGGCTGCAAAAAAATAGAATAAATATTCTATTCTTTTCAAGAAAATTCACACATCAACAAAGGTATTTTAGCCTTACCTTTGGGTTACTTTCCAGTAGATACTTCATGATAGCCTAAAGCAAGAAGGAATGTTCAACAATCATCGTATTTACTCGTATTTACTCTCAAAGCCCTGCAGTCTTCATGAGCTCACCTCCGTGTAGTTGTAGTCACTATTGGTAGCCAAGAAAATCTTCGCCATCTCTTTAATTCGAGTCAGAAGCACAGGGATGTTGGGCTGTGGTGGAAACATTTGTCTTTTTAGCATTTCAACCATTCAGAACTAAAACGCACTCAGATGAGATCAGTGTACTCACATCTTTGATGACGTACTTCTCCAAATTCTTGATCGTCTGTTCTTTCAGGGTTCCCTATGGACCAGCAAGTGTGGGCTTTATTATTTAGCATAAAATCCAAGAATAAAAAACAATACATTTTTTGATGGTTTACTGTGTCATGAATAAAATCCATTGCATCTCGAACATCCTGGAACATGCTTCTGTAGGACATGAACAAGTCTCCATGCTGGAAACCTTTCTGGAGGCTGGGAGAATGAAAGATACAGACAAAAAAAATGCTCTTTTAAGCTTTAAATAGGAAGAGTTGTGCAGACACTTTCAGAGTTTGATGCTTCGGCTGTTGTTAACCCATGGAATGGCCGTTATTAGTGGTTATCAGCCTCATTGATTGGCTTCAGGCAGTCCCTCCCGTGCTTCCTGGGAGGCTCAGTAGGTTGTTATCTACCATTCATATCGCTGATCACAGCAGCTTATCCCTAATAGAAGTTTTTTTTTTCTTTTAGCTTTTTTTAAAAAAACATTATTTACAATTTACCTACTATTTGTGAGTATGATATCAATGATTTACTCCAAATAAATGGCAAATGTAACAACAAAAAAACCCTCCGGCTTTAGACGTTCCTGAGTCATTTTTAAATACCAAATTAAAGTCTAATGACTGATACATCTGGCATTTATTTGTAGTAAATTCATGATGTCCTACTCAAACTAGTACATATATTGTAAATAAAGGTTTTTTTTTTTTAAAAGCTAAGAAAAAAAATAAATAAATAAAAAATGTTTTGTCAGTGATAAGCTGCTGTGATCAGCGAAAGAATGATAAATAACCTACTGAGCCTCCCAGGAGGCACAGGAGGGACCGCCTGAAGCCATTCAATGGGGCTGATATCACTAATAACGGCCATTCCATGGGTTGATAACATGCAAAGCGGGTGGTTTGCAACATAAATGAAAGGTGCATTAAGAAACTGATAAGCATGTTCACTCACTTTGAGTATCTGGTGCATCGAGTAAAGAAATCCACCAGACATGCATAAAGATAAGTCTCTAAAAAAAAATAAAATGAAAGAAAATGTATTATTTCATGATGTCACACATCTACATATGTAATTGTATGTTTTATTTAGATTTTAGAAATTATGAAATCACATAGAAATGAATTCATGTCATACCCGACAGATTGAAGAGGGTGTTAAGAATGTGAAACCTGTCAGTGTCATCTCTTTGGATGAACTTGTTTCGATAGTAGTACTCAATGTCTTCCCTGTGAACCAAGCCAGAAAACATGAATTGTTACTGTATCTATCTAGATCAAAAAACTAAGTAAACTGTCCACAAATTAGCAATTTAATTTAATTTACAGTTGCCTTGTCGTTTGGTTATTATGAAATGAATTTTCTAAAGACTTTGGGTTTCATTCAGTGTGAATAAAAAGTGCTATTGTTATTTTTATTTATTTTTTTCTGCTTTATTGACTAAGTGTCTGTGTTGTTGGTTAGTTAGTATAGTTAACTATATTTAGCTAGTGATTAAATTGTTAAATTCTTTGTTTAGGTAGCTGAACAGTTGATTGGCCGCTACATGGTTAAATAGGGAGAAAAGTAATTTGTTGGCTATTGAGTAGCTGATTACTCTTTGAGTTGGTATGTTTAGTTGGTTAATTTGTTGACTGATTTGGTAATCCACTGACCACATGATTGATTAACTGGTTAAATGGATTGTTAATTAAATAACTGCTTGGTTGGTTTGCTAGTTTATTAACGGGAAAACAGTTGATTGATTGATGAATTACATTAAATTTGTTTTTATCCAATATTTTTCTGTTCCCTTCTCATAAAGCATTTATGACTGAAGTGTCCTGAATGAATGAGAATCTACAGCAGCCCACTGTGATGTAAAGAAGCAACACAACAGTCAGCACCGTTATTCAACTCGACTTTGACCTTACTCTCTAAGGAAGCGGAAACCATGACTGCAAACTAAGATGTTTCCGTTTGAATCCACCTTCAGCAGGTTCCCTAATGTTTTATCAAGGACTATCCCGCTATCAGGAGACAAGAAGAAAGGGCAAAGAAAGTGAGTTAGACAAACAGATAATTGACTTTTGCTTTGTTTCTAAAGGTGAAGCTTTAGAAACAGAGACTAACCGAGTGGGGAAGCTTGGGTCGTACGTATATCGAAGAATCTCATGAGGGTATCCAATCGACACCATTCTGTCTCTCAATAGCTCAAAGCCCATGCTCTCATAGTCAGGAGATTTATACACTACAAACAGAGAAGCCGATAGATGACTGGAATTCTGTCAGTGAGTCTGTAATCCTAGGATTTTTAGCCTTATTCCTTCACTTACTTGCCAATGTATAGTCCATGTCAAAGCCATAGCACTTAATGTTTTCCAGAGTCAGGCTCCTGTTAACAAACACCCTGCAAGTGAACACAAAAAATATGGTGAAAAATTAAAACAAAGAAAAGTTTAACATTTTATACCTACCTCCCCCTTGGGCATGTTATTTTTATTAAGCAGCCAGATTGTTAAAAAAAACTGTTAAAAAAACCCAAAAAAAAACAACAAAAAAAACTGCATTCTTACAAATGATGCTGCCACTACTATGTTTCAGAGTGGTGTTATGTTCAGGGTGATGAGCACTGTTAGCATTTTGTAAACAAGCCAACTGTTTGTTTAACTTTACACTCTTCAGTGACTTGCAGCAAAAGTACAATTTGTGCAATGTTTGTTACTTGTTTTTTTTATGATTTTGCTTCATTGTCTTTTTCCATTGCATTCTCCTAGTTTCAGCTCTTGCACTTTAGTTTGGTGTTTGAAATGGTGAAACAGCAAATCCTAGTGCATCAATGTTTTCAGGATCATCTTTTTTTCTTTTCTTCCCCCCAAAAATAATGAATGTTAAGACATTATTCCAGTAATGTGTTTACAAAATGGCATCATGTCATCTTCCTCTCAGACTTCCCTCGCAATTCAAAGGTGAACTGGACGGCTGCTGTAAATTGTTTACCTACAACAGCTTGCTTTGTGGGTTTCTTATCTGAACAGGCTGAGAGGACTTTGTTTTTTGTCGCGGGAGTTCTCACAGTTTCACGCAAACAAGCCAAAGATTAATCAAAACGCTTTTAAAAAATCGATAGTTACAAAACCTCTTTTTGCGCGAAACAAAAAAAAAAAAAAAAACTTATTATAGGTTCGTAGCAGAGGTATGGTTGTGTTGTTTTAATGTATCAGAAGCAGAACTCACTTCTTTTCAAAGTCGCTGTTGGCCATTTGCTCCACAAGAGGCTCGCAGGAAAGCTTATCTATCGCGTCCCTCGGAGGAAGCCTACGGTCAGCTGCGGTCAACGCTTCCAGCCTTCAGTCACCTCGGGGGGCTTTAAATGGTCAAAGTTGCCCAAAGATTTGGGTGGGCGTCACCTTCTCGGTGTTTTTTGTTGACGTGCGCTGTTGACTTTGCGCTTCTGTTTTCCAAACCCATCCAGCATCTCGCCCCTGGCCACACGCGTCGTCCTGAAGCACTTTCAGCTCTGAAGGTTTAGATTGCCTTATCAGTGGCTCGCACATGTACCGAGGCAGCGCGTGCATGCGTAAGTTGGTGGGAGTTCCCCCGATGATTGTCGACAGACCCCCTGATCCGAGGTTCAGCTTGTACCATCAAAGCAAAAATGCTTAAGACATTTTGATTTGTGATCTGTTTGGTTTTTT
The DNA here is from genome assembly GCF_019740435.1 of Gambusia affinis. Lineage (NCBI taxonomy): Eukaryota > Metazoa > Chordata > Actinopteri > Cyprinodontiformes > Poeciliidae > Gambusia > Gambusia affinis. The sequence goes on along the minus strand of NC_057884.1, from coordinate 14,634,144 downwards.
ACATACAAGAGCTATAAAATCAGAAACTTAAATGTATTTCCCTTCGTTTTTGTGGGGTAGACCGATATAGGCTATGTAGCAGATGATTGTGAAGCGCATAGTAGACCCAAAGAGACCGACATGTTCATAAGGCTTTTTTATGTTCAAAAAGTGCTTTTTTTCTACACATCATATTTTCCCTGCTTTATAGAGAGGCATGGCGTAAAACTGCCACTTTCTATATTACCTAATTCATTAAAGAAATAGCATTACAAAACCATTGCTTCATTCTTCAGAGGATTGTTAGTGTAAACTTATTTCTAGAGCTTTGAGGAAGGAGCAAAGCTCTTTATTTGCCACTAATCGCCTGAAAATGTTGGGACTTGTCACTTTCAAATTGTTGTGAGCTCTTAGGGATAGAGGGACTTTAATTTGCCTGAAGAATAATATATGAATAACATAAACGAATTAATAAATCTTAAATGTAGAGCTCGCTGATGAGATCAATGGCTCCATTGACTGCCTGACATAATACTAATTGAAAGATATGGATTGTTTATTGCTACAGTAAAAGAGGAAGCAAAATAATAAATTTGCAGTCATAGCTAAATGTAATTACACCCTTGCTGTGTTACTTGAAATTATGAGGAAATGAAGGTCATTAAAAATCTGTAAAAGTGAACATCTCCTCTGAAGGAGTCAGATGTCAAGAATGATCTTAGAGAAGCAATAATTGCTGCACATCAATACAAGAAGGGTTGGAATGTGTTGTCCATCATTCTTCACTAGTAGAAAGTGTTTCAGACAGCTGCCAATCATCACAGGAGTGGCCATCCCTGCCTGCAGTCAGACAATAAAATAAACCTCAGTAGCTGCAGCTCAGGCTTTACAGGCCTAAGGTAACATGTTGAATAATGACAGGCATGATATGTGAGCTATAACAAGTACAATGTGACATTTTGGAATGGTTGTCAGAAGAAATGCTCTTTTTAAAAAAAATAAAAATTAGATGGCATCTAATCTTACTCTGTTTGCTAGAAGAATTTACTCAAATGAAATTAGATTATTCTAAATCTATTGTGTTTAAAAATAATAGGAATCCTCTTACAGCTACAGGACAAGATTTGAGTTTAAGCACATTTATGATCATTCTTTCCACAGGACATTTGTGAGGTCAGACACTGATGTTGGAAAATAAGCCCTGGCTCACAGTCTTCACTCAAATTTACCCCAACAGTGCTCCACAAAGTCAAACTCATGAATCTTTAAAAATATTTGAGTTTCTTCCACACCAACCTTGTCATCTCTTGGTGCAAAGTCAGGTTACAATAAGAAGGGGGGCATCACCAAACTGGACCCACAAAGTTTGGAGCACAAAATTGTCCAAAATGTATTGTTTGATTATTGCTTGCCACTAGTAATCAATCAATTACATATTTTAGATTGAGTGTGACAAAAGTGACTCTAACAGAGTCAAACACAGAAACTTGTTCAGCTTACTCTGCTGTACAGGTGTTCACAGCTGATCCCCACACAACTTTAGAGAGCTGTAACAAGGAAGACTGAAGAAAACCTGATGTGTACAGATGTACAAACCTGATAGAAACCTAAGATGCATCTACTAAATACTGAAGGCAGTGAATATTCACTTAGTTTATATTGCTTATTTTTATTTATCTGTTGTCATTTTAAAGGAATCAATTTTCACTTTGACATTAAACAGCTAAATTTTAGCTGTTTCATAATATTCATGTAAATATCATGAATAATTAGCAAAAGTAAAACATCCAAAGAGGTGACGGCTTTTTTATAATCTTAAAAATAAACTGGAAAAACTAAATCCAAAGGAGCGAACATATATATTAAGTAAAACCTTAACAACAACAATTGTTGTTAAAATGAACTTATCATGGCAAGACATAAATGTAAAACATAAGTGACACACACAAAGAAAGATCATTTACAAACAAAATCAAAAACCAGATTCCCAAGGAATGTAACATCTTCCCGAATCTCTATCTTTGTCTTTATTCAGCATCACATCATCATGATCTGCCGCTGTCTCGACTGCATTTGGACCCTCCTGCAAGTCCACCCGACTGAAATGCGGCGATGGGATCTTATGAGAACTTAACATTTAAATGACTGCATTTAGAAGGGATGAAATGTTTCTCCCATGTTTGTATGAACACATTATCTATGAATTCAACAAACAGAAAAGATGTCACAATCCTATCAACTTCATGAACAAGAACAGAATTTGTATTTAATTCATAATGACAAGTATTGTTTAATACATTTAAACAATGTAATTTTTTTTTATTCTGACATTCACATATTCACGTTTTGAGTAAAAACATTGTACAAGAGCAGAACTATTACAATGAAAATTGTTGGTGAAATAATTTTTTTTCACCAATATTTCCCTCAAATATCGTTTTTTTTTTACTTATAACTTTTAGAAAAAAAAACTGATCACTGAACTAAACTCAGAATATAGCACTTATAAAGTAGCTGTAAGCTTTGCCAAACACTGCATCATAATTTGGTCTCCTGTGGTTTGATTTCACAGATTTTAGATGAGTTTTTCTTCTGTGAGGTTTTATCTTTGGCATGCATCCTGTCAAACTCAGCAGATATTTCCAGCGCTGTTCGTGCTTTGGTCTCCGGCATGTTGAACCTCACATGAAACCCACAGATGAGGCAAACAGCCATAAATATGAGGAAGCAAAAATTGCCAAGGTTCTCCTGGAAACATTTCAAATTGTAAATTCATTTACAAGCTAACACATCTGAAGTGTAGCTGGGGATACAGACATTTTGATGCTGAGGCACTCACCACCAAGATGGGGAAAAGTGACCCCAGAACAAACAGGCAGGTCCAGTTCACTGTGCATCCGACTGTGTAGCCAGCTGATTTAAACGACTGAGTTAAAATATCCCCGGGAAGAGGAATCGTCGTAGCAGCTTAGGATAAAAACGTATAGTAGAATGTGTTATGGAAAGCTTTTATTTAGAAATGAGTAAAATCTAATGGAGCATTGTGAAACAGACACACCTGGTCCACTGGAAAAGAAGGAAATGAAGACGAAAACGAGAACCATGCTGCAGTACGGCAGCCACCAGACAGTTTTCTGCACAGAACAAGAGAATATTTTATTCCTTTTCCTGGTGTCATTTGACACAGAGGAACAAATTGTGAAGAAATATGCACTAGATATATCTGTTTTTTGGGGGGGGGTTTATAAACTCACCTGAAAGTAAACAGCGACAGAGAGGAGGCCCAGAGATGCAGCCATTCCTATGTAACCTCTGAACATCAGGTCCTTTCTGCCCATGTTCTCAATTATCATAAACTGCAAATTTAATACATATTTAACAGCTTAATGGGATGTTCAGCTCTCACTGACCACATGGAGTCACTATCACCACACACAAACATATTCAGAGTAGCTTGAATTGAAACACAAGAGTTAGATGTGATAAAAGAAAGATAAACTTATGGTATTAAACCATAAGCTGTCAGGATGTTTTACCTAAAGTCACTGGACAGAAGAATGTAAATAAATAATAAGTGAAAATCAGTGAAGGAGGACTTACACAGGCTATAGAGGTGGTTAATTCACAGAGGCCTGTCCCCAAGGCAGCGTATGCTAACCTGTGTTCTTGGATCCCTGCAGCTCGAAATACATCAAAAGAGTAAAAATACACCTGAAGAGAAACATTTGAACATTTGAGATTTAATTTAGAACATCACATTTGCAGAGACGCACTGGGAGAAATTAGGTGGGACTGGAATTGCTGGATTTTAAGCTTGAGCAGCTGATCAGTGATGGTTTAACTAAATTGTTGATGTAATTGTGAAAATCCCCCATAAGCACTTAAAGTGATGCCACCTTTGGATAGTTTTGGACACAAAGGCGTTTCAATATTTCTTATATTTAGAATAAAAGAATAAACAATTTAAAAACCTGAAACTTGTAACTATTTTTGAAAGGATTTTATTTAAAAAATATTTTGTGAGATGATGTGTCATTTTTAGGAGTGGCAAAAAAAGATTAAAAAGTTAAAAGTGAGTCATAACCTATCATGTTTGAAAGTAAATGAGAATTGATACATTTCATTTTAAGTAGTTTTTATCTATAGATACCTCTGCTCTATGACATTCCTGTAGATTTTTACTGATGAATAGACAGATAACTGTTAAGTCAGTTATAATTTTATATAAATGTACAATTTTATTTAATACAAAAACCTAAAATGAGCTAAAATCCTCAGGTCAGAATTTCAAAAACTGGTGACAGGAGAACAGAAATGATCAAATCTAATCGGTGTATCTCCACTCTCTTTCCATTTGGTTGGTTAAAGTCAGTGCAGTGAGTAATTTCATGCTTTGGAAATTTATACAAACACAGATCATCAATTCTGCTCACAATAAAAAGGCTGTCTGTATGCAGAGTAAATCAAGGCTATTTGCATTTTTGAGCGTAACTCACAGCATTGATGCCACTGAACTGCAGCGCGAAGAAGACGATAACAATGGTGAGGAGCTGCCAGCGAACTGTTCGGTTCTGAATTAGCTCCAAAACCGAGCAGCTTCGGATGCTCTGCAGAGCTGCTTTCTCCTCCAGCATCTCCACAACTTCCTTTCTGTAATCTTTCTTGCCCCATAGTTTCCTAAAAGCTAAGCAAGAATGAGAAAACGGTGCATTCAGGTGCAGCTGCTTGCAAATAGTGACAAGATGAAGAAAATGATCATTTTAGGGCAGGGAAACGATATATCAAACCATTCTCAGAGGCCTGGAGGTCTCCTCTTTCCAGCAGCAGGAACCTGGGAGACTCTGGCAGGAGAGGAAGAGTACAGAGCTGGAACAATGCAGTGGAGCCATTGAAACCAAGCAGCCAGGGCCAACTCTTCTCTGTGCCAAGCAATTCCCTGTATATGGGAAAAAGTCACTTTGAGATGAAGCAACAGTCAGGTCATCAAACACACAAAGTCAAGAATCATTAACAAGTCCAGTTAAATAAGAAAGCATTCTGTCAGGAGAATGAGGGCTGAATTGGGCCAGAAGTTGACTCACTTAACTTTAGTTCAATGTACTGATGCCAATTAAACATGTTAGATGTAAACACTGATCCAGTATTTGCCTGAGAGAAATATCTGATTAATTGAAGCATCAAGTTATGTCAAGATTATGTGATAAAAATATTTTTTAAGCCACAAGAAAGAAATGGGTTTTATTTAAGGCTGCTTATTAGTTTCTTTTTCCATCCAGTTCTTGTACCTGAACATATCAGGATACGTACCATGTTGGATCAAAGTGCAGACAGAAACTCAAGAGGATCACGATTACAGAAACACGATTACAACAAACAACAAAATAACAAGACCGACAACTGAATCCATCAGACAACCAACAAGACACAAGAAAGAATTTAACTCAACAGAAAGAAAAGAGCTAAGAGGGTGAGAAAACACTAAAATGATCTAAATACAAACACAAATGACAAGCATATTGTGCAGATTCTGCCCAGGTAGTGGAGGATAGATGAGATAAAGAGTGCTGAGCGATGCAGGGAACAAATCTAAATCATTTTCTAACTATTATGTCATGTTTTCTATGAAAAAAAAACATAATCACAATGACAATTATTTATAAGGGAAAACGTCATTTCACAAGAAAAAGTACATTTGGTAAAACATTTAAAAAGTCTTTAGTACTAATATTGTAGTATAAAGTTGGCAGAAAGACTTAAAAAAATATAACAAAACCAGATAGCTCCTGGAAATACAGAACTTTTTTCACAATATTGTATTTCAATGAGGCCCGGTGTCATTAAAATAGACTAAGACATGACCATATATCCATACTGGATTGTTCATTTGACCCAGTTCAGCTCACCTGATCCCCAGCAGCTGACCACAGAACTTCCCGATGGATAAAGCAGTCGCAATGGTGACGCCCACCATCGCTCTCAGATTCTTAGGAGAAGATTCATTGAGATACATCGCTTGAGCTGAGAGACCGACTCCTGAACACGAACCAGTTGCAACACTCAAACTGTTTGTGAAATAGAATAAATTGGAATATAAAGTGGAAGGGTTTGGGGGATTACCTGCATTGATGCCGTAGAGAAATCTCCCCACCATTATCATCTCAAAGGAATTGGCTGTTCGGCTTGAGATCATCAATATGGCTCCTAATATAGCCCAAAAATTATTTAATAGAAGACAGCGCTTTCTGGGGAGGAGACAAACACAGCGTGTCTAGCTACAATCAGCAGCATTGAATCAAAATGCTGACTGAAGCTGTAATTGTGTCCCAACCTGCCAAATCTTGAACTGATAGAACTTGCGATCAGTGATCCCAGCAACCCCCCGATGCAGAAAATAGACACTGTGAAGGACCAGATGAGAGACACCTCCCAGTCCATTAAGATTCGGTCGTATCTTTCAACACAGCTTTTATTCACCAGCTCTTTTATGAACTGCAATAGGAAAACACACAAGTATTCATAAATTGCACACATCAAAAATAATCTGGTGTCCCAAATCCAACATATCTGGTTAAAAAGTCCTAATGACCAAATTATTTGATTCAAACATGTAAAAGCTGCAGAACCCCGGTGGTCAAGGAGTTTGACTCCTTTCAAATCCCAGCTTTTTTGGAAATCACTCTACTTACTTGAGAGGGGGAAGTCATTACAGAAACATTGAATCCATACTGAAATGTCCCCCCGATGCTGCAGATGAAAATGGCCGCAATGAGGACAGGATAGTTCAGCTGCAGATACACACACCAAACAAAAATTTGAATGTTAGGTTAAGATCATTAAATTAGTTATTTTACCAGATAAGACACAATAATTATTGGTACTAAAAGAAGAAACTACTGTGAAATAACTGAAGACAGTTGTAACAAAAAAGGGAGAAGCAAAAATAAAAATAGTAAAGTAAGGCAATTCAATTGTTCAACAGCGCATTTCAAAGAAATTTAGAAAAAGACAAAACGCTTTTACAAATGACTTACGATTTCAGTCAGGTGTTGCGGCATGGTTGGAGTCTGTCGCTATGTGGCTTCTCAATTCACTTGCATTCACTAAGCCCATTTTTAAACTGAGTTCTGAAATGATTTACTTTGTTTTGAGGCCAAAGCAGAATTGTGAAGTAGAGTGACGAAGCAGAAATGCTTTGCTGTTCTACTTGGTTGGAAATGTATTAACCCCATTGACAAATTCTTTCTTCTTTTGCATTTGTCACACTTAAATGTTTCAGATCATCAAGTAAGTTTTGATATCTGCCTGAATAACTTATGTAAATGCAAAAAAATGTACCACATTCAAGCTACTTCAAGAGCGCCTTGAGTATTCATCCAGGAGGTCACAAAACATTTCAACAATTGCAGCCCTCACTTGGCTCAGTTAAGATCGCTGTTCATGATTTAACATCAAGAAAGGGCATCATGGGAAAGATCCACTGCTCACTGCAAAACAAATAAATAAATAATACAAAGGCCTGCTTCACATTTCCTCACAACAAAATAGTTGATGGAGCCAATTACATGGAGCAAAACCAATTTATTCTGCTCCATGAATTCTGCTGTAGCCAGATATCCTGAAGGTCATCAGTTCATGAGATTTAGCTCAAGCACACTTGGGTTATGCAGCAGGAAAATTGTCTGTAGCGAACCATGGAGTCCACTGCGTAACAGCCCTTTAAGTTCAGACTTAAAGGAGCAGTAATTTGTAAAATTGACTTTTTGAAGTGTACGTCATGTTATAAGATTATTCCTTCATAAAAATACCTGGAGTGTTCCCTTGATTCTTTCATGCATAATCTCCTTTGTCAAACATTCAGCAGTGCAAAACGCTTGGCGGGACCGAGCGCCGCCTTAGAGGATGAAGCTCTTCCGCGAAGCTGCAGTTTCCAAGTTTCCAACCTTCCGCCTCACGTAGTGGCCCACCCCAACCCAGCTCCTTCAGACTAGCCAGCAGCAATTAGCAAACACCTGGTGGAACTGCACATCTGATAAGCTCGTTATACCAGCTACTTCTCAGTGCAACACTGGGAAAACTTTGTTTAAGGGTTAACAGAGGAGCGATGTTGAGATGACTTCCTGAAAGAGGAGTTTCAGAAAGAGCAAAAGTTTTAAAGAGACAGACACCCAATTTCAAGGTGTTAAATTACAAAGTCAGTTTTTTTAAGTTATATTTGATATATGCAGCATTGTTGTAACAACTAAAGGCAACATTTACTTGATTGTGCTATAAGATGGCACTATGTGCCTGGAAAGAATATAATGCAGCCTCTTTAAATCTAATTCAGATACTGAAACATAACCTTAAACTAACTGTTTATTCACAAAAAAAACTTCAGTGTGGCTTAACTAAACCCATCCTAGAAAGAACAATGCAAAAGCCTCAGAATTGTGGCCACCAAGGGTGGTAAGAAGATTAATCAATTTTTCCACAAATATGACCAGGTATACGGTTATTTATTATCTGGGAGTAAATCTAAGGGAGACTGCAACATTTTCTGACTTTCTTTCGGAATTAGTAAAATATATTCATTAACTAAAGCATCTATTTTGAAATATTTAAGATCTTTTAAAGCTGATGAAACATTTTAAATGTCTGCTGTATGGTAATTTCTAAAACAAAAACGGAGAAATTTCATTTATATCACACCTGCTTAATCTGCAAACAGTCTCAACTATATTTCAGGGTCTGATTAAGCATCATCCAATTAACAAACTTAATTAAAAATGTCATGCTGTGAAATATTTTGTGATGAGCTGTTTATTGACTGAGCACAGAGAGATCCTGAGGTGTTGCTTTGAGGATACCATGTCCGGGCCCGAAATAGGCAAAGAAAAAAAAAAAAGACTTCATACTTTACTGTTAAGAGATCCAGCATGTTAAGCAGCTCTGCTGGGAGTGGTAAATTGGAGCTGCTCATTTTTTACCCTGTGGCGGGAACAGAAAGTGTATTTTTGAGAGCTTGAAGATTAAGAATAGCAACCCGGAGCTCTTTGCAGATTTATCCAAACTGCTGCTTTCCACATTTTAACACCCAAATCTGATTCTGATGACAGTCACACAGGGAGAAAAAGAAAACCCTGAATATTCAGCCACATGTCACACTTCTGAAGCTTCAGGTGATAAGAAGATCCATTTCAAAAACATGTGGCGCTACTTGTGAGGCTATATGTAAAAAAATGAATTTTGGGATAATTTCTAATTTTTGAAGTGGAGCGCTAAGGATTTCTGGGCAGCAGACAATGTCTGGCCTGTCTTAGCCACCAAAGGTCCCACCAAACAATCCGGTGATGTTTGATGATGAACAGATGCTTTACTCATTCAAAGTGTTCATATTCAGGCAGAAAAAAGCCACACATAAGATTATTTTGGTCTTATTTGGTCTCCTGCTGTGCCATTGTTTCTCTATCCAAGTTTCTCTAGGACTGATTGCAACATCTGGTGAGGTAGAGGCAGCTGCCAAATAATCATATGTTGTGAGTTTTTTCTTGTTTGTTTCGTTGCAGTTCAGTTACATTAGCAAACGCAGAAATTTGTTGCATTCAGGAACACAGTTAATTTAGTTCACACCCTACTTTGAGGTATTAAGAAAGATTAATTTGATCCAAATGAACTCGCACCAGTGAAACCCCAAAAACCAACCAGTTTCCATCAATCCACTCCTTCTGCTCAAGGTGTTTGACTATACTCAGAGAAGAAAATGTGGGTGAGCAAACTGAATATTTTAGTCAGAGGAGAAATTAAAGGACTGAAATCAGCAGATTAATTAACGAGATGCATTTCATTTTGTTTCAAGGGAATGGGGGAAACAGATACTGATTATAAATGTGAAACGGAAACATGATGTTGCACATAGATTCACTTTGAACATTTTGGAAAACAGTGAACAAACTAAGCAAAAGAAAAGACATGACTAAGGAAATTGTGTGAAATATCAAATTAATCAGCAAAAAAAAAACATATTTTCAATAATTGTTTTGTCTTTTCTGTTGAATTCTAAGCTAAGGCTCTAGTTTAGTCATAGATTGGGTTTCATGCTGAAGATTTAGGATAAAATGTAATTGGTATCTACAAGGAAAGCTGAAAATAAAAAGTTTAAATTGGATGAAAAAAGGGACTTAAAACCAAGTTTATTTCTGCACCTGGCACAGGGAGGAGAAGGGGAATCAACCTAAAAATCCCTAAATTTTATTGATTGATAACTGCAGCAAATAGTGACTTCTTGAGGTCGCTGACTCTCCATAACGATCATTAAACATTTCTGTGCTCACCTGGACGATTGGGAGGAATGCCTGAAAAGAAAATCTATCCATAATCACAAACATAAATGCCACTGGGACTTTAACTTGAACAGTGTTGTTACTTATCTTGCAATGCATGCTGTAAGTTACTTGGGTTTTATGTGAGGAAATAAAGTGGTTTTTGTGGAGTCTCATTTTGGTCTCCTGCTGCACCATTGAAACAATAGAGAGTCATGTATGGCGGAGGACTTGTGATGCTGTGGGCCTCTTTCTTAAAGGCTTTCTGAGAGGGCACACCACTGTGAACTTTTCAAATTATCTTCTACCCTCACTAAATATGCTCTGACCTTTAGGGATGTCAAAGGAGAGTCCCACTGAAAAAAGCTGCTGGTCGTGTTAAAACAGGTAGTAAATTGTTTTTAATAGTTGTTTTTTTTTTAAAACTTTAAGTTTGCTTGGATATAAAAATACAGAATTAATATTCATTTCAAATGCAAAAAAAAATAAAAATAAAAGTAAAAACATAAATGTGTTTAAAACAGAAACAAACAATATATTTAATAATAGGACAAACAGTTCTATTTCTTTAATCAGCAATAGTTAGGGCACAAGAGAGATTTTTTTTCTTTTTCTGCTTTGCAATATAAAAACAAAATATGGGTTTAAAGTTGTAAAAAGTAAAAATAGAATTTAGCCATTATATTTAAAATAGCAGGATTATCTAAGTACATACTTTGACTTACTCATTCTTAAGCTTGCAAAAAAGAGGAATGCCAATATTATAAATGGTTTAGATAAATAATAAAGCAGTCTTTGGGGGCTGTCTATACTTGTAAAATTTTAGAGCCAAAGAACCAGATGATTTATGCATTAACAACCAGACCTTTTTCTTTGTCCTTGACTGTTGCACTGAACTCAATTCTCTGCATATTATTTCTGGCTCCAGAAGCCTGGAGACAAATCTCCAAATCAATAGTGCAAATCACTGAGTGATGTCACATTTCATCTCTTTATCTTTAAAAGACAGCTTGTCTTGTCAATCCCTCAGCTTAATTAAACTAGAAGGTAAATCACAAGATCACAAACTGTCTGAAACGCTACAAATGCTACTCTAAGAGCCTTTTTTTGTTCATCACTACACAAGACACAGAAAGGCTGCAGAATATTTTTTCTGCTTGCAAATAATTTGATGGTAAACATGTAAATGTGCAACCAACTGATTAATCCAGAATAAAACTCCTGCTTATATTTTCTTAATTACCATTTGATGTTTCACTTTGTGTTCATATCCAAAGAATGCATAAAAAACATTTGCATGATGTAACACCCCGCTACATTTCACTGTGACTGGTTGTTAAAGTCTTAGACAAGCACACCAAATATACCATGCATATTTTACTTTTTCTATCCGTGGCACCGAGTTTAGTCAGAAACCGATAAGCAGCTGATTTTTTCCGCATAGGATTCTGTGCACAAACACCCGAGAATGGATTGTTTCATGTGGGCTGACGTTGGGGTCTTTAGAGAAAGGCTTGGCAGCAGAAGCAGACACTCAAGGAGTCAAGCCAAATTTGTAAGGTCCTCCCAAGCAGACAGAGAGTCACACAATGCTTGATCACGATGAATAATGAATAACTCATGGGTTCACTTTACAAGGACCTGTACATGTCCACACAAACATGCTTCTCCTTGGTCTAAAGTGAAGGGGACCTGTGGGGCGTATAACTTCTTCTTCTTATTATTATTATTATTATTGGTATTTCCTCAAATTAAATTCAAGCACAAACAATGTCTCATGACTACAACAACCCCTCAGCTCTCAGACTGCAAGATGTATGGATTTGAACATGTTATTTTGTCTCAAGGCTTCCAGTAAAACAGAACCACATGAACTTTATAAACCCACCAACACAAAAAAGTGTTTCAAAAAACAGGGGGGGAAAAAAAACGATGTCCTGAAAATGCCAGTCACTGTAGATCAGTTCTTATTCCAAGTGACAGCAGACTGACTGGCACAGCAAGAAAACAAAACAAACTTATGTAAAGAATTTTCCAGTAATTGATGCTGCCTCTGTTCAGATATTTCTAAAATCTTCTTGTGAGGTATTCAATACATCTTCTTTTGTTTTGTGCTGTCAAAATTCAAAACACAATCAGAAAGCCCGCTTCTCGTTTTGCATTCGCAAGGAGCATCATTCAGCCGAAAAACACTTTTGTTTATGAAATAAAAAGCCAACAGGTCAATTAGGCTGCAAGTGCACGCAAGCTAGTATCTCATTCTCAAACAGAAAATACATAAAAAATAAAAACTTTCAACCAGATCAGCTCAGCGTCAATTTATCATCCCACTTTCTGGGAAAAACTGGAAAACAGACGGTCAAATCTTGCTTGGCGTGCCATCATGTCCTTGAGTGTGGCACTTAGTGTTTAGATTGCCTCTAAATCTTTTGCTCAACATATACAGCTCTTCTGCTCAATGTGGCATGCCTGAAAGCTCTGTTGACTCAGATATCAGGGACTCTAGAGGAGGAACAGCAGCAAAAACAGGTGCAGACTGTTGCAGAAGGGTGAGCTTTTCACACAGGTCAGGTATCCTGTCTCCATATGAACTGCAGCTGAATAAGTCATGTTCGAGTAACTCTAAGAACAAAGGGGTCAAAGACATGCACAGAAAACAGTCCAAATTATGTAATTAATTGAAAGTTTTCATGCTTAAACTTTTTTATATATATATATATATATATATATATATATATATAAATATATATATATATAAATATATATATATATATATATATATATATATATATATATATATATATATATATATAAACAGTTTTTTTCCTTCTCAACAGAGTTCCTAATTATTGAATTCTTAATCTGTTCATGTGATTCAAATCTTAGCATGTGCTAAAAGGGCAGCAAACTATTGCTTAGTGTATAATTGTAAATTTTTAGGTTGAATGTACAACACAAATTTTTGCTTTACATATTTTTATGCAACTTTATAAAAAGAATATGAGCAAAAGCTTTTTGTTTGTAAAACTTTCAAACCGTCAAACAACATTCTGACAGATAAACGTCATTCACAAATTTCAAACGCGACCTAATGTGAAAGAAAGCAAAATTGATTTTTTAAATTTTCTACATAAACCTTAGGAGGAATAAATAATTTATACACAAACAACAAAGTTTTTTGTTTTGCACAATCCAAAATATTTAATATTGTTACATTTTATCGTTGTTTTCTTTCCAGAATTTGCTTAAAGAAATCTCTGAATTAGACGTTTTGCAGCACTTAATCTGAGTCATGCTGGCGGTGTCATACTCAGTGCACAGATACATGAACCGAATTTTGACCTCAAGGCTTAGCTGCCATTTGCAGAATAAATAACATTTACTCCAGTACTCCACACAAGCATTGAGTATTACTTCCAGTTGCTGAGTGTTCTTAGGTTTGCAGTTCACTGTATTTTGTTGGTGAGACTATTCTGTGATTTATTCAGCATCAAGAGTTGAACATTTAAAACGTTGAAGGGAAACCAACTCTTGTGGATTAAAGTTTCAGAAATCTGCCTTAGTGTCTCAGCTGCTCTGATGCGTTATAAGTCATAACACATAACTGTTAGCTTCCTAATCTGTGGCGCATTCTTCTGCGACATATTTGATGGCACCTTCAAATAACATTGATGTACATGAATATTGTAGGTTTAAATCAGCTTCTTAAGCTGTCAAAAGTCTTCTTAAAATATCTTTTCTACATCCGCCCCATGATTCAGTTAGTAATTTAAAGATGTGTGAGGATTTATTTGATCCATCAATAATAATTATACTGAATCAATAACTACAATAAACAAAATAACAAACTGGGAAAAGTAATAAAAACCAAACATAACTCTGCATAAATTTTGCAGTTACCTTTTCCTCAAAGTGCACGTTAGACAAATGATGCAAGTGAGCTGTTCTCCTTAGCACAACGGAGCGAATGAAAGCCCAAGCACTGCAACTTTCCTCCTAATTTCTCCTGATTCCTCCTCTTGTCTGTCTGTTACACAAGGACCAATAAAAAAATGTGATAATAAGTATCTAAAATTTCACAGCTGAATAAATATTTCATTTAGTGGAATATGACCATTTAGACTTTGTGCCATTAATCCCACCTGAGGCCGACTCGGATGATGAAGACGAAGCTCTGAAGTGGTTTAAAGCCTCTGTGGATTAAAATAAAACTGGCATTAGGGGTCAGGGATCTTTTAGCAATCATCTTCCAGGTGTGGGAATGCTTCAAATGTGCTGCAGTAGATGGATTAAAACACCCGGATATCTATTGAGGTCAAGAGTCTTGATGTTCTTGTTCCAAATGGACTTGCACCATCACCCAAAGGAAATCACTCCTGAATTACTCTTTCTGTTGACTAAGCAGTCTGCTCCTTTTTGCTGCTTCATCAACACCTTTAGCCTGTGTGTCAGTATGATCAAAACAGAGTTTGTGGTTTGAATCGTACAAGATAATGGCTGCATTATCTAAAGAAGCAAAAATGCTGCCTACTTTTTAATGTATTTGCATTCGCAGAAATAGATCATGTGGTTAGAGAGAGCTGCACCAGTCAAACCTAACACATAATTTTTCTGGATATGCCAACCATTTCTGAGGAATAAAAGATAATCAACTCTAGATTTTTGATTCTAGTTAAGTGATGAAGTGGAAAAGGCCATGAAAAGGTGATTAGTCGATCATTTTTCCAATTTCGGGTCACTTATGTTGTGTAAAGAAAATATCAAAACTGACTTTACACAGACATTTAACTGCTTTTACCACAGCTCTTCAAACTTACCTGCAAATGGCATCACCCCCTCAAATCTTCAAAAAACATTTACGTTTTTATGACCTCAAATCCATTGCGCCATATTTAGCTTTCAATATTTGTTAATGGATTAAATCTTCAATGACAAAAATAAACTCTGTCTTCTGTATTCAATGAGTACTGTTAAAATTCATCTCTCTCATCTCATTAGGAAAAAAAAAAACAATAATCAATTTTTCCAATTTTCCAAAGTCAATTCCTGATTGGTTGATTCAGCCCTTGAGACAGATCATGAGTTAGCCGATATCGGACTCTGTCAGGAGACACAGAAGAGAACTTGAACCAGCAAGAATTATTGCCTGACAAACTCAATAAGAGGACGGATCTCAGTGTCAGTCTCTATTATGATAAATGCTTTTGTTTGCATCATGCAACCTTCCTGCACTCATCTAATTTTTGTCTGATGTTCCCGTGAGATTTTTGATTCGATTTTCCTCCACACCTGGAATATGTCCAGCATCCCTCAGTGACTTTCTTTAAGCAGATCGCCTGGTTCCAAATTTAATATCAGGAGCAAACAAACACTCAGAAGAACCAGGAGAGACCAGCACAGCTTGCCATTTCAGAAAACTCGACTCTCAAGCCTCAAGCTTCTTCCTTTAAGCTCCCGAGAGACAAGTGAGCGTTAAATTAGAATTTTTAATAAATTTAGATTACATTTTGAATCTTCATTTTCTTATGTACGGAAAGAAACATTTTCCCCTGTAGCGGTATTATTTGTGTATTTTCCTTTTACTTCTGATAAGTCAGTATTGGAGAATTTGATAAATGATAAAAACAACTCTTACCAACCATCCCTCTAGTTGTTTTAACACAGAATACTTGATTCAAATGGAATTATTTAAAACTGATGACAAACTAAACACCAGTGATCCATTACATGAATAAGTACCATGTTCATATTTTCAGTTTTGGTGCGTTTCTCAATAAAGAAATGTAGTTCTCAAAACTGGTTAACACCTTTTCAATATTTTACTTTTGTATATCAGCGCATACAAGCAAAGTATTTATTGTCAGTCATGCATGTCAAGGTTATCAAAACACCCTGAACTTCTTGTTCGAATCATCGCATCCAAAAGTGTCACGCTGATTAACAAAAAACATTTAAATACATTTTTGTCTGATTTTAGTAGATGTACTGAAATGAATTCTTTGCCACCTTGCGTTGCACTCAGGTTAAATTTTGTGGGGAAATGTTTGAGCTGTTAAGAAGAGAAACAGTCTTTTTAAACTACTGTTAAAGCCTCTACTGAAAGGAATGTAAAGACTCCCACAGTCAGTGGTGGGATTTTAATTGTTAGAAAGTACAAATGTTACATTGATTAAACATCTAAACCCTTAGAATATTTTTTTTTTTGTACAGCGTTTTGTGTAATGATTTATTCGTTTTTCTGTCAGTTCCACCACTAGAGGGAGAAATAACGAACCTCACAGAACTGATAGAAGAAAAACTGCACTAAAAGATAGATAGATAGATAGATAGATAGATAGATAGATAGATAGATAGATAGATAGATAGATAGATAGATAGATAGATAGATAGATAGATAGATAGATAGATAGATAGATAGATAGATAGATAGATAGATAGATAGATAGATAGATAGATAGATAGATAGATAGATAGATAGATAGATAGATAGATAGATAGATAGATAATGAAGTCTGTTGTCTGTTTCATTCACTTTCTTTCACTCCACATTGAAAAAAGAGGCGAGCTTCAGCTTAAGGAAGGTGGGGTGGGGGGTGTCACGTGGTGTTCGTCTCCAGCCAATCAGTATTAAGTGCGCATTGCGATCCTGTGCAGAGAGGTTGTTTTATTGAGGGGCTGCTTGCGATCAATGAGCGAGTGGAGCTGTCCGCCGTGCTGAAAGTTACTTCTTTGATTGGCTGTTTTTTTGGCACCGCTGACAGCTCCCACTTTCCTCTTTCCGAATGTAACAAATGACGGCATGCTTGTATTTTCACGCTCTTTTTTTTTCTGCAGGTGTATAGTCATTATTTTTGTTTCCACAGATGACTGTTGGTGAATGATTGGACCACATCTGAAACAATAAAAGCCCTGTTAAAGGGAAAAAAAAAAAACTGAAGCCCGTTGAAATGCAGAAAACATTTCTCCAGTATAGAGGCTCTGATACCTAATTTGTTGCTGCTGTAAATTCAAGAGGCGTGGATGATTTGAGTTCGGGCTCCTGTTTTTTATGCCTCACCAGCTCCTCAATCGCGGGTAGTTTGGCTGTAATTCCTTGGGGGGATATAACTCTACTGCTCCATAATAACACAGCCACCAGTGGTCCCATCAGTCTCTGACTGCACACACAAACCCTGGTCATATGGGCTCCATATGGGCCGACCCTGTCACAGCGCCTAGTGAGCAGAATGAAATCATAGCTTTAAGGTACAAGAGATATGTGCAATGAAACGATTTCTAGTATTTCATATTTTTCACGTTTATCCCACCATCTTCAGTGTGTTTTATTGAGACTGTGTGCAACACTTTGGTGTGCATAATTGTGAAGTATTAGCAAAAAGGAGCCACTGTCGTCTGCAAATGCAAATATTTTATTTCATCTGTGTATCTTTTTGTCTGTCTCTCTTTGCAAAATAGCTCAAATTCAGCTGGATTGGATGGAGAATCTATGTCAACATGAACTCCTCTCCACATATGATCAACTGGATTTAAATCTGGATTTCATCTGGGCCATTCTAGCCCACTTTGAAGCAAAACACTCCTCGTCTTCAAGGACTGCTCCGTATTTGGTTCTGAGCAGGATTCCCACAGCATGATGCTGACACCACCAAGTATGCACCCTTCATGAAGCGTTACTCTTTAAAACCACATTTTACTTCATCATTTGAGTTCTGTCTCTACCGCCTCTACATGCAGAAACATTCATTATTTTGTTTGTTTATTTTTGTTTTTTGCTTGTCTTTTTTTTTTTTTTTTTTTACAGAATAGCTAGGCAGCACGATCCAACATCTTTTTTGCTTAAGCCAGGACAGCACACACAAAAGCAATATCGGATTGGAATAACAAACTTGTTAACCTGTTTAATGACATCAGAATAAACTGGGGCTAACTGCTGCATCACAGTGCACATATTTTCTGTTTTTGTAAAAGATGTTCAAAACATTTATCTTTTTTTCTGCATCAACTTCATGACTTAAATCTTATTTAAATACAGATATGTGCGTAAGTGCTTCAGAAGACATGAAAATGTTAAATGAATATGAATAATTTTGTTTCCATATTCAGTGTGTTTGCTGTATTTAAAGCAGAATTGCCCAAGTTCAGTCCTATCGAGAGCTCCTACCCTCAACTCTCAGATGCATCCTCTCTCCAGCTGAATCAAATTAATGGCTTGTCACCTGACTTCTGCAGAGTTGAACGACTACTGTTGAATTTCAGCCTTTTAGTTCAGGTGTGTTGGCGAATGGATGCATCTAAGCGTTGCAGGAGAATAGCTCTCCAGGACTGGGGAAGCCCTGATTTAAAGCAAATTAATCATAAATGTACAGAGAACTTAAAGGAAAGCTTAGCTTATGTGTGGCTATATGTGGGTGGAAGAAAACTTTATACGGAGAATAATGACGACTACTACTACTACTACTACTACTACTACTACTACTACTACTACTAATAATAATAATAATAATAATAATAATAATAATAATAATAATAATAATAATAATAATAATAATAATAATAATAATAATAATAATAAATAGGTTTTTATTTATTAAAATAAATGCAGTAGTATATTTAAAAATAATTTGGATAAAACTGAATAAGCTGAAGATTTTGGCGCAAATGTCTTGTAAAATCGATCTGCACTGATAGTTTTGTACTGAAATCGATAATATTAGGCAGAACTTCACGTTCCAACCTTCTTCGTGACGTCAAAACAGTTGTTTTGGTCCCCCACCCCCCTCCCTCTCTCCCTGACCCCCCTCTGCCCAATCCCAGGTCCATTTCTCACTTTCTACCGGAGCCGAAATGGATCTGCTCATGCAGCGGCTCCGTTCTCCTGTGAGGAGGACCATAACGCCCTTTATCGGGTGCTCTGTGGCGCCTGACCGCTGCTGTGATCGGCAGCACTGACATGGAAACCCCCTTCCAGCTGCACAACGACTTCTTCCCAGAGCAGCAGCAGCAGCTCCAACACTGTAAGTACCAGCACTATTACTGCGGACCGGAGCAGCAGCAGCGCGTCGGCAGGCAGCACGACCAATGCTGCACCTGCAATAGCTGCACCACCTGTGATGCGAGAAAAAGCCTCGTCTTTCGCGGGACGTCGCAGACCACTGTGGGAACTTTGAGGACACCTTCCGAGACGTCTTCGAGGCAGGGCTGCCAGCACAGCACCGCCTGCGACTTCACACCTTCGAGTCATGGTAGTTCAACTAGACATCATCATCCTCACCACCAACATCAGCAGCAGCAGCAGCAGCAGCAGTATCGGCAGCGGGGCAGCCAGGGGAGCAGCCACAAAGACAGCAACTCCTACAATGAAATAGCCATGAGCAGCTGCAGATACAACGGCGGCGTCATGCGGCCGCTGAGCAACTTCAGCTCGTCCCGCAGAAACATACACGAGTTCGATTCCGAGTCCCAGCCTCTGCAGCCAATCTCCGCCGCAGATGCGTCGGACACTCTAGTATCCAAGCCGGAGAACAATTCCGCCACGCTGATGCCTTACGCATCGGGGGACGGAGGGGCAGGCTGCGGCCACAGCAGCGGCAAATCGGGGAAAAAGAAGAACCAGAACATTGGGGAGAAGCTGGGGCACCGGCGGGCCTTGTTTGAGAAAAGGAAGCGTCTCAGTGACTATGCTTTAATCTTTGGGATGTTTGGGATCGTTGTCATGGTTATAGAGACTGAACTCTCATGGGGAGCCTATGGCAAGGTGCGTATTTACTCAAACTTCATGTCTCGCTTGGGCGAGTTAGTCACTGCTCTGCTCTGTCACTGTGGATGCAACTCGTATATTTTAAACAACTTCTTCCAAAAGTGTGGAAGAAAAGTCTGCGTAGTGCAGCGTCCCAACACATACAGACCGATTGGCCCTTTCCTGCCCTTTTCTGCCCAACCATGAAAGAGAACCCTAATGATTGTGATTAAAAAAAAAACTGCAAAGTCCTGGTTAGTTGCAATGGTGTAAGAAGCACTTACTATATATCTATTTTTTGAATTGTGCATATATTGTCATCATGTTTAGTCTTGTTTGGCTTTAGTGTTTTCACTCTTTTTCAGGAATCCCTGTATTCATTAGCTCTAAAATGCCTGATAAGCCTTTCTACAATCATTCTCCTGGGGCTGATTATCATTTACCATGCAAGAGAGATACAGGTAATGTCCTAAGTCTTTTTCTTCATTCTCTTGTATACCTTTTTATTTTCATTTATTTATTTATTTATTTGTTGTTGTTTTAGCAAAGAGATCAACTTCTGGATACTGATACTGAGATGAGGTTGATGATCTCTGTTGTGCTGCACTTTTAGGTGTAATTCCAGTTGTGGGTTTTGATATGGGTGGGTGGCAGAGTAATTTCTTTCACCCAAAACATGTTTTTTTACTGCTTGTTTTCATATCAGTGGGGAGATGGGAAGAAGGATTGTGACATTCTCACCATCAATGCTAATACAAAACAGATCTATGTTTTGTATTAGCATTGTGGAAATTAGAAATTCCACATTCTGACAACACAGTTACCGTCCTCAGAGTGTCATATACAGCAAATCCTGTCCACACTTTGGTCCAGATTTTGGCTGCAATATTTCTTTCTCTCAGCTTGCCAGCACATTTTTAAATCTCAGAAGAAAACGTAAAAACACAAGAACATCTCTTACCGTTCACATGTTAATTCAAGTAGCGGCGCTCGAAGAGGAAACACATAATTTTCTCATCTTTCTCTGCTTGAATGCGGTGATATTGTTTGGTCTATAGCTTTCAGTGGGTTCACCTTTAGCCTCCAGCCTCTTTGATTAGATGAAAGTGTTTTTATACAGAACCAAAGATTTCTAAAAATCAATGGTGTCCTACAAAATGTTAGAGCTAAATTTTGAACTTTTTCAGAGATTGATTTGTAAACAAAACGACACGAAATAGAAAAGATTTAAGAAAATGACATTTTATGTTATTTGGCAAAGACAAATAACACCCATTGGTGTTTGTGTTATGTCTTTTGCATTTTTGTACTTTTTTTTGCTTTTATTGCTACTAAAGTATAGGATGAAACACCAATAATTTGTTGAGTTATTTTAAGTGGTTGGTCTTTGCAACTTCATTTATTCAGTTATAAATTTTTTCTTAGAATATTATGATTGAATTTTGAGAGCTTGTTGCTAAACCCTTACCAGGAGGTGAGTCTCCACTGTATTTGTTCTCTATGTAAGAAAATATGACCGGTGGTTCACAAATTTTGCTGAAGTTACCTGGTTTATAGCTTCAAGTTGCTTGAAAAAGTAAGGTGCATGTATTTTTAGACTTTTTAAGACGTGTAATTTTTAATTCAAAATGTCAAATGCTTAGGCTGCTTAGCTTAAACTGGAATTCCCTTGAAATTTTTTTTAACATTGTTAAAATCTTGCTTCACCTTTTCTGGTGTGCAGGATGTAAGGTTACATCCATAATATTAATGTTGAGTGATAATTACTAAAGAAAGCAAATTAGACCACTAATTCACAAGGTGTAGCAATAATTAATGTCCTTCCCTTAATAACTCATAATTACAGGTGCTAAAACTGCTACTGCGATATAATCCCTAAATCTTATAGTCACATTTGCTGCAACATGAACATGATCTAAACATGACTGGAGTTGAAGCTCTCAGCAAACTTTTGTTTTCTGAGGCTGCAGAAAGTGCAGATGTTGCACATTTGAAGTGGACGTGTTGGGGAGTCTCTGGTTTGCCAACTGTATCTTAAGACCAGAAGTGTAACACTGGTCCACTGATCCAAGAAGTCTTTGACATGTGAGAAACGAGGTGTCAACCAAACGACTGATAGAGACTTGTTGTACCAAAAGATGTCCAATATTGTCTGATGACTGTAGGAGTTTTGACAAAAACTTCTTATTGCATGAAATTCTGCTTTCCTATCTCAGGTTTTTGTTTTATTTATAATGCTTACAATCTGAAAATTTTGGAAGATTTTAATCAACCTAACTACAAATATATTTTCTCAAACATCTAGCAGCAAATAACTTGTTCAGCAGCAGAATAAATACTAACAAAATTGTTCCTATGAAGCAGAAATCAGTACTACTAAAGTTTTAATTTGCTCTGATTAATTGTTTCATTAAAACATTGTTTTAAAATATAATTAGTTGTGTTTTTTTATTTCAAATTTTAATCACGATTATCAGACTGTAGTAAAGCAAATTATTTCCCCAAAAATCAAGTGTTAGTTCTAGAGATTCGATGTTTTTGCGTTAATATTTCCAACTTTTTTGACATTTTGAAACAGATCAAGTTTCAAGACGTTCATGAAAATTAGATGATTGAATTTTTAATTGTGCACACATTAAACCTGCCTAACACTGGTGATAGTTTTTCTTTTTACATATAAATGGTTAACGGCTTCTACTTGAATTGATAAAAAAAAATTATTTTTTTTTATCAAATCCAAGATCTCATAAGTACTTTACACCAAGATCTGTTGTTCATACAGTAGCTACAGTGGAGCCACTGAGGCAGACTGACAGGAGCCAGACTGCCACCACCAACATGCAAATCGGGTGAAGTGTCTTCCCCAAAAACGAATATGGACGGATTAGGGATTTGAACCAGCAACCCACTGGTTACAAATCTCCTGATCCTCCTGAACCACTGCCCGAGTGTAAAATGGAAAGAAAAAAAAAATCCTCACATGATGAGTCAGTACTGAGATGCTCCAACATAAGTCTTTTCTAACAGTGTTGTGCTCTGTCTTCCTGTCGTCAATGAGTTCATGCCTATAATTAATTGTGCTATTTTCTGCAGAGTGAATGCATGCTGCCTGAAAGGTTTCATATATCTGAAGCATACTTTTTTTTTTTTTTTATTAAATTAAATCAAAAAGAAAAACTTCACTTGAAAGGGAATGCGACGTAAGCAGTTCCACAAACAGTGTCATATTTAATCAGTTAATGCTTCGTCTTATGCATAAACAAAACTGTATATTGTGAAATGCCACAAAAGGTATACGCTGATCCTGCTGGTTTCTGTCCGGTTTACGCTTCCCTGCAATATTTATAGATGCCTCACACTTTTCTCTCTTTTGCTTGGATGGGAAAGGCTAGCTTTCTTCCTTTCTTTTGATCTAAAGTCACATTATCAGTTGAATGCATCACTCTCGTTGGTAAATTTAGTACTCGCAAATCCCACAGGAGGCTCAATCATCGCGTTGTGGCACTGCTTTCAGCTGTGAATCTTTCTTCATAAAGTATGACAGCAAAGCACCAACATCACTTCCACATTTTGTCTCACTACCTAGGCGTTTCATTTTCCCTGCAGGCAGGTCCAAGTAGATGCTAGAAATTACAAGGAAAATTTGTCTTGTGTAGAACTTTACAATTTATTTCTACATCTTTTAGCCTCTGCATATTTAACTTAGATGTGGTGTGTTACTACATCCAGAAATATATTAAGATTTGAGAAAATATTGTGACAGTTTTGCTTTTGAACCTCAGATTTAAGAGGAATATTATTGCTTTTGGTCCTCCAGTCAACATGTGGTTTTGTTGGATCCTGAGAAGTCCTTTGAGGGATTTATTGGAAAGGTGCTAGTAGGGCATATCTTGTAAAACCAAAGCAAAATCTGTGACCATATTTTCAACACAATATCAAGCTTGTTCCCAGTGCAGGCTGGACAACAGGGCTCCCTCTTGTCTCTGATCCTTTCTGTAGTTTTCATAGTCAGGCTCTCAAGGCATAGTTTAGTCTGACATGGAAACATCTGTACATTTCTTGTTTTCAGAAGATGTGGTTCTGCTGGCATCTTCTGGCCATGATTATTGTGGAGTGCTGCAAAAGCTTTTACACAAGTCAAGTAAAGAAATGGTTCTCAACTTCAAAAAAGGATTACTACCATTCAGGTTATCCGGTCAGTCGTTTTCAAGCAGAACGTATCTTTGTGACTTGTCACAATCATTTCTGAAAGAACAGAATATAATCGGTTGAAATTAGCGTCCTGTTTTGGTAGGGTGTTGATCTCCATCAGTTTGTGTTTAAGCTGCTGCTTCTTTTCTGCATCAAAAGGAGCCAGCCAATGTGGTTCAGGCATCTGATCAGGCAGCCTGCTAATGACTCTTTTTGGAGGATTTCCATTCAAATCCCATTTAAAGGTGACAATGGGAAAGACCCAGAACTCGCAAAAGGGACTTTAATTACTTTATGGCTTCAGAATCTCAGGAGGTTCCTAGAATAAAATGAAAAGTGTTGCTGGAAAGAGGGACGTCTGGGTTTCCCTCCTGGATACGTTACCTCTGCAACTGATTCTCAGAACAGCAGAAAACAATGAATGGATCAATGAAACCTACAGCAATTATGTTATTATTCCACCTACAGTTGAAACTTGATATTTTCTTGCACTATATAAAGAAAACTAGCGCTTTTACTGTCTGGCTTTTCTATTTAAGGTCAGTTAGGATTACCAACATTATTTTCAATTGCTAAATGCTGAAATAATAAAAGTCAGGTCAAGTTTATTTGTGCAGCACATTTCAGCAACAAGGCAGCTCAAATCGCTTTACACCATAAAAGCATTGGATAGTCACCAACTACGAAACAGCAATACATGTTAAATTTAATCAAAAATCATTATCAAATATAATGATCAATGTTCCAGTTACCATGAATCAAAGGCAACTCTAAATAGGCGGAGTTTTAGCTTATACATATTAAAATTATTATGCATTCAAACATTTTGATGAACAATGTTTGATGATAAATCAAGCAAGGAAAAGTCTGGTTAATGCTTGGGTGCAATTTCCTACCAAAAGCAAAAATCTGAAGCTACTAAGAGTCACATTACTAAAGAAGAAAGTCCTGTACAAACATGGACTGAAAGGCCACTCATAGAGGAAGGCCTTATATGTGCAATCCAGATTAAACTGGATATTTTTAAAGACATGTTCTGTGATTTGATGAAACTAATTTGCAGTCTGTTTCAATAACGAGAATCAAATCTGGACGAAAAAGAGGAATGCTTGTAAGCCTCAGAACACCCTTCCACCTGTGGAGAACAGCGTTGTGGCTTTGTGTTGTCTGGTTGATTTGCTGCATGAGGGATTGGTAGATGTCATCATGAGGAAAGATCATTAAGTGTAATTACTGAAGCATCAACTCCTTGGGCACAAGTGGGTCCTCCAAATGGACGATGACTCTATGCACATCACCAGATTAGTCGCAAAGCGCCTTAAATACAGCAAGGCCAATGTTTAGGAGTGGCGGTCACAAAACCCTGATCTCTATTTCACAGAAAGTTCATAGACAGATCCGTAGAACCTTCTGTGAGCAAGATGACCTACAAACTTTCTTAGTTACTCCAGTTCTGTCAGGAGGAAACTATTGTGAGAACTTTCCTGAAGAAAATCTCTAATTCAGCAAAGAAATAATGTCAGAAAGGAAGAAAGAAAAGTTTAAATTGTTTTTTTATGCTACAAATGTAAATATCTGGTTTCAGCTGTGCTTCGAATCATGAATCCATTTTTATAAAAAGACATTTGATTAACTAAATGGAATAATTCAGTTTTTCTCTCAGGAATAAGAATCACACCGAAGCCCTCTTTTCCCCCCTGCTAACTCAGGAACACTGAAATGCTCATTTTAGCTCCAGAACAAGCTTGTTTTGAGCTGCATTTATTGTCAGTAGATGCATATTTACCCCACAGGAAGGCCGTTCAAACCTCTTTGATCCGAGCTCCTCTGACAGTCACATCAAGAACCAAAGCATGTTTCACACCAGATAGCTCTCCCTTCACAAAGAGAGTGGTTTTTCATGTACTGACCTAAAAAAGAAGAATTGTTTGCCACAGAGTCAATTACTGCAGCTCACCACAAATTCTCAATAACTGTACTCTGGAGATGAATCAGGGAACATTATCATGCCTTGCTCACACTTCTTGACTCAAGGTCTTGTAAATGTAAAAGATGATGGGGAGTTCTGTCTCGCAATTCATCAAACCCCACTGGGATGTAACCATCATCCAGTTCCTTTTGCTGTTTAGATCCAGATCACCATGTTTGCGCTGCGACTTCCACCACACCAGCTGCTCCTTTCCTTCCTCGCCTCAGGCTCTTTTGTGGCGGTTCTGCTACTCTGTCAATACCCGTTTCCTGCAGACTAACATATGTGCTGGTACACACACACATAAGGATGCGCGTACATGGATTATTTAATTCCAAATTAGTCTTGATCACGACACATATGCATACATCCTTTTTGATGTGTGCGTGTGTGTGTGTGTAGGTGTGTGTGCGTGTGCGTGTGTGTGTGTGTGTGTGTGTGTTTCCTTCTCATGCCCCTCAGCCTCCAGTTTCACAGGATGGGAAATGTGGCAAAATCTTTGTTTAAAAATGTGGAATAAAAACCTAAACTTGTAGCTTTGATGTAGTTTTATGGTAGATTTAGTCAATCAGACCTAAATTAAGAGTTTTATTCCAGATTTTGAGTAAATGAAGGACCTTTTAAGTGATCTGACATCAATGTCTGGTTGGAAAACTCAAATGTTTCAACCTGCTAGCTAGCGATTGTATATAAAGTTGAAGAATTTAGAGGTAGTCTTGTTTCATTCTTTTATGAAATCACCAATAACCAGGGCAACAGATTGATACTGCCACCATTAATCTCAACAGTTACAGGTTTGAAAGTCTCACATTGTCACTTCTAAGTATTATTCCTGTCAAATAGTTATTTTCCCTTGTTTGACAGTGTTACATATGCTAAAGTCATATATCATCGGCCCAATCCCGACACTCTAAAACTGGCTTCTCTAGGCAGGGATACTGGTTTTCTAGAAGGTTCCAGACTTGAGTCTTTGAGGTTCCTGGGTTGTTTCAGGATGTCCTCATGAATTCTCCTTTAATCTGGGGATAGTTTGTGTCAGATGGTTGAAACTTGGACCCAAAACACACAAACACAAATGGATAAAGCTGGATAACATTAATGCCCTGACCCTTTACTCTATGAAACATTTTTAGACTGCTTAAAATCTCAGTCTGTGCTAGGAAACTAACCAATCGGTATTTAACTCAAAGGAGTTGTCCAAAATTAGCCCAAAACTATGAAAAAATCTTGTTGATGACTCCAACAAAACACACATTTCTTTGAGGTACAATTAGCTAAAAGACATTTATCCCATCCTGAGTAGGGAAGAAGGTATATATATCAATCTGTATGTATAATTTTGACCCTGTGAGAATTAAAGAAATTTAATAATATATTAACTTTTATGTCAGGTCCTTTTCAGAAATCACTTTCTATGCAAATTGTTAGTTATATAATCACTTCACTCTGGGGAAATGTGGTTCAAATAAATCTTTAAACTTTTTAAATTATTGCCATTCATGCCCATGATGAGTGCATGTAAACTGCAACTGGAGAAGAGGTTTAAGGGGAAAAAAGATGCAAATCAGATAATTTGATCAATGTTACATAATAGCGCCTGAGAGGCTTGAAAGTGTGTAAGGAAAGCGAAGGAAAACCATCATCCATGCACAGTTAGCTATCAGATCACAACCACCCCCAACCCTCACCATTTGGGGGGGTTTCCCCAAAAAGTTTGCAAAGAGCAAATAAATGCATTTTATAACAAGTTTTATAAGTTGCAGAATAGATCTGGTCAGATGGTCTGGAAAAAATTTTCACTCTTCATCTCAAAGACTGCATGGAAATTAATATTCCAAAACAGCCCCATTAAATTTCAGGAGTCCACACTAAACTAAATTGGAAGGTGTATGGAGATATTTCATTTTAACTTTAGTGCAAGCCTCCAGTTCCACACAGGAGCCACACATCAACCCTCCGCTTTAATGTGATGTTTCCTTTTTTGACCCTTACATCATTTCTCGCCACAAAAGTGCCAACGTGTTTGCAGTGTTGCAAATTAGATTTCTGCCTCTAAAGAGCACTTTTTCCCCTGCTCCTGCAGTGGAATAGATTATGCATGCACATCCATGTGTACTCACAGATGCCTGTCAGATGTAGAGGCATAAGTCAGGATGATGAAATGTTTCCCCTCACTATTTTCAGAAATCTCAAAACTGATTTCCTTGTCAAGCTCTGGAAAAGGTTTTAAAGCACAAACACTTTTCTGCTTGGCATAGCTGAAAACTCCCAAGGTTGGGTCAGACGAGATGGAGACTGAATGCCCCTTGTTGCTATAATTGTTTATGGAAACATCTGCTTTACTTTTGCAGAGATCTGGTGATCTACTGAAACAGTTACTTTACAACAACAACTCAAATGTCTTGTCAGCTTTGGATAAAGACGTGTAAAAATCATGAAAATAAATTTATCTTTTATCACAACTGCATAATTTCACTCTCTTGATTTTAGAAAAGTCCAACCTGTAGTTTGGGTCCATCTATTTAGTGAGGACAAATCCCACTTAAAAAAAATTAAGCAGTTTTAACAAGATCGATATTATCACTATGGCTTAAAATATATGCAACTAAAATGTCAAACCTATGATCTGTAGTCCATGTCTTTGTTGCCTTGTGGTGTTAATAAGATGTAACGCAGTACCATTTTAGCCACAGACCAAAATGGTGGCATGGTGGAAAGGGAAATACTCCAATTGTTGGGTCATTAAACCCTCAAATCAGATGCAATATAAATGCTAACTATAAGTTTAGTAGTAAAAAAACAAAGGTGTTTAATAAATGTAAAATTTGCTAAATAATACCAGGACTTCACCTGGTATACAGATTGAGTTAGCAACAAAAATGTTCAAGTGGTTTTGATGTGGAAGAAACGATTAATATGGGAAAAAGGCCTGAACAGCAGCTGTTTACTATGGTAGAGGACGTATGATACTGTGGGCCTTTTTAAGATGAGAGAGGATTTTAATTAAAAATCTGTTGGACTCAGCAAGAAAGTTGTGAGTGGGTCATCAGAGGCTTTTTAACAAGATGTTACCCACTCGACTCGACTGTGTTGTAGGCAAAAGGTGTTTATTCTTTATATGGGTCCCGATAATTATGTCATTTGCCTTGTAGCTCTTCATTTGAGACTTTTGCCCCGTTTATTAATGTTGAATCATGAACACTGACATCAACTAAAGCAAGTGAGGTCTGCGGTGCTGAGGTGCTGTTTTTGAATTTCTTTAGATCGGACCATGACGTGTTGCTTTATGAAACATTTGAGCCTTCCTCACGTTGTCAGAGAGTTTTTGTTTAAATTATTGCTTGATCCTACAGATTTAGCAGTAATCAGGCCTGGGTTTTACAAAACATTGTCTCAAAAACAATGTGGTAAACCACCGTTAATTCAAATGTTTGTAAAGGACAAAATGGCATAAACAGCTGCATAGTCAGTAGCTCTGCTGCCATGCAGGAAGAAACTCCCGTCCTCACGCACGCACACAACCCTGCATGGATGGATGAAGTCATCAGTTAGAAACATCATCATGTGTTTAATTCAACATCTCTGTCTGATATAGAAATTTGTTGATCTGAAACAAAAAATTGAAGTCAGCAAATAGTACATTGTAGTTAAATTAAAGGTTGGATTTTCTTAATTTGTAATGTCAGATTATGTTTCTTCAATGAAAGATTCATTTATTTAAATGTGTACTAAATACTCTGCTATGTCTAGTCAAATTGTCTGCAGGTTCAGAAAAACTACCATCGATGAATTTATTTATTGTACTTTCACAATTCATTTTATCACTTGAATTTTTTTATTTTTTATTTTTTTTATTCAGATCAGATGTTTTATTTTTCACTGTTGAGTATTTATATAAGCTGTTTTATGACTTCAAGGCAAGTTTGGTGCATTTGCAGCAAAGCATGAATATGAGTCTGTACCTCTGTCGTGACTTTGACTTCCTGTTGCCTAAACCTGACACTAGCTGCAAGGAGCCGAGATCCTCTTCTTGTCATCTGACAGCTGATGAGCTGGGACTTTTTCTGAGCAGACACAAACTCACATCAAGGACCACTTTGCTTGGGAGGATCTGTTTTGAGAACACCACATCTCTCTTCACCTCGTAGTGACAGTTTTGCTGAGTTTTGCTAAACTTTTTTTTAAAATGCTTCTGGGGCCTGTTTTGTTTTTTGGTAAAACTCAGCGCTGGCAGACGGTGTTAGACCGTACAGACCACAAGAAACATAACACACCACAGTGTCGAAACTTGCACCAGCAAATCCGGCCGAGGCTGTCGAGTCGCCTTCCCTCTTCTGGTGCTGCGAAATGTGTCAGAGATATGCTGCAACGTGCAGGAGGCGCTCCGCATTTCTCAAAGTGAAATCTGTCCTCTACCTGAGAGTCCAGACGGGAGTCGGATAACCAGCGCTGACTGGTGACCTCAGCGTTTTCACTGAGCGTCCAAGCTTTCAGCAGCAGAGACGCCCAGTCATGCTAATCCCAAAGATTATTTATTGATGGTATTTACTGCATGTGACTTTAAACATTCAGATGATTTTGAATTATTAATGTACACAACTGGGCTGCAGCCGCTGCTTTCCAAAAGACAGGCGGATTTACGCGCTCTGACTGGAACATTGCTTGAGTGGACAAATTGCAAATGCAAGTTTCAGACTTAATCTTGAGAAACAAAAGCAAACTGAATCTGCAGCAGCCTCAGATTTACTCGGCAAAGTGGCCTCTTAGTGGCTCACTTTGATAACATAAATAAAGCATTGCTTTAATGGCTAATTGGACTGAACCTCTCAACCTAATTTACTAATGAGACTGAGCTATTTAATTCTCAGTGACAAGATATATGTTTCCATCTCCACATTACACAGATTAAATATTGAGTCCCATTCCATTAGTTTTATTAGGAGTTGTGAAACCAGTAACTAAACTAACCGGTGTTTTGCCTGAAATGCTTCCAGACAGTTCCAAGTTCATGCAGGAATAAAGCTTAAGACCTTTTCAGCTGTGCTCTATATCAACCTGACGTGAATAAACCTCTGTGGTGATGAGAAAAGGGGCATGCACTCTGAGTGATTAGGCCGCATTTTGAGTCCATCAGGAAACAAGCTGACTATCCGAGAGAAGCACTGGATGAATTAATGTGTCTTCAGTAAGAAGCACTGCGCTGGCTGCTTTCTCTTTGAGGTTTGTTTCACAAAATTAGGGATTACTCTGTGTGCTTATTTACTCCACTGTCAGTATGAGGCTGTAATATTTTGAAAATTTTAAATATTGTAAACAATATTTTCATCTACAAAAGGTTACTTGAATGTTAAAGATTGCTGTTAAGATGCTAATGCTTATATCTACTTTAACTACTTATGCTGGCATGTATTGCTCATGAAGTATAATGTGTGTGTACTGGTTTAAAGGTGGCTTATTATGCTTCCTTAAACAGATTGGGTCAGGTCTATGGGCTACGCAAATCATGTTTATTAAACTTTTTGCACAAAATCATTTGTAGATAGTGAGATTTCAGTCTGCTCAGCTGTGCCCATTTTGAGATCCTTTCATAAAAAAAACTGCTTTGGGGCCTCTTGTCACTTTAAAACCAAATAAGTTGCTGTTGGCCACGTCACCCAACTTTTACACCAAGCATGAAAATGTCTGCAAACAGAGCAACAATTATACAATCTTACTGCTTTTAAAAGCAGAAGTACAGCCTCCTGAACAACCAATAAGAACACAGCAAGCAGTTTCTGAATGGTAAGTCAACAATAAAACATCCAACTGGAAGTACAAAAATGTGTAAAATGTGGATTTTGCATTATATGTCCTCTTTAAAATACAGACTGGGTGGAGAGTTCAATGCTCTAAACAGCTTATGAATGTCCCCAAGTGTTATAATTGTGATTTTAAAATAATAAGAATTTGGTCAAAGCCCTCTTCTATGTGTAAACAGCAAGCATTTGGAATGCTGAGGTGGTTCATCAGTCCATCTGCTAGTTGCAGTGCAAAATTGGGAAATTACAGCATTGTGTTATTATTCTAACATTGTTATAGCAGGGGATTTGCATCCAAATCAGTCATCAAGCCAGTTTCAAGTGAGAATTTATTCAGAAATTCAAAATTTTGTAAAACTCCAAAATCATTCCTGAGTAAATGTTAGCCTTTTTTATATGTGTGAATTTTTCTCACTTATTACTTTTCCATCCATCTAGTTACAGTCATTGCTTCGAGGTTTCTGTCGGCTTTGGAAGGTATCGCTTCCGGCACCAACAATACTGAGTTTTCTTAGATGACGTGGCATGACCTGAGAAGTAACGACAAGAGTTCAAGTTTTGCTTTGCTCCCTTTCTCAGACAGCCTGGGGGCAGCGCTTGTCGCAGTGGTGAGCAGACAGATCAGTCTGACAGAAGTATGAAGGAAATACATGTAGTGAGAACAACCTTTTAACACTCTGGCCAGTTGAGAGGAGACTTGTAGATTTATGTCGCACCAGTGTGTAATTGTAACAAAATATGTCCCTCTACTGCATTCATGCTGTGACCCAATGTTTATTACTTTATTTAAAAGAAAATGTCTTATCAACATCAAACGTTTTCCAAAAGCATATCACTGCTACCAGATATGTTAAGATGCATAACTTTATAGGACAAATGGTACAGAGGTAAATTTCTCAGGTTATGACAGTCCTGTGTGGGATTAAATAAAAATCTTTCATTTAAATTATCTTCAGGAATAAAGTTATAGATAGTCAACAGCAAATGAAGGTTAGCTAGTTAGTACAAGGTTAGTACAAACTGCCTCCTAGAATTGTCTTCAAGTTCTGCAAGTTTCACACCCGTTGATTTTTTAAATATATTTTAGGCACCAAAAACCAAAGACGAAGATGAAAACAACTAATGTTTTAACCGAGCCATTAGTATGCATTATATGTAGAAATGCTAACATGATACCACTGTCATACTACTGCATATCCACAGTGCATTCAGATTTTGTCCAAAGCTAGCTGAATTTAATCACATACCAAAAAATAAAATATGCTTTGAACACATTAAATGGGGTCGTGAACCAAATATTCACTTACGATAATAACAAAAGTAATCTACAAATGCAAAGAAATCAATGTTAATTAGTCTAGCAATGAAGGAGCAATAAGAAAACATGATGCCAAAAAAAAAAAACAGCTGATAAAGTTGATTTCCTGGCTCTGGCTGTATATTTGGGGTTGCTGTCCTGCTAGAAGGTGAACCTGAATAATGTTGTGATGCGACATAATGTGAAAAGTTTTGCCAGACACTATTTTGCAAATTAATTAGGAAAGTTTGCATTTCAAATCATTCAAATCACACATAGGGTGATGTTTCTATTTTTCTCCATATGTCTGTCATAACTCCTGCTTCTGCTGCAGGCGGGGGATACTTTCTCATCTGATGTAAAGGGCCCTTGAGGGTGTTGTATTTCAGGTCATCCATTACTATAATTGCTTTTACACACCAAGTAGGCTTTCCTCATGCAACCTAGCCTAAATGTTTAATTACGCAGTTTTAAGGTTAACAAACTTCGTAATTGCTTTTGACAGGTCCGGTTTGTTGCCTAAAACGTACAATAAAAGGTGACTTGTGCTTTGTGCAAACACTACAATGTGCTCAACTGCTTCAAGAGTCTCAGTTCTTCCAGCAAGAAACTGTAGTCAAGTGCCGTCCCAGCTTGTGTTTCGTTGTCTACATTACACTAAGTCGGAAAGCCAAACAAGGGCAAGCTGTGGTTAGAGTTACGCACTTCACCGACAGACGTCAGTCTGTTCAAGAAGCTCATTGTCAATCATTTGAAATGAACAACTGCCCTTGAAATTTTAATGTGTGTGTTTTCTTGGGTTGGAGAGGAGACTCGTGGCAGGTTTCATATAAATGTAAACTAGCTGCAGAGGCTTTGTTGGACAGTTATACTGCTTGTTCGAGGACATGTGTTTATTGTTGCATTCTCTGCTTTGTTCCTAATGTGCCAGCTTGTTGACACTTTGTATTTCTGGCACAGAAGCTTTTTGCAGCAGAACTGACTCAGAGGCGTGGAGCGTGCGCTAAACTCTGTGAGTTAATGTGATGCAGTTGAAAAGCCAAAGTGTTCAGAGTCTCTTTAAAGCCGTCAAACTACACAAAGCATTCATGTATGTCTGCAAAAGAAATGGCAGCGCACATTTTTTTTGTTCGCTTTTTTTTGTCCTTGAGATGAAT
Organism: Gambusia affinis; assembly: GCF_019740435.1. Taxonomy (NCBI): domain Eukaryota; kingdom Metazoa; phylum Chordata; class Actinopteri; order Cyprinodontiformes; family Poeciliidae; genus Gambusia; species Gambusia affinis. The sequence goes on along the minus strand of NC_057884.1, from coordinate 14,599,719 downwards.
GCATTAAACAGGAGCTTTTGTTCTTTTGAATTTGACATATGAGGTTTTTTTTTTTTTATTAATTCTGTTTTATATCTGAGCTAAATTTACCATCTAGGTCACTGATCCCATTAGCGCTTCATGAGTGGGGCGGTTCTTAACTTCTATAAAAAGAATCCCAAACTGAACTAATGGAAGATTGTCGGCTAAACGCCTTGTCATGATCTGACACCACGATTAAACTCAATAGGAACAATTAAAAAAAATTTTAAATAGTAAAACAGCCATGTCGATGGAAAAACTATTAATTGTATTTCAGTCTTAATCAATAAACCTTTTTGCAACTGAAGTAGATTTGGGTATAGAAACTTAGATATATTTCAGTGTTCATTTCATTCTTACCCCAGTTATTGCACATTTGAGCAGCTTCCTTGCTGTATTTGATGCCCAGAGCAAAGCAAACTACACCAAGGACCATAAATACATCAACAGTGAACTATAAGTCTAGATAGATAGATAGATGGAGGAAAGATAGATAGATAGATTTTTTTTTATTTTTTTTTCCCTGGTAATATGTTTTAACCTATGGTTCAAGCATGGTTTAATATGCTTCAAGCATATTTAACTTGTCCATATTAAAAGATGATTAATAAATTCACAGGAAAAAAAAGGATGAAATAGCTAAATACATTTTTTAAAAATGACCAAGCTTTGGCAAACTGAGAAAACACTACAAAATTAATTTCAAAATATACAATTACAATTCCAAAATGCTAAGCTCACAAAATTAATATGCTTTTTCAGCATCTTTCACATAGCTAGGTAACAAAATGTTTCACACCATACAAGCTTAAAAATAAGGAAACATTTATTGAGAAAAAGTAAAAGATTAGTTTTTGTTTCATTATCTGTCTTATATGTTTTACTGTTATAGATCGAGGATCACCCAACTATGATCATGTATGTTTTTGATGTGTTTCTGCTTCAGCACGCCTGATTCAAATCCTTCTATTACAGTCTCAGCTTGTCATCAAATGCTGCTGAAGCATGTTGATCACTCTTTTGTTTTAAATAAGGTGTGCAGCAGCAGGGAAACACCTGCAAAACATTCAGCACAGGAGCCCTGCAGGACCAAGGTTGAGAACCCCGAGACAGAATAGATAGACAGATAGACAGATAGAATAACGTGATTTAAGAATACAAACTACAGCTTATAAAGTCCAAATTCGAAACAAATTACTGGAAACGAACAACACCGAAGAGGCAACAAGCCAAACCATAGAAAAGTGAAGGATGTGGCGAGGAGATGAAGCAATTGAGAGGCTTTTAACTGCTGGGAGGATGGATGCACAGCATGAGGACCGGGCGTGTGAAAGCTGTGCAGCTGGGGAACAACCTGATCAGTGGAAGCTAAAGCAGGGTGACTAATGAAAACAGACTAAACACAGAGGAGCTGAGCAAATGTTTCAAACTGAACCAAAAACCTAAACACTAACAGTAAAATAGGACTAAACCGGTACACAGTGAACAGAAGACAAACAAAGGAACTAAACATAAGGAAATTAATTTTTATTTCTTTCACCTTAAATGAAGATAAAAACCCAGATTAATCCAAATACAAAACCAACTTAAAACCAAAAGGACAAACACCAGATTATTAGTGTATAGTTAAAAGTTTTTGATCTGAGATATATTGTGGCTCAAGTCTAGAATAAAATCTTAAAATCAATTCTAAAAATAATAATTAATAATTTAGTTAATATCTTAATAATCTTTCTTCGTTCTGAAAAGTTTAATATGTGTTATAGCCTGATCTACAGGAGATAAAATCATAAATGACAGCCGGTTACTGTAAGCCTTTAAACTGTTAGTACTATATCTCTATGTTTTTAAATACTAAATGTTTTCTAATGCATATAAATAAACTAGAATACACATTGAAGTGGTTTTGTTTATTCTTATTATTGATAAAAATGAACCAAAGCTGTGTTTACTCCTGAAACATTCTGCTTTAACCCTTAGATGCATATTTTAAAGCTCATTCAACTTTAACTTCACATCACTTAATCCGATATGCAGAAGAATGTAGAAGAAAAAAAATCCAGTGGAAAAGATCCACGCCACTCCTCAAAAAGAAATCTGCCCACCTTGCTTTTAGCAAGCAAAACCTTCCTGCTCTCACACCACCTCACCTCCCATGGCTAAAGATTTCATACAGACTGCAAAGCTTTATTAATGTTGAGCCAAACGTTCAGCCGACCTTTGCACAATTTTGCCTCCAGCTATGTCACTCTGTAAGCAGAAGCATTGTACTCTCTGTGCATATTAGAACCAAGCACATTGCTAAGGTTTTTGATCAAATGTAATGGTGCAGTTCTCATTTTCTTTTCTTTTTTAAAAAGCCATCCACTAGGATAAAAAAAAAAGATACTAACATCTGAACTGTTCGCTCATATTTGCTGACAGCAACATTTTTTAAGATATCTACTGCCGCTTGTGACGGCTGGTGCAGTCAGAGGACCTTGACATGATTAAGTGGATGGAGAGAGAGCAGCTATAGAGGATCACCAGTGCTGTGCGTTAGAGAGAGAGAAACAGGGGGGGAAGTTAATGTGGCTCGATAGCACTTAATTTGCAACCCAAACCAGCAAACTGAACCTCCCAAGGCAAGGAAGATTGAGACGCTGTGTCCTCAAGCATGAGCATGGAGAGGCATCGTGTGTGGAAGAGGAGGTGATGGCAGCCATCAGGGAAGCTCACAGCAGATTGAATCGAAGAGGTGAAGATGAGGTTTGAGCTGCAGCAGCAGAGGTGACCATGTGATGAAGCTACCGTGTATGACAGAGGACAGGGAGGAGGAGAGTGATGAGAGGCCCTGAAATCCATTCTTTCAGTCCCCTGTGAAACTGTCTACCTTCTGGTCGAAGTGGAATGGTGATCGCAACTTTATGCTAACGTGCAGGCAGCTGATGTTTGCGTCAGAATGATCCCAATGTTTACCACATGCTGCAAATGAAGTGTTTTGTGTTACAGCTTTTATTTTTGCTTTAAAGGAGTCTAAGATAGAAGTAAGCAGAACTTTACGTTATTGCAGATGTTCTCCAGATTATTCCTAGTTATTTATGGCAGTGAATTAGGGCCATTGAAGATAGAAAAAAAAAAGGAGTAAATTTCCACCTAAATATTTTCAAGGTAATTTCTGAGCTCCAAACGTGGAAAATTTGCTAGAAAAAGAAATTGAAATTTTGAGAGTAAAATTCTAAACTTTGTGACTTTTGATATTCAGAAATCTTGTTTCCATAAAGCCTGTAGAAAGCCTTTGCAGAAGAGTTGTTCAAATCATCACTCAAAGCTGTGTTAACACTCTTTGTATCTAAGCAGGAAAAACAAGTTGAGATTTGGTTAGTTTTATTGGCGTTCTCCTATAAGAGTGCTGCAGTCAAAATGTTCTCATCATTCCCAGTCAAAGCTCACGCCTTTCCTTCTTTATTGACAGCTCTTCATGGTGGACAACGCGGCCGATGACTGGAGGATAGCCATGACATATGAGCGCATCTTCTTTATCTGCCTGGAAATCCTGGTGTGCGCCATACACCCCATCCCAGGGAACTACACCTTCACCTGGACAGCCCGCCTGGCATACTCCTACGTCCCATCCAAGACGGACGCGGACGTGGACATCATCCTGTCCATCCCCATGTTTCTGAGGTTGTACCTCATCGCTCGGGTCATGCTGCTGCACAGCAAGCTCTTCACCGATGCCTCGTCCCGAAGCATCGGCGCCCTCAACAAGATTAACTTCAACACCCGCTTTGTGATGAAGACCCTCATGACTATCTGTCCTGGCACTGTGCTGCTGGTCTTCACCATCTCACTCTGGATCATCGCTGCATGGACAGTGAGAGCTTGCGAGAGGTGCCTGGACCAGTTTTTGCCGCTATGTCATGCTTCACGGCATCAAACATAGATAGAGGCGTAAAAATAGACCAAACACTTCTCAGCTCACTGTCTCTGTGCCTTAAGAGAAACAGAGTTATATCATAGACTGACCAGCAGAATAAATCTCTTTTCAGGTGAAAGTAAACCATTAGGTGTAAGGTAAACCTGTTATTGTTCTTTACAGGTACCATGATAACCAGGACATAACCAGCAATTTTCTTGGAGCCATGTGGTTGATCTCAATCACGTTTCTGACTATTGGATATGGGGATATGGTCCCACACACATACTGTGGAAAAGGAGTCTGCCTCCTGACGGGCATTATGGTCAGTGTACAATGGAAGGTCGTGACCTTTATGGTATTTTTTTTTTTTTGCTGTTTGCTTATTGTTGTTGTTTAAAATGTCAAATTTGCTAACAACTTAAATATACTTAATTTTTTATCTGGGAGGAAAATAACTGAGATTCAGAAATCCTTATTTAGTTCAGTTCAGTTTATTACAGTTGGTCAATTGAAATGAACAAATATAATCTCAAGGCATTTTACAAGATAAACAGGTTCATTCATACATTCATTGACATATAAATCCAGTTTGATCTATGCTCAGTGTGAATCCAATTCATTGCAATAATAGCCATTCAGATAATCACACTACAAAAACACTAAATCTGACTAAGTATTTTTTGTCTAGATTTTAGTGCAAAATATCTTAGTAAATGTGAAAGAAGACAAAACTGACTTACAAATCTTTTCTGCAATATGTAGATATTTGTTTTAAGTAAATAATTCTTTAATATTGCCAAAAAAAAATATTTGTTTCACTGGCAGATTGTTTCACTTATAATAACCTGCCACGTTGTTTAAATCATAGCGATGTTATAAGACATTAAGGGAAAAGCAAGACGTTTTTCACATGGAAGTAGTACTTTTTCACCAATATTAAGGAATTATTGACTTTAAAAAAATGGCTCTTGCTGAAAAGTTGCTTGTATGTTTGCTTTATTTCAAGTGCACTAGAAACAAAACCAGAAATACTGAATTTTGTTGGGGGGTTTTTGTTTTGTTTTGTTTTGTGCAGTGTACTTAAAAAAAGAAAAAAAAAACAGAAAACCAGAGAGAGAATAAAGTATCAATTGCAAATGATGGGAAGGTGGTGAAGAGCAGTGATCGATTTGTCCTCCAGCAGCCTAAGCCTATAGCAGCGTGATTATCAAGATAGCTCAGTAAACCCTCTGCCTTTATTAGCTTTATCAGAAAGTAACACTTAAAGCTTAGTCTGAAGATTGTAAGTGAGAGTGTGTCTTGTTTCATGCAGAAAAACTGGGAGGTAGTTCCCTCATGTCCCCAGAGAAATGGTGCAGAGTAACATTAACACAGCTTGAGAAAGCAGTCACAGAGGTTATCGCTGTAATTGTTTTAACAAAGGAATCAGGAATGATCAGAGGACCGATTGGAGCAAAAACGTGGAGATATTTATATTCATGAGGGCATAGAATGATCCTGGCTGTCAATCGTTCTGTCCCAGAATGTCTTTGCCATGACTTGTCATTGGGTCTCCAGATTTATTTTCCACAGTATGAGGGTAAAAAAATGGTAGTCCAGCATGTCTATTTGTGTCTTTCTAGGGTGCTGGCTGCACTGCCTTGGTGGTGGCTGTGGTGGCGAAGAAACTGGAATTAACCAAAGCTGAAAAACATGTTCATAACTTCATGATGGATACCCAGTTAACAAAAAGAGTATGTCAGCTTTCCACACAAATCTCAGATGTTTCTCCACTATGCTTGGTTTTATTTTTTTATTTATTAATTTAATTTATTTTATTTTTTTTTTGCATTTGCAGGTGAAAAACACAGCTGCGAATGTTCTCAGGGAGACGTGGCTCATCTACAAGAACACCAAACTTGTGAGGAAGATGGACCACGCAAGAGTCAGGAAGCATCAGAGAAAATTCCTTCAAGCCATTCACCAGTAGGTCCCGCGCTCCTAAACTCGCCTATTATGCAGCAGGATGTTCATTTAATTCACCAAAAAACCTGAAATCTGAATTGTTTGACACCTGTAGCAAAACATATATGTGCTCAAATCAAAGCAGAATGTTATGGTTCACAAGTAGCATGCTCGAAAAGTGTAAACGTGATCATGCATTGCAGTTTAACCCAGCTGTTATATTTCATTAGTATGAATGCTTATTATGAAAGAAGCACAACGAGTAAAAGTGTGCGTACCTTAGAATATTGTTGTGTGTCAGGCGTGTGATATCGATTCGTTTCTAGCTGGCATTGTGCTGTCCCATTGACTCTCGTGCGTCTCTTTCTCGGTGAGTCAGATGTCAGGCTGACCTCAGGGCTGACACATCAGTGTTTCTGCTTCTCCGGTGGCCGCTCAGGCGCCTACCTGTCAGCTAGTCCTTTAGTGGGTCCCCAAGGACTTCCAACTTACTCCAAAACAGTATTGATTTTAGCCTCACCTCGCTGTTGTTTTTCCTCACGCTACAGTGCTCACCGACACTTCTGCTCCGTGTCTTTTATCTGTGGCCACTGGAAATCGGCGCAGAGCTTTATCAAGAGAAATAACTACAGTGATTTTGTTAGTATGTGGCTTAATGTTTTAAAAAAAAAAGTCTGCTGTGTGTGCATTTGGTTTCTTTCTGTGGTTTTACTCATGTTTATGGGTCTCTGTAGGATCTTGTGTGCAAGTTTAATTTGCTCATGAATTTTTTTTAACATGCATTTGTGTTTTGAAAACATTTGGCTTGTTTATTATAGGACAGGGGGAATAAAGCAATGCTCAGTTTTACTGCTGCTTTTCCTCCTGCTGCAACCTGCACCCAGATCAGCTGTTTATTTCTTATTCTCCAGCGGTGGTGTTATTTTATTCAGCCAATTTGCAGCGGTGATGACAGTGTCTCATGTCCACCTCCTGTTCTCCAGGGTTAGGGTTAGACAGTCCTGAAATGGGAATTGCCCAGAGCTGCAGCTTAATCTATAATAAACAACACACAGTAGGGAAAAGTCACATCCAGCATTCAGTTCTGCGTTTAAAAACAAATACTCAGCATGTTGCTGGTGTCATCCAGGCACACCTTTGTCTTATAAAGATTTTTTTTTCCTTTTGTGGTTTTGATTTAGAGGGTTCAAAAGATTGAATTGGGATTTGAAGCCTGCATGCTTTGTATCAGATACAAAGACTTAACTGATGTAAATATAGAAAAGAATACTTCAGACATGTAAGACTTTCAGACAAATCGCATCACCTGTCATTGCATTTTTTTCTACAGTTTTCAATACTGAAAGCAAATAATATGAGCTGTGAGCTGCCATAGATGCTTTTGACACCGCCTTTGTCTCGAATTGATTGAGGAATGTTTCTAGGACCGCAAATGAAATCAGGAAGGTTGATTTTATTTACTCTACTGCAAAAGTAACAGGATTAGTACTGTAGGGGAAAATGAGATTAGATATAAAGTATGAGCACAGATGCAGCAACCAGAAAACAGTCTAAACATTAAAAAAAGATTATGTGTTTTCAGAATGATTTGCAGCTAAGATGAGACGTTTAGATCTGCTCATTATTGATATGAATGTCATATAAATTTCTGGTTTCTATTTAATATGTCCTTTTCTGACATTTCTAAAAGATTATTCAGATGAATGCGCTTGCATTCATCTGGAATATTATCTAATTCAAATGGGGTTAAAGATACATCCTGGCTAAAATACATGCAAACACCCACATTAATATTTGGAGCAGCAACCTGCCATGGACCTACTGTTTAAGGATGATCCTCACGTGCTATTCCAGAAGTTTAATGATTATCTGTTTTATCAAATCCAAAAAACAGTTTTAATGTTAGGGATCATTTGCTAATTGGACCTCCTATTTTGGACTTGGTTTCATTTATCATCTCTTAGTTTGAGGAGACATTCAACTCAAATCAACTCAGTTAGTTCTGAGCAGAGTCGCTGGGTCCAACTCTTAAGCATGCATGGTGGTAGGAGCATCATGCTAAGGTGGCTATTTATGAACCGTTCTTGATAGGAAAAATACCCAATTTACATAACCTTGCAGATTAAAAGCATAATTAAGCAAATAGTACATTTCTAAGCACTAAATACATTTGACTTTGAGAAAGAACTGTTCAAATACCTCATCAAAAGCTCAAAATTTATATGATGTTAATGTCGATAATGAGCAGATCTGTAAATCCGGACACATTGCAGCTCATAGGCGAGGTGACATCGTAAGAGTTGATCACTCCAACCTGTACTAGCAAGGGGTTTTTTTCACCTGAATATGTTTATCTGATGTTGTAAAAATTCATCTGTCTACTTCATGTTTCCTTTTTTTTTTCCCGTTTGTGTCGACACAATGCAATAGAGCTCGAAAGTAAGTCTTCGCCTCTGATGTAGATAGAGACCTGTTGTGTGCATGCCAACGAGAGCTTGTCCTTGAACCTAATGATGCTACTAAAAAATGGCACTCCCTCATTTGATAAGTGAAATTCATGCCTTTTGCATCACATGAAGATGTCAGCGTTATTTAAGGTGCTGCACAGGACTTTAATGTAAAAAAAAAAGGAAAATAGAATTGAAAACACAAAGAAGTACAACTTTTTAACATGCCTACTGCATATTTTGAACACATCCACAGATCCATGTCATGTGAATTTCAATTATCAGTGATGGAGGGTGTTTTTCTTTCCATTTCTGCATGGATGTGATGACGTCTGACCTTTAATCAGAAAGCTACTGATTAAACTCCGATCAACTGTGCTTTCACATACCGAAGGATGACAGCTAGCGCTCCCCATCAAGGCAGACCTGCTGATTTATAATTTATGAAATCCCTAGAAGACTTGTTACATGCAGCGGAGCCGTCGTGCTCATATAGAGCAGGGCTTGGGTGAGGGGGGGTCATCTTTCGGCGAGTGGAACCATTATTACGCCTGTTACAGCATTTGCAGCCGCATTTTCCTCCATTTCTCTGTTTGACGACTCAGTAGCATACACCCAAGCTGTTAACCAGCGCAGTAACAAGGACATCCATCAGTCATACAAGGGTAATTAGGAGCGTTTGCAGCAGGGAGTGTCTAAATACTGCCGAGGGTGTTTGGATCAAACATGGTCAGTATACAAACAAATGTCTTACACCAGGTTTTAGGCCATCACGGCTGAGAATTGAAGTGTCCCCATGCAACCCCAAAGTCCCCCTCCGAGGGATTACCATTCATTTTCATCCTCAAGGTTGAAGTGGGAATCATAGCAGGAAGCAAAATAGTGCTTGTTACTTCAGAGATCATTGAACTGAAGACGCAGAGAGCGACCTGTGAGGAAGGTCAAACTCCGTGCAATCCCATTTGCTCTGAAGAGACTCAACAGTGACCGCCAGCGTGACGCTGTCAAACAGAAAGCAGGCTACCGCTAATGACTGAGTAACTGGTTCATACCGCCACAATCTTTAGAAACTAGACATTATTTTCAAAATTTCAGATTTAAACTTTTCTAGGAGGATTTTTACAGCACTGCATAGTCAATGTTTGTTTTTGTTTTTTTGTATATTTTACTTTTAAGGAGTGAAGTGTTCATGGAATCTCTTCAGGCTTTCTGTGCTTTTTCTCTGGAGTTGCACTTTGTATCTGACCATTTTCTGAGAAATGTTTTACTTTTAAAGTTAGTTAAATTCCTGAATAATACAAATCTTCTTAAACTGAAGAGATAAACCAGTTTACACAGAAAACTTAGCAAAGAAATATGTATTTTAAAAGGGATCTTTATAGGATGCAATCCTCATTTTTTGGCTGATCTTCAATCACTGGTAAAGCTTTGATCTGCCGATAGTTATTCTTTTTTAAAAACTACATAAAGATACAAGAACAAAGTATTTTTTCTAACCACCAGGCAGAAAGTTGTCGCAGAACAAAGAAATGCATTATTTATAAATTCAAAATGATTACTTAGTTTATGTTTTAGCCATCTTCAGCTGCTTATTTTAGCAACTAGCAACATTTTGCCATTATTTGCTTTCGACAGACAATGGACCAAACGTGTGAAAAAGCATCAAAACTCCAAAAGGAAGAGAAAACCTGGAAAACTGTTAATCAAGACATTTTTAAGGAATAGCTGGTTACTTGGAAGCAAAACAGGAAATGAAATATAATCTATAGTTCTTGTACAGTACTGTGCATCTTTTCATCAAATAGCTTTGTTAAATGTGCCAGATAATATTTTTAATTATATTACAGTCCAATCTAGATATAAGTTTTTAATCTACACAAGTGAAAAAAGTGTATTTATTCAGTCATGTGGTCAAATGTCTTACCTCAGAAGTGGCGGTCATGACAGAGAAAGAGACACAGGGCAGCAGCACTAACTGAGATTGCCTTGAAAGATTTACTGTGGCGTTGAAAAGCTTAGCGTAGCCGTTTTCCCCTGATGAATAGCAAGCAGATTTAGAGTGCTCATTTAAAAGGAGAACGCCCTGAGAGGACTGATTGACCGAGGTGGGGAAAAAAGAATGAATTTAACTTCAATTCATTCATTCTGACCTTGAGCTGCTTTTTTCTCAAAGCTCTCCAACTACTGTGAAATCTTTATTCCAATTTAACACAAAAAACATTATATCTCTTAAAACCTCACTGAAACCCCTTTCTTTGTTTGTTTTGTTATTTTTTATATATATAAATAAAGCGGAAGGAGGAATCCGTCTGGACTCAGTTGGGAGGATATTAACTGGCTGTTGCAGGTTTTTTGTTGGCTCCTGTGGCGCCCTCTGCTGGCCAAACGTATTATTTTTGATCTACATCTGTCAATCACCAGACATTAAAATTGACCTGCCCTGCAAAACGATAGATAGATTCTTTTTTTCCCACGTATTTCTTGATACTGGTTCACATTTGCGTTTCAAATTATTATTTAAATTAGAATAATTTGAGCTTTGCGCAATGCAAGCAAAGCTGTGGGTTTTGAGAGATTTCTAAATCAATATTCCAAACATTAGATCTCAGAAGCAATATATGTCTTTGCCTATTATGATTCAGATGAAAAAGATTAATTAATATCTTGCATCCATGTTTGGTTGACACACTGCAGGAGAAAGTTGCGACTTTTGGTCCCCATGAGAATGAAAGTGAAAAGAGACTTCAGTGGCCTAATTAAACAGGCAGTGTGATTCCTCAGGCGATATGTCTGCAGTGAATACATTAACTTTTATCACTTTTGTACATCTTTTTTTTTCTGTGGTAAAAAAAATAGCTTAGGTTGCAGTTTATGTTTCACCAGGTAAATAGCACAAAGAATTAAGCTTTTAATAGTAAAATTACAATGTTTTTGAGGTTTTCTTAGTTAATGTTGAAAATTCTGTAAAAAGAACAATGACACACAAGGGTTTTATATAAACTGTAGTAAAATAACAAGCATTAAAGTGTTTTTAAAAAGTACTTATATCTCTTGAAGCTTGTTATATTTGGTCACATTACAGCACAAACGTCAATGTATTTTCATGGAATTTGATGTGAGACATAAACAAATTGGTTCATAATCGTAAACCAAAAGGAAAAATGTTTTTGTTATTATTATTATTATTATTATTATTATTATTAGTAGTAGTAGTAGTAGTAGTAGTAGTAGTAGTAGTAGTAGTAGTAGTAGTAGTAGTAGTATTATTATTAGTATTATTATTATTATTATTATTGTCACTAATACAAATGTGAGATGTGCATTTGTATTCATCCAATTTTACCTTGATGCCCCAGATTAAAATCCAGTGCAACCAACCACTTTCATAAGTCGCTTAGCAAATTAGCAAATAGGCCCTGCCTGTATTTAATTTGTGATGATTTTGTTAGAGGAAATTATTAGCATTAATCACTAGTGGTTTAAAACAAGACAGGGATATAAAACAATATTCGAAGGCTTTAACATATTATATATTCGAAGGCTTTAACATATTATGAAATATTGTTGAGTGGATCATCTGACAACGTGGAAGATACATTGCAAACCTACCAAAAAATAGAGCCAGGAGGCTCAGGGTAACTCTGGAAGCACTGCAGAAATTCACTGCTCAGGTGGAAGAATCTCTAGACTGGACAAACTATGCACATACCTGTACATTTCTCAAATATGTCCTTTTCTGGAGGAGTGATAAAACCAAAGTCATTATTTAAGGCAGCCATAAACAGGCTGGCTTAGTTTTACACGAGTTATATAGGGGACACAATAAATAAAGAAGGAATCTGTCGAAAAAGGATTTCTAGATAAGACCAAATTTTACTATTTGGACTTATAATTAAAAGGTTTGGCCTGAAAATGAAGGAAAGTATTAAACAAAGTGTTAAATCACGAGATGTGATCAAATTTGAAGATTGTGTTGTTGTTTTTTTCTAGCACTTCCCAATTATTCACCACTTTGTGTTGGTTAATCCCATAACATCCCATTACAATACACCAAAGTTTCCTACTGTAATGTGCAAGAATGAGTAACAATTCAAAGGGTATGACTACATACAGAGACAGTCTTCTGTTTCCATCCATAAGCATGGATGCCGTTGACTTACTGAGAAAGAAACATAAAGAGACAACAGAAGACCTTCCCCGTGTTTTTAACAATACCACATCAGAACATGAGTGTTTGTACACAACATAGACACTTTGAGATCCCTTCCTTCCCTTTGTGTGAAAATTGGTGGAGGATGCAGAGCTGATCTCGCTCTCCCCCCTCTGTGGCCTCCTTCCCACTTGCATGCAGTTCAGCCAAACAGATTGCCCTTCCCTGCCCTCCTTCCCTCCCTCCCCCTCTCTCTTCAATCCCTCCATTCTCTACACATGTCCTGTGCATGTCCCAGGAGTGCTCTCCATGTGTATGCCCTTGTGTGTGCACAACCTAAAAAATAATTTCTGACAGCGTTGATTTACCGGGTTCTGAATGGTCTTGTGTTCAGATTGAGAAGTGTTAAAATGGAGCAACGCAAGCTGAATGACCAAGCAAACTCACTAGTGGACCTTGCTAAGGTAAGATAGACTGTTCCACTGTAAATACGATTCGCTTAACTCCTGTGAGTGGGCTTAATGCATGCTATTTCACTCACTAAGTTGGTGTTCTGGTGTAGACAAAGTCTACAGGTGTCAAATAAACAGACAGGCTTTACATCTATGTGCTGTTGTGTGGTCCACTCACCTGAAAGTGTCTGGGTATGAAATAATAGCCTCTCTTTATTTAACAGTTTAAGGTATTTATCCCAAGATATGCCCTCCAATAAATACTTTTTTTTTTTTTTATGCAGTGTAATTTTTCATTTTGTTCGCCTTTAGAGTCACTAACTACAAGTGGACAACCCTCTGGGAGAGCGCAGGCAGGGTGCCAGCCTGACGCAGCAAAAACACTAACCTGGGAAGGGAGACACGCTGTGATCTGATGATTCAGCCTGAAATAAAGGCAGAGGAGGGGGAAAGGAGACCCCTCTGACATTCAAAAACACAACACAGTCTAGCTGGACGTAATCCAGCATGTCACTGAAAGTACTAGCTGACATCGCCCGATCATGTATTGCTGTAAAACACCAGTCAGACTCGGAACATGTCATGGGGAGAAACTGGCTTTTACGACCGTTTCGGTTCATTTTGGTTCGAGCTGTTGTCATGAGAAGCTACAACCACGAGAGGGCAGTAAAACGTCTTTTTTTTTCTTTTTTTTTTTTTGAAGATTTGCTGTAGAAAAATGGAGCTCAACATATGCAGCTGTCGAAGATGAATTGCCACTGCAGTGCTCTCTGAAAATCATCAGATCACGGTGGATCTCTTTAATTCATTATCTCCTGCACAGCCTGTTATTTGTGTGCTCAGTCTCTGATTGCCTCCTTTTCCTCCTGCTTTCATGAAGTCAGCTGGTGGTTTGTTTCATACATAAAGTGAATCTTTTCTTGCTCTTTTAATGAAATTGACTCCTGCACAAATTGCTGGGCCAGGTCGTTTGCCATTAAAGTTTAATTCCTTCTCACTCACAATTAGGTTTTCACCTAAAGAGCTGCATCTAGTAACAAACACAGTGTTCTCAAAATTGAACATTGGTTTATTTTGTTATATTACTCTCGCAAATGTTGATTTTTTTTTTTACAGGATTTTATGCTATTGATAAGCAAAACATGGCACATAACTGTGAGGTGGAAGGAAAGTGATTAATGGTTTTTGGACAAATAAAAAATCTGAAAAGTGTGGTGTGCATTTGTAATATATTGTATTCAGGAGGGCTACATATAGATGCATGCCATTCATTTCAAATTTTATTTGTACAAACATTTTTGGTAAAATCTTTTTTAAATATCATAATCTTCTATTTATACTTCACAATTATGTGCTACATCATGTTGATCTGAGGGAAGTACGTTTAAGTTTGTGAAAAAAATCTGAAAAAGTCCAAGGCATTTTGAACACTTTTGCAGAGCAGTATTTTTGTGATTCACTCAGAAATCTTTGCATGTTGAGTATATATGGATACATGAATACAAAATAACAAAGTAAAACTGTTGTTACCGACATATTTAGCACTGCCAATGTTTCTTCAGTCAACACTGCAACAGATAAGCAACCTTTTCCATCATTCCTGCCTTAAATCAGAATAGGACGAGGTAAGTGATGGATGACATTGCCTCTGGCCTGCCAAGGATTATTAGTCTTACACTAAATAATCCCTCAGAAACCATCCTCTGACAGTTTCACCCCAGAGGCATGTTTGAAATGTGACAAGAGTTTCTACATCTGCAGTTGAGGAATATAGAAAGCTAAGAACTCAGGAGGAACAGACTGCAAAAAGAGCAGAAAGCGACCTCAGCTGGCACATTTCCTGTCTCCTCCAGGCCAACAATTATTATTGTTTGTTCTGCACTGAAATATGATTTCTTGCAAACTTTGTACAAAACTGATCCCCCATGAGTTCAGCGATGTTGTGGACACCAGCTTTAAGCAGCATTATTAAAGTATTGTTTGTTTGTCTTAAATTGCTCTTTTATTATTTCTCCTCAGATTTCAGCAGAACAATAATTCAAATATTCTCACAACTGTTTTGCATCATGAGAACTATTTGAAACATAAATAGAAATCTGTGGATTTTACCAGAAAAATTGAAATAGTTTAGTATTGGGTCCTTATTCGGGTTGCTTATGCCAAACAAGTTTCTTTCCAAGTTTGAGAAGACGCTAATGTAATTATATGACAGATCAAATTTTGCACATTGGCAGTAAAATCTCTTATGTTTCAAATACACATGAGATGTAGGTAGGTGAAGAGCAAAACATCTGCTCCAGGAAAAGTTCCAGGGAATCCAGATGTTCAAACAAAAATCCAGAGAGGACAATTAGATTAACTATACACTGGTAAATTTACAAAAACAAAAGTATTCAAAATAATAAATATGTGCAAAAGCAATAGTTCAATGACAAAGAACTATTATCAGGCATGTTGCATCTTTTGGGTTGTGTTTTAAATCCGAGCTCCCATTTATTTCTCCTGGTTCCAATTGCAGAGGGGGCTAACGTCAGCTTCTTTGAAAGAAGGTTAAAAGTGGTTACAGCGAGACTTTGGTACTTTAAGCTGTGGATGACTTTGCATTAATCATAGTGTGGACACACTGTAATTAACAGAAGCATCACTTATAGTTTTATTTCTGAAATCCTGTCTTTTTATTATAATATTTTTTTTTTCCCTGTGTCGCATAGTTGGCAAAGCTCCTCAGGAATCTTTAGGATCAATTTACATTAAAAGCATTGGCATAACTTTGCAAACCAGATATCCAGAGAAGATTGGAAAATGTTCCTTGGACTTTTATACCTCCCCCTTGAGGTCCACTGCTTTTACTGCAGTTCCTATTTTAACCATTGGATGTCTTCGCATGTCAAATTTTCCTTTATTTAATTAGAAACAAAAGAAGAAACTATCAAGGGAGCACAATCCAAGTAGAACAGACAGTATCGAGGTTCAAAATTAAAATAAAGTAACAAATCTCAAATCTTACCCCATTTGAGATCTGTTTCTTGTTTCATTTGACAGTAATGACGTTTAGCATTTAAATCCATCCATCCATCCATTTTCTTGCACCCTTCTTCCCTAATGGGGTCGGGAGGGTTGCTGGTTCCTCTCCAGCTGCGTTCCGGGCGAGAGGCGGGGTACACCCTGGACAGGTCGCCAGTCTGTCGCAGGGCAACACAAAGACATACAAGACAAACAACCATGCGCACACACACTCACACCTAGGGAGAATTTAGAGAGACCAATTAACCTAACAGTCATGTTTTTGGACTGTGGGAGGAAGCCAGAGAACCCGGAGAGAACCCACGCATGCACAGGGAGAACATGCAAACTCCATGCAGAAAGACCCCGGGCCGGGAATCGATCCCAGGACCTTCTTGCTGCAAGGCAACAGCTCTACCAACTGCGCCACTGTGCAGCCCGCATTTAAATCTACAATTTGAATTACAAATCCACATTTTGAAGACATAACCTTGAAATCTCATTTTTAAAATGTGGAGAAGCTGAAGTGCTACTTTGTGTGTTAAATAGATTACATTATTTTAACTAGGGTACATGAATGGATTTTAATTTCTGCTTTGTTTTTTAGGTATTTTCTAATGTACAGTCTGCAAATTGGAATTAAATGCATTAATAAAGTATATGTTTTAATTATTGGTAACCTTTTCTTTCCTCTTTTCTTACTGAATCAACATTAACTACATATTTAAATGGATGTCAAAGAAGTGTTTTATCTATATATTGATGAATGTTACAACCTGCACACTTTAGCAGTGAAGAATGAAGAAGTTGAAAGACTCATTGCATCAAGTGTGTTTCCTCTCTGCCGTTGCAGACGCAGAACATCATGTATGACATGGTGTCCGACTTGAACGAGAGAGGGGAGGACATGGAGAAGAGGATTGCTTTGCTGGAAACAAAGCTGGAAACCCTACTGACTAACTTGCAAGCTCTTCCTGGACTCATCAGCCAGGTCATCAACCAGCAGCACAGGGACTTCCTGGAAGTGCAGCTCCAGCCTTATGACAAACACAGCCCTGAGCGCTCACAGTCGGTGTCACGGAGGAGGTCATCCTCTACGGCGCCGCCGACCTCCTCGGAGAGCAGCTAGAGTCCAAACGGGGAATGCCTCTGCTCAAGACTTTTGCCATCATATGGCCAACTTGCATTTACTGTAAAGCCTTATGGTTTCAATAAGTATTATCCAAATTCTGATGACAGAATCCGACTTCCTGGGGACAATGCATTTTAGCGGATAACTTCATGCTGTTCTAATTTTTATTACCTCAAAAGATGATGTTATCCTTGCTCTGGTGATAGACCACCCTTCCCTCAGTAATAAAAGGCCTCCCCAGGCTCTGACAGGAACTCTACTCCGTCTCTATGCAGAGGTGTCAAGGTTACCAGGCGTGAAACTATTGCACTAAAGTAGTGCTTCTCATGGACTTTGCACTTTTGCTGGCTTGACTCAGTTGCAAACTGAGAAACTGCTGAGAAACCAGACAGAGAACATGTCAGCGATATGACGGAAATAGTGACTAGACGGCAGGTAAATAGCACTCCAACACACAGTCGCTCAGAGATAAGGTAAAAAGCTTGAAATGAGGAAACAAACACATATGTTTTAGGTTAGAAAACAGCATCAACTATAGTGGTTTTTTGGGGGGTTTTTTGTTGTTTTTTTTGCAGAGTGCCCCCTGTAGAATGACTATTTTTAAGGGGGGGAGATGTTGCACATAGTTTAATTCTCAACTCAATTGAATGCATCGAAAATCTGTACTTGCACTTAATTCTTAATGAATGCACTTCAATGCTGGCTGACATATGATCTAAAGATCTATACCCATTTTTAAAAAAGTCGTATGGGCATGGGTTTATTGTTGTCAGTTCTCAATTTGTAGTGTTGTCTAATCCAACAAACCCACATTTAGTTTCTTTTGTTTGTTGTTTTTTTATTGTTATTATTTTTGGTTCTTGATAAAAATGCATTTACTTAGACTTATAGAGGTCTAATGAAATGCACAGAATGATCATAAATGAAGTAATTCCACCCATGTCTTGCTGTGTCTTAACTCCTGTCCTTTCCTGTGTTATCTATGTTCTATGTCTTCCAAGCTGGGCAACAAAATTTGCCGAACAACAACTGTAAACCCTATCTACCTTTTAAAGCTGAAGAAATACATATTTTTATATATTTTCATGAGGACAAGCACACCTCTTCCAATAAATAAACGGCAGGAAAAAAAGGTGAAGCGTCAGAAACGGCATATGGTGGGAAAAATCTGGAAATGGAGAAGATTTGTCTGAGTTTTTCAAAAGGATAGAAAAATTTATTAATTAGGCATTACTTCAGCATAAGACCCCACTGATGTAATCTTTTCAAGAATGAAGAAGATAAACTGATCACTCGTAAAATCAGCAGCTCGGCCAGCACTCAAACATAAACAACCGGATGTGCAGTCCACAAACATTAACAACGTAGAAACCAATGAGAGATTCTGTTGTATGCAACCTAAACGATAAAGCAAATAAAAAAATACCCAATTAGATGAGTCTGAGTTCTTCTTTGTTTTTCCTTGTGTGACATGTCGGACGATTTAAAAAGATGGTGTCTATGTTCAGATGTTTACAGTGCAATGAAAATGTATTTGTTCCCTGACAAATTTGCTCAATTTCTGACACATTCTATTATGTGGACAAAACTAAACTTGCATCCAACATGCAAATATTTTTTTCTTGTAGAATAAAGAAATCAATTAAATACAGAAGTAGGAAAGATATCTGGAAGCAGGAAAATGTTTTCCCTCATCCAAAGAGTTTTAGGAACAGGATTCAAAGCACACCTGTAAGTCACCTTGAATGGACACAAAATAAAGATTTTTGAGAAACCCAGTCAAAGTCTAAACCTAAATCTGCATCAGATGCTGTGGCATGACCTTAAATAGGACATTTCTCCAGGTAAGCTTTCCAATGTGGCAGAATAAAAATATTTCTGCTCAGGAACAGTGAGCCAAACTTGTACAAAGATATACAAGACTTGTTGCCAGGCATCAAAAATTTAATTTTAATTTATGAACTGTACTTGCGTATAATTTTTATCAAGTCCAGAGAACTCCCAGGCACTTTATACACTACATTCAGTCATTCACACGCTGACAGCAGTAATCTACGTTGCAGCCACCCTGAGGAAGCCTGATCAGAAGTGAAGCGGCTACACAATCAGCACAATCAGGCCCTCTAACCACAACTAGCAACCACAACAACTGACACGGGTGGAGCAGGTATTCAAACCAGCAACCAGGGATCACATTGTTTGCATGTCTGAGGCGCTGTTATTCGAAGATCAGTTCAGCCTTGGACCAGTCTTATAGAAATAAGTTTTGATTTAAGATTTTTCTTGCATTGTACTAAAAAGTGCTGCAATGCAAAAGAATTGAAACATATTACAATAGAATAGAATAGAATAGACTTTATTGATCCCCAAGGGGAACTTGCTTATTTGTTGAAAGCTACTCCATCTTAGGTAATAAATACAAAGTTTGCAATATATATGTGCATATAAGAGTGATAAATTCAAAATGACCAGATATAAACAAATAAATAAATAACAAGCAATTACATGCAATATATTAATCAATAAATAACCTATAAATGAGCGCAGAAAATTGTTTAATCAGTTAGCACAGACTTGGGCATTGTAAAGCCTGATGGCAACAGGCAGAAATGACTTTCAGTGGCGCTCTGTGGCAAAATGAGTCTCTGGATGAAGGTGCTCCTGTATCCAGCCAGCACGTCATGGAATGGATGAGACTTGTATATTATTAGATATTCTATATATTGTATATAATATTGCAGCTAACATATGCCAGATCCATCTATAAAGAGATTTTATTGCACTGTGGTGCTTCTTGAATAAATAGCACCCTGAAGTAATTCTTTTCATAACTAGATAGATAGATAGATAGATAGATAGATAGATAGATAGATAGATAGATAGATAGATAGATAGATAGATAGATAGATAGATAGATAGATAGATAGATAGATAGATAGATAGATAGATAGATAGATAGATAGATAGATAGATAGATAGATAGATAGATAGATAGATAGATAGATAGATAGATAGATAGATAGATAGATAGATAGATAGATAGATAGATAGATAGATAGATAGATAGATAGATAGATAGATAGATAGATAGATAGTTATGACAAGACACTTGTGAAGCAGTGTCTTGTCAGCCAAACGCCGGGTAATGCGCTCCTTGCTCCTTTGACATCGCGAGATTTGCTGTGAATTCTCGTACACCGGCAGTTCTGTGGCGTGTGCTTGCTAAAACGGCTAAACGTTGCCAAATCATTTGTAAAATTTCTACAAACTATTTCAGTGACGTTAATTGCGAACTGGATACATAGTCATAATGAGTATACTCGCCAAGATAGCGGAGATAGAAAATGAGGTAAGATAAACATTACCAGATGGGAGTGTTTGAGTTGGTCACGTTTTAGCTAACAGTTAGCTGTTAGCAGTAGCTGAAATATTCTAATACCTGTAGTTTTTAGCCGCCCGGCTTTTTCACGGTTATCACTTTTACGTATAGATTTTTAGAATTGTATTTCCCTTACAGATATACTATGAATTGAACACTGCAGTACTACCAATATTGTCATTGTAACAACTCCCTGTTCAACTAGCAACCAAAATAAATGACATAATAATAAAAAATACATTAAATGCTACAGGTCTGATGTTGGAGAAACAGACTCTGCAGGCAGTATTTTTTTTATACATATGAACTATCTTTAGAGATAATGACTGCATTGGTCCAGAATTACGAAACAAAAAATGAATGACGATAAACTGTGTCAAATATGAACATAATATAATTCCTGACGAAATAATGTTTTCATGTAAACCTTTTATAGACTGTTTTTCAGTATTTATGTTTTTATTTATTGTTAGTGTTCGGTTTATTTTGTTAAAAATGTAATTATTTGATTCATGAGGTTACTGTATATGCTATTATTATCTAATACATGTGTTTTTAGCAGGACAATTTTGTTTAAGCGTAAGCTGCATGTTTTATATTCACAAAATATTAATATATTTATTTCTTGTTTGAGCTGTGATACAAATGTCTTGTCTTTAATCATCAAGAAGTTTGGTATTCTAAAAAAAAAGTCAAATTTGATCTCTGTTGTTTTAGGTCTGAAAAAAAGTTGCAAGTGTTGTAATGTTATTTTCTATCTGCTGAACCTGCTGTGGTCAACTAAATATACAGTAAACGCTATACATATTTGGTAGAAAAAGTTTACCCTGTTCTAACATATATATACATTTCCTGCTGTATTAGTTTTATGTTAAAAAATTGGAAATGTGTTTTCTACTGCTTAAAATTTTTTGTTTTTTCTTCGTTTTAGAAATAAAATACAAAAATGCACACAGAACTTTATATTTTCAGATGAAATCATTGTGAAATAGTGAATCAGATGTTCTGATAAAATACTCAGTGTTACTTTTTTGGTTCCAAGACATAATAAATGTCCTTTTGAGGATGATCGCTGTTCAAATACCAACTAGTGTCACCTCTTCCCGTAGATGGCCAGGACGCAGAAGAACAAGGCCACAGCTCACCACTTGGGTCTGCTCAAAGCACGTCTAGCAAAGCTGAGGAGGGAGCTGATCACACCAAAAGGAGGCAGTGGGGGTGCAACAGGGGAAGGTAATATCTCAATACTCTGGATTTAGCTCAAATACTGCTCTAATCTTTGTTTATTTCCTTCTGAGTAAAGTGACTCCTATAAAGCATAAAAATATCGTTAATATTTTGATGTTTCTCTGACTTTCAGGCTTTGACGTTGCAAAAACCGGTGATGCCAGAGTGGGTTTTGTTGGTTTCCCATCCGTAGGAAAGTCCACGCTGCTCAGTAACCTTGCGGGTGTGTACTCAGAAGTTGCAGCGTATGAGTTCACCACCCTTACAACAGTGCCTGGAGTCATTCGGTATAAAGGTGCCAAAATTCAGGTACCAAAATATACTCTTTCTTTACCATCTGGGAAAATATGCAGAAGCCTGGTTGAGTAAAAAAAAAATATCCCTTTTAAATGATTTCTTCTTAGCTTCTGGATCTACCTGGAATCATTGAGGGAGCCAAGGATGGCAAGGGCAGAGGCAGGCAGGTCATTGCAGGTACTGTTGGGATTATTGATATTTGTTGAAAACCTTAAAAACATCCGAATATTATTTTTGCAAATTGAGTTTCCCTAGGTTTGTGTTAATACATGCAAATTGTTAGAAATATTAGCAGGGTTCTTGTATGAAAATTTAACTGAAGATTTTCCAGGTCTGGATAAATATGAGAAAAGAAAGTATATTTTAAGACTTGATCTTTTGTTAGCTTGGTTTATTGATTCACGTTATATCTCTGTAACTGTGCTGCATTTAATAATAGTCATGAGGATGAACTCTAGCAAACACTGAACTGTTACATCTGTTTAACACTAGTAAAGAAATATAACTAACAACTGTTGTTTTTATATTTGTAATTGTATCCACCGAAGACATAAACTGTATTCCCTATAACACAAACTGTTCTTTTCCTCTCTCCCTTTCTCTCTCAGTGGCTCGAACTTGCAATCTAATCCTGATAGTGCTTGATGTGTTAAAGCCTCTTGTTCATAAGAAGCTAATAGAACATGAGCTGGAGGGCTTTGGCATCCGTCTTAACAAGCAACCGCCCAACATCGGTTTCAAGAAGAAGGACAAAGGAGGCATCAACTTTACTGCTACAGTACGTCTCTCACTGCACTGCAGGATTTTTTTACATAGAACTGACAATAGTTGCATTATTACATGTTCGTTTTTTTAAAAACGATTACAACAAAATCTACTTCAACTTGATATGTATTTCTGACTCACTAACAAATATAGTAACGGTAAGATAATGTCAAGTTTCCAGAACAGACCTAATTCTACACTGTAAATGTTGATGCTGAATGACAATATATTATACATGAAGGGAGTATTGTCATAAATGCTTAAAGATTGTCTGCATAAAACAGTTACTAAAATATGTAGTAAAACATTTAGCAGAGCAAAAACAAGGTTAAATAAACTTGATGAAAGAAAGTAATTTACCATATGAAATGGGTCACCAGAATAATAACTAGGAGTCAGAATATCATGCAATAATATATTTAACAGGAATCTTTTTTAAAAAAATTTGTACAAAACAATTTATAAAATTAGATTAGGTAATAAATACCATAATAAGTAGAAGTTTGGGGAAATTATTTTACCGGGTTTTTTTTTTCTTGCTTCTCCTGCTGACAAAAAGTATTCATCGGTGCAAATTTAAAATGTTTTTATTCTGCGTCTTTTCTTTTTCATCTGTGTCGTCAGTGTGCACAAAGTGAGCTAGATTCTGAAACCGTTAAGAGCATCCTGGCCGAGTATAAGATCCACAACGCCGACATCACCCTGCGCAGCGACGTCACGGCTGATGACCTCATCGATGTGGTGGAGGGAAATCGGTAAGCTGCTGAAGCGGGCTCTCCGTCGTTTGTCTCTCTGGGTGTGGCTTGTTGCTCTCTGAAATTAAATGTCCACCGTTATGTCTACAGCAGTGCAGCTGCAGCTAAACCTCTGTGTTAGAGCTTTGCTCTCTTTAAAAGCTGGTTTCCGAGAAAGGATTATGTGACAAATGTTGACTAAAACGCATGAAAATCAACAGAAATAACAGCAGTCAGTCTCAGTTATCTCATCTGCATAGCTGATTTTTTTGAGGGCCAGGGGGACTAAATGTGAGAGTTTCTAGGAAAAGAGGCTGCAATAATTAGAACACAATTATCACAGTGTTCCCAAACAAGACAGCTAATTTATAGAAAATGTCTGAAAATAAGTAAAACTAAACCTTTTTAGTGGACTGGTCAATATTCTAACTTCAAAAGCTGCAGTGGACCTGAAACATACGGTCATTAGTGTATGTAAAACTTAATGAACTAAAGCAATGCTGCAAATGAGAGTGGAATCACGTATCTGCACAGCAATGTAAGAGAACAATAAGTTGGTATTTTTAAAAGAGGAGCTGCATACTGCGCTTTTCCATTTCAGTTGGGCTTCATTAAATTAGCAGTGACATATGGCGATGTGTTGCATCTTGCAGGTTGCTACAAATGAATGTCACGTTAAACTCTGCATTCTGCCTCCCACTTAAGTCACGACTTGAGGCAGTTAGTAAAGACAGACGTTTTTTTTCCTCCTTTCACATTTGGTCAAATTTAATGTCAGAGGCAAGTACTTACTGACTCCAATCATTTCTCATCAGGGTCTACATCCCGTGCATATACGTGCTGAACAAAATCGACCAGATCTCCATCGAGGAGCTGGACATCATCTACAAGGTGCCCCACTGCGTCCCAATCTCTGCCCACCACCGCTGGAATTTTGATGACCTGCTGGAGAAGATGTGGGACTATCTGAAGCTTGTTCGCATGTAAGGGTGGACTGATTTATTCTGATTGAAGTGGGCAAAATGAAATATTTGCGTATTGATGAGTTAAAGTCTGATTGGGATAATGTGCTCACTTAACAGCTACACCAAACCCAAAGGCCAACTTCCTGATTACACATCTCCTGTTGTACTCCCTGACGGACGAACTTCGGTCGAGGATTTCTGCTTAAAGATTCACAAAAATCTCATCAAAGAATTAAAGTAGTAAGTACTTCACAGGTTACTCCAGATTTAACACTTAATTTAGTGTATTTTATAGATTTTATGGGATTTTTATGAAGATCACAAATTTCAGAAACAATGGATATGTCATAAGCTAAAAAGAAGTTATCACACTAAATGACTGAACACATCATGAGAGGCATTGCCTTCTATTTATTGCATATTATAGACTTGAGTACTGTGCTCTAATGAAATCCTAATGAGAAAATTTAAATAAAAGGAAAATGGAAACACCCAGGGATATGTATACTAATTGTACTTTAAAAAAAATATTTATGAATGGCAAATTTAATTTAAAAATATGTTTAGGTTTAGATTAACAGATATAGTTGCAATTAAACACAAAATTAAAACAGTAAATAATCTTAGTGTATATATAATTCAAAACATAAGCTTGAAGTGAAGTAAACAAACAGATCTTAAAATCTAGAACTGTAAATAAAAAAAATCTGTAAACATTGATGTGACAATTGCCTCTGTCTATTTAAGAGGAATTTTATCCTTCACAGTTTAGAGCGGTCATGTTAGTGCTGCCTGAGTCAGCCTGAGATCTGGCATCTGTACAATAGCACAGTTAGATTAATGATGGTCCTGCAGATGCATTTTACATGCAGAGCAGTTTCAAGATTTGCACATTATCAAAGGCAATAGCCGCGCTCTTCATCGAACTCTGCATGCTGCACTGCATTTGTACATGTTCTGTTCACTCTGCTCTATCATCAGGACTGTGCAGGTGTCTGTAAACTAAATAAAATTAAATTGTAAAACTCCTGCAGGACCCATCACCCACTTAGGGAGCTTTTGCTGCACTTAAAACGTGAGTTTTAGTCTTTGCTAAAACTCACGTTAATGTTCAGATTTGTACGTAATATTTTTTAGATAAAACTCAGATATGAGTATTTGGATTATCCCCAGGTCTGAGAAAAGGTTGTTTTTTTTCAGACCCTTCATTCCTAATTTAAATTGTAATAAATCTTGTTATTAACTGGTATTTTTCTGGACATTTCAGGATGTGTGAGTTTAGTTTTGTACCTTACATTATATTTTACCCGCATCTGCTAATGGGTGAGGCAGAGCCATCAATCACTCCCTGTGTTAGTGCTTTAGAGCATTAAATGTCCTCAAGGGAGATGATTGGTCAAACTGTGACACATGCAGTTAGAGGGATTTTCTGTCTTTACCTAAATGCTTTTTTGCCATGTTAGGCACTCTGTAGTAAATTGATCATTTTAGCCAAGAATAAATGGTTTTCTTTTTTTTTTTCTTCTTCTTCTTCCAGCGCGCTGGTGTGGGGCTCCTCTGTGAAACACAACCCCCAGAAAGTGGGGAAGGACCATGTTATGGAGGATGAAGATGTTATCCAGTTGGTGAAAAAGTGAACTGGGTTTTGAATCACCGCATGGCTCAGCAAATATCACCGGATGTCAATTAAAACACCTCTGTCATGTGGTCAAGTGGTTTGCTGTGTTGTTGTAATAGTGACATCAATGCGACACATTTGGAAGTACCCACAGTACCTAACACCATAAATAGTTCATATTGAATGTTGGTTAAAGCTTGCATTAACAACCTGAAGCTGTACAATAAAAATATAAATGTACAATTGAATTTGTCTCATTTCTTCTGCCACTGTTCATTTTGCACGTTTGCATGAGCTGCATATAATTTGAGACTAAAGCGTTTCTGCAGTGTGACGTTGAAGAACTCGTGTCACTGCGAACATTTCAGTCTGGTTGTACAGGACGTAAAAAAAAAAAAAAAAACCTTGTTTGAAAGCAAAAGTGATTTATGTGACATTGATGATGAAGCCAGTTATTCAGACTGCTGGGCCCATTCCTCCCCCGCCCACTCCTGTGGGGTATGGCCACTCAGGTTAATGAGTTCATTCGCTCAAATGTGTTCTGGGGGTCATCAGATGCAAGTTGTTTGCAAGTAAAAACTCCAGAGAGCAAAAATAAAGCTTTTATTATAAGCCATGGGCTCTGTGGTAGAGACTGCTGTTAGGATGCTGCATGCACCAGTGGAGGGTGGAGGAGCCATGTTGTTTCTGCAGATACAAGTCGGCGAATAAAGCCGATTGCTTTAGTGCGTGCAAAGGCAAGCAAATATCAGTTATCTTTCTTGTTTTCTATTTCAACAAATTCTACTTTGCTGTTTATAGAAAACCAACTTGTGATGAATTTATATATTCTAGCACTGAATTTAGTGTTTTTACCATTGCATTTTATTGTTCTCTTGTTTTAACTGCTTTAAGTTATGGAGATTTTTGTAACTGTGGTTCTGAATAAATAAATGAAGACAAATACAGTAAAAGAATATAGATGGAGCTTTTTAAAGATGAAAACTTAAAATCGGAGCAAAGCTAATCCCTCTTTTTTTATATATATAAAGAAACGTATCTTGGGATTTATCAGGGGATGTACAAACTTGGCGAAACTTCTCATGTGGAGAATAATGTATCAAACAAAAGCTATTTGAAGTACATTTGCAGCCCTGATTTATCTCTACTCACTAGAAGTGTGAAATATTAAGTTTTCTGGAAAGAAAAAACTGGAAGACTTAACTTGGCAATACTGGAATGTTTTTGGCACTCTACCGAAAACCATTTGATTTTCCAAAATCTATATACTTAAATTGTTGCAATGTAACGTTGAGAATCAAGGTCTTTACACAATGTTTGAAAGTCAAGTTAATTTTAACAAGACCAGAAGGTTCAGAAAAGGAGATTTTTTATTATAGGCTGAATATAACTAACCAGATGCTTTTTAGTAAAAGCTGCAGTGGTTGAGCATGAGGTCTACTGTCCAGCAACAGCAGGATCAGCCCTCCCCAGACACCGCTTCTACCCCACTCCCCTTTTTACCCTGTAAATTATAGCAGCACTTTAGCTAATGAAAGAGTTGAGGACTGGGCACTAATAAAAGCCATTAAGTGAATAAAGCACTTCCCCCTCTAACAAAATTAAAGAATCCACCCATTTAGAGAGGGCAGACTATGTATTAATATTTATGAAATGCGGAATCGGCCGCCCCCACCTACCCCAAACTCCACCAACCCCGTATCCAATCCCAGATTGACCAAGTCTTCATTGCCATAGCACCTATCCCAAGAGAATGTCGCCAACTCCTCCTAGCTTGAAGGAGGGGCACAGGAGATGGGGACTTGAAGCCTGCTGAGGACGAAGTCAGAACAGTCTTTCACAAGTAGAGCAAGCTAGAAGACCCCAAGACTCTACTCAGATCATCCAGACGTCTTCATCACCAAACAGCAGCCTGAGGCCAAGGGACACAAAGGTGGGTTTCTTGGCTAGAAGTTGTCTGGAAAATCCAAAGTAGATGAAGAGTATTTTATTTAGAGGTAGGTTTCTTTGACCTTCAGTCAGAAGAGCATTTAACATCTGGTTTGTCTTTTCTAACATTTCTATTCAAAATCAAGATTTATAGATGATTTGGTAGCAGTTTCTGGCAAATCTCTGTTAGGATGACCCTTCTGAAAGCTTGGAAAAAGTAAGGTAAGACAGCATATTCATGTGTCATAATCATCAGTACATTAAAATCATCTCATCAGCTTTACTTCGTCTTACGGAAACATGCTCATCCTGAAAAACTTCCACCGCCATCGCCCACCATCTTCGCACAAATCCCTCCAACTCCTGCACCATTTGGTCCCTAAGAATAGCGAGTTTTTCCTTGCTGCATTGATATTCATTACGACATCATTTCATCACACAAAGTGGTTCAGTTGCCTGAGCTCTAAGTTGATTATCTCACCACTCTTTCTCGTTTGAGTAAGACGTCTCTGGGGAGCTGAAAGAGACACTGGAGAAGGTAACAAGATTGAGAAACCTTTTGGGGAAACGACTCCCTTAGCTTGATGGTATCTTGACTCTTGACATTGCACTCACTGGCCGATAACAAGGTTAGTACTGAGATGTAAGACGGGTCGTGTCTTTGCGTTGAGGAGATGGTCAATGTCCACAGATGGACTGCAGAGATACAGCTATAATTCTTGAGCTCAGTGGGCCACCGCGGCTCTTTTAGAGTTAATTACAAGCTAAATTTGAGAGTCTGGGTTCTTTGGGACACAATGAGTCTAAGTTAGATCGCCCAAACTCAGTTTCCATTGATCAGTGAGAAAATGCCTATTTGACTTGCAAGAAAAAAGCAAGCCAGTGAATCCTAGACTTGTTGCACACATCATAATGAAAATTATTTGGCATTTCTAATGCATATTTAAAAAAATTAGTTACAAAATTTTCTAGTTTCTTTTTGTTCAAGCGTGTCTCAAACAAAGGCGAGAAGGGCGAGAGGGTGGGGTTTGACGCAGTTTGTGCGCAGGAAGGGTGGTACCCTTTTTTTCCGCAGTGAGCATGACCAATGACTAATCTTTTTTTTTTTTATATTCTGCAGATGTTTTTAACTGCGGGATCTAAGTATAACCAAAGGTTCTAGCCAATCAAACGACAAGATAGAACTCTAAAGAACTTATTGACTTTTACCCAGCAGAAGCTGCTGAACTGAACTGGATTATTCTGTTTTAGAAACCAAAGGAAAAAAATAATGACATAGTTTTTTAGGATTTAAGCTTAGGCTAAGTGAAGATGTATTTTTTAAGAAATAAAAAATATGTTCTTTTGTAAAAGCCCTTCTACCACGTAAATTCAATAATCTGCACTGTTCTTTGGCGGGAATGCAGGGTAAGACTTTGGCGATATGTGTTGGCTTTTCTTGTCTTTGCCCAAGACTCCATTGTGCTTGATCTAACCATGCAGTGCATCCTGTGTCCATGGTTGTGCCAAGCACCTTGGAGGCTTGTGAGCGCAATCTACAGTCATTTCCCAAGCGAAGGCATCAAAATATTTTACATGTTCGCAGTTTTGCATTTCCTCTATGTGAATCCCTACAATAGGGATGAAGACTTGATAATGACTGCAAACCACTGAATAAAATGTTTTTTCTGAGTTTGGTTTTAATCAACGTGTCTTGATTTACTTCATGATGCACATTAAAATTCAGAACTATCACTAATAAATTGAAACTAAATGCTCTCTGTGTGTTAATTTTTTTTTTTTAGTTGAATAAACTGGATGGAGGTGGGGACAGAGGTCATGCAGTTAAAATTATTCATACAGATAAAGCTGTCATTATCTACAAGCTGGGTGGTCAAAATATGTCCCATTCATAGAAACGATCAATTACAGTAAGTGCTCAGTGGCTTTTAACTCCGTCCAATAATTTCAGTGTCTAGAGGTCGTACATTAAAACGATCTTCCGCCTGTCAGGACTGCAGATGCATCACAGAGGCGTAAATCAAACCACTGCTGCAGAAAGACTGAAACACAAGTGTTCAGGATGAGTTTATATACCTGGATTAATAATGAAATTACTTTAATCTATTCTATCCCGAGCTCAGCTACTTATTTAAGTTCTATTGTTGTTGTCTGATCAGAACTGATACTCTGCATCAATAAATTTCATTTGTGAAAACCAGACTCCTTATTTCCTTGTGTTTCCTATTGTAATAGATTCATATTTTGCCAATTCTTTTTTCATTTTGTCTTAAATAAGAACCACAAATATATTTTTTCTAATTTAAAAATCACCATGAATGACAACCCTTGGACTATAAATGGTGAACTTCTTAATGGAGAAATACATTGTAATAAATATGTAACATGAAAGTGTTTCACAGGTTTATCCTCAATATTTACATGAATAAAAATAACTTGCATCATCAAAACTTCATGTACTTTTTTAAACTAACTCCTCAGCTATATTTTTTGTCTTGTTATTCTTTTTTTTTCTTATTCTGAAGGTCATATTGAGAACATTTCAACAATTACTGATAAGCATTAGTAACCCATGACACTGACATTAAGTTAAAAGGGGGGATTATAACTACCAGATACTTTAGCCATTGGGAAATTAAATCAATACTGCATTGATTTTGTTCATTGTCTGACTTGTCAAAATGTCTTCATCAAAATAAAGTCAAGAAAATCAATAAAACTGCAGCAATTTTAGAGATCAAGAAAACAGGACACGCACAGACGAATACAAGATCGCCTTATTTTCATCTGTAAGCCACCAGTGCAAAAGTCAGAATTGATATTTACTTTGTATTTATAGTGTACAGAACAGAAACTAAGAGAAAATTATGAAGTATTCTTGTAAATGTTAATGCACACTTCTTTCTGCTTTGGTAATATGTACAAAAAAGTAAGAAATAAATATAGGACAGAGATGGAAGAGTTATGTATCTAGGGGTGAAACAAAATTGCTGCGAACAATGAATGGCGCCCTGAGCTGCTCCCATCTCCAAAATCATTTCTCTGACTGCTGCATGCATGAAAGAATGATATCCTTATTTAAAGCATATAAAAAACCAAATGTTATCAAGCATAAAAAGCAAACTACAAATATAAAGTAAAGTATTGAAGGCCTACTCATCTGTCTGTCACACTGTCAGACTTCATAATCTGTATACAGCAAAACAATGAATGAAAAAACAAATTCTATTCAAAAAGGAGAAAGAAATAAGCAAAAATAAACCAATCATGTATTGTGGTTATAGAGGTTGCACTACCTATGAATATACTATCCTTTATTATGATCAAAAATATGTATTTAATATATCTAAATATATCATATTTTTTGTAACACTGTTCTATTTAATTCACATACATTATTCAAGCCCAAATATGCCCTCGGCTACTGAAGAAACCCCAGGAAATGTGTGTGTGTTGTGTTTAAATTAAAAATTATATTTCAGAAGGATGTATAATATGCATTAGTTTTACATTCATGAAATTTTTTTTAAATAACTGAGACCACCTTAACTAAAATTGTATTTTAAAAAGTGTTAATCAAGATATACCCAAAAAGAAAATTCTTGTGTAAATTAAAATGCTCAGTATTTATTTTTGTCTATATTGACGTAGTAAAGGTGATGAAAATGTAAAAATCAAGTCGCATTTATTGTTTTAGTTTTTAGTTTTTGGCTTAATGGTCAAACTAAATAAATACATTAAAATTAGCATCATGTACAAAAGGTTTTGTAGCATGACAGAGTATTTTTCAGCAGCTGATCGATTCAGCAGTGCTTTCAGTAAAACCACGAGGCGCCTCTGAAGCTTCTCTCCGACCTTTCACCCAGACTGGAGTACGAGGTTTATACCTTATCCCATTAGACTGGACTACATTGGTTTAGCAGAGACAACGCTGATTGTCCTTTTCTCTGGCAGGATGATATATCAAAGCTGTTCTCAAGCTAAAGACGGTGAGACAGACAAAGACGTTTAGATGATCTGGTTAGACTCCAAATTCAAGTTATTTCATTTTATTTATCAAACTCCAATTGATAATAAATGAAAATGGTTAACATGAACTGCTCCTCATTTACTTAATGAGGTTAAATTAAACTTTTTGCAATAAAGGGCCAATAAGAACAGCAAAAAAAGATTGAACAGCTTGAGGGAAAGACTTAAAAATCTATGCACACATTTAACAGTAGCAAATATGTTTTATTGGATTGAGATTTTCACATTTCAGTTTGATTATGACAGACTGCTTCAGAAACAAACATTTAAATTTCAATACATCAAATTTCTCTCATCTTACACTAATAAGTTTATTTAAAAAGCAGGACATGCTTCACCACTGAATTAAACAAATTAAGGATCAGATTTTGTCACAAAAAAAAAAGAAGCAGACTGAATTACACTGAAACGAGAGATTCACTCAGATACATCAACTACAAATTGTGAACATAACAATTTAGTAGAACATGGAGGGCTTTGTTAAACACCATGTCGGTGTCAGATTAACAAGCTGTAAACAGTTTAATTAGGCAAGGTTTCAGTCCACAGCATGTGGTTCACTTTGTACATTCATTAGACCCTGCATACAGCTCATTAAAAACATTGATGGAGAACACTATGACGTTTCAGCAGAACCTGCATAAAAAAAGAAAATGTATAATTGAAACTCGGGTTAGGTATTGTGAAGCTTTTTGCACATAAAAACGATAAGCGTGCCAGATCTACACTAAAGGAGAAAACCACGTAACTCACAGACTGAAAACAAACTAAACGGAGAAAGGCAAAAAACAAGATTTGAAATGAGAACTTAAATATACATCCAGATAAATTGTCATGTGGCACGGTCTATGCAGGGTACTGCTTTGTCTTTTTGTACAACCTCCTCACTACAACCACTTTAGTACCTTTTCTAATGAGGATTTATGCGTTTTTTGTAAGACACTATGCCTGTACTGCTGAAAGACTGCAATATCTTCAGAAGGCTGGCAGCTTTGAACACTGAGATGACTACAAACTCTGGTTTTTCTTCTTCGTATGTAAAAAAAAAGAAAAAAAGAAAAAGCTTTTTTTTCTGTTTTTTTTTTTACATACAACCCCTTATCCAGTAAAATGACCCTATTGTGCAGCAAAAAAACTACAACCTCCTCATCCATGAAATGCAGGAACCTCTTGTGAAGCATTTCTCACAGCGGCCACAGTTCTTCCTCAGGCAGTGGGTTCATTGGGTCAAGGCCTTGCATTTCAGTGATAAAGTCCACCAGGATTCAGTCATATTCACCTCCCTGTATCAAAGTCAAGACAAACCACATGACTTTCCATGGAGCTTTGAAAAAAGAAAAGAGAGAGAAACAGTGCTTTGGCAAAAGCCTCTTCGCAAACAGGAAAGCTGGCTGGATCTTATAGTTACAGAAGACACGCCACTGCCAAACACTGATGAGAGACACGGGATTGGCTGGATACCAAAACTGTACCACCATCATCAGTCTGCACCTTGTCTCCACGAGGATAGTAATGCCATCCATCATATTCTGGCTGCCTCATTCACAAACTGTATAACGGCATCTACGTGTGTCTGCATGTTGGACTGCAAACCCCTTAACTGTCATGAGGACACCGGTGTCCTTATGGCCCCATTGGCTTACATGTGGGTGTGTTTGGGGTGACAGTTAAGGGGTTCTTTTGTAACAGTACCCTAAAGGTTTCATTGGAGGACTTCAAACAGACTCAAGTGCAAATTAAAACATGCCAGAGTTGACTCCTGGACGACTTCCGTCTCAAGCGTAGATGTGACCAGGACCACCAGTGTGTGTGTTTTCAGCACCTAGGCGCTCCTGGCTCGGCTGACGGTTGGACTCGCTGGATTTGATGACGCCGGTGTAGTCGTGAATCCCGACCTCCAAGTTCTTGGCCCGCAAGGCAGCAGTATGGAGCTTGTCTAGAAAGTCTGGCATGCCTGGCAGGGAGATCACCAGCGATTTTACTCAGGAACATATGATAAATATGCAATTAACGCAAAACTTAAAAAAAAAAAAAAAAAACTTTACAACCTAGATAATAAACATGGATAGGGTTCCTATAAAGTCGCAATTTCAAATTTCCAAGATTTCCCCAAATTTTCTGAAATATTATTTAGTTTCTGATGTATGTATAAAATTTTTGAGGTTTAGCTTCAGTGTTTTTAAAGCATTAAGTTTTAAAACTGGCACAAATCCATTTTTAATCACCAGAGCGACGGCCAAGTGTTGAGGAAACAACACTGTATACAGGGTTTCTACACTTTTCAAAAATTTCCAAAGGTAAATTCTTGAAAATAATTTACCTTTGGAAATTCTGGCGCTGAAGTCTTTTCAAACTTCAGCGCCAGAATTATACTAAATTTTTATAACATTCTTACCTGTAGAGAAATGCCAAAGTCATATTTTGTTAAGAAAACATTTCCCCAATCTCGGTGTTTGGAGAAACACTAAATCTCAAGATGGTTTAGTAACAGCAATTTGATTATATTTCAGCATCCTAAAATGGGATTTCAGGTTAACCTTGTTTAATTACTATATCCACATAATGCTAGTTTGTATGTTGTTGATTACAGCTTAACAACAAAATGATGAGTTCCCAATCATGTTTTTGGCACAATACCAATTTAGTTACGTCAAGATCATAAGATCCTGAGCTCACTTAGTTATAACCTTAATTAGATTAGATTAATTGTCACTGCACATTATTTTTAGCAGTAAAATAAGATTAATAGTGCAACTTTGCTATTATGCACTGTTAGTCATTATTCAGACTGATTAACAGAACAGAGAAGAATGTAGAAACATTTGCTAAATAATCCATTTTTGAAACCCCTAAAATCTACTTTTCAAGACAGTGAAGGTGGTCATTTCAGCTCTGTGTATGAAATTGGTAAGGTGAATAAATTTTAAATGACGGTACAGCTAACAAGAGTTAAATGTAGAAACTGTCAATTTAGGACAGTGAAAAAGAGCTCACCACTTGACACCATCCAGCTCACACAGTAACGAGGAAAGACCGTCTGTGGATCGTCACTGTAGGTCAGCAAGTAATCAAACCCGTTCTGTGAAGAAAAATGACAAATCAATACAAACTTTCAAAACACACATTTTTATAAGCTTGAAATAGCTGAACTGATTACAAACCTCATCAAAGGACTTATGAGGACGAATGACCATCTTTGACTGGTATGAGTGGACCCTCACAAATTCTTGGGTCTCTGGGACTCTTGGATGCTGCACAGCTCTACACAAAACAACAACATACAGCAAGTTATGAGATACACACATCATTTGGTTTATGTCTGTAAATGTACAAAATACCATACAAGTTTACGATTGGATACAAATATCTATGAGCCCCACCTGGATACCAAGACCATCATGTTATTTTCCACGTCAACATCATACCGCCGCACATAAACATAGTCTCTTGAAAACAACGGATACTGTGAAGGAACAATAAAGACAATTTTCTTTCTAAAACTGGAAAATTGTGATATTTTTTTGTTTGTAATACTTAAAACATTGCGGGGAGGATAAGCAGCAGACTTACTGGAAAGTGTGTCGCCCAGTGCACAACTTCCGAGCCCGTGTTGACGTCCCTGTCAACCACTTCAAGCTTGATGACCAATGAATCCCACTTCTTCCTGTACTCAGTGTCCAACTGAGGGAAAGGGGAAAAATGTTAGTAAATACAGAAAAAGCATTTATGGTTTACAATAACCTTACGATACAAACTTTGAGCGAATTATTTAAAAATGTTGCGAAAAAGAAAATGCTAATTTAGTGTGTTTGCATCCACGAGAATCAATCAGGCCATGTAAAGCGCAATTCTGTTAGATTCTGATGCTACGCATAGCTCTATATATATATATATATATAAAAAAGAAAAAGACAGAAATTTTCCAGATTTTCATGCTTCTAGCATGGCACAAACCCACCAGTGGATGAGAGCGTACCACCCTGAGGTGGCACTCGGCATTTTTGTTCCAAATTTTAGGCTTTTAAAACTCTTCGGTACAAAACTATTATCTTAGCTGGATTTTATCTTTATAATCAACAATTATTGAAACAGCAGAAGTGGGAGTTGACAGTTTATTCAGCAGTGTCATAAAGGAATATGTAGATTTCTTGGCATCTGGGCTAAAATGAGCTACAGCTAACAAATCTAAAACACTTAAACTTGCAAAATATAGACAAGTGTTACCTATACTGAATACAGATTATTCTTAACACAAAAGGGAAGTAAAGAGTAAAACAGCTCTTTATATTTTTGAATTAGGGCACTTTTCTCGGTGGGGTTATCTTCACTTGAATATCAAACAGCATAAAAAGCACTTTTGGAAATTTGAAAACTATGACTTACAAAACATTTTTCCAAACCCATCTTTCTCTATGAGCTTCCAAGTAGTAGATTCAGTCGACTGCTCTTCTAAATGTGAAACAGACGAAGTGGAACATAATGAGATTAATGAGAGTTTACCTGTACATTGAAGAACTGTCTCGGTGTGACATCGTTGTAGGATCCCAATACTGCAAGAAAAACAAGAACAAAAATGTCAACTCAGATTGTTGTCCTTCGTGCCCATCAGAAACTTGGGTGTCAGATAGCAACCATACTGACCTCTGTATTCATAGAGCTGGGTGTTGGAAATTTGCCTCTTCCACACTCTGATATCCTTCTTGTCCACCACAACTTCCCAGCCACCTTCCTGGTGCGCGGCCTTATGGCTAGTCTGTGTGCATAGCTTTTTCACAGCTTCCATGGCTTCCAACTCGAGTCCACATCTTTTAAGAAATGCCAGTGTCAAAACAGGATTAGCACAGAAGTCACAGCTCACACGATAGCTCACAGGGAAATCAATCCAACTCACTGAGGGTTGCAGTTACCGATTGGTTACAAGTAGGCATGGGCCGGTAACAGGTATCAATGTATACTAATGTTAAAATAAATACAGAATTAGTACTTTCTGTCGTACAGTTCCTATGGATTAAAATCCTGAAAATGAAATGCCAGAGAACAAGCTAGAGTAACTAGTTTCCTGTAGCTACATAAAGTGACATAGATTACTGCAAGCGTTACCATCTTGCAGTAAATGCTGCCCATAGCTGATTTATATCAGCTGTTGACAGCAAATGTCCATACAGAGGCCAATATTGTTGGCAACAACAGCATGACTGCAACAACTTGAAATATAATAGCCTCCAAAATATTGCTTCAAAGGTCTCCTTTGCAATTGGAGACCTTGTTTAGTGAGGACAACATTTTATATTAAGTCCAGCTAGTTAATGAGTAGTTATGGAGTTACTATCAACTTGTTATACTTGTTATATTCAGCACAATAAACAGTTGAAAACTATGACTGTAATATATACAACATACTTAAATAATATGTTTATTTCTAAATTTTAACAAATTATTAATAATTTCATTTATAATGCCCTTTATATCTTTAATTGAAATCTCAAAGGGTACAACTCACCTCAAATAATAGACCATCTTAGGAGCAAATTGGTGCCTTTTTTGTTACGAATAAAAATAAGATGGCCATGTTACAAATTATTTTACAATTTTATGTAAATAACATGCTATTTTTACTGAAGGTAATCCTGCTCTGAAAATATACATGGAAATGCATTAAAACTAATTTCTCTAGCTACAAGACTTTGCAACGAGAGGGCAATTTCTTTGTCAAAGTGACTGTTTTAGTTCCCTAATAATATCTCTCCATCCCAACTGTCCATGGGTGAAGTGCAAGGAGTCCTCACCTGCGGATTTCCTCATCTTGTATCTTCTCACTCTCCCACAAGAAAACCCCAGCCAGAGCCGCCACAAGCTTCCCTGTGGGGGCGTGATTGTTCTGAAGTCTGCGCCAAATGTTGCCAACCAGGGTCCACCTGGTCCGCTCGGAGTACAGGTTGGAGTAAAGCTCGCCCACTTGGCAGGCCCGCCGTAGCCTTTGACCGGTCACAAAGCCACAGTGGTCAGCAAATATGGACAGCAGTCCCTTTTTTTTCTTCTGACCCGAGGCCCTGTTGGAGCCCACACCTGCTCTCTGGAGCCAGGAGAGCAGCAGGCCCAAGTTCCTGCCCAGCATCGGGAACCTCTGGACTTTCTCCATGCCCTCCTCCACTGTACACCCGAGAGACCTGCTGCTCTGGAGCCGCATTGTATTGACTCCGATCTCGCAGATGGGACGTCGGGGCACGGAGTGAAACATGACTGACAGCTGTGACCGTGACACAAGGTCCCAGAGATAAATACCAATGGCAGGACGATGCAGCAGCAACGTTACCCAGCTAACTTTTTAAACAAACCGGACGTCTCAAAAATAACCACCATAGATTACCTCTGTGTGTATAAAGAAGCAGGGGTTTAGTTAGCAGTAGTCATAACTTCGCTCTGGTAGCAACTCTTGCTGTCAACCCCTGTGTGAACACGCTACATGTGTCGTTAGCATTAGCTAGCAGGCTTTCATACTAACTATTTCGCCTCAAACAAAGGAACCCAAACCCCTCTGACGCCACTCTTATATTCGAACTGAAACATAAAAATGTGCAACATAAACGATATAATCACACCAGACGTCTATTAACTTGGTTATATCTCCTTATGACAGACTCACGCTTTCCAAACTCTACCATCTCATTTGACCTCCTCTTCCTTTCGTGTCTTTCACGCCCACTCCTAAGGCCCGCCTTCCTGAGCGGAAGTTAGCGGTATATTGCATTTCTGATTGGTCGAGAGGGATGCCTGTCAAAGCTTCAGGCGCTTAAGTGCCAGCATGTATGTATGTCCGCATCTTCCCTCAAAGAAGGCTTTTCCCATCAGACTGAACCTGGATCAGCTTGCTTGTCCCACGTTTTCCTGCGAACACTCATTATTTTAAAATAAAGGAAGCTGAAATGTAAAACCTGATCCAGGATCGGTGTTTTAGAAAAGCAGAAATGACAAGATATAAAGAGGAAGTGAAAGTCGCCCTCAAGCGGTACAGTTCAAAAAACAAACAAAAAAATCTTTAGCCAACATTTTTACTATTTTACAAAAATATAATCATAGTACGAATGATTTGATTGCTTAGGATGTCAAGTTTGAATGATGAAATGTTTGCTATATAGCCAATTAAGGCTAAATCACAATTTAAAGAACACATTGTGCTAATACATTAACAGTAAATATTGTGAAGACAAAACGTGTATTTATTTTAATATCTATACTTTTTTTTTTTTTTTTAAACGTTTGTTAGGGTTGTGTGTTTTATTTGGAAATGTTGATATGTTTGAAGAATACAGTGTTCAGTGATTTGGATAACCTAAGTCCCATTAAACAATAAGACAGCAGACAAAGTATAGTTAGTATTCCCTTCCACAAGTTAGTATCTACATCCACACTCCATGCTACTTGGTGGCAGTTATGTACCAATGTCAGCGATCATTAGTGACAACCAGCATCATGACTACTAAAAAATCAGGTCATTGAGACAGAGTTGCAGAGAAGTTTGATGCAGGGTTAGGTTATAAAACAGTACAACAAAGATTTTGACAAAACAGATTGGTGTTCATTTTGTCATCCAAATATGGAAAAAAGCAAGTCACAATTGCAAATCTTCTTGGAGTTGGAGAGCAGACGAGCTGCCTCGAGTTACATGGCTCAGGTGGGAGAATCTGGTGAGAGAACAAATTTTAGACATAAATCTGCCCTTTTGTGAAAACTGAAACTCCACATCCTTCTTG
Source organism: Gambusia affinis (assembly GCF_019740435.1). Taxonomy (NCBI): domain Eukaryota; kingdom Metazoa; phylum Chordata; class Actinopteri; order Cyprinodontiformes; family Poeciliidae; genus Gambusia; species Gambusia affinis. The sequence goes on along the minus strand of NC_057884.1, from coordinate 14,559,975 downwards.
CCATCACACTACCATGTTTGTAGCAGCATCAAGCCGTGGGTGTGGTTTTCTTCAGCAGAGACAAGGAAGGTGACCAGAAGTGATGGGAAGATAAATCTTGAAAGAAAATCTGTATAGTGACTGCAAAAGGGGGCAGTGGTTTGTCTTTCAGTAACATATTGACTGGGAATACTGCAAGATGGTTTAGATCAAATCCTTTTTCTGTCATAACAGAGAAAAATAAAATCCAACTGAGAATCTGTTGCAAGAGCAAAATGTCCTCCATCCAAGCTCCATTTCAGTCTCTAAAAGTGACTAAAAGTCTCTAAAAGTGACATACCCCAAATATTTCCAGCTGATTTTGCAGTGAAAGACAAATCTTGCAAATGCATTCCACACACTTGCCTGATTCTAAATAGAAAATAAGAAATGTTGTACTGCCTCCTGTCATAAAACACACACATACTCGTCTGAGTTGGTATACCACACATAGTCCCAATAAAATACACGTGTTTGTGGTTGCAACGTGTCAAAAAAGAAAAAGCGAGTGAGCGAGAACACTTTTTCAGAGATCTCGCTGTACTGACCAAAAATGTAGTGTCTGAGCCTCCCTAATTGTAGTAATTATAACAACACTCCCTCTAAGGGTAAACAGAATATTATACTGGATACCAGTAAGTAATTTTTGCAAGTCATGACTCATCAGTGGAAGGGAATGGAATGACAGATATAGAGACCAGGGGATTCAATATGAGTACCAGTAATATAAAATCCTTATCAGATTTAAAGGAGCTCCTCTCATTTAAAATTTAATAAACAAGCTCTTTACCGAAACTGAAAATATTCCTACAAAAGATATAGTTTACTTTCAGTTACATTATTTATGTAAAACTATGTATAAACTCAAACCCTTGTGCTTATTTTATGTTAAATAAATAAATAATAGTAATTTGTTTATATGAAAATTGACCTCAAGCAGCAAGATAGTAGAAACAATGCTATTGTTGTTACCGTAATATGCGCCAGGGGGCGCCATTTCACTTACGCAGTAAATGAGATTCATCGGAGAGCATTTCTAAAGTTCAAAATTAATTTGCAAAGTAGATAACTTGCACCAGAAAGTTCCGCTCGTCGTATATGAATGACACTACTTTGATCTCACTCAAGAACTGACATTGGCCCCATATTTCTGCATTTACCATGAAAAGTATTTATACGTTTTAGGTGTGTGGGTTGGATTTTGTTTTTGTCTTTTACATTTTTTTAGTTATTTCAAAGTCCATTGTATCTGATTTGGACTTTATCTACTTGACCTAGATAAGCACGTAATTGCATAACTGAATGAAAGTTATTGTACCAATTTGCCAAATGAAATTTCATTTCATGACATCTCCTTCGGAATGTAGCCCTGCTCAGACTGGATGAAGGGTATTTTCAAATATTTATCTTTCAAAATATTTTGAAATTTTTTTATACCCAGATCTAAGCCATCCCATTGTGTGTTTAGTAATGTTGTTCTGTTGAAAAGTAAACCTTCAGCCACTCAATTCTTTTGCTGCTTCTAGCAAGTTTTATTAAATTTTTTTCCTGGACTGTTGTGCCATCCATGTTGTCATCATTTCTCATTACTTTGTTGATCCTGCTAAAGCTTCCCCAAAGCATGATGCTATTACCATGTGAAAAGAAACATCACAAGATTGGACTCTGTTTAAAAGTAAGATTACTTGGAAAGTGACAAGATTTTAATTATGTGTATCAGAGTAAAGGGAGAGGGTGAGGGGAGGGGGGGGCAAATGTAAATGTACAACACATTTTCCAATTTGTATTTAAGTATTTTCTTCTCTCTTCACAAATATCCTACAGTTGCTTTGTTATTGTCGTGGAAAAAATTATTTTAACAAGAGTCTGGATGAGAAGGAAATAAGAACTTTATTAAAACCTTGCAAGGTGAGAACAGAAATATAAAGTAAAAAGAGCACCGAATGTGGTAAGAAACCTATAAAATTTTCCATTACAGTTATACAATATGTTCTCAAATGCATTTGAATCTTGATTTTATAATGTGAAAAAATGCTGAAAAGCTTAAGAGATATGAAGGTTTTGTAAAGCATCCTTACGAAATTAGCTTCATCAGTTCATGCAACAAAGAATCGGGTTAAATTAAAACACAACATGCGTTTTGCCAAAGAATCACTACTGCACTAAAAGACACGAGACCAGAAAAATAAGAAATTTGGACCCTACAGTGTTGCTTGAGATCATGTGTTTGTTACTCAGGCTGTGGTGGATTTCAGCATCATAAGACTGTGAGGTTGCAGTTTAGAAACACAGTTTTCAGTTTGTGTCCTTGTTTTTATAAAGTCTGCTTTTCTCACTGAGTCAAGGTAAACAAGAAGGTTTCTCAAATTGGTTAATTGCTACGTTGAGGAAAGGTGGGAGCTGAAGAAGACACAAATTATATCTTTAGAGATTATGGACAAAGTTCTGAAAATTGCCATTATAAAACCGTAAAACTTACGTTGGAGTGTTATTGGCATTCTTGTCATTCCGGTGCTTGGAAACAATTACAATTATAACCCTTACTTTTGCATAGATAAAGCTGCCCTGATCCCCAAAGGTGTGATGTCAATAAACAATGAGGAAAAGTAGGCAAATAGTTAAACCCAAACACAAAGGGCCCTTTGTTCTGTTGACAATAAATCTGCCCTGTGTCTTTTGTTCTACCTATTGAGCAATGCTTTTATGTGACAGAATGCATCTCTGTTGACCATATATAAACCAGCAGTGACCAAAGAAAACAACTTTTGTTTGAATGAATGTTCTTATCATTTCCAGCTGGATGCACTTCAATGAGTGACAAGTCTTCTGTAATGTGCCCAACATCACCGGCTCAGACTGTTTTCCTGTTTTGTTTCGTCCTGACATTGTTTTTCCATTTTTATGGAAACCAGACTGTGACATGCTATTCTCCAGAGTTTTATGTGTAGAGGCATAAAATGAATGATTTCCTTCTTAAATCATTAAACACCTTTGGATTATTTGGTATGCACCATACATGTGACTAAGACAGAACAACAGTTGACGTGTTTACAGTATGACTCAGAGAACATTATGTACCATCGCCAACATTACAATAATCAACCCATCCTAACTTGTATCTTGTTTCTCAGGTGTTCTGTGGACCTTGATTTTCAAGCCTATGTGACTTCGCAGAAAGCTCAATCGGATGCTAAGTGTTCAAACTTGCTCTTCGGGCATTGTTCCCAAGATAGACATCCTACTTCCTGCAAGAAGATTCGAGGAAAACCTTTCAGTTCATGGCAAAACAGAAGAAAAAACAACAACTTTGATTCTAAGAATTACATTTCCAGGAAGGACATACCATTTGCTTAATGCAGTGTCAAAATTATTTACCATAACATTTTTGTTGAACATATTTCTCTATGAAATATGTTAAAAATACAGACTACAGAAATTTTTAAACTTATTTCATCTTTCATCATACACATGTGCTGAACAAATCAACAAAAAAACAAATAACAACTAAAATCAATTGAGACATTTAAAAAAAAAACACACAAAAGGTGCAGCAACCTGATTGCAGAAGTGTGCACAGCACATCCTACACACTTAGTTGAAAATACATTTTGAGAATTTTAAAAATTTATTTATATAAATTAGTCTTCTTGGGTTTATCTCTTCATATCTTATAGGAAGCTGAAATAAAGTTAAGCTATTGTAACAAGACTTTCTAGTAGAATTTATTTATTTTTGCCAAAATAGTTCATGAAGAGGTGACAGATTATCAAAATTATCTCACTATAAAAAGGCATCAGTCTGGAGGAGAGCACAAAAAGCAGTATCATGAATACAGTATGTCCCATAGTACTGAGAAGGGAATGGTAAAAATACTCGGTAAATAACGAAACTGACACTTTGTTCCTAAATTGAAGGGATAAAAAAGATAGAACTTGTTGAACTTTTCATGTTCAACAAGTGTCAATAATATCATATATTTTCCATATATCAAAACTTAGATGAAGGGGAATGGGAGAGAATCCTTTGCTTTTTTTAAAAAAAACACAACTAAACTCAACATTGTCCAAAGAAATGTGGTAGATATTGTCTACCAACGTGGTCTGGTCTGAAGGAACCAAAGTGAGATCTTTGGGCCAGATTTCCAAAAGGTGTTTGGCGCAGAAACAGAAGTAAACATCACCGAAAGAAGACAAAACCCAAACAAAACATAGTGGTGGCTGCAACGTGCTCTATGGCATACTGGAGGTCACTGTTTTTGTTAAGGTGCAAGAAATACTGAGCAACTTCAAATAGCAGGCAGTTTACATCAAAACATATAAAAAAGTATTACTCCTTAAATTTTAATATGTAATATTTTTTGCACATTTTTTCCTGTTGTGTATTAATGGGTTTTTGCATAACTGACCAACAAAAATGCCAGATAACTATGACATGAAAGAAAAATAATAAGTTTTTTTTAAATTATGTTTAGAACATTTTGCTTTCTTTGATTTACAACTGTCTCAGAGCTTATATGCTTAGTTGTGTTCCTCATAGATTAAGCTCGTAAAGAATCTTTTGCTGCCATTCATTTTTTGCTTTCTCATTCTCACTGAAAGTACTGTTGGACCAGTGTAATGTGGAGGGGGGGTTTGGTTGTTTTTATCTGTCTTTTCAAACGTCCAGTCAGTCGTAGCAGATGTCTGCTGACACAGAGCCAGATTATGCTGGGGGAGTTTTTCTCTCTGCTCTCCCTACATTCAGGCTCAGATTGGGGTATATCTGCAAAGTTAACTCAATTAAATCGAATGCTTTCGCTACATCCTTGTTACAGAAGAGGAATAGCTGCAAAGTCAGTGTCTTGATGCAACTGGCTGAGTTTAATTAGACAGAAAACCCTTTTTTTCATTTAAGACAAAAAACTGAACTTGACTACATTGTTCAATAACGGGGATCAAATTAGAATTAATGTAATTTACTTTGAATCTATAAATCTATTTAATTGGAAATCTAATTCAGTGTGCTAGTTGTAACCACAATATTGAAAAGTGTAGAGTGTATCTGTATTTAACCCTTCTGACCCAATTTAGGCTACTTTGTAGAACCATATCTCTCAATGCATTGAAAGTATTCTGCTGTATTTCCCAGTCTTTTACATTTACAGACTGGCATTTTTGTCCATTCTTACTTTTAAAATGTCTTGGGTCGGGTTGTTTTAGATGGAAGGCCTCTGTGAACATCAATTTTCCAGTTGTCCTGATTCTCAATTTGATGTAGGTCTAGGCTATCACTGCATGGTTATAGCACATGAATATGCTTTGATTTAAACCATTGGATTATATTTTTGACTAAATGTTAGGGGTTATTGTCCTGCTGAAAGGTAAACCTCCACCACAGTCTCAAGTATTTTAATGCTTGTGACTTCTCTTTAAAACTATTTTTTATTTAACAAATGAAAACATGTTATGCAGACATGTTACCATATTTATTTCTGTTGTAGCTTTTATTGTTCATGTACATGTCAGATATTTTCTTACACAACATCAGAATTTGAGACTCGGAGGTGGAAAGGCTAGATAAACGCATCACTTTTTGCAACGCGTGTAAAGTAAAGCATTTCTTATTGACTACAACTGGGAAAACTCATATTCATAGGATTACTGCTCCACTCCGTGTAAGAACAATGTAAAGTCTGACAGTATGATATTTAGTTTAAAAATATATTAATTTATTTGTTTAACTTTTCCTAAAAAAACCCGAAAAAAACCAACAACAACAAAAAAAACCCCTTTCCCAAGAAATTCGACCCATCCCTGTTTGTGTTGCATCAGAAGAATGGACTCTTTTACCGGGGGAGGGGAGGGCTACATGCGCCGATCACGTGAAGGAGGAGCTGGAAGGGGCGGGGTTTCCTGAAGGGTGTATCCAATAAAAAAAGGAACCCCCGTTGTCTCGCAGAACCGGCACGAGCAAGTTTCATACATGCGGTAGAGAAGCCTCCATTGAAACGGAGACCTTTCTAGAACTTTAAAAGCGTACTTATTTCCGATATAGGTGTTGTCGCAGATATATATTTTTTGACAAAATAATTTCTTTATTTTAGTGTAGACAGCTTTTGAAGAGATATTTTTTAATCTGTTTAATTTTTCCTTATCCCGCGCGCGCTATCGCAGAGAACCGTTTGTGAGGGCGCGCGAGCTAATTAGCTTACCAGCTAAAAGGAAGTATTTTCTTCTGGAGCGACTGTCGTAACGTGTGGTAAGTTTACAACTTTAATATCTTCATCAGCACTTTGAGCCCTCTTTTTTTGGTTTAGAGGCATAATACTGCATTTTAAGGCTGTATAACAACTGCCGATGTTAGTCTATAGCTAATGGCAGCTCGAACAATGTTGTCATCACAAACATCAAGTGAGCTGTAAATAGTAAACTGATTCACTTATTGCGAACTAAACATTTCCTGAGCTTTAACTAAATTACAATTGTTTCCAAAAATAGGATATGGGGCGTGTACCTTTTACATACATTGTCATATAAGCGTAATTTTTGTTGTTTAGAAAAAGGTGACCGTCCTTGACATCAACATTATTGATATACATTCAAACGTTCTATTTGTTGGATGAAATTTAACTGGGTCAAGACGCAGAAGATCCACTTAAACGATGAAGATACCGCATCTGCAACTGGAGGAGTCTGTACCGGCTCACATCCGGTTGCATCCCTCGTACGAAAAAATAGACAGAGCTCGGCAAACGTAACTTATAAAAAAAAAACATATTTTGCCCACAGCAGCGAGTAGGCCGGTCACAAAGACGAATTAAAGACTACACTGTATCTCTCACTGATTCTCTGTTGTCTAGACAGTCTGAGCTGCAACTGTGCAGAAGGAGCTCTCGTTCTTTGCTTAGCGTGAATGAGTGACGACACGTGCACACGTAGTAAAATCGTGCCTCCACTTAAGATAAATACGCCTTTTATCTCCACACTTCTTTTAATAAATCCGATTCCTCTGATCAGGCAGCTGTACACAAAATGTTTCATGTATTGACCGAGATATACCAAAGGTCGTTATTGATAGGAGATTCTTCGTGCGCCATTTCCTCAATATGGCTTCCCTTTTAGCTTTCTGGAAAGCACGCTGCTGACGATCTTCCGGTATAGGCAGTGGCTTCTGGATTTTTATGCCGTCATATGCCACGTAAAAAGAGGCTTTTGTCAATTTAATTATTGTTTAGGTGACTGTCCATAGAGATTAAAGGGTTTTTTTTCTTCTGTTTTCTCTTTTCAGAATGTTCCCCTGCCCACCTGCAGTCACAGTTGCACAATGGCTGGTTGCACCCTCTGCTTGATAACCAAGCACCACAACAGCAGCAAAAAATCTAGAATAATTACTGGATAGCAATAAATCTTTTGTTATACCTCTAGTTTACTTTAATTAATTTCTGGTCAGTCCCAGATTTTTACAAGTTTGCACTGCTGAATCTCAGTAACTCAGCTTATAGAAAAGCTATTTATTTATTATTATTATTTACATAATACCTCTTGAATTTATTGGCTGCTATTTAAAAGTAGCCTTATCAAAATAGTTTTTTTACATTACTTTCCCTTAAAATTGTGAAGTAATTCAAATCTAGTCTACAATCATGGTTTCACCAACTACAGCTGCAGTTATTTTGGCTGCTACTGCAGCAGCAGTGACAGACACTCCTATGACAGACTACATGTGGCTGCTGATCGTTGGCTTCATTATCGCATTCGTCTTGGCCTTTTCTGTGGGTGCCAATGATGTGGCAAACTCATTTGGCACAGCTGTTGGCTCTGGGGTTGTGACCCTGCGACAGGCCTGCATTCTGGCTACAGTGTTTGAGACTCTGGGTTCTGTCCTTCTTGGGGCAAAAGTGAGTGAAACCATCCGGAAGGGTATCATTGACGTGGGCATGTACAATGGCTCTGAGCATGTGCTGATGGCTGGATCTGTCAGTGCCATGGCTGGTAAGTAACCTGTACATAGTTTAAAATTCCCTTTTGGGAGAAAAAAAGTATATATAGCTTTAAAGTAGTTAATTTTTTTTTTTTTAAGTTTGTATTTTAATCTGTTTTCTTTCTTTCTCTATAGGTTCTGCTGTATGGCAGCTGGCTGCCTCTTTCCTTAAGCTTCCCATTTCTGGAACACACTGCATTGTTGGTGCTACTATTGGCTTTTCGTTGGTTGCCAAAGGTCAGCAAGGAGTCAAGTGGCTTGAGCTTCTTCGTATAGGTAAGGAAGACATTTTACTTGTCCTCAATTTGTTACCGTATAACCTGCATTTACGCTTAAAATATCTTATGTAAATGCACATGGTGTGTAAACTGTAGACACAAAGACAATAACGGTGTGATTTACATTTTCTCCAAGCAATTCAGGAAAAGCTAGAATTAATTTATTTTTAATACCATGGTTTCAGGAGAAAACGATTCATTTAACCTTTATGCAGTTACAATGGGAATGTTTCTATTATGCTATAAACTATTAAAATGTATATATTTGAGGCTTGGCTGGACTTTTGTGATGATAGGTTAAAATCTATAGTAACTGTTATGAAAACCTCTGTATATTGCAAGAAATTTTGAATCTGGTTGAGTGTGACAGACCTGAAACAACACTTGAATTGCCACAGTTGTATTTGACTTGCTGAATAATTTTCCAAGGATGCTGGATTTTGGAACTGGTTAATAAGTAAAAAGTCACATTTGATGTTAAATCGGAGTTTCTATTTTCAGTTGCTTCCTGGTTCCTGAGTCCCCTTCTGTCTGGAATAATGTCGGCTGTGCTTTTCTACTTTGTGCGCATGTTCATCTTACAAAAGGTATGAAGATTGCTACAAATCAGCAGATTTTTCTAAGCTATAAACTTGATGTCTTTGTTTCCCAACATGGAAATGCTGTCCTGTCTTTATATGTCCACATGGATTACATTCAATTTATGACCTTGTAGCTGTTTAAATGCAGTAGAACCTGTAAATCTGAATGATTTTGTTTCTGTTCCACAGAAAGACCCTGTGCCTAACGGCCTGAAAGCCCTGCCTGTCTTCTATGCTCTGACCATGGGGGTCAACCTGTTCTCCATCATGTTCGCTGGAGCGCCGGGTGAGTATCATTGTCTCGTTTTTCTCTACGTGACTGCCAGCAGCCAAAACCTAAAATAAACGGCTCCCTCAGACAGCCGGATGCCCACGCATATATTCCAGGCAGAACCAGACTGTTTACCACTTTTCACAGAAGGCGTGTTTATTTTAACATGTTTTTGAGGCCCTCTTGTTTGTGGTTCTGTGTGGGTCATAGCTGGAATGAAGTTTAAGAGTGGAGCACAACAAGGGAATGGAAACTAGAATTAACTGAGCATCTTCAGACTTCGGAGAAGTAAAGATGAAGTGGTTGTGATTTTTCTTGTGCCTCTTGTTGTTATGGTAATGTTCTTGATAATTGTTAGTTGTCTTGACCTTCTGGAAGCATTTTATTAAATGAGGTGCTTTTGCTCCTTTTGTTTTCTTCTCTCTGCAGGGCCAAAAAGTTCAAGATGTTAGCTGGCCTGGGCCTTTAAATGGCGGCTACAGGCCAGAGTTTGACCACATTTGGTGTGCAGATGTGCATGCACATCGGCGCATTCAGAGGAGATCACTTGCACTTCCAGCATAGCTAACCTGGCTTAGACAGACATATTCTGTAAAGTTGTGTGAGGTCCTTCCCATCGGAACCCACCACAATATACGTGAGGACCAGTAAATGCGTATGTTGCATGAAAAGGTGTGAGACTTCCCTTAGAGATCTTAACAAGCTGCCCCGTGTTAATCACATTAGATGAGGATTACGAACAGTGGTTAGAGTCACGCATTCATACATTATTATAGACAGTCGCAACATGAACAAGAATAAGCTTTTGAGAAAAAAGCATATATTACAGATAAATGAGATGTCTTTAGAAATCAGATAATTATATAAATCTAATCCAGTAGCAGCACTTTTGTAATCGGCTCTACTCTGGAATAAGGCAGACTCTTATTTTGCTGATCTGTGTGCTTTAATGCAGCAGCTGCATCAGTATCTGCAACGAACAGAGTACAGCGTGTCCTGCAACAAGACTCAACTCTTCAAATCAACATGTTAGCACAGTGGAGTGAATGGAAACCGGGCCATCTACAGAATATTCCTGCACTCAGTTTATAAACAGCCATGTGAGAGAGCTTATCTTGGCAAATGGACAACTGAATGCAGTATGAAGCCAAGACTTTAAATTTCAGCTGATTATCCATAACAGATGGATGTCTCATGTTACCTGAGGTTTTCTCCCCTTATAAATCACTCAACTGCTTTAGCTGCACTGCAATCTTGTCCAGTATCAAATGATCTGCCTGTTCAAAGTGCTAAAGCAAATGTCACATAAGCATTAATGTTGTTAGGGTAAACTTCTGAGTGATGCAGACATCAAATTTCGCTAAACAAATTACTTGAATTTTTTTATTATTTTTCTCAGATATTTTTGGTTTTTGGACATTTTGGTGTAGCCCTGGAGACGACAAACGATCCCCATTATTACCCCACTTTATCGGTTACCAGTAATTAGCCAATAATTGAGTCTCACTACATCATATATTTGAGTATCAAATAACTTAAGATTTGCACAAAACGCATTCCAAACAAAGATATAAGGGTCTAATTGGTTTTAAAGATTTAGATTTTAGACACTTGTAGATTCCCTACTGTAATTTTCTTGTCACATTGAGGCAGTTATAGCAATGGATGGGTGTCCTTTTGCTTCTATATCTTGACTGCCTTTGGTTTTTGTGACCTGGAATTCGTTTTGTTTTTTTTTTTTTTCCTTCTTGTAAGCAAGGGGAAATAAGTATTTTGTTCATCCAGCTGAATAGCAGTACACAACGAAAGCTGGTCGACTGGGTGAGATAACAGGGGTTCTGAACCCTGATATTCACAACTTATTGTCCTACATGTTTTAGATGACTTAAATGACTGAGTAACATGCTTCTGCATTCTGAGAATGTGATGAAATAATTTAAATCAATTGCGTTGGAGCAAAGATTCATCTAATTCATAAAGGACTGTGTACTGGGGAAGAGCATTGAGACTGCATTATAGAGCCAGTCTCTGGCACTTCTTTATTACTTTAAATCTCGAGGGGAAAATGAGGGAAAGTTTAAAATTTTTTTTATTGACTTTCTAAAAGTTGACGCATCTAAGCAGCCTGTGGTTAACACTGCACACTGACTTTATTTAGAATACAATGCTTTAACTCCAATCAAAAAACAAGCTCCTTGGGTCTGAGTTAAATATATAATTGCACAACTAAAAACTTTATTGGCGAGTGAGTCATAAAGGGGAAGTTTGAGCGGTCGTATGTTATTGAAGTGGGTGTTGGCTTGCACATGTGGCACCAGGGGAGGGAAAACAGACCTTGTCATTGTGCTTTGTAGGCCACAGAGTACTGAGGTTTCAGGAAAAGGTTTTGACACAGACCTGGTTAAATTTCACTTCCTGTTGTGTGATATGCTCTGTTCTTTTATGTGGAAGTGGTAACCAGTGTAGTAGACGCAGCTTCACTTAATTTTCCTGTCTCCTCACACATAAGCGTACACACCCAGACACACCTCCCCATAAGGGAGCTGAACTACTGGAACCTTGTCGTCGTCTTGTTCCTGTTCTGGGGGAAATGCGCTTACATTGCGCAACTGAACAAACATCAATGTAGTGCTGCAGTCTTGTGTTGCAGTGTGACTCCGTGAGGAGATTGTGCTGTCACCGTGAACTCTTCCCTCAAATTAACATGGCAGCGGACACATTTTTTATAATGCATCTTTGACCCTCATTTCCTTTTGTTTATCTTGCACTGCCAAAGGAAATATCATTTCCTTTTGTTTATCTTGCAATGGCAAAACAACTTAAATATGCACACTCAAGGTGACCGTAACAGAGCAAGTGTCAGGTGTGTGTTTTGTAGTCTTTACTTTCTGTTCACAAGTAATCACTGCCAACTCCAACTCTGTTAGACAAAGATGGCTTCCTCCTCTGGGAAATTCAAATAAGGGGCTTGTACTGTGCTGCACCAGTTTTGCTGCAGTCTTGGCAGGAGGTTACCCCCACTACAGTGAAAAGTTGCAGGGTGCAATTTCACCCACCTCCCTTTTTCTACTTTTCTTTCCTTTTGAGGAACTTTGTCCGTGTGCAATTGTTGGCTGGGCTCTTAGGGGTCATGTTGACATTTGTGCTCTCTCACCTGTTGGGTGTTATGTAAGTGTTCACATATAGGGGTACATGTGCTTTCCATTTATAACCAGGTGCCATAGTGATGCAGTGCAGTCAAGTGACGATGCGTGTGCTGCTCCTATAAGACGCAAGATTACTAGTCTTGCATCTCAGGCTTAAAATGTCTCCTGTAATCCATGGTTTATTTTCAGTTTTATTCTTTCATAAAGGTAGCCTCTGCTGCCTTGTCTTATAAAATGTTCTGTTTCTATTTGCCTTTCTTGTGTTTCTTTGTGTGGACCCTGGTGATCTCTCAGAGCTGGGAATTGAAAAAGTCCCTTGGTGGGGCATCCTGCTCATCTCAATGGCCTGTGCTCTGCTGACTGCCATTGTGGTCTGGTTTATTGTCTGCCCTCGTCTCAAGAAGAAGATTGAACGTAAGTCCAAGTTATGTTTTCTTTCTTATTTGTGTTTGATTTCTGAAGTGACTTTTGAGGCCAGTGAACAATTGGTTCTCGTTTAGCTCCAGCCTAGTCACGTTGAGAGCTCACATAATCCAAATGGATCTAAGGGATATATTTTACCCAGTATTGTCACCTATTTATGCCTCATAATCCTGGATTAATTTTTTTCCTCCCCCTTCCAATAAATCAAGAGTTCTGGTTTTAGGGCAGAACATTTTGTTAACCCCTTTGAATCCTAAACAGAGCTTTTATTCTCTGTACACTGATTTGGTCGAATCCTTCTTTGTCACACAACTTCAGAAGATGTGACAACACAAGGCTCTCAAAAGGTTCAAAGTAGTTATGTAGGTCTTGTGGATCATTGGGTTTACCTGATAATGCGTCCTTTCTGGGTGAGCGCCACCTTACAAGTCGTTTAATTGGGTCAAAGTGATCCTCTAATTGGTCTTTAACTCTGACTAAAATAAGCCTGGGTTGACTTAAGGTGTTCACATGGCTGGGTTAAAAAAAAACAAACATGGGAGGTGACTGGAACTCTGACCTTGAGGTTTCTGAATAGAGTAAGGGTACTTCCTGGTCGGCTTGCGCCAGCATGTTTACTACAGAAAACATTAAGTGGAATTTCTGGTCTTCTTGGAAGCACAAAATGTCGGTTCATGTGAGCCTCATGTTGTGTTTACTGTTCTGTGATTAGGTAACATCTTGGCAGTAATGTAAATATGGTCCATTTAATCCATTTGTCTGATCCTGTGAACAGAGGCTCTCCTTTAAACTTGGGTAACATTACATTTGTAGGACAATAGTCCTTTGACTCTGTAATTACACAAGTCTTACGGAATCTCACAGATTAGGCAGAAGGAAAACAGCGGCTCTGTTTGAATATCTCAGCTGGTTGGTGTACTTGTACGATCTCACCTTGATGTCTCTCCTGCCAGGAGATATCAAGTCTTCCAGCCCCTCGGAGAGCCCCCTGATGGAAAAGAGAGAGCTCAAAGAGGCCCACTGTCCCATCCTGAAGCAGACTGCCAAGGAGACGTCTACACCTGCTGCGCCAGCTGTCACTCAAAACTCCTCTGAACCTCAGCTGGTCCCTGAGGAGCGGAGGGTGGCGTTCGACATTGGAGAGTCTGAGGAGGGGGAAACTAATAAGGAGCGCAAGGTTGCTTTTAACATCGGGGATTGTGATGACACAGATGACTGCAATACAGATGGTAAGAGATCATGATTTAGAGCTCAATTTCTGTCAGGGCTGGAGGGTATGTCTAAAAAATGTTTCTCACAATATAGGCGTTTCATAGAGGTCTACACTATAGTTTTATTTAAATTATTGCCAAACTGGAATGCATTTCCTTTTTATACTCAGTTTTCTTATGATTTTTGAGCTGCTCTGAGTCACGATGGTGAAACCTTAAACTGCCGCTGCACAAGTTACGCAACATGTTTCTAGGTAACCAACATGTTGATTTCCTAGCACCAATCTTGCTTAACTGGCAATGAGAGGTTGAGCAGCTGAATCTTATCCTTTGCCTACATTCCCCAAAATATGGACGTATTATCTTAATATTGACCAAGTGTCTATGGTAGTATATGTTATTGATTTATTGCCCAGCCCTAATCTCTGGTGTTTGTTAGCCTTCGTGTTTTCTTGTTCTCTGATATGAACACTGATACTGATACTAAAAATAGCCAACACTGAGTCAATCCTCATTAATGGCACCAGCTTCAAAGAATGTTGTTTTTATGACCTAGTTGCGATTAGGTGACGTCTTTTCATTAAAACCGTCAGATTTATATTTCCAACCAGTTTTATTTGGAGGATTTCTATGTTTTATGACATCCAAATTAAAGTCTGACCAAAATGGAAGTAAATTTAATGCAATGTGGCACTTCTGTGAAATAAATCAAACACTGCAAAAACACAAAATCTAAGTATTTTTGGGCTAGTTTATGGTGCCAATATCTTAGTCCACTTGAAATAAGACAATTAACTTACAAGTAACTTTTCAGCATGATACAAGAACTTTAAGTCAATAATTAACATTAATGGAAAAATGCAACACATTCTTCCCATATTTTAAGCTAAGGTATGGAGAAAAATGTCTTATTCCACTGGCAGATTATTTCACTAGTAGCTAGAACTTTTCCATCAAAATTTAGAAAGTACTGACTTAAAACAAGCTATGTTGCTGAAAATTTAAGTTACTTTTGTCTCATTTCAAGTGTACTAAGATATTTGCATTGAAAACTAGACCAGAAATACTTGGTAAGATTTTGTTTTTGCAATGAATAAGACACTTTATCTGTATTTATTTTTTGTCTGCAGCCCCAAAACAGCCTCAAACAAACGACCAGCTCCAGCTCAACAACCAGCACAGTAACGGCTCTGCAAATTCTCCTAGCCAGGTCCACTTCAATAACCAAGCTCAGTTCAACAACAGACCGGCTCAGATCCCCAGCAATGGTTACAGTCAGTATCACACGGTCCACAAGGACTCTGGCCTCTACAAAGACCTGCTGCACAAACTCCACCTGGCTAAGGTTGGCGACTGCATGGGCGAGCCGGGTGACCGGCCCATTCGAAGAAACAACAGCTACACCTCATACACTATGGCCATCATCGGCCTGCACGGTGACTTCAGGCACAGAGAGGCGGACCCTCGCGTTGGCGAAGACGGCGACAAGGTCCCGGGGTCCGGCGGTCAGGAAAAGAAGCGTGTGCGCATGGACAGTTACACCAGCTACTGCAACGCTGTAGCAGAGAACACAACTCCTGAAGGTCTGGGCGAAGGCGACGTGACACTAGAGGTGGGAAACGAGGATGCGGGCAGCAGCCATAGCTCTCTGGATGACCGGACCGAAGAAGACAAGCCTGAAGTCTCCACTCTGTTTCAGTTCCTCCAAATCCTCACAGCTTGCTTTGGATCTTTCGCCCATGGCGGAAACGACGTGAGGTAAGGACTCTGTACAGCGCAGGTCATGTTGCACTGATAAGATACAGCATGACCTTGCTGGTGACATTTTAACTTGTCCTAACTCTTTGCCCAGTGTGTGAATAACCTCTCCGTTTCCTCTGCAGCAATGCCATTGGACCTTTGGTAGCTTTGTGGTTGGTTTACACAACGAGCAGCGTGACCTCTAACGCACCGACACCCATTTGGCTTTTGCTGTACGGCGGCGCTGGCATCTGCATCGGCCTGTGGGTGTGGGGTCGCAGGGTGATCCAGACTATGGGCAAAGACCTCACCCCCATCACGCCTTCAAGGTACAGAAAGCAGACATCACCCCCTAAAACCACATCCTCTCCAGACATTACCGAGTTCTGGATTTAGCAAGCCACTCAGACACATCCTCTTAAGTCCTGAGTGTTTTTCTTTTTTTTTCCTACAGTGGTTTCAGCATCGAATTGGCCTCAGCTCTGACTGTCGTGGTTGCTTCTAACATTGGTCTGCCTGTCTCAACCACCCATTGCAAGGTAGGCCAGTCAAAAGCTGCGGTCTGTGAATTTGACTGAGACATAGGGAGGCTGTTTAGTATGACAAATGACTGCTAAGGTAAGCAGCCTGCCACTTGGTCTAAATATGGACAGAGTTCCTCCTGAGTAATGTGATGCCTTCCAAGTGTTCATAGTCCTTGGACTTTATCACATTATAATCATAAAACTTTAATATGTTGTGTGATTTACCAACATTGACACATAACTACTTTTTAAGAGGTTGTTACATGTGAAAGTCTGGAAAGTGGAGTGAACTGAAATTAAACAACAAAAAATTTCAATTTACAGTTAATAGTTTACAGTTTATAGAAGATGTAGAAAATGTGCTTTGGTTCAATGAAGATCATAGATTCATGAACAATTATTGCAAACAAGTAGTGAAATTGTGTCTTATTTTCAATTTGTTTAGATGCAATCAAATTATTAGAATGCATCACTTATTGTGATAAACTAGTTCTCCTGATAAAATATCTGTACATCTACTGATACCTACTCTAAATACATTGTGCCCATATATTCTGTTACTGGAGACTATGGAGGAGGTTCATTTTCCAGCAGGATGAATCTAAACCTGCTGCCTGTGTTTGTCATATTAATATATTTGACGTCTTATTGAAAGTGTTTGGAAAGACTTTAAAATTTATTTCCACAAATGAACTCTGTCCAGTCTGAGCCTTGGCTGTCATTTTTTGAAACGACAACAATAATTGCAGTAAAAGTTGACGGCACAATGCAAATGAACAAAACCATCCATTTCTCTTTCTACCTATGGAGCGTTAAAACATTTGCAAGGCAAAGTTTTACAAAATGACGCATCCAAGAGATTAACAACCGCCTTGCTTCCAGGTGGGGTCGGTGGTAGCAGTGGGATGGCTGCGTTCCAGGAAGGCCGTGGACTGGCGTCTGTTCAGAAACATCTTCATGGCGTGGTTTGTGACCGTTCCCATCTCCGGCCTGATCAGCGCCGCCATCATGGCCATCTTCATCTACGGCATCTTTCAGATTTAAATATGGCTTACCTCAGGCCGACGACAACGAAAGGAAAAACGTTTGAAAAGGACTTACGATATGTGCCTGTGGTTCATATTCAACTTAACTTTTGCTATTTGTTCCTTTCGGATCTCTGTTGGAAGAAATCTTTTTCATATCTCATCATTTCTGTAAATTCTTGATGCTTTTTAATTCTTTTCTTTTAATTTTTTTGTTACTTTTTCCAGTGATGTAAATACAACCATCTTGTGTTTGTTTTCTTTTGTTTGTTTTGTTTTATTTTGACAGTATTGGAAATGCAGTAATAAACTGTTCACACCTGTAATTTAAAGTATAACACATGCTGAAAGTAATGTAGATGCAAGAGCTGTACGTTAGGATTAAAAACAAGATTCATCGCTGTATGTCTCTTTACTCCAGAGTATTTAATTTTCATATTTTGCATCTGGCTTTGTTGTATGCCCTAAATCCGTACGTTGCATTTGTTCTCGTAAAAGAATCAAAAACAAGTTCAGCTGAAGTTGGTTAAAATGGTTTATTCTCCAGACTCCCTTACAGTGTAAGATGTAACTGTATACACTGGATGACCACTTGCAGATTAATATGGAAAATACTGTATGCATTAAAGGGTCATTTCTTGAACAAAATGAAAACAAAGCCACGTGCACAAACGGCCTGAAATTGTTCACCTCAGTTTTAGGATTTAACAGAATGTCCACCAGTGTGTATAATGTATTTCCAAACGAGTCCTTAAGTCTCCTGTTGAAACTTGATTGCATCATCCTTGATGGTTAATGCTTTAGGCCTGCTTTAGCCTTGTATTTTCTAGATCACCTTGTAATTGCTACTTTCAGTATGTTTTTTGATACCATTTGCACCTTCTGAGACAGTTAGGATACTTTAGCTATACACAAGTTTTAAAACTGGAAGTGAACTGATTCGATTGGCACAGAGTTGGCCTGTTTTTCTTCAGAATGGGGGCAAATATACAGTGTGCTGCATGTGGTCACTTGACTGCAATACTAAATGCATTTCAAACCTATAGATGCTGTAGTTGCCTTATTTTATTTTTTTATTATTATTTTTTAGGTACCAAAGATTTTTTTTATTTTAAAATGCACATCAATCTTTTGCTCCACAATTGTGGATGGAAAAATCAATAAAAATGGTAAAAATACTCTGTCTGAAACTCTTCATTTGAAAAATTCTTGTAAATCAAACCTTCCCTGTTTTGGCTTGTGACTGTGAAGGAAAACAAAAGGATAGGTGGGATTGTTTTCCCTCTTATTGTTGGAAAGCTGGGTGCAGCTCCGGGGTGGCGATGAGTAAGCGCTGGGGCCCACGTGTTGCAGGGATCTCAGTCGTACATCTGTGACGCAGGAACAGACAGAATTCCTTTACGCCAGCTTTTAAAAACACCACAATGCAGTAGTTTTCCATGGCTTTGGGTTAATGAATCACACCCCTACTGGGTTTTTACGTCTCGCAACTCCAGAGGGAGGAAGATGAGTTATGACTGCAGCAATGTTTCTCTCTGAAAGTGGCAGCTTTTGGTCTGCAGTATTCCCTACCAGTTGGGGTTTGCTGCAAAATGAGTTTCTAACCACGGCTAACAATCCCCTCATTGTTCCAAAAGCAAACCTAAACTAAAATCTGCTTATTTCCCAGATATTTTTTAGAAGATTCTTGTTCCTAAAATAACCAGAGGCAGGTGAAACTGTATAAATCAAGCACAGTAAGTACCTGGGGACAGATGCCTCTGAGCGTCCTGGATTCATGTCCCAGATTTACTCACACACTAAGAGAACTGTCAAAATAAACATCTTATTTTTTTGAGGTCAAAGGAGCTTATATCAGTGGCTACATAATTACACCTTTAAAGTAAACAGCCTTTTGGGGGGGTGTACAGCCTAAAGTGGTCAAACCTTCATTTAGTTTTTATAGCAGACTTTAGTCCACAATAAATGTCACTATTTTAAAAGGTCAAGCCCAAACTGGATGTGACCGGCTCTGTTTTTCTCTGTCTGGTTTATTGCATAACCCACAATTTAAACTCTCACTCCAAACATTTCACCACATCTCGCCTCTGCAGGTAGTTTTGAGTCGGCCTCAAAGAATGTTAAACACTATTTCTGATCTGAGCTTTTACTGTCTGAATCTGAGCATTCATAAAGACCTATGCATTTATAAAGATACAGTTTGTATCTGTGCAATATCACATTAAATTGTTACTTAAGTTTTTCACCTTGTTCTTGGATGTTCTTTCCAGCTGCAAGGGGAAAGAGAAAAAACTGTTTTTAAAGCAGGTAGTCGATCTCATAAGGGATTTTCTCAGTGTTTTCACATACCACACAATTGAGTGTCGATGTCTCTGGGTATTCTAGAAAAAGATTTTTATCTGTAAGACGTATTATTCTTACAATGAATTAATTAATAAAAAAATAAAAAATAACGCAACATGCCTTCCTGATAATAATAATAATAATGAATCATAAACATAAGAATTATCAGAAGAGCAGAAATTAACCCTTGAATGGATTTGGTTTTTTTCCACACTCACCCTTTGTGTCCTCAGAGGACTCTGACTCTGACTCTGGGTTGGAAAAGGGACATAAATGCAGCTATTTAGACTTAACGCACTGTTTCACCATCGCTTTTTAAAGTTGTGTTTTACTGCCACCTAGAGGCTAAACAACAAACCTGCGTCACCTTCCTCTGCGGCACCATTGGAACCTGCTGCTCCCTCTGCAGGAAAACAGTGGTATAGTTAGACAACATTAAACACGGCTAAGCCTCCTTGATCCCTTAACATTTTTTGCTTGTTTGTTGTTTATGTTATACATTTCACTTTTGTTTAACTGTTGTACAACAGTTATCTGTTATACAAAAGTAACTCTGTTAACTGCAAATTGCACATTTTTTTTTTCTTTTTTGATATCTCCTTACCCAAATCTCTAAATATGCAAGCCAATCTTCAAGTGATCATTTTTGTGTCTTTCAAAACTGATCAGAATCTATTGCTGCTGATCATTTTTGATGCTCTGGGGTTTGTAAAAATCTAATGTGGAAATATAAGAAGGTGGGAGAAAAACTAAGTAGGTTAAAATGGATACAATTAAAAAATGTTAAGTATTGTCAGGACAAAAGGACAAAAATAAGAAAAACATGTATTTCCATGGTAATCTTTAAAATCTTTAAAACATTGACTGTGACATGTTATCCACAAACCTTTGCTTTCATCTTCATCTTCATCTTTATCATGTTCCTCTACTGTTAAAACATTTATAAAGGAAACCTTAGCTTTATTTCGGTGATAATGAATTACTGTGTAAAAGACTAGAACTCACCAGATCCATCTCTAGCAGCCTCTGTGAAGATAAAAGGCTGCTTTTACCAAATAATCAGCTGGAATTATTTGTGGGAAAACATGATTTCTTGTTTTATTCTTACCAAGATAGTGACTATCTTCACTCTGCTTCTCTGTAACTTGAAAAACAAAAAAAAACAAAAAACAAAAACATAGTTACATTTTTACATATCTGTTTCTTTTTCAACTATTTTATTGTCAGATTTAAACTTACTGTTCATTTGCGCTGCTTCAGCTTTTTGAGCGGCATCAAACTCCATCTGGTCTGAGAGAACAAAGCCATGTAAGTAAGAAAAGTAAAAATACCAAGATTACATTCAAATTTAGGACTTAATCATTTTGGGGGGAATCCAAATTTTTTGAGATCTATCAAAATGATTATTCTGTAAAAAAAAAAAAAAAAAGTAGTTGGTATATTACCTATTTTCTGCAGCTGAATCAGCCCATCTACACAGAAAGAGTATGGTTAAGGCAATTCTGTCAGCTTGTGACATTCTCCATCATTCCTGTTTTTATGAATAAACCTCTACTCACCATACTGAGTAACTTCTTCCTCTTTCTCTGCCAACTCCAGAGATGCTGAGAGGGCTAGAAGCAATAATAAATATGTAAAATGATGAAAAATCATTTTACCAAAAACGAAAAATATAATTTCTGAGACACAGTTCAAGCATCAAATCTAAGAACTACTACAAGTTTCAGTTTACAGCACAATGTTTGATGCACTTTTTAAACAAAGACTAAAGATTTATGCTTTTAGACTTAAGTCTGAATGAGTCTGTAATTTCTTTACTCTCCACTGGATGCAAATCGCCTTCATTAAAGAAGCTGCAGAATATGTGATACAAATATTCTTTTGTATCACATAAAGAATATTTATAACAGTTTAAGACAGAATTGAGAGGCTCAAACATGTAACGTAAAATTGGAAATTGGTATCAGCAAAGGAAAGCCTGATTGTGCATCTAAAGAGAAGCTGGTAAGCTAACTTCAGACAAGTTTAATCGTTTACAACCTTTGAATTTACTTAGGTTCCTGTAAACAAAAACAACAACAACAACAACAACAACAAAGACCAATATATATATATATATATATATATATATTGATTATATATATATAGACATCTAGTGTATAACTGATATAGATATATATATATATATATATATATATATATATATATAGATATATATTTCTGACTCTCACCAGAGTGAAACGCTGCCACAGCAAGGATGACAGAAAGCGGCACCAGAAATCTCATGTTGGCTGCTGGTCCAGTTTGTGCAGGATTCAGGATGTCTGAACTAACTTGTTTGGGGCCCTTATATAAATCTTCAGTCACATCACATGTTTTGCATTCACAGGCGGCTCTGGTACCATTGTCCCTCCCCACCTGAGAGGACGACTTGGTGGTGCATCACCAAACAGACGTATCCTTATTCCCCTTGTCAAAGCGAGCCATTGTTGGCTCCCAGGGTCACATGGGGCTTCATTTGGGAAGTGAGATGAACAGGAAAACAAAGGAACTCCATGTTATAAAGGCTGAAAACGATGCTTGTTGCCTTTGTCAAATGGAAATGGTGACTTCACAGAACACACTTGGCTCATGAAGGATGGGTCACAATGTTTGTCGATGCAACAATTCCCCCAATTTATCTAACAGAGTATCAGAGATGGAGATGTTATTATTGGGATAAAAGGTGCATGGTTTATTTTCAACATCAAAATTATGATAAAATTGATAAGCCCATAGTCGTTATGGATTTAAGACTCTAATCTGCATCATATATCTGTCACAGAGCTTGAGCTTTAAAGACAAAAAAAAAATGGACTGCCATGTTGTTTGGCTCCCCTTGATTATGAGCAATCAGTTCTAATAATTATTTAAGATTTTGTTTAAAAATTTAAATTTTTTTCCATATTTGTTTCAGTTCAACTTTAATAGTCTCCAGTTCTGGTAAAACAGAAATATCCTTTCTAGTTTTTTTTTTCTATAAAAAGTGGGCTGATTTTAAAGAAGTTCACATCCTAGAGTCAGTTTTTAGGAATCGTTTCATCCGCAGCAATTTTGCTGTTGAGTGTTTATTTTGCCCATTTTCCAGACCTCTTTTACTTTTTTAAAACATGTAATTTTGAAATAAGTTCATTTGCATTCATCTCCATTTAATTCACAACAAATATGAAAGAAACTGCCTGACAGAAACTGTTTCAAATGTTAAATCAGAACAAATTTAATTTGGTCTAGATTCAGTTCAAACTGATTGAATTTATTACAGTACCTCAAATTTAAAGTTTGCGTGAAAATCAAATTAAAATTGTAATAGCCCACATGATGGATTCGCAGGAAAACATTCTCTTAGAGAGATTAGTGGCAGAGTTAGCTTGCAGAAAAACAAGAATCAGAACAGAAAGCAGGAAAGGTCTCATTAATTTATTATGATTGTAAACACATTTTAAAATCTACAGTACTGTTCAGGCCTTTTCAGTGTGGTTCAACATGAAATTTATTTGGAAAGCACTGTGTAAAACTGCAACCTGGTTAAAGTGCCACTTTCTGTAAAACTCTACAGAGAAAATCATCTAAAAGTACCTAAGGAGGGATTTTTTTTCCAACTACAATTTCTGTCCAAAAGTACAAAAGAACCTGGAAGTAGAGGATAAGTCAAGTATCTTTTCCCAACATGAGTTCTGACTATAAGTCAAAAAAATAAAACGATCCTTATTATCAGAGAAATTGAGGAAAAAAAGAAACGTTAAGCACAAAAAGCAAGTTCTTGGCTTTTCAGACAAAATCTCAAAAAGGACCAGAAGATCACTTCCAAAATGTTTACTACTCCAACTCCGATTTCATTAAGGCACAATCAAATTTCTACGGCAATTATTTTTGCGGTTTATATCTAAAAATAGATTTGAAATAGTTGGGACTGAAGTCTCTAAATATTATCAACCTTTGGTGCTTGATGCCTGAACTTGTCAGCAAAACTCGCTGCACTTTGTTGAGGAAGTAGAGCGACTTGGAAGTTAACGGACGACGAGTAAAAAGATCAGAATAATTTTCCAGTCAGGAAAGAAATGCAGCTAGAAAGCCATAAAGACAAACCTGAAGTGTTGAATTAGGATTACAACATGTGCAATGCAGACGAAGACTCACAGGGAAAGAGGGAAGCTTCAGGATCTACCATTTAGTGCAGCTTGCTTCAGTGTTAGAACTATTTTTATATTGTCTGATTCTGTCCGGGAAAACAAAAAAAAGAAAAAAAAAAAGAGAGAGAAAAATAAACTGTTGCATGTTTGAAAGTGGTTTTGTTTTTGTAAAGAAAAAATATTTTTCGTAATCATGTAATCTGTGTGGTTGAAATCACTTCAAATCATTAGATTTTTCAGAGTTCTCCTCTGAGTCGCGTGTGCAGGTCCTCCTGGTCGATCTTGCTGGTCTGTTCGTGCCAGCGGTGATGAGCCAGCAGGGCCGCGTTCCGGGCCGAGATGGCGCTCATTTCCATGGCGCTGGCCGCCCACTCCACGGCGTTGAGGTAGTACAGCCGGTTGTGCAGGACGAAGGGCGGCGTCTTCCGGTGCGGCGGACGGTATGACGGGTAGGCGAGCCACGGCGTCTCGGACACGGAATCGTAGGACAGAAACATTCGCTGCAGCTGCTCCGGGGTCAGCGATTCCGAGGAGAACACCTTCCAGACTTTAGGGCGGCTCGCCGGGGGTCGCTTGTAGCCGTCGGGGATGTGCACGGGGTCCAGAGAGCTCAGGCTGTTGATGGCGCAGCCCTTGGAGTCGGTGGTGAGGATTTCGGACACGGTGAACTCGGAGGCGGCCTCGGCGCTCCCCAGGTAGGACACGTTCAGCGTGCCGTGCACCAGGGTGGCCACCGTCTGGTGGTAGAGACCCGGGAAGTGAGTCGGGATGGGAGGGGAGAACCCGGAGAACGTGATGTCAGACTTCCCCTGATGAAGTGGCGTCGCTATGACGACGATGTCATACAGAGAGTGCGCCGAGCCGGATGCTCCGACGTAGTTGACCTCGTAGTAAGAGACGGTGCTTCCTGAAAATAGAGAGCAGAGAGGGGAATTGGTGAAGCAGGGAAAATAAAATAAAGACGCTTTTATGCTAAATGGAGCAACATGGAGATTACCTCTCTTTGATGGTCGGGTCTTCATTGAAATGGAGCCAACTTTAGCAGGGATGAGATCACTTTTGCTGTGGTAAAGGAGTCCAGAGCACACTCTCTTATTGCCACCGTCCACTGCCCACAGGCCTGAGTCCGCCCCAGCTAACGACACCGCCCCTGAAACATTACACTTCCAAGTTAAATTCACTCTGGAGGAATGAACCCGAAGTAAACCTGATATTATTGTAAAACTGCTGACAGTTTCAAATACTTACTGACCCCTGACTTTGCTCTCTGCAGGCCTATTAGAGAAACTTTACCTGTTTTTAGCTTTTGTTTAATATCTACATTTCTCACTTGTTGTACTTGTTTATTAATCAATCAAATTTGATTTGTATAGCACATTTCCACAACAAGGCAGTTCAAAGCGCTTTATATCATAAAAACAAGAAAATGAACAATTGAAACATTACATTTTTTTAATTTCTGACATTACACATCAAAATGTTGGCTAGTGTTTCATTTATTATGGTATAAAAGCAACTCTAACCAGCTGGGCTCTTAGTCCAGATTTAAAGAACTTCAGTGTTTTGGCTGTTTTACAATTTTCAGGACTTTTCAAGAAGAGTAGCGACGTAAAAAAAATATATCTAAAAATAGATTAGAAATATCTATTTTATATTTTTTTTTAAAAACCTTTTCATACTTGAAACTTCAGAAAGGAAGTGAAGTCTTACATAAAAGTTATGTTTAATGCCTCAATTTATATTTGCTTTTTAATTTTTAATTAATTTAATTTTTAATCTAATATAAAATATTTTTGCATGTTAAAAAACATTTCTCATACTTCACACTTGAGAATAAGAGTCATATTGTTTTTATGGAATAAAATGGATTTTCTTTGTCACATTTCTTTTACTAGCTTAAGTAGCTACTACAGAAAGAGAACATTTGGAAGAAGGAGATCTGATCGACATAAAAACAATGGAGGATAAAAAAACAAAACAAAAAAAACACTCATCATCCAAAGAAAATAAGCATGCATCATTTTTCTTCCACTTCTCTGTTATGCACTGCTTTTTAATTAATCTAGCTCCTAAAATTTCCCCCAAAAATACTCACATTACAGCCAAGTTGTGGCTGTAATGTGACAAAAATGTAAAAGAGGCCCGAGTATTCTGGTGAAGACACGTACCCACAAAGCCATTGATGCGGACGCTTTGGCCGTAGTTTACACGTGCTATGGGTGCAACAATATCGTTGATGAAGGCCTGTGAAAATCCATCTCCCATCATGGCCTCCTCTAGAGTTTGATTCATCAGGGTGAGGAAGCCGTCGCCTCCCATGGCATGCAAGAGCTTCTCCACAGTGGAGAACGAGTATCCATACTGCTGATACTGGTAGATTCTGTCAACAACAGGATGTGCAGGAGGATTAGGGCACCTCTAACACTTCTGAGCTCATATTGCAGCACTACCACTTAAATCCGTGAAGTCTAATTTCTCACCTCATAAATTTGTCCAGAACGCTCTCCACCCACATCTGCATGCGGACGAAACTGAATCCGTAGCGCCAGAGCATCCTGAAGAAGTTAACAATGAACCAGTCGCTCTCTTCAAACACCAGCTCTTTCCCATCGAAGATCGCCATTTTAGAGGGGACGCTTCTCCTCTGTGGAATACCTGTTGACAACGAGGCATCAAGTTTAGAAAACATATTAATCTGATGATCTGTCAAATAAGTCGTGGTTGTGTTGAGGTTACCTATTTTTTCAATCAACTGCTTCATGTGTAGGTTCAGAGGGTGGATCACAGAGCCTCCAGTCTCATACTCATAATCCCCCATCTTCACCGTTGCCAGGCGCCCTCCAACTATCCCTGACTCAAACACATCGATCTTGACAACGGGTCCAAACTCCTCCCTCAGGTAATAGGCTGCGGCTGTTCCGCCGATCCCTGCGCCGATCACAGCTGGAACAGGAGCAGAGACAGAAAAGTAAAGCACAACGTGTGACAAAATGGGGACTGGACCCACATTTCTCTGGAATCACTTAAAAACAGCCTCTCTCGAGACGATTGTGAGCATCATTTGATCTGTGAAGCACGGTGGTGGCAGCCTCATGTTGTCAGTGTGTTTAAATGGACAGCAACGTGGTTAATACAAAAAAAGACATTAAGAAGACTTTGTAAAAATCTCACTTTAAAAAGAGTGTTGATCTCAAACCACCTGTGCTTAAAGACAAATTCTTTCAATTTTCAAATTGTGGGTAAGGAGTATAACAAAATGATCCAAAGGGCTGCAAAGAGCTGCCAGGCCACACTTTGGACACCCCGCTTTGAATAATACAGTTTAAAAAGATAATACTACCAAATGCTAAAGACATTAAGCTTTTGACTTTGAGGAAATAAAAAAAAAACAAAAACAAACAAAAGACATCTCTTGAAAAGTTAAATCTCCCATATTGTGTTATTTAGCAAACACAAATCACTTTAGAAAAGCGAGGTAAGCATTTTTTTTACTAGAATTTATGTAAATATATACTTTCTAATATTAATGCATTCAATTTTGCTTCATAGAATGGAGTTAATTTAAATAGATTCAGAAAAAAACTCAATCAGTCTGTGACCAAAGAACAAGTTTCAAAAGACTTGTAATTTTTCCCCCAAGCGTTGTGAGTTCACAGCGACCACATGCAGATATCCTGCACATAACCCATCTAACTGGATGCAACACTGGACCTGAACGTTCACTCCAAAGAAGCTTCAAAGATCAGAAGAGTCAGTACGGTGACTCCTTCATGTTTGTAATTTGTACTTGCCTATTTTCTTGGGCTGTTCCAGCAGCTCCGGAGCTGAGGCCAAACTTCTCCTCCCAGAGTGCCAAAGCCCCAGGAACAGCAGGGTTCGCAGTGAAAGAGTGCGTAATGTCATTGTGGCCGTCGTCTAGTGGTCTGCACCCAGGAAAAAAGTGTTTGAAACAGGAACCACTGATAACTTATCCCGAGGGTCAAAGTTCGCACACCGCGCTGCTGTATATTAAACAGCAGAACGGGTTACTGTGATTTCAGCTTAGAGCTGCCAACCCATGCGGCGGAAAGCGCAGTACTATCTTTCTACAGTCATGTTCAGTGGTATTCACAATTTCAAATATCACCACAGAGGTGTTGATTCACAAAAAAACTTTGACAGAGTTAAGAAAAAAACCTTAACGAGCGCAAAATTCTCCTCTAACTACTTGAAAAACAGAAATTAACTGGGTATGAAGGTAAATGTAAAAACAGAAAGTTACATAACAAACTAGAGCAGTTTAATGGTTGAGTCCCTACAGGGAATCGTGAACTTCGCTCAGACTGAGAACCAACTTCCGGGTTTGAGCTTGTATTTCACAATAAAATACATCTTGCTGCGTAACCTCTGACAAACTAAATAATACCTGAACTATGACCCCAAATCCTAGAGGACCACCAACAACCACATAGTTCTTTGAAAAAGACAAGAAATTTCCTACAGCAGGCCTTTAGCTAAAATTATAAGTTGCCTTTTTCCAAAATGTAGAGTGACATTTGTGACTTTAAGCGAGTTTTATTTGAGAGTAAAAATAGCAAAAAGGAAAAAAAAGTTGCATAGCGCTATGGAAAGCGTGTTGGCTTTTATTTTGAAAAGCATGAGAAGATTGGCGGAAGTTGTCACTCTCCATCGAAGAAACGGAAGAAAGACGGAAATGACCCAATCATCTCTAATCTTGGACCATGCTTGAATGGAGGTGACCTTAGTTACCAAATTGTGAAGAAAGTTGTGCGGCGCAGTTGGACTTTCGGTCTCGGTTGAATGAGAAACTTGTTCTGAGTGTTTTTTTAAAGGAGCAGAGAGGCCTGCAGAGATGGCAGAGGCACACCAGACACGCGTGCAGAGGGTGGTGGAAGAAATGGTCCAATCTCTGGAGAGGGAACACATCCGGAACATGCAGGTTACTGATCTTTCTCACACCAGCATGGCGCTTTGTTTACCAATAAGTCGACCTGACAGGCGGCTGTTTTGTGCTGCAGGGACGCATGTTCAAATGCAGCGCAGACTGCTGCGGCCGTCCCTCTGACTCCATGACTCAGGTGCATCAGTGTATCGAGAAATGCCACACTCCTTTGGCCCAGGCTCAGGGGCTGGTCACCTCAGAGCTGGAGAAGTTTCAGGTGAGGACCTGCAGCCCCAAAACCGTCTTCAGCCTTGTACCACAACCACAGGTTTACAGAGGAACAGTCAGTTACTTTTGGAGGGATAAAGTAATATTTTATAATATTAGTAGTTCAGGGGACTGTACCAGTGACAGTCCAACTGAAGCAACATGCACCCTATTAAAAAATAGCCAGAAACCCCCTGAGATCTGCAGCACATACCAGATATTTGCATAATTAGATTTACATAAAAATACATGTAACTTTTTCCCCCTCACTGTCTGATATTAAATCCGTTTAAACTGCCCCAGTTTAGGTCACTTTGGATTAATCAAAAGAATACTATTAAAAAAATGGCAGATTAATGGCAATTTTGTTTTATTTTCCTCAAAATACAAAGTTTATACACATTAAGGTTACTTTGGCTTTAAGATACTTGTTTTTGAGCTTCTGATTGGTTAATAAAAAAAACAAAAAAATACACCTGTGTATGTGTATTATAAAGCAGCGCCCCAAACACTCTGCTTCCACTATCTTGCATGACATCAATAATGTACAGCAGTAAAACACACAAATGTGTCAAAAACACTGTTTTACTTGCAATAAATCTTACATATTTTCTTTGTCAGCCAGCTATAACTTAAAAGTTGTAGTGTTACCAAGTTTACTTCTATAAAATCTACATATGTTACAGCAAAAGATACAATGAAAACTATCAGTTTCAAAAAGAAAGTTTTTTTGTGTTTGTGTTTAAGATGCTGGTCAGAATGGTGCTTCTCATCAATATTAATTTCCATTAACATTGCACAATTTATGTCATGCATTCAGTTAAATATAATTGTTTAACATTTTCATGTTATCTGTGGGGGTAAAGCCACATTTTACTCACTTCTCTCCTTTTTTTCTGAATCATCATGTTCTCAATACTCCTTTAGCATCTTTATAAGGTTTAGTCACCAGATGCAGGGAGGATCCGTCCTGATCAAATATGTTACTAAGACGTATTCATAGCTCTTGAAACATACAAGTCTTCCAAGTATTGCATCCAAGCACTTCTTTCGCAACTCTTATTTCCAGGCATTAAAAAATTTGTCAGAATTTACTGTTAAGCAATATGTGATGACATAATGAAAATCGCCCACAAACTACATCTCGTAAATAATGCTAAAATGAAATAGAAAGATTTTAAGTTTAATCTAATTGTCTGAACATAAGTCTCATGAAAACCTGAATCCCAGTTCAATTCTGCACTGTCCTGTGTAATTAGAAATTTGTTGCTTCATATTAAAGTGACTTCAGGAAATCTCTTGATAAGTAGATTTCTCTTGGTGTTTTTTGAGAACGTAGTTCATTAATTAGCTGTAACATCTTCTATAGGAATAAATATTACAAGGAGAAGGACTTTTAGAATTATTCTTTAGAAATTGTTCGCAATGTAAATAAACGAGTAGCTCTATGCAAAAACATTTTTTTGTTTTACATATTTAATTGAATCTGCCCTTTTAATATGAACCTTTAGTTTGTTCTGTGTTTTGTTGCTCCTGTTAATTTGTGACAGTCAGTTTCTTCTGTTCTGCTTTCCTCAGGACCGTCTGACCAGATGCACGATGCACTGCAACGACAAGGCGAAGGATCTGTTCGACTCCGGATCGAAGGAGCCGGCCGTCCGATCGCTCATGGACCGCTGTGTGGGCAGCTGTGTGGACGACCACATTAACCTGGTCCCTAGCATGACCCGGAGGCTCAAGGAGAACCTGGACTCTATACCGCAGTGAAGAGCAAGTAGTCTGGACTTGGTAGACGCCAGGTTAATAACCTAAGGATTTCAGGACAACCACAAAAGAGCAGTTCAAAGACTTTGATAGTTATTGTAAGATTTGTTACTACAGCTTAAAGCTAGTGATTTATCTAAATTCAGAAATCCAATATCATGTTACCATGCAGTGCAGTGATGGTAGATTTATGTGAAACAGATCTGACTTTTAATTTAAATGGAGCAATGTTCCCTCATGTGCATCTCTTGACGGATTTTTTGCGCAGCTCTTCCTGGTCCTGCTACTCGCACTGCTTTGTTTTGTTTCGTCTCAGTTAGTTCTCCAGTTTTTTTGTGATGGTGTTTACCTCCACTGCTGTTTATATGTGTGAAATAAAATAACAATCAAGGTAATAAATTTTGTTTTATGTTGCTTTTAAAAACATATATTTTTTTTTAATGGAAAATTTGGCTTGAGAAAACTAACACTGTGATGAAACTGAAGGAAAACGTAGACAAATTGTCCAACACATAAATGCAGTTACTGTAAAAACCTACAAATATGTTAAGTCAAATGTAGAACCTGTTTAATTTTGCTACCAGTTTGATCTGCATTCACCTTATTTTAGTATAAATTTACAGAATGGATGAGGTTGGTGGTGAAGAAATTAAACAGCACAGTTCAGAAGTTATTGACTGATAATATAATCTGAAAAGTAAACTGATGAAAACTAAAGTTCAATCTATAGCTTTAATCAATCGCCTAAATAAAAAGTGATGATTTAAAACAACTTGGAGGAAAGAAATAAGTTAAAATGGTGAGAAAAAAACTAAATATTTTGTCATTATTAAAGTCAAAATACTGAAGTTAAAGTGGAAATAAAGTGCTGCTTTCAGGCAGGTTTGATATGGAGAATATTTATACACTAAAAGAATTTCTTTTAAATAAATCTTTTTCTAAGCCATTTGGTCATTTACATAAACATGACTGATGCAGGTCTTTGTCCAAGTGTCACTTCTATTTATTCTTGACATTTTTGTTTTTGACTTTGTTGACATTTCGGGTTTATTGTTTTTCCACTTAGACTTTTTGCTCATTTAATCTTACAAAGGGAAAGAAACAAATCTTATTTTTCACCAAGTGACTTAAAGACTCAATTGTACAACAGCTTTCTGAGTGAAGAAATGAATCACGGGTAAATGATCAGCTGACCGCCTTGGACTAATAGTTTAGTTTTGATTAAAATTCAATTCAAGTGTATTATTTTTTAACTGTTAAAGGAAGGGGATTTCAGTGCTTTTATAGTAATATGGATCGATTCAGATTTTTCAACTTCATATTGGCTCACAAACTGATGAAAGTTGTTAGAGCACACAAAATTTCCTTTCTTTGAGAGAGAATGCTTGTTTCCCCACTTCATAATACTTTAAGAGAGTTGATAAAAATCTAAAGAGCAGCTAATTGAAAAGAAGACAGAAAATAAGTGACATTTAATTTTCTTGCATTTAATTTGTTTTATCGGGATGACTGTTGCTTTGAATATTTTAATGATTAAAACACAACCTGATAAAAAATGTTGACATTTCTAAAATTAGCAGAGGAAGAACAGGAAGTCTAAACTTACTTGAAACAATAAGTACAAAACAAATCAGCCAATATTTTTTTTGTCCAACTTCTTTGCTCATAAACACGTCTGTGTACCTGTAATAAAACTGTAATAAAAGATCGGATTGTATGATAGCACCACGGCCCGTATGGAAGGGCAGTTTTATTGGCAGTAAAGAGAAATATACCTTCTTGCAAACATAAAACATCCACAAAAATAAAAAGGTAAAAAAATAAAAACCCAAATAAAAATGTCCAAATTTATACATAATAACGGCTGTACAAACAAATTTGTTTGAGATCCAGAAATGTTAAAAATACATATAATTTAAGACTGAAAATCCCCCAGCTTTTCAAAACATATCCAAATAAACAATGAATACATCCACAGAATGAGACCAAACTTTAAGAGGTAACTGTGCAGATTTTGGTAACTACTAAGCTACTTTGTGTTTACTGTGAGTGCAGAATAAAGATTTAACTCAAGTAATTCAAACATCTTCCCACATAAATAACGATCAGGAGCTCAGCGATGGAAAATAACACTGCAGGAAACCTGTGGAAACATATCTGAACAGTCCAGCAGACAGAAGAGTCTGGCTTGACTTTACGATGCTGCTTCACTCAATAAGAGGAGAAGATTACAAAACAAGTTCTGAGAAGCTGCTCTGTTGTAGAATTGAACAAACACGTAACCACGAGTGTAAAAACATGTTAAACTAGAGACATTCTCCTTCTACAGCATGCCAATCTTTTTTTTCCCCTCATTATTTTCATATGTACAAGTCCACATGAGGCAGATATTATCTTTCAAATTTACACGTATATATATGTATATTTTGATAAACCAAACATTTGTAAATTTGGACCGTTTCTTTGATGAGAGGGAGTTGGTCTGATATATTATGAATCCATTTAAACCTGTGTTGTTGAGCTCACATTTTTTTATTTGATAGAGCTCTAATATCAACTTTTAAATAAAAAAAGTGAATAAGCAAAACAAAAACAAAAAAAACTCCTCCAGCAGATCATCCTATCTTGCAGCTATGAAGTTCCTAAACCCAACCTGAAAAGCAGATTTCCCCTACTCCCTTCCACTTCAGTAAGTGGATGATTTGTGGATAAATGCATGGCAACAGAAGATGGTGGGCCTCACTGAGAACAGCTTGGTGTCAAAATGTACCAAAAACTGCCCATATGGATGTGAAAATACCCCCAAACTCCACCACAAGCATGCAGTCAGTGTGTTCAAGAGGTGTTCGATTAGTCTTTGGGTGAATGTCTTCATGTCAACAGGAATGGTAGCAGCTAGTGGCTGTCAGAAGCTATCAAGACGCAACGCGAGTGGCACTTTCTGGCTCCGAGGAATCTGGACGGTGGTCTGAATGAGGCGAGGTATACAGGAAGTTACAGCACACATACAGGGGGAACGACAGCAACCGGCTGTCCAGGTTCATCACCACGTACTCCTGCGGGATCCAGTGGAAAGGACGATTATTAAAGGCGTTTTTGCAGTTTCAGCTGGTAACGTTTATAGACTGGCAGCGCTCACTGACCTGGTCCTTCTCCAGGGTGAGGAGCTGGTAACCCGTAGAGCGACTGCAGACCAGCTTCCCTCGACTGTCAAAGGAGGCGAGACGTAACCTTTGCCAAAAAGGAAAAAGAAATGTTAAATTTATGCCTGTGAAAGCAGGTAAAAGGTAAATGTTTTCCATATACGACGTGTGTGTCGTTGCTAAGAAGCGTCTCCAAGTTTTCCAGACTTAAAATTCCTGAATTTTGTTCTAAAACATGTTTCAAAATGTTTTTTTAGAATATTCTAAACATTTGCATTTACATTTACTTTGTTGTGTTGAAATATATTTCTGTTCCACTTATTACAGAATTTGGATCTGTATTCAGCAGTTTTTTAAAGGGATTTTTTTTTTGACTTTGGACAAAAATACATCAAAATCAAATAGTTTCAAAGTCTAGAACACATGGCCTTCACTAGATTACTTTCTTTAAAGCTGGATTTTGTTACATCATACCTATATATGAAACAGATTCACATTTATTTTCATTGAAATTAATGCAAAGGTGATCATTTATTTAAACAAACCGACTGAATTTCTCACCTGTAAGCCAGATGTCTCCGTGATTGTAGACTCACAGCGCCCCCACATGGCTGACTCAGTGTATTCCTTTTAAAGACTATGAAGCGGTTTGTGTAAGTGACCAACAGGTCAAACCCGAAGTTGAAGCCCGTCCACCTCCAGCAGTACTGAGACAAAAGAATGAATTGGTTAATTTCTCTGTGCTGATATTACCAAACATATAAATTACGCAAAAACAGAAATGATCACAGAAACTCACATCTCCATCTTTATTCAGCTTCCTGCCACACCTCATGCTGTTCTTCTCAAACTCATCTTTGTTGGGCTCCTGAGGTCTAAACATACAAACAGTGTTGTTTTCACAAGTGACAAGAAATATATTTCTTGTTTCATTATTTTGCTTTCCAAAAACTCATTGCAGCAGTTTATTCTCAGACTCTCACCCGTTATCGTTGTCAAATTCTGTCCGGAGCATAGCAAACCACTGGTTTTTGTACATCGCAGTTAGCCACTCTACAGCAGGAATTATTGGACACGAGTAATTAATTAAAGTTGTCTGAATATCATTTAAATTTAAATATTACATGTTAATGAAGCTTTGGTTTTTACCAGGGGGCAGAATATTGTCTCTCTCCAGGATGCGAGCAGATGCGAGATCGTTGATGATGTACTGGAGACGGACGAGCCTGAAGACGGAGTGAAACGGCGCCCCTTCCTCCGTGTTTAAGAATGGCTCCTTTTCACACAGGTCTGTACGTCGCCGTTCAACGAAAAACAAAACAAGAGAGTTTTCTGTAAGAAACAGAACGTTAGCTGCAATGTAACGTGCAGCTACAGTTTGAGGACATGACATCACCTGTCCTGCGCTTGCAAAGCCAAGCGTCGGCATCGGCCAGAAGCTGCTTGATTGGACCGTCCCATGAAGAGTTTAGCTGCAGAAACATCCACTACAGAAACGCCAAGAAGAAAATTAAAATAGTGCAAAATATATGCAGGTAATGTATGATCATTTCTCTCTCACCTTCTTCAGAGCAGTGTACACATCCATCTCCACCTGCATGACGAATAGGTCTGAGGACTGGATGAGCTGCTCCATCACATCAGCCCTGCAGATTCACAAAACAGAAAAATACAGACAATAAATATAGACCTTATCCAAATTATCCGAATTGGGGAAAAAAAAAAAAAAAAAAAATCACTGAAATTTATTCACAGTTCCTACAGAAATTAATGCTGGAATTTCAGAATTTTTCAAACTCAAATTTCTAGATTTTTGGCCTTTTCAGATTAATAAAAAAATACTTTATAGGTTTGTATGGAAGGACAGACTGAAGAACAGATTGGTGGAGAGCTCTAGAAACAGATGGACAAAGCATCAGAGGGACAAAAAGACGGGTAGATGGACAAAGGACAATCGGATGGATGGAAATATGTACAGACAAAAGAACAGGCAGAGGGACATGTGGACAAACGGGTTGACAGAATAATAAAGGACAGAGTTGAAGGGACAAATAGATGGATGCATGGACAGACAAATAGAAGTCCTGTTGAATGAATAGTGCGCCTGTCACCATAACAAATTATGCTGAATGATAATTGTCACAGAAAAGATTGCAATAAACAATAATATTATTCTATTTTCAAGTAATATATTAATAATGGCATAATAATACAAGTTGACCCTCTCAAAGACCAATACTTTCATTTTGAAAACAACTCTGGAACTGGCAGAGATTTTAAACATCCAAATTAAAACACAACAAAATGATAAATAAAACAAACAAACAAACAAAAAAAAACCCACCCACAAACAAAACCATAAATAAATGGATTATGATGTTTCTGTAAACAGAATTGCACTTCAAAAAATCATTATAACTTAAAATATTGAGCTCATTTTCATTGATCATGTGGTTGATTAATTACATATTACAACAGGATTAATGAATAGCCAATTGGCTTAACGATGAATGCACAGACAACTGGACAGTCAGACCAGTGGACGGATGATGGATTTGTCAAAAAATGGGAAACTGAAAGAAGTCTGAAAAAAATACAAATGTTGCTGTAATCTAAATTTTCTTTTTCCATACAGAATGCATACCCAATTTCTTTCATCAAGTCAACATTTTGATGGGTCATCAAATTGTTCAGAAGCCATTCAAGGCACCTGCAAGAAAGAATAGATGTATAGGCAGCCATATTAGTAAACATATCTACTAATAAAGTCCAAACGTTGTTAGAATATGTATAAAATCTGACTTCTTCATGACTGAATCCAGGCCGTAAATGCTGGCACAAGCGTAGTAGCCACACACAGTCTTGGCGCTGATGTTTTCCTTCATGGTTTCACCGCACTGCTGGATCAAGCCGTCCTGGCAGGAAAGAAAATATATACATATAATAAATATATATTTCTATATGCACAAATATCTAATTGTTCGTTTCATGTTCCAGGAAACAGAGGGAGGGTTATTGTGTGTACCGACCAGCTGTAGCATGCATGCAGCAGCGAGAATACTGATGACCCGACTGGGCTTGATCAGAACATCATCCCGGTACAGAGATCCAAAGACGACTTGCAGAGCTGCACAGACACAGGACAGTAAAGAGCTGTAAGGAAAGGATGAGACAAACTTTAAACATTTGTTGGGTTTCTGTGACTCTCACCTTCAGCGTCGATGTTCTGGTCGGGAATCTCCAAGTTGATTTCCATCATGTTGGACTCCTTCCAAGAGCCACTGAACATGCTGGAGAAATATCCAGACTGCAAAGTGACAATGAAGACACAGTGAGGTAAAAAGAATTTTAAAAAATTGTAGCTATAGTAACAGCACAACTGTATTATCTATATTACCTGACAAAGGTACACTTTATGGAGGTTCCACTCCTGCCCCAAAGCACAGATACGAATATCAC
The DNA here is from genome assembly GCF_019740435.1 of Gambusia affinis. Classification (NCBI taxonomy): domain Eukaryota; kingdom Metazoa; phylum Chordata; class Actinopteri; order Cyprinodontiformes; family Poeciliidae; genus Gambusia; species Gambusia affinis. Next base: position 14,522,772 of record NC_057884.1, on the reverse strand, counting down.
TATTTTCTCCATTTAGAAACAAGGTCTGATAAATGTACTTTGAGGTGCTTTTCAATTTCTTCCTGTCCAATAAAAGCAAACAAGACAAAAATTTCAGAGGCAAGAATATTAAGATGAATGGAAAGTGAATTAAATTCCTTGAGTGGACTTGCCTGCGAGGTGTGTCTAGTATGTCGTCTTCGTCCTCCTGTTCGCTGTCGCAGTCACACGGAGCATTTCGCTTCCTCTTCTTACACTCACACCCTTGTCTTCGGCTGCTGATCGCACCTTCTGCTGCTTCCTCAGGTCCCTGACAGGAGGACTGGAACCTGCTGCTCAGGTTTCCCATCTCTACACACATTAACCAATTTGTTAAGCATCATGGCGAAAACACCACTTGCTATAAATCTGCATTTTCTTCACTCCTGCTTCTCAACCATCATCACCAAGTAGGCACTCTGTTTTTGACCTTTCTGGGTTGTGTACTATTCTGTATGCAATACTCAGTTCTGGTGCTTGAAGGCCACAGCAAATTCTTCAAAACATTCAATACAAAATCCTGGACAGATTACAGCTGATCACTCAAGGAAACTGTGAGGAAAAATCCTGCTACAGTTTTATTTTTGTCTATGTAGCTTTTAAGGACGTTGATTCATTTGTTTCCGTCAAGAGTTTGTTTCTCAATTACTTTGGTGCATTTCTGTGATCAGAATTAAAATTCTTAAGTAGCAGTTTCTCTTTTCTTCCAACAAATTGCAAGTTGTTTTGGACATGAACCAGCTGCTTGGATACAATTCTCCACTATTTATTTTACATGGCTGTTGCTTGTGCTAGAAAACTGTTAAAAAACTAATTTTCTCTCATTTAGTTTACAAAATTAGAAATAAAAAACAGCAGATTCACATATTCGGTAAATATCAACTACACAAAATCAAACAAGGTAGGCTTGTTGCTTTTTGTGTCAATTAATCACAGTGGACGAACTTAAAACGAACATCAAAGCTATTTCACACTTCAGCTAATGGTTTTGAGGATCGTGTACTAACAATTTAAAAACCATAGATGATCATCTATAAGGATAAATAACCACAAACCGTCACATTTATCTGTGTTTCATTATGTCCGAACACACTTTTAAAGGAAATGACATTATTTGACAAATGAACTGTCAGAACAGGGACAAACATAAATTTCTTTGATATATTACAGGTTGGTGTTATTACATATGACTAATGCCACAGGAGCAAAACTCCGGAGTGAAATTTTATTCATCAAACACGAATTAGACACGCAATGTGTCCAGCTAAAAACCAATCTGTCTCACTTACCTAACGGTTAAGACGTAAGGCTGAGAGAAAGGTGAGAGATTATTCTGGACAGTTAATAATCTCTGTCAACCCTTAACGGGACAATACAGAGAGAAGCTAACCTAGCTGCCAAATTCACCGACATAAACCAAGTATGAGAGCAGAGACAGCGATTTAGATTTCTCTGTTAGGCTGCTGCTCTCTACAAGCCTCCAGAAGACTAAGTTTCAGATAGCTCCGGTTACATTTTTATAAATCAGAACGAATCCGAACCCAGAGGAAAAAAAAGACACTTCAACACTGAAAATATGTGCTGGCTTTCTTTTTCTTCGTATTCTTTATTATAATGGCGGTTGGCAGATCAACTATGATGACGCATTACCGCCACCAACTGGACTGGAGTGTGGAAAACGCAGAAAACAAAAATGAAAATAAGATCAAATTTATACTTGAATAATACTTGAACTAAATAGTTAAATATAAATAAATATTAGCAAACTAAACTCTCTCAAATTACTTATTACTAGTTTCGTCTTTCTTTATTCAGGATGTTAAACGGGTCCTCCTGTATCGCATATGTCCCGGGTTTTCTGCCATATCTTAATATACTTATCATTTTACATTCAGCTTTACTTGATGGAAGTTGATTATTAACATTTTTAGATTTCAACGCATGTACCTCTAGATTTATAGATTAATTGTAAATGACAAAACTAAAATTATTTTGCTATTCCCTTAGATGTTTTAAAAAATTAAAAATAAGAACAAAAAAGAGGAACAGGAAAAAATTGTCTAAAATTAAGAATTAATTTAAGAATAGTAAGGAGTCCACATTTTCTCTTTATTTATAAATGAACAATAATTGCAAATATATGCAAATTTTAAATACAGAAAATGAAATAATTTCCTTTTCAGACTGATAAAAATATTTCCCCTCTAAATTTAAACATTCGAGTATAAATAATTATACGTTTGTGTGCTGAGGAAGTTTTCAGGATGTGACGTAGAAGAGGATGGAATTAGCAGTGAAATCAACCAATGAGCAGGAAGCACCTTTTTCACAACATTCCAATCCTTCCCACAACGTTCTCCTCCTTCTCTCCTCCCCTCTTCTGCTCTTTTCGGTGAGTGTGTGGTACTGTGACACGTAAACTTTGTCCGCCACATTCCTCTCGCGGGATACCTTCACCTGGGACAGGGAGAGCAGAGAAAAGACTCATGCCTGGTCCCGAACCAGAATAACACAGAATCTTACAAAAACCCAAAACAAAGCATGGAGACGAGAGAAGCTACTGCAGGTGAGGTTACTATTAGCACTGACTGTCAAACAGCTAGAAAGAGAGCGAGAGAGAGAGACAGAGCTGTTTGTTGTTGTTTTCACTCCAATTACCAGTTAGAGCAACACCTAACAAGCTGGGATCTCGACACCAGATATGTTTGTGTAAATATTGTCATGAACACGAACATGACAGGTTGTTTTGATTGAACAGAGAGAGCACAATGAGTCCATTCAGATCTTGTTTAGAGTTGCCTTTAAACAATAACCATGACTCTTCGTCTTGATTCTCCTGTATTCAACTTATAGGTGCTTTTGTTGGCACCGACAAAAAGAAAAAATCTGCAAAGAAGGATGCAGCCCCTAAAGCAGTGAAACCACAGACTAAAAGCAGAATGGAGGAAATCTTTGGCTTCAGGAAAGAGGACCTGAGCTCCTGGGATAACCTGGTGGCCCTTCTGAACCGACCCACTGACCCTGCATCTCTGGGCATCTTCCGCTGCATGTTTGGTGAATAAATCAATGCTCTCTGCTGTTTAAATCTCAACTCGTTACAAAGAATAGTCTGTATTCATGACTTGTGTTCTGTCCAGGTTTGCTTATGGCTATAGACGTCACACAGGAGAGGGGCCTCAGCCACCTGGATTACAAATATCTAGATGGGGTCCCCGTGTGCCGATTTCCTCTTTTCAATTTCTTAGAGCCCCTCCCGCTGGATTGGATGTATGTGGTGTATCTGGTGATGTTCCTCGGTGGGTACCTTACCATTAAGAGAGGCTAGTCTACAGTCTGAGCAGATTTCTATTGGAAATCTATTGGAAGATCTCTGTGAGATCAGCAACTCTCGATTGTTTTTACATCTGAATAATATTTGTCACCATGGAATAATTAACTCCAAGTTGTTTGAAAATGGCCTACGATCCCTTCTGACATTGATGAGTGGCAACAATTACTTCTCAAGGGTCATTCCTTTTATTTCTTTAATTTGCATACCTGTATGTTGCTAAAACTTCTGCTTTTATAACAAAGGTGTCATCTGCTAAAGTTCTTATTCATTAAGTGCGTTTCATAAGCACTACCCACCTGCTACTGTCCTCGCTTAAATCCTGCAGAAACAAAAAGGGTGTACTTACTTTTTCTACACTTTTACTTTAAGGTGAGGTGTAAATAATTTTAGAACTTGGCAGAGAGTAGACCAAATACACATACTCATTATATTTACTATTTCTGCAGCATGTAGCAGCTTCTCAACACCTCATGAGTCTGTTCCGCTTAAAAAGTAGGTAACTGCTCAATTTCAACTAAACTGTGTGTTTATTTTTAATTAAAGGTGCAGTGGGCATCATGCTGGGCTGTTTCTACCGTCTCTCATGCCTCATGTTCATCTCGACGTACTGGTACATCTTCTTCCTGGACAAAACAGCGTGGAACAATCACTCGTATCTCTACGGTCTCATTGGGTTTCAGCTCACCATCATGGACGGCAACAGATACTGGTGAGGTGGAGCTTCATTAGACTGCTTGTGAATTAATCTGGATCCTTTTCTCCACGTCAGTCGTTTGTTTTTGTTTTTTTTATGCGTATTTTTAGGTCGCTGGATGGATTACGAAAACCTTCCATAAGAAATGCTCATGTTCCTCTGTGGAATTACACCTTACTGAGGATGCAGGTTTGCTTCAGTCATCATTTAGCTATTTTATGTGAAAATTGTTATGACAATCTGAGCTGATTTAATGACACCTGTGATCTCGTTTTTCAAAGATCTTTATTGTATATTTTATTGCTGGAGTGAAAAAATTGGACGCAGACTGGGTGGAGGGATATTCCATGTCTTACCTGGCACACCACTGGCTCTTTGATCCTTTCAAGTATGTTTGCCTTAGTCCTTAGTAAATCACATAATTTTACAATCAAACATGCAGTGGTTTTTATCACGATAGAGTTCGGCAATACGGCTTAAAAGTAGATTCTCAAATTGTTTTTATACCAGATTCGATTTCCGATATTTATTAATTTTTTAATCTTGCTTTCTTATTTTTAAAAGAAATTACAGATGACAGAAAATATTTTTCAATATTTCTCATATTGACACTGACTAAAGACTGCTTTCACTTAATATGCGAAAATGCCAACAAGGTATAAAAGCTTTTGCGAGGCAGTGTGTGTCATATATGTTACTGAGCTGTAGCAACGTTGTTTTTGTTTTTCAGAGTGATTCTTCCTGTGGAGTTAGTGAGTCTGCTGGTGGTGCACGGAGGCGGTCTAATTCTGGATCTCACCGCCGGATATTTGCTGTTTTTTGATGCCACACGGCCAGTCGCGTTTTTCTTCGTGTCTTATTTCCACTGCATGAACTCTCAGCTGTTCAGCATCGGTCAGTGTGCTGCTTCATTCACTCTCAGGACAGCTGTAAAGTCTTTGTTTCCTCCACTGATGTGTATTTACCTGTATTTTTAACCCTGTTCAGGGATGTTCGCCTACACCATGTTGGCAACAAGTCCTCTCTTCTGCTACGCTGATTGGCCGAGGAGATTCTTTGCACGCTTCCCATCTTTGCTCAGCGGAGTCCTGCCGTTCACCACAGAGGAGGTTCAGCCCAGCACTTCCTGCCTTTACCCTGAAATCCACAGCAACGAACGTCCAGGGACACAAAATCCTGCAAAAGCTTCCAAAATGAGATTTAAGCACAAGCTGGGAGCTGTTTTTACTATTCTTTACATAGCCGAGCAGTTTTTCATGCCTTATTCGCACTTCATCACACAGGTATGTCTTCTCAGTGTCTTGCATTCATTTCTTAGATTGTTTTATTTCCATTTCTGAGTGGACAACTTGCTTTCCCAGAGATCAAAAGCCCATTAAACCCTCCTGACAGTGAAATACAGTCATTGTGTCACTATAAACAGCAGCTCAGATAGTCAAAACTTTGAAATAGGAGAACCCTTATCATTCAATCTCTGATAAGCTGAAAACATGGGTGTTCGCTTTCATGCATGTGATATAAAGTACGAGGGGGTGTAATATAAAATAGTTCTAATGTTCTTGTTTTTTTTGGACTCAGGGTTACAATAACTGGACTAATGGTTTGTATGGATACTCCTGGGACATGATGGTCCACTCCCGCAGCCATCAGCACGTGAAAATTACCTACAAAGATGGGAAAACAGGGGAAATCGGATATCTGAACCCAGGGGTGAGATACCAGAAAAAAACAAAACCATGCGAGGGAGGAAAATAATCATGCTTGCACTTAGAGTTGTGTCGTTCATTTCACTAGAGATTGGATTTAACCAAATACTAAAAATACTTATTTACTTTTTACTTCTCTACATGGCTGGGCAATAAATTAATTTGATCAGAAGATTTCATTTTTGGAAAATCTGAATTTTTACCAATGCAGTCCTGAGGTTTCCGTAGCTCAGAGTGATGTCAGCTCACCCAGTGCCTACTGTCTTGTTTGACAAGCGTGTTACACAGTTTCTGTTTACTTGGACTTTGAATTCAAGTCCGCTCACCGAAAGAATGACTGAAACAAAAGCGTGCGTTTGAAAATATCTTTGGGCATTTGTAATTTCTTTTCAAGAAAAGAAATCAAGATTATTTTGTAAAAAAAATTTGGTATGAAAAAAATCAGAAATGTTATTTTCAAGCCATATTGTCCAGCCCTATTTTTTCCCTATCCAAAAAGTTGTTTAAAAATAATAATTTAAAAAATAATGTAAAAACTATTTGGGTCCATAAAGCTGTTGAAAAAGGTGAGAGGAAATATGCCAAAATGCTTCCTTGCAAAGTTTAGATGTGTGTCTGGTCCACACCATTTGAATAAAACAACTGTATCACCACCTTACAACTATAAATATGGTATAAACAGTAAAATAAAACACTACAAGTGAAAAAACGCCAAGGGATAAAAAAAATGTTTTAAGAAGAGTTTTGAAAGTGGACAATAAAGGGACACTTGTGATACATAATGGCACATCGTTCTATTACCAATCAGTTGGATCTCAAACTACAACATTTATTAGAGAATCCATAGCACATTTTATTATCTGTAAGATCTTAAAATCTTAAGAAAGGATGTAAAAAAACTGTAATCTGCAGGTCAATCACAATAGTAAAGTAATCAGCCATCACCTAATCATCAGTTTTTAAGCTATGGGTTTATCTAATAGTGTTTTTCCTCAGTACTGGGAGTTTTAAAGCTTTCTGGAACAATCCTGCCTGTGTTTCAGGTGTTTACTCAGAGTCGCCGCTGGAAAGATCACGGAGACATGCTGAAGCAGTACGCCACCTGTCTCAGCGGGTTGCTCCCACGCTACAACATCTCTCATCCTGAAATCTACTTTGATATCTGGGTGTCGATCAACGAGCGCTTCCAGCAAAGGTAGGTGGGAATTTGGATGTCAGATGTCGGATGAAGTGTGGAACAAGTGTGATGGTTGAGTTCGCCATGTTCTCCTCTGTAAGGATCTTTGATCCTCGCGTGGACATCGTGAAGGCAGAGTGGTCGCCTTTCAAACCAAACCCGTGGCTGATGCCCCTGCTGGTTGACCTCTCACCCTGGAGGACCAAGTTCCAGGAGATTGAGGGAAGTCTGGACAATCAGACTGAGATCGTCTTCATTGCAGATTTTCCAGGTTGAAGCTCTCTTCTTTGTCCTAATTTTTGTTGTAAAGTATTAATTATCTAACTGCCATCTCTGTTACTGCTCAGGTCTCCATTTGGAGAACTTTGTGAGTGAAGACCTGGGCAACACCAGCATCCATGTGCTGCAAGGGCAGGTGAATGTTGAGATAGTGGAGGAGAAGAAGAACCACACTCTGCAGCCTGGTGACCAGATAAAGGTACAGCTCCACAGCGTCGCCATCAGGAGTTTGATAAATACAAATACAATGTTTTCAGACACTAATATTCAATCAAATTGAGATTTAAACATTTTGTAGGAATAGTTATACATGATTGGTCAAAATACTTTTCAACTCAAGTAAAAATTTGAACTGCTGTGCACTGGTAAATACATGTTTGAAATGGAAAAAGTGCAGGATAAGGTCGTATTATATTCTTCAGTATAAAATAAGAGCAATAATTTACAAAAGGGATCCTCTGTGTAATGTTCAAAAAGGGGAAATGGTTGTTAATGAGGGTGTTGTAAAATGAGTGTTTTCCTCTTAATTAGGAAGTAACTGTCACATTTCTTTATGTGAGCAAGTTGTTCTAATCCAGCAAGTTTCTTCTGACTGCTTGTGTCGCCTGTCTGTCCTTTTATAAGCTAATGTTAGCAAAGAAAACTAAAACCTGCTGTGCATGTTTCTGAAAAACAGAATCTCCAGCTGATGCATTAAGTGATTCACCTTCAAAGGCTGCTGAAAGTTTTCCAAATGTGCAAATGCAATCTGAAATGTCATAAAGGAGGCAGGTGGACTGCGGAAAAAGCAAAAGAGTAGCAATAGAAGAGAAAGAACGAAAACCTGGCTAAATAATTACAAAGCAGTATTTGTATGACTCTCCTAAATTTTTATTTTCCTTTACGTGTTTGCAGGTTCCAGCAGGGGCTTATCATAAAGTGTACACCATATCTGAGAGCCCTTCCTGCTACATGTATGTCTACGTCAACACCACAGAGGCAGTGCTGCTGCAGAACTTCACCAAACTGCAGGAGCTTCAAGAGCGCATTCGCAATGGAACAGGTGAAAACAGTTCGGATGAGAAGATGCTATAAAACTGGCCTGGTAAAAACCAGCTGGCCATAAATAAAACTAAAACTATTTTTAGTTTTATTTATTTAGCTTTTATATCACCAGGATAAAAACCCATTGAGATTAAAATCCTCTTTTTCAAAGGAGTGCAGGAAAAGAGGCAGGAAGAGACACAACTCACAAAAAATACACAGTAAAAAGAAAATGTCAAGCTATAAAAAATCTGGTACATATCTTTGAATCAACATCAAGAACTATTAGTTTGGATTATACTATAAAACTGCTGTTAGTTTCATCTGAACACATCAAGTTTATTGCAGGATTTGGAGGAAGATCTGTCAAATTTTCTTTCAGGCAAAAACTTGAATCTCATCTGTTGGCGTTTCTTATGTTCCCGTTACTTTCTTTGGGGACAGAGATGTTGCTAAATGAGAAGCAAACTGTTGCTACTCGAATCCATTCACATCATATGTTGACGAATGACTCTCCCTGAGCAGAAACCGAGCCTCTCCCTCCTGAGCTGCAGCCTCTCATGGCGGCAGAGGATGACAGAGAGGCGGAGGTCAACGCCACCGACCCCGTCGTACAGCTGTTCCTGAAGAGGCAGCGTCGGATGAAGGAGGTGAAGAAACGCAGGGAGGCGGGAGTGCTGGAGCGACTGGATCGATTCGCTGTTAAAAAATACTACACAATACGGAGGGGGTACGTGCTCTCTGTTTACACTGTTCCTACACAGTCTTTGAAAGTACACAGAAGTATTTTTCAAATCTCGATAAGACTTGAAACAATTATTTTTGCAGATTCTTCTTGTCCATGATTTTCAAAAAGTGAAAAATAACATTTGAAGACAAAAACTGTTTAAAGCTAATTGGTGGAGGAAGGCTTGAGTTTTTCTTCTAACTATATAAACAATGGATGGATGCAACAACCAAACTCCTCTTTATCTCAGGATAAATTGTTTGAAATGCTAAGGTGTGAAAAGAAACAATAGAGATTCTGATTTCCTGATATTTTTAAAAAGTGAAATTTAAAATCAGTTTTCTCTACAAAAAAGGCTGGATGTTTCATTATCTCAAGTAATGAAACATTCAAGTTCCAATTAACAAACTCATATTTAATTACCTTAATATAATGCTGTAATTAAATCATTACGGGAAATTAAGTAATTGAACTGATAGCACAAAATACAAGCATGTTGAGATGGTGAATGTTTTTGAAACAAACTGACTTTAAAATCTTGAGATCAGCTGAATGACCTATTGAAAATGTTTTTGCAACACTAGGAAACAATGAACTTGTTCCTTTGTCTGGTAGATTTCTAATGACAGCCATTGCAATAAGAAACCTGGCGGTAGGCCTCCCCCCTGTGGAGCAGCTGAGGAGTGAAGTAGCCTTTGCCAACATGAAGGAACCTGAAGCAGAAGCCGAGCCAGACGAGACGCTCAAACGTGAAGTTGGTCACGCAGAACTTTAAAACTTGTCAAAACAAAAAGTATGATAAGGATGAACTCCGGGTACTGAAACACACATTCCTGCAAATCTGTTACTGCTGGACTGTTACCGAGTGGGGTCCTCTCTGTCCAGGCCATGAAAGTACTCTGAAGACATGAGCATTTCAGGTGATTTCCATATGTAATATTCTGTTCTTAAATTTCAGCTTTCAGCTTCCAGAACACGTTGCAGTACAACCAAAATTCTGTATGTTTGTGTTCATGATGTCACTGCCACAAAGCCATTAGAATAAGATCTGCTGGAAGATTAACTCATAAACATATCAGACTATAAATGGGAAAGCATGATGCTGAATGAGTATTATGTCTTTAAGTTTCAGCAGCTTGAACCTTCTTCTTTTTTTCTTTAGAGTTTTTACCAAAATGTGAGAGGGAAAAAAAAAACTTGATGACAAATGTAAAAATAATTGTAAGGAATCATTTTTTAAAAAACAACTGTCTTGATAAATGTGTTTATTTAATAAAATAAGGTCTGACAAAACTTTGTAAATCATAAATTTATTAGTGTTTGTATATTACAAAGCATTCGTTAGTGTAGATTCAGCGCTTACTGTAGTTTGACATTATGGCACATATATGACATTTACACTCAGTTACACAATAAATACATAAAATTCCTCACCATGAATCTTTAGAGGATGATTTTATTTAACTTCCTTTTACTAATTAGAAGAAATGTTTGCTTCAGTGTTAAGAAATAAAGATCCAGCCAAGAAAAAAAAAAAAAAGATTAAACTGATCATTGACGACTGTCCAAACAAAGTCACAGATTTAGTTGATATCAACAAAACAGTGAGTTGTTGTCTGGTCTTATATTGCACATGTTAAAACAAAGCACCCTTAATATCTCTACTTAATTAATACCTTCACAACTGGCCTATTAATGATATATTCCCATTTTTAATGAATCATAAAAGGAGTTGGTGTTAGATGCTGGTTTTCAGGAATAAAAAAAAAAATAGAGAAAAGGATTCAGGTCTGTTTAGAAACGAGAATCTCTTTGTGGAAATTGTACTTTAACCCACGGCTGCCAGGACAGCGTTCGTACAGAAGCAGCTTCACAGTAACGGCTCAAAACTAGTTATTGAGCTGAAATAGTTTTGCATAGATCACTTGCAAAAAAAACAAAACACTAAACTGTAACCAATTATTCAAGTGACCATCTCTGTAGGCTGTGTATTGTTCACAATAAATAAGTCTTCATGTAAAAATTTGCAACAGAAAACAAGGTAGTTGCACCACAAACACACGATTCTTTAGTTTAATTTTATGGATATGATTAAAAAGTGGAAACTTCTGCTTAACGAGTCTAATCAAAATTGAGGCCAAGCAGATTTGGCGCCATCAAGGTTCAATAAATTCTGCATGCAAACAGCAGAAGCTAAAAACAGTCAAACAGTTATACACCTGGGAAACGGAAAGATCTTTTTTTTTTAAATATACTCATTTCTGCAAGTACATTTAAGTGTAAAGATAATGCTATTGAAGCATTTTTTATTAACACTTTTTTTAAAGTTAATCAGAGTTTGAAGGAAATTTTAAATGGTAATTATTTCAAAAGAGGATGCCGTTTAAATAAGGCAAATGTGTGTTTTCAACTAAATATTTCTAAAGTTGGAGAAAAAGCTAAAGAGTTTATAAAACTGGAGTGAATAGTAGCACACCAGGATTAACAACTCCCCACAAAAACAATTTAATTTAAGGCTTTTTACACACATTTTACCAGGAGTGTCAATATTTAATAAGGAATTTTTATGTAACAGGCTCCATGTAACATAATGAGTCATAAACAGCTGGTATATTGGTCATTTCTAATTAAAGGCAGATTACTCAAACTATATCACACAATGAAAGCTTTTGCACGTTTGGTTTCAAACTGCGTGCTTCTTTAAAAATCTCAAGCTCACCACTGCTTGGAACGGAGCAGATTATTCGGCATCTGAGAAAACATTTGATCAAAAAACTACAAATAAGGATCCACGTCATTTCAAAATGTGCTTAAATGAAGCCACAGCCACATTATTCCTGCTGCTCCTTCATGACAAAAAGAAATGCATCAAAGGTTTTGTTCAACCCTCGACGCCATTTTCTTCAAGATACGACACATTCACTAACATTTCCAGCCTATCTTTATTATTATTCCAATATATAACTCTAAAACTACTGAGAATGTTCACCTTTTTCCAAGCTATTTAAATGTATCTGTCAGACTATTTATCATACAATTTACATTTTAAAATTGACTTTTAAAGTGAAAATCAGATGGAATATGTAGCAAAACACAAGTTAGTGTTAATGCATAAAATGTAGTGAATTATCCAGAGACCAGCGATCCATTTTTGTTCAAAAAGAAAAGTAGACAACTTATGAGTTTTTGATGCATGTCTGTGAGTAAAAAAGAGGCTCAAATTATGTTCTTCTACGTTCTTCCTGGTGCTGGTGAGACGCATCGGTTTAAATGCCGGCTTGCGCATCATTTTCCTCTCGGCGGCTCTACCTCTGCTGAAAATCTGGGTAGAAAACGCCGTCCACCACGCCTTCAATCACAACGTTGGAAAAGACATCTAATAAGGAAAAGAATTGCAAGGTGAGAACGAAATGCACATGTAATTTCACAGCTTTTGTCTACAAATTTGAGTGAATACCTTTTTATTCCGGTTATTCAATTTTGCGTTTTAGTTACAGCTCTGGAAAAAGCTAAAAGTCCACTGCCCTGAACCCCACTGAAAACTTAATATTTATTCCACCAAATATTGATTCCTGAACTCTTTGTGAGTTAAAACATTAGTATTGTTGTTTCTAAATGAATATAAAGTTGTTTTCTTGGCCTTACTTGAAGCTTTTTCATTATTTTGACCATTTGTCAATTTCCGCAAATAAATACAAAATCTTTGCTTGGAATTTTGGAGACATGTCAGACGTTTATAGAATAAAGGAACAATGTGCATTTCACTCAAACATATACCTATAAAAAGTAAAATCAGAGAAACTCATCATTTTTAGTGGTCTCTTAAATTTTTCCAGACTTCTATATAAATAAAAAAATATACAAGTAAATTAGACGATTCCATTGAACACCATGTTCAACTTTCAATTTGATGCTCTTTTTCTGAAATAATGTTATATAAAATGAGATGGACACACCTAAAATATTCCTGTTGTGCCTCTTAAATCTGTGACATATTTACTCAAAGATCATCAAGATGGTTGTTGGTGTACGTGAGACACAACTTCTTATTGTTTTCCGTCAGCAGTGTTTTTTTTTCCTTGGAACTCCCCCATAGAAGCCGTTTTTGCCCTCCGTCTTTCCTTTTTCGCGAATCATAAACACTAGCTTGAACCGAGGCCTGTAATTCTATAAATGTTGTTTTTAACCATCTGATTGATGTGATTTTTAGACTCATTTTAGAGGACATTGTTCCTTTCGTGAATCCAATCATTGTTTTGTTTTTACGATTTGAAACATTTCACTGAGAAAAACAAACAAACACAAAAGTAGAAGAGATCTGTGTATGGAAAAAAATACTTTTCTCAACACTGTGAATAAATGTGGACCATCATGTCATGTGAGCGTACCGTGTGCAGAAGGAAGCAGGTATGGATCTCTGAGGTAAACCACCACTGGCTGATGAGACAGTTTACTGAAAAAGAGTACAAGAAAAAAAGGGAACTGAGCGGGTAAAGTTCAACACGCTGCCTGACGCACTATCTGGGTGAAAAGCAACACGAGCACATGAGCTGCTGATTTATGCAAAAGGAGGAAACTCAAAATGACTCACCTTGACTCCATTGATTCAGTGTCAAAGGAGCTGAAAAGCATGAAAGAAAGAGAAGTCAGACCACATAGTCGTTCAAGAGTCTGGGAACAAAACTGTCCCACAACATAAACTGCCACAAATTGCTCTATTTTTCTATGCTGAAGCCAGCCTGCAGTTCCAACTCACCCACAGCTTTCTGTTTTTGGCACTGAAGGAAAATGGCGGACGTTGAGGAAATCCAGGAATATCTTTGGGAGGACCTCATTTTCCATAATTACAGTCTGACAAAAAAAAAACAACAAAAGGACATTTTTGTGAGCACACCACCTCAGGATGCAGAAACAAAGTTGCTCAATGAGTTAGGACAGCAGACAGAAAAAACAAACTCTCTACCTGCAGGTAGAGCTCCAGGCCGTGCCTCCTCTGCTCCAGAACTTTAGGGACCCAGTTTCTGACATGCTTCGAAGGGATTTCAGGAGGTTTTATGCTTTTTTTCAGCTGAAACAATTCAAATAGTTAAAATAAAAATTTTTCTTATGCATTTTATAGTTATATCAATCTTAGAATTGTGCTATATTTTTGAATTAAGCTTCAAGTTTTCTATCTAGGTCGTTCTTTATTATAAAGTTGCTTAAAGAGAATCTCTGTAACCCATTAGCTGTGTTAAAATGACTGTTTATCAATGTGTTACATACAAAATGTTACACAAAATGTAAAATGTCTGGGAGAAAGTAGACCGTATGTCGTGACTGGGAGTGAAGGCAACTCCTGGGTTGTTTGGAGCTTCAAAAGTATAAAACACATTTTAAAAAGGAATTTACTGAGTTTTAAGTTCTTGGTTGTCATGGCAGACAAGTTTAACAATGTGTGCTCCACTATTTTCTTCAAAAAAAACGTGAAAAATATTCAAGTAATACATTTCTGTCACCACCTGGCTTGCTGCTGCGGTTTCTCTCCTTTCAAGTGTTTTTTTTTATATACATACACAAAACACATCATTCTGTTAATTTGTTTACTTTAATTGCCCAGAACAGCACACAAGTTGATTGATTATTATAATTAAATGAAGAACACATTTGTGTAGTGAATTCATCTAATATGTTTCACTTAGTAAATCACAAACTCTTCAATAATACTCTAATTTATCAAGATGCTTCTGCACGTCGTCAGATTCTGCAAATTCATTCATTCACTCAAATCAGTGGAGTTGCATATCTTAAATATGCAAGAACTGATTTACCTCAATAAATATGAGGAAGGGGTGAGAGTTTTGACTGCATTGTGAAGCTGTTTGTTAGACGGTTGCAAAGGAAATTGCACATTACCAACATTTCATGCTGCATAAGTTGCTTTACAACTAAAAGAAACAAATTGCATAATAATAATGCAATTAAAAAATATAAAAGAGAGATTAAAGACTATTGAACAAGACAATTAAGGCAGTTAAACAAGAATGAGGCTTTTAACGCAACAATGAGGCTGTTAAAACAAGGAAAAGCTTCAAGGTCATGTGATTAAAACACATATTTTTCTGGTATTATAGTTACATATCTGAGCACAAAAACCTCACCACAAAATAAAAAACACACACAGTCGTGAAGAGAAACCTGAGTCTCACCATTTTGTGCAAAGCGTGGAATTCACTGTAGCGTTTCTCAACACTGTGCAGTCGGCCGTTCACCAGCACGTCAATTTTGAAGACCTGACGGAAAGACAAAAAGAAGTGATTTCCTCTTGCAGAGGGTACATTTGATTTGGTCAGCATTTAGCAGCTAACAGAAAGGAAACATCTGTCTCCATTTTTTTTGGTTGATCCGTCAATCCGTCGTCTATTTCCCTCCCTTTGCTTGATTGTTCCCTAAAAAAACTCAGTTTCCACCACAATGACAGCGCGTTCTGGAGTGACAATGGAGCTGGTGACAAAACTCTGGACAGAAACTTAAATATAAAAAACTCATAGTTTGGAACTAGAAAGAACTAAACTGCTTTTAAAAGCTTTGTACCATTGGTGTCCTTCTCTCATATGTATTCAATGCAGATATTGAATAGAAATATGATGCTAGAACTGCTTAAATCACCTTTTCTTATTGGTTACCAAATAAGTTTTTCATTTTGAAAGAGTTATTTGGTTTTAAAAGAGCCTTCCAGAGTCACAGGTTGCACAACCCTGGTTTGGATCAATGTATTTTTATGTATCAGAATGGCCTAGTCAAAGGGCAGATCAGAGTTTTAAATGCATAGTATTTTCTATGACTATTAAGAGTATACATTGCATGGTTGTGTAAAGAGACAAATTACATTATAATTGTCATAATATATGATGTAAAGAGTCATTTATATTTAAAGGCAACTATATAAAAATATGTAATAAAGGCAAAATATATTTTACAGAGATTCCTATTATTTACTTAATTTATCTATTTACACAAGTCTCAGTCCGCTCTGTATTACAGCACAATTAAACTCGGTAGCTCCCCTTTGAAAAGTGTCCCAAAATTAGTCTGTCTATTTGAAAAAAAAAAAAGAATTTCGCTGAGTTATTTTTGATGATGATTTCAGGTAAAACGGTTTAAACTTGTTTACAAGAAATAAATAAAGAAAAATCTTAGATATCGCAAGACTGACTAAAAGTGCAATAGCTCTTTAATGTAAACGCTACCAAAAGTCAGCAGGTTATAGGGGGAAAACTGAAATGTTTACAGAGAGAAAATGTGATAAATTCAAATATGAGGAGGTGATGTTCTGCTAAAAAGACAAATTAAAACAATCGTGTGTGAGCATTGACACAGTTTACGAAGCAACTCGATCAGGTTTGAAGGTGATTTTTAGACGGAGACACGAACACAGGTTTTCGTTGATCTTACCGTGAATCCTTTCTCCACTGAGCTGTTCTCCGAACGGAACGACGGGATCGACAGTCGGATCGGGTGCATTTTTCCGCCGGACCAAACGGTTATGTTTGGGTTCTATGTGATCTTCTAGCGCGTACACACTAAAGCATTTAACCCAAACACTGACTGCTAGTGGTTTACTGCACTCAGTGTGATAAAAATCACTGAATTCAAATAAACTCAGGCATGTCTCAGTGCTGCCCCCTTATGGACTGGATGACATGGATTGTAGCCTGGATGGTGAAAATACTACTAGAAATTTTATTTATTTTTTTTTATATAGTGAAATTATGAAATTACTTACGAAAGCTTTAACTATATATATATATATATATATATATATAGCAATTTTACCTTTCTAAAGCTTTCTTTCTTTAATTTTTAAAGATAACAAACAACATAAATAAACCCTTTATTTAGGAACCTCAGTAACATGTTTTTGTATGTAATAGTTCCCTTTATATCTAAGCGATTCTTTTGCATCAAAAACTATTATTAGTTTTTGATGTATGGCATCAAAAACTAATGATAATCGTAACAATAGTAATAGAAAAATGTAATTTAGTGATAAAATGTATAACAAATAATAAAAAAATAATAAAAGCATTAATAATGTTTATGTAGATAAACTGATAAGCTAAAACCTGTAAAACTATTGCTTAATTTTCAGTAATTATTGACTGTTATTGCACTCAGCAGTCACAGGACATTTGCCAACACATGAAGCAACTAACCTGTTTTTTCTTCTTTTTGATTGTGTGCAGTTTATTAAAGCAGAGCAAAAAAAGTTGAAAAAACCCCCCAAACATTCAAGATGATATCTGCCGAATTTATTTAAGAAAGCTTCATCAAAAGCTTTAGAATAAAGACATTTTTCTGCTGCATAAATATAGTAAATGCATTTTCATTTTAGATAGCTTTTACTTTTTGATTTATTGAGTAAGGGACTAAACGGAGGCAGATTCAATGTGGCAACCCCTGAAGAGAAAAGCCAAAATAAAGAGAAGAAGGTACAATGACTAAGCAGTGAAGGGTATTGTGTTGTTTTAATCTCTTCTTTAAGCTGTTAAATTTAACAGATTTATTTAAGTGTCTTCTAAAATACATATTATCTTTCACATGGGTTGATCTTTCATAAAGAGAGGAGGAAATTTCTTGAATAGGTTTTTTTCACTGCTGTGTCTTAATATCTGAAAAATACAGAAACAAAAGGACCATGTGAATTAATACAGAACACAATCTTAAAATAAAAAAAGTCACTTCAGGATTTAATGATCTCACAACAATATCTGATGGTTATCAACATGATTTTTTTTCAAATTTTAACTGGAGATTCTACAAAGAAATGTGCTTCACAGGCAAAGATAGCCTGTCTGGCACAAACCTTGAGGGTGTATTGTCCAGGTTGCACATCTGTGATGTCGATCCACTGACAATCGATGTCTGCGTTGTAAGTGTCATAACATCCTGGGCTCAGACCCTGCACATCAAACAGTATCCACATTCAACAATAATGTGATAAATGTGTAAAATCATGTGCAGATCTTTCACAGAATTAATGCTAAAGGTAATTTAGAGCTATCCTAAAGTATGTTACTGCTTTATTGTACCTACAACAACAATAATTACAAAACAATCTAAATTATTTGAGTTTAAATCGAATAATGAATCAGGAAGTAGGAACAGAGTACCAAACTTGTTTATATTCATGTAAGCAGAGAGGCCAAAACTTCCTTCTTAGCACCTCTCTTATCATATATGGATGTTATTAAAGTTGAGATTATACGTAATTTTTAATTGAGAAGTTTTTAATTAAACTCATCATCTGAACCATGATGCTGGTGCACCGGTCTAGCGTTCAGCTGTAAAATCTTGGTGTTAATCCAAGTATTTTTCACCCTTTAAAATATATTCTCATAGAGAAAGATACTGTATTTACTGTGGTAGCTTCCTTTTTGTCTGTTTCATGGGAAGGACTCTCAGAGAACCCAAGACTTAGAGAAGTTACATAAAATACATGATTATTCTAAGTTAAAGGTTGTCACTTCATCAACCTCAAGATTTGATAGAGCAGAAAGGCTTGTAATGAAATGGTTTTTCATTAACAGACAAAAGTGACAGGACAAACTTGTTATTTTAACATATTTAACCCACTAAAACTGAGGTATAGACTTTTAAATGAGCATAGCATGGTTTCTAGAAACACTCAGAAGTGTCACAGTTTTGTTTTATGTTTAAATATGCATTCGTGGAAAAAAACTGGAGCTTATTTTTAGACCTGTGTGTGTGACGTGCAGGCATATCTCCGGTAGTATCCATAGTCACAGGAGGTGTCTTCCAAGCAGAAGCTAGCCTTGTGGCCCTCTGCCACCGAGTGCTGAGTAGAGGAGTCCAGCAGCTCATAGTGGCTGAACTCGTCCATGCTGTGGAAATGCCTGTCGATCAGCAGCAAAACAGACGGGTCAGAGAATAAACTCTTTCTGCAACCACTGGACACCATGTATAAATTCCCAAATGTCACAGGTGATAATTCAATTTTCAATATACACAGTTATGTGACCTTGTGCAGAACAACATCTGGTTTAACTCTGCTGTCTCTTAGGAAAACAGTCAGGCCTGTGACTGCACTTGACTTTCAAAACACTGACAAAAAATCTATACAGACCACATCAACAGTTTGCTGAATCGTGGCCAAAAAGGCTCCATATCGGGAAGCAGCCCAGTCGACCTCTCACTTCACAGCATAACTATGGAGTGAGGTAGTTTCAGGAGAAACTGAAGTAGGACTTTTACTCAGTGAAAGATCTGAAAGATCAGCAGGTTCCCCTTTGGAACCATTGAACTTTACATTTTATTTATCCACATACATCTTTTCTGTTGATCATGAATCAAACATTCTGGTACTGTTTAAGTTTATTAACGTCATCTCGGGAAAATATTGAGAGCTAGATTTTATTTCTGTCTAAACAAAACAGAAAATCCTACTTTAGTATCTTAGTTTGTTAATAAATAGATTATAAGGCTGTGTTCGCACTGCAGCTTGAAGTGACCCAATTCCAATTTTTTGTCAAATCGGATTTTTTTTCTTCTTTTTTGCCGTGGCCGTTCACACTGCCAAATAAATGTGACCTGTAGGTGTTCTGCAGTGTGAACGGGCAAACGACCTGAAAGTATCCCGCATGCGCAGTAGAGGGCGCAATAGCGTCAGCGTTCTCCCTGTTCTCCCAACCGCCATAAGAAAAAAAAGTGCTCAGTGTTTGCGGAAGTAAACATGGATGCTAACGGTAGAGCATAGCTTACACATTTGAAGTTGTTGTCCGGCCGAAGCAGCATATTAACAACTTAATCCTCATTATAGTCCGTCATAGTTGTTTTTCTTGTCACTTGTGCGTATCAGGGCATGTATGAAAATACATACATGCCCTGAACTGAACGTCAGTTCGGATGAATGTGACCTGGACGTTAGATCGCATTTGAATCTGCTATGAATCGGATATGAGTCGAATTCCAAAAGAATCCGACCTGTGATGAAAAGATCGGATACAGGTCGCATTATGGCAAAAAATCGGAATTGGGTCACTTCAGCCTGCAGTATGAACGCAGCCAAAAAATGTCAAAGTTGTTGTGGTTTACCATAATAACAAAAAGAAAATGTAGTCATCAGCCTGTACTGTAAAAGTATTCTTTCTGTGTTTCAATAACCTGTGGTATACATTTGTCATAAAATAGAATCAAACTGCCATGCAGTCAACATGGTGTATTCATACCATCAATTCCTATTGATGCACATTTAACACAAACAAGGATCAAAATGGAGGAACTTTGCAGCATTCTAATGTTCAGAGTTACGGCCAATAAACTCCAGTTTAGCTGATTTTCATACTAAACACTTTTTGTGTGATGTTAATGTTACCAATATTTGCTTAACTTAGAATCACTTTGATAGCAGAATGTAAATAATTTATTTTCATATGATTGTAAGTGAATTCAGGCTCCACTGTGTTAAAATAGTAATTAACAGTCAGAGTTTTTTTTTTAATAACTCCGATTAAGAAGATTTGTTTATTAAGAATATTGTGACTCAATGCAAAGAGTAGTCATAGTTTGATTCACCCTCTGCAACATGATTTTTGTTAAGTCCCAAGCTGCCTACTTATCTATCAATGTGTTTGTGTTCTGATAAGTGATTTTGAGTCATGGCGTAAAGGCACTTTCATTGGTTATTATGTGTAAAAGAAATGCTGTATAAATTTAAAAAATCTAAGGAATATTAAAACAACTGTTTAGTATTTAATACGTAACAGGATTGTGTTTGTTTGACCACAATGAATTTTTAATGACCTTCACAAACTTTTTAAAATTCTGTCAGTTTTCCACTTGGTTAAACTAAGCAGATTTATGAAGTGAGAGAGCACAATGGGAACAGTTTACAAGCTGACTCACAAAGACAGAAAAATAGCACCAAAACCAAAATCCACCCAAACTGGAGGAGAAATGTAAAAAAAAAAATGTATCAAACGTTTGTGTGATGATGAGGTGGACAGCGTGGATGTAAACTTTCTACTCACTGGTGGCAGCTGTGCCACTCCCAGGAGTAGCGTGGCCTGCTGGGGAGGAAGTCAGCTGTGCCTTGGTTCTTGACTTTCTGAGGAAACCTCAGCAGCACTCTGGTGTCGTAGTCTCTCGCTCGATAGGCTGAGCTGCAGGCATAGAGCAAAGAAAACAGATGTGATTGAAGGGACAGAAAATACCTTCTTATGTAGACGGTGACATCACCACTGATGTTTTCCCTGCTTCATCTGTTCCTCAGTGGAGCAGACTCTCGGGGTCCAAACTGAAACCAAGTCTGCCAAAGTGTGTGTGAATGCATGTGTGTGAATGCGTGTGTATGTGTGTGACTAAATGCAGGGTGGAAAAAATCCTTCAGAGCCGCTCGGTTGTTTGGGTTAGTCCTCGATAATGTGTTTACCATTCAGGCTTTCTCTCTGAGGACAGGCTATGATTAAACTTTTACAGAAATCCACCAACTCCACCCCCTTTCTCCATCATCAGCTGCAGGAATCACTTAATTTTAACTCATCTCATCGCTTCAGCTGGGCAGTCCTTCCTTACAAACACTTAGGTGGTTGTTATGGCTCAGAGCTCCCTGATTCACACTCAGACAAGGCTACAACTCCCACCCTTACTTTTTTTTTCTCCTCATACACGAGTCCCAATACCTTGACAAACAGTTTTCCTCAGCTGCACATCTCAGGTTGTACATTGGTGCTCTTTGGACATAAGCAGAGGCTTGAACATAGTATGGATCTGGCACAAGATCAGGAAGACCTACAACACAATATGAAAATAGATTAAAATTATTGATCAATAACATAGATCCAGTTGATGGTGGGTTAATGCCAGCTTGAAAAATGAAAAAAGGAAAAAAAAATGAGGGTGGTACACCCATCCATCCATCTATCCATTTTCTTACACCCTTCTTCCCTAATGGGGTCGGGAGGGTTGCTGGTGCCTATCTCCAGCTGCGTTCCGGGCGAGAGGCGGGGTACACCCTGGACAGGTCGCCAGTCTGTCGCAGGAGGGTGGTACACTTTTGTCCTTAAAATTTCTTACTTTTTAAATGAGGATCTTACCTACTATCAAAATGAGGTAAATCTTAAAAACAAACATTATATCGGTAACAAATGCTATCTAAACATTTAGATTATAATGACACTGAAACTTGGTTCAGTCATTCGATATATTTGTTGTTCGGCAGGGAATGCCTGGTATGTTTACATTGACTGTATTATGAATAATTATATTTAACCTTAGTGACAGCTAAGAATTAGCATAAAATTTGTGGTTGAAGAAGTTTCTGGGTTGTAACTAGCTTAGCTTAGCGACAACGCTATAGTCAAACTTCTAAGATGAACTTCTGAACTTTGAGCCACTTTCTTAATTCCGTTTTCTGGGAGGTTTTTAAGAAGCCACTTTGTTTTAATACACTTAGAAAGTTTGCAGCCAGCTTTAGCTGGAAATAAAACTGGGTATTATTAGCAGGTTTCACTATTAGCAAGTGAAGCTTCCTAATACCTTGGAACAACACGGTATTAGCTGTAGCTGTCTGTGAAAAAATATTTACATTTCATGTTATCAATTTTAAAAATTTACACAAAGTTTTTAAGTAATTTAGTGACAGTGCTAACTTTAAAGTCAGACCTTAGCTGAGCTTTTCAACCCTGCAGCTATTGTTGCCAATGAATGCTACAACTTAACTGTGGTTGACATGGGAAAAATTCACCTTCCACCGTCTTGTATGGACAGATTTAAAAAGTTTCTATCCAGCCTGTTGTTATAATGCTAATGCTACTATTAGCATATAACCACTAAGTAGCATTTACCAATGAACTGTAGATATTATTTGCATTTATATAAATGTTATTTTGTTAGAATCCAGCTAAAAGTCATGACCAATGAACACAACTGTGGTCGAAAAAAGGTTTCTACCGACCATGTTGGAAAAGTTTTCATGTTTTTCTTTGTGATAAAATTAGCCATTAGTTGTAAATAATTAAGAGGAAAAACTTTATGGAGTTGACTGTATTTTACCTGTTAATTAGTACATAGTTTATACATTAACAAATCTACTAAAATAAATCCAATTGCTGGACTTA
This sequence comes from Gambusia affinis, assembly GCF_019740435.1. Classification (NCBI taxonomy): domain Eukaryota; kingdom Metazoa; phylum Chordata; class Actinopteri; order Cyprinodontiformes; family Poeciliidae; genus Gambusia; species Gambusia affinis. The sequence goes on along the minus strand of NC_057884.1, from coordinate 14,499,700 downwards.
TTTCATTGGTCAAATAGTTGTTTTTTTTCAGTGAAAAAAGGTGGAGACACTTTTGATGAACAGATGCTGTGCTGAATGTCATTACAAACACCCCTTTCTGCCAAGCATCTACACGTTTATTCATGCGTAAAGAGCGCCTTCTTCATTCTTACCATACTGATGATACCTTGTACCATATCCGGGTCTTGACCTCGGTCTTGGTCTCTCGTAAACATCATAATGATTGTAATATGGATTGTCAAAGTCGATGGACTTGTAAGGATCGTACGGATCATCACCGACCATCATGTCACTGGCTCTGGGTAGAGGCGGGCTGACATTGACATCTCGGGTGTCGTTGACAGTGCGGTTCCCCTGCGCCCCGGTGCTCTCCGCGGGTCGTTCCCGGTGAAGATGCTCCTGATGTTCTTGCCCTCTCACAATCGTCAGGAGGCTGCGGGGCGGCTGCTGCTGCTGCTGTGGGTGACTCCGGGCTTCCTGATGTCTCACGTCCGCATCCCGGATGATGGTGACAGGTCGCGCCTGCTCTTGTTCTTGCGCTGCGCCTCTGCGCTTCGGCGGCACGTACTCCGAGCCTTGGCTTAAAAGGCTGAAAACCTTCCCGTTGTGAGACCACTGCAGCGTCTGCCGAAAAGCACCTCTTTGGTCATTTCTTGGTTGCGCTCCCGGGTTTCTCTGGGAGCTAGCAATTTGCAGGAGCACAACAAATAAACAGAAGCATGCGTAAAAAGTGCCAAATGGGCCAAACACGCGCCTTCCCATTATAAACTTTATGAAATCTGTCAAATATGGACAGAATGCTATTATATGGACCAAAAATCCTAAATTTGAGCAGCAGTCTTCATGTCTCAGTCGAAAGGACGTTCAAAGAGCAGAGAAAGTAAAAAGCAAAATTTTAGTGTTTCCTTGAGACCTCATATCGCTTTTCTGCAGCCTGGAGATGCATAAGATGATGATGATTATGAGGAGGAGGAGTTCAGCATTTGGAGGAGTTTAGGATCTTGTTATACAAGTCTGCTGCTGCTCATGTAACGACGATGACGTGTGATCATTACCAACCAAAATTGCACAATCTGATTTTTTATAGGATTTATATGAGCGTTGGTAACAAGCAGTGAAACAGAAAAGAGTGAAATCAAGTTTAATATTATCATGCCTTGCAAAAATATATTCAAACGAACTTTTTTCCATTATGTTTGCTTACAACTACAGACTCGTAGTGAAATTGTCTGTGACAGATCGACACAAAATAGTGCATGATTGCGTGGAAAGGAAAGGCTGCATGGCTTTAATTTTCTTACAAACAGAGCCCTCACTATAGGTAGTTGCAAAAAGGCAATTAGGGCCCCGAGCAAAAGGGGGTCCCCGAGGACGGAGTTGTTGATCTCCGTGAATAATACAGTGAAACTAATGAAAACAAACCAGAAAGAAACCTCTAACAGAGACGTTCCTCCACGGCATTCCTGAAGTAACCAAATACAGCGACCATAAAAAACACTGAGCCCACCGAAATGACTGGCTTACTCGTGATACCCCTTTAAGAGAAAGCGGGCCCCGTCACAGCTCATTCGCTGTGAAACAAGTGCAGACAGGCACCAAGCAAATAGCGGGACATCTTTAAAAAAATAAGAAGCGGACCTACGCCTGGAATAAAAAAAAAATAAAATAAAATGAAAAAAATAAATAAACGAAAAACAAAAACACAGTGATCAGCTATACAGCTATACTCTAAAGCACAGGTGTTAAACTCCAGTCCTCGAGGGCCGCTGTCCAGCAGTTTTTAGATGTGCCACAGGTACAAAACACTGGAATGAAATTGCTTAATCACCTCCTCCTTGTGTAGATCAGTTCTCCAGAGCCTTGCTAATGACCTAATTATTCTGTTCAGGTGGTGCAGCAGAGGCACATCTAAAAGTTGCAGGATACCGGCCCTCGAGGACTGGAGTTCGACACCCCTGCTCTAAAGTATAACTGACTCATACTTTAAGATTAGACTGAACTTTAACACAAATATAAACTACTCTTTGTGTGATAGGTTTCTATATATATATATATATATATATATATATATATATATATATATATATATATATCTATATATATATATATATATATATATATATATATATATATATATATACTTTTATGATAAATTAACGGAAATCTAAAAACTATTTTGACTTAGAAAACATAGAAGAAATTGTGGAAGTATTATGAAACATAAATGACATATAAAACTACATTAATTTGTTCACATCAAATATTCACAAGTTATAGATAATAAAAAGTAGACTATCCATCCATCTATCCATCTTCTTCCGCTTATCCGGGGTCGGGTCGCGGGGGTAGCAGCTTCAGAAGGGAGGCCCAGACTTCCCTCTCCCCAGCCACTTCCACCAGCTCCCCCGGAGGAATCCCAAGGCGTTCCCAGGCCAGCCGAGAGACATAGTCCCTCCAGCGTGTGCTGGGTCTTACCCGGGGCCTCCTCCCGGTGGGACGTGCCCGGAACACCTCACCAGGGAGGCGTCCAGGAGGCATCCTGACCAGATGCCCGAGCCACCTCAACTGGCCCCTCTCGACGTGAAGGAGCAGCGGCTCTACTCTGAGTCCCTCCCGGATGACTGAGCTTCTCACCCTATCTCTAAGGGAGAGCCCAGCCACCCTGCGGAGAAAACCCATTTCGGCCGCTATCCATAATCTCGTTCTTTCGGTCATGACCCAAAGCTCATGACCATAGATGAGGGTGGGAACGTAGATCGACCGGTAAATCGAGAGCTTCGCTTTTTGGCTCAGCTCTCTCTTCACCACGACTGACCGGTACAGCGCCCGCTTGACGGCAGACGCTGCACCAATCCGCCTGTCGATCTCCCGCTCCCTTCTTCCCCCATTCGTGAACAAGATCCCAAGATAAAGTAGACTAAATTAAGTGATATGCTTTGCAGCAGTGATGGGGAAAGGCTCCCCTCAGCATGCAAACTGGAGGATGTGCCGCTAATCACCGTAGCTCCATCATAAGTCTTGGCAATTTTTAGTCTAAACGACTGGAACTTTTCTTTCAGGAGCTTTTCAAATCCCTCTGCAGACCTACGGGAAAAAGCCTGCGGTGCATTCCGTGCCTGAACACAATGACACACTGGCTCACACCGCAACAAATGACACTTTTAAAATGTCATAGTGTGTTGCTGATAAACCTCTAAAATGCAATCAAGCTGCTCTTAGTTCGAGTTGGCCTTAGAGGTCTATTTACCCACCTGTATATTTGACTGGTGATCTGACTGGCTAAAAACGAAAACTGATTTACCAGAAATAGAAACACACCCCATACAGCGACGAGGAAGAATCACACCCGCATAATGGTAAAAGAGAAAAAAAGTATATGGAGGAAAACAAACATGCATGCCTATTTTCACTTCCGGTAAACAATTGAAAGGAGAACGTAAAGCTAAATTGGATTTAGTTTTCTACATCAAAAGGAAACTGTGGATAAAACAGGAAAAGTCGCATCATCTGTTAGGGAGTATTTCAGATATTTTAAACAAAACAAAACAAAAATCTCTAATCAGTAATTATCAATATTGACTGACATGAAATGCTTATTCTGATAAGTTTCTCAGCCATATGTCCAGACCTATATATGCTTTAATTAAATTATAGAATATCACATCCACTTTATTGGTGACTCTTGTAGATTCCTTCTTAGCAGCTTACGCACAGTCAGCATTTATTTTATTTTCTAATTTTAAATTGTTTTTTGTTGTTATGGCGGTTGAATATTATTTACACAACACTTTAAATCTTAACAGTTCGTATTTCTTGTATAAACTGTGACTGATAATGAGTCAGCTGGTGAGAATTGGTAGGGAGGTAGGTGGAGATAAATACAGGGCAATTTCAGACAAAAGCCTGTTAAAATACTCGAAACTTGGGCAAAAGTTTTAATTATTCCCAATAGAGGTTGTAGCAAGATAACATCTGAAAAGCTAAGAGGGTAGTAAACTTTTTGCTAGGCACTGAGCATCATTTATTTTCAAGAATGAGTCTTAATACGTTTGTCTTTTATATGGTGCAGCAACAGTACATACCCTGAAGTGTCCAATATTTCCAGAAACCCAGCTCCCACAAACCCACCCTCGTCTAGAGCCTCTTCTTCATCAGTGATTTCCTGACTACGTGGAATCCACACTCAGCTAACTGGCAATCTTCTACAAGGTCATAATTAGTCATTTCTCAGTCAAAGGGAAGGGGAAAAGGGGAGTCTGCACAATATTTTAGTCTCTGCTTGTTGGCAGACTACTGATCTCGTCCCCTGATGAATTGGACTCATTTGCTGTTGGCGAGTCTAATCCCAGCCTTCCTGGTGTAGCTCCAGATGTGTAATGCATAGGTTGGGAAACTTCATCCAAGGTTTTCATTTTACTGTGTGCAGGAAACCAGGACATTTTTTCTAGCATCTACAGCACAGACCACACCATGGTTTCTGCTAAACCACAGCAACTTGTCACGTGGATTTCATAGCTTCTCACAACAAAATGCTACTTTAAGGAAAAAAACTAAATTATCTTTGTCCAAAGTACCACTAGAGAGTAAATTTAGTGTACTTTACATTTTAAACAAAAGATAGCTTTTAAGAAATGTTTGTTATTGGTTTAAAATCACATTTTGATGTGATTTTTTTTTTTCAGAAGGGAACAGAAAAGGAAACATTTAACCACTAGAGTCTTCGCTGTGTGACAGTTGTGCAGTAAATAATGTACAGTGTTTATATCCAGGAGACAGGATGTTTTACATCATCAGGGCGCTGCAAGCTTTTCCTCCCCCAAAAATTATGATAAACACTGACTTAGACAAGTGCTTATAGTGCAGTATATATCTACACAGCATACTGCACAGATAAAAGACTAATGCTTTAAACAAATCTCATTTCTTTTTCCTTTCATTCTTAAAAGTTGTCTTGATGAACAGGCATTCATGGATTCAGGCATAAAAACTTAAGGAGTTGTATAAGATGTGTTTTGCTTATACATAAAACACATTTTATGATCCTTAGGAGGTTTACCAGCAAAACACTGCAAAAAAAAAAGCATCCAAAATTCAACAAAAACATAAAGGCAAAACTCTCACAAAATATGGACCAACACAAATCTTGGATGTAAATAATAAAGAAAGTTTTGTCATGAACAAAACTTTCCTAAATTGTACCATCAGGGTACATTTTTACAAAGCACCTACAAAGGCACAGTCCTATTTAATGAATCATACACAGTCAAAATGTCCTTTTTATCCATATTACTGAATTATTTACTTAAAACAAGCTCCTATGTACTGCTGTAAGTTACTTAATTTAATTTTATCTTCTTCAAAGTCTGCTTAGGGTTTTGTACTATAACCTAGACAAAAGATACTTGGTAGGATTTTGTGTTTTTGCAGTGTACAAATACTCCTGTATCCCAGGTCATTTCTGTAAATGTTACTAAAAATAGGTTAGTTTCAGACATTTGCACAAGCTTTTGCTCAGGACTGCACAAGTTTAATCATTTTTTTTTCTCCCTGTAATTGCATCTATGCGCTGAAAGTTGCTCCTTGATTCCACCATTTAGGCCTTAATGTTCTTCCATTATATAAATATGAAGAAATCATAATAGCAGCAGTTAAGCATTTTTAGTTTATCTCAGACATTCTTTGCTAACTTTTACACCTGGAAGTCACCCAGCAGCAGCTAAATCCTTATTAACACTCTGAGGTAACAGAGGAGCTGCTAGGTGTTAAAGGCTTTGCTCAAGGGCGCCTGACTGAGGGAGGGGCAGTCTCTGCGTTAAGTTTTTTTTTTTTACTTTATACTTTTATATTATTCTCTTTTTCTTTAATTTTAGTTTTACAGAGTATTTTATCTGAACTCCAACGTGTTTGCCTAGAAAAACGTAGTCCCTATGTGGCAGCAGAAAGACAAAAAACTAAGCAAACTAAAACAAAACTACCTTGTAATCTGTGCCCTGGACAGATTTTCTGCATGGGACAAGCATTTAAATCATACTGTAAATTACAGTTAAGGCAGTTGCATTGTTCTTGGAGGACACAGCGTCCCACCATCACATGATGTTCCTTTTCTGCTTGTGTAAACAATGAGGACAAATCAGAGGCATAGAGCTCCAGAATAAAACCTCCCTGAATACTGCGGTGTAGTTCAGAATGCAAATACTAGATACTGAGAAATAAGGACAAAACCTAATTGTTTAAAGTTACACACTTATTTAAGAAAGCAATAACTTTAAGGATCAAGAAAGAAACAAACAAGTTAAGAAGAATTTGTAGCCTCATAAAAATGATCTTTCCAGTCCCAGAAACCTCACCAGTACAAAAAACATCTGCTCTTTTGCAAATGTTTCCTGTTTTGTCACACAGTTCTTCTCACAGTTTTATATTTTTCCAGCGTATATAGCTACTCAGGATGCTCTTTGTTTTGGCTGGCATGCAGTTTTACTTCAGCTTTGAGGATGACTGACATAGCTTGATTCTGCATACCAAAAGTTCCTCCAGAGACTGAACAACATGTGCTTCATGATCAAATCCGTCCTCCGACCCTAAAACTTCAGAAGGTCATAACCAGCTGTTCTGCGTCATTTGTCACTTGTTTTGCGGGTAATTCATTGAACTTTTTCCATGTCAGAGCCCCTTCTTTAACTCTCACTTTATGCCCTTTACTATTCCCTCACAAGATTCAGACACATCTGTAAGGGATTAGCACAGTTCTTCGCTGGAATTCATCTCCGTTTCTGACTCTTTGGGCACGGGAAGGAGCCTTAAGGAATTTGAATAAATCGGAGATGAAGGAAAAGAAGCAAAAGCTGTGACTGTGTTGAAGACAAGTGGGAAAGAAAGAGAAATCTTCACCATGTCTTTGAGCTAAATTTATTGTAAAACCAAAACGTAAACTGTTGAAGTCATTACTGAGTCAGCATGCACTTATATTACACTGGAAAACTATTCCTGCTTTTTGAACGTTTTGTTTTACAACTTTTGTAAAACCTTAAGCTTTAGTGTTTGTTATTAGGACTTTATGTGTTGGACTAAAAAATAGTCTGCGGTGTACATTAGCATTTAGCCCTCTTCAGAATTACTATATAGCGGTGTGTATTGATTTGTCAGGTTTAAAGCTGCTATTTAAAGACTTCAAAGGTTTGTTAGTGATAATTAGTGAACAGCAGCATGTCGAAGACCAAAGAGCGCAGCAGGCAGGGCGAAGAAAACAGCCAGGAGGCCAATGGAGAGCCACAGAGATCCAAAGATCAGGTAAGGAAATCTGCATGGAAACTATTAGTCACGTGCTTCACAAATCTACCCTTCCTGGAAGAGTGGCAAGCCAAAAGAAGCCAAAAGCTATTGCTGAAGGAAAACCATAAACAGTCACATCTGCAATTCAAGGAAGTGCTTTCAATCCTGGTCTTCTTTCATTGCCCTGCTGCAATACTAGTGTCAAACCAGCGCATTGCCTCCTCAACCATTTCCTGCTGCAGAAGTCCGGCAATCATCCATTTATTTAAGACAGATGTTAACATTTGCATCAGATACACAGTGAACATGTGGAATAAGATGCTTATGTTAGTTAATGTCTAACTAGCTTTTTGCAACCTGCATACAAAGCTAACAAAGCTGTCACCTTTGACAACCCATCTCCACCTAAAACACGGTGGTGGAAGCGTCATGCTATGTGGACAGTGGTGGATTGAACTAAATCATATAAGAAAATCTATTTGAGGCTTAAACAGACTAGAGAATAGAGGTTCACTTTTGGGTGTCTACTTTAAAAAACTTTAAAAATTATGTAGCTTCATGTTATTAAAGCTAAAGTTTAATCAGTAATACTTTTATGAAAAATTTATGTCAGATCATGATTTCTTGGTTAATGTCAAGTTGTCATAACGAAAACAGGTGTTATGTCATGTTTATGACGGTGTCATGACAGTCTTACTCACAACCAGTCAAATAAAGTGTTACCAGGTTTGCTTCTCGCTTCAGCTGAGGCCAAATCCCCTTGCACAAACGTCAGTAGCTCTCTGAGAATTTATACCTTCTGCAGTTTTTGCCATGTTTTATCAATTTCAGCACATATAGGCTAAACCCCCTTTGAAGTAAAACAGGACCACACATAGCCCTGAAACATCCAGGGCCTCTTTGACTTCCTCTGATCTCCTTCACATGTGTTTCAAGCTTCAGTCTCAACATTCTGCTTCCTCTTTAACTCTGACCAGATTTACATCCAATACCTCCTTCCAGTAGCTAATGTCTCCTCTCTCCATTCACATAAAGTTCAGCTGAAGCTCTATGACAAAAACAGACAATCTAAATACTTTCACATGTGCTATGAATAATAGGTATCCATTACTGCACACAAGCTGGGGGTTGAATAACACATAGACACACATACACTGTCTGGTGGACTACGTGGCAAACTGCATGTTTTCTTCAACCAAAAAGCTGTAGGCGGAGCACTTAATCATGACGCAGCCCAGCAAACTTTACATTGTGGGGCTATTCTTCCTCCTGTTGATCCCACATCCACTAAGAAGCAGCCCCACGGCCCAGTTAATAACACAATTATAACAATAATAACAATAAACAAGTAATCCAATTAATTGTGTTAAACAAAAAAACTCTGAGTCTGTGTTTAAATTCAGATTGTCCATAATTAATTGTGGTTGGTATTCTGGAGTCATTTGCCTCTTGGACAAAAAAACAACAAGAACAACAACAAGAACAACAACAACAACAAAAAAATATATATATAATTGGCTTTTTTCTTCATATTAATTAGACAATTTTAATTTGACATTAGAGACTATCTGGATAAAATTCAGATTTGTCTTTGTAGACTTTTAGTCTCCATAAACTCTTTAGGAATCAAAGATCTTACAATCCCATCAAAACCTAGATTAGGAACTCACGTATCACAATTTTTAAATCAAATTTCCATGTCAAAAACAGATTAGCTTCTTGTTCAATAACACCCAATACTCCCAGTAAGAAAGACCTTACTTTCACCTCTCTCTTGTGTAACTCTAGCATGTTTACTCCCATGTCCACCTGTTTATACTGAACATGTGACTGTCTTCTTCTCTTTGCAAACACATACAGTCCAGGCAGTCTGGAAAATTAAGATTCACCCAGCAGCCAAATCTGGATTCTAAAGAAATAAGTCAGCTGAAGACAAAAGAAGGCATCACAGTAGGTTGCTTTTCTTCAGCTTATAAATAAAAGCGAGCATTTTGAAGCAGTGCAAACATATTTTTAAAATCTTTTTTTTTTGATCATATAGTAAAAAAGTTGAAGGATTCATTGTGTAGCTTACGTTTTTGAACATAAGTGAGGACTGTAATGATATTTTAAAACGTAGCAGAGGAACATTGGCTCCCCCTGTTGGTCACACTCTGATAACTTGTCTCTCATTTGAAAATATTTTCTTGCTGCAAATTAAAGCACAGAATTAATCAGAACAACTGGAAAAAAGAGATTATCCTATAAATTATATATATATAAAACATATAGATAAAAAAGTACTTCTGCTGAAGCATAAAGTAATCACATTCTCTTTTTTTTTTTACTTTGGTTCAAATAGTCACAATTTTTCAACTTTATCTGTCAAACATATACTTAAAATTTTTCACTTTAACATTTTTTAATAACATAATTTCACATTGACAAAAGAGCTGTATTCTGAGGGAGAATGCAATTCAATATAAGACAACATAATTGCAGTAAAGCAAAAATATTGACAGACAAAACCTAAAATATACAATTTTTAAGCTACCAGGATTTGCACAGCATATTCATAACTTAATACTGATTTATTCACTCAAAACTGACTCAAATGATTTTTGGCATAATAGACTATAAGCTGTAACAGAGTTAAACAGACTCATTCAATTAAAACCCATGCTTATTTAGCTAAAACTAACAAAAATGTCTTATTATTAAGTAAATGAGGATAAATTTGTATGGTGTGTCTTTATCTGATCATCTGCAGCAGTGGCTAACCGATGTGAACAGATTTTGGAGAACCTTTGGGGCTGTATGCCTTCACTGGATCAGAGGAGAAATAAAAAACTGTATCAGAAAGTTTAAAAAATGAAACGAGTAAAGTATTGTTTGCACGTAATAATCACAATTCTTATCGCCTCATAAAGTAACTAAATCTGAGCTAGGAAAAAAATATACAAACTACTACAGAATCAACAAGAGACAAGAGACATCGGGCTGCAATTTTTTATGGCATTTATTGTGAAATTAAGCTGTTACAATAAAAGATGGAATATATGTTTTGATGTTTCCTCTACATCTTTTCAAGAAATGTCAATTAATGTGCAAGGTAGTTAACCTTCAACATTTTTGAGTTTCCCTTTTAGATGTTCGACAACTCCTCCTACTTTTAAAAATATGATTTTTTTACTTTGCAACAATTCATCAATAAAAAAACTCATACAAAACAGTGATCGCTCAATTGTTTTATTGAATGCAACATTCAATGTAAAACAACAAAGTTGCAGTAGAGAAAAAAATATGATCAGATAAACCATAACATAACATTTGAAGGTGAAGGAATTAGTGCAAAACATTGATCCCATCAAAATTATCGTAATGTTGATTTTGTGGTAAAATAGATGCAGTTGTAACAGAGTCAAACACATTTGTTCAATTAAAACTCATTGCTATGAAGCTAAAACAAAAAAAACTCCAACTTATTATTACAGTAAAGAGTAAAATGAGAATACAGGGGAATGGTGCGTCTTTTTCTGGTCATCTGCTGCTGCGAATGACTGACGCAAACAAATTTAAAAGCCCACAAGTCACTGGTGTTTTTTAATGGGAAGTTTATCCTGGAAACAGAGTGTTTATGTCCCATAGTGAAGAACAAATGTCCTGAGAAGAAGATGTTGATGGCCAGCTTGGCAATTGTCATTGTAATCCCAGATTTCTGTTCCAATGGAAGAAGCGCAGAGTCAAGGATTGAGGAATATAAACAGACGTGTCCAAGATCTTGGTTGGCTTGTTTTGTTTCTTTATAATGGAAACAAATGAATGTCTCTGTGTGTGGGCCGTAATCCAGAAAGGGACACTGATGTTTGAATATTGGTGATCCTAGAGGGCATCTGGGCCTGAATGGCATCACTGGATCTGAGGAGAAACATACATTTTGTCACAATGCTGAGAAGATGAAATGAGTAGAGCATTGCTTGCAAATAATAATCAAAATTCATAAAGCAACCAAATCTGAGCAGTGACAAAAAATATACAAATGAACTGCTGTCTTTATGAAATTACTATTCAGAACCAACTACCTCATTGGTCTCAAGTTCCAATGGGTCTTGGGGATCCAGAGGATCCTGGGGGTCCAGAGGATCCTGAAGGTCGACAGGGTCCACAGGATTTAAGGGATCCTGGAGATCCAGTGTGTCCTGGGGATCCAGATTGTTGAGTTCCTCTGTCTGGGTTGGGTTCTGTTTAACAAGAAGAAATAAACATCACATTAAGTCTTTGGATTTCAAAAGATCACATTATTTCTTTTGACAATGTGTGAAATTATTTCAGTAATGAAGGTGAAACTGACCTCGCTGTTACTGGACATCAAACAATCAGCAGGAGATCCTGAATCATCAAACATAATAAGTTTTTATACACGTGATTACAAGAAAGCACATTACATCGTGTAAAACTTTGCTTAGATTGGTCCCTTGGATGAAAAAGTTCTTACCTGAGCCACAGGGTCTTTCCCTCCATGGCAACAGATCCAGACGACGCAGAGAGGAGCAGGGTACAAGACGGTTCCTATTTGAGACGACGCTGAAAGCATCACTGGGCACAGACGTGATGCCGGTGTTGTCACAGATGACTCTGGAGAGTGTAACAGCAGACAGACGCTGCCTCTGCTGTGGCGTGAAAACTCCGGGGTTCTGGAACCACAGCCTGAAAAATTACAGAATTTTGGTCAATTATTCCATTCAAATCTACAATTTCTTTTTGTGAAAAGAAATCAAACAGCCCTGCTCTGCTTTACTGACCTGTCACCCTGACGAATCCTCTGGAACTGAGTTGCAATGAGGCAGGCGAACAGCGGACCCACGCGGCCGCCAGGCACAAATGGCTCTGCGACACCTCCAAGCCACACATCGATGTTGTCGGGGGTCCCGTAGAGCTCCAGCAGCTTCTGAGCCAGGGTGGGATTCCTCAAAACCTCAGCCAGCTGTGCCTGGTTACGAGGCTGGGACAGACCACAGAACCTGCGCCAGGCATTGTAGCCTGAAGTGATAGAATGAATATGTTGTTTTATGTGGACAAACATTTCTTGATTTCTCAACTGCCTCATTCTCATGATTTCTATTTGTAGCATCAAATTTTATTTAGACTTTAATATTTAGAATAATTTACTGTTATTAATTTAGCAACACCAGTAGATACAATAATAGGTCATCAACGTAGCATATGATGTTGTCTTCTAGGCTAATCTGCAATTTATTACTTGGCATCGTATATGAGGCATTCTGGTGATCAGTAGAAGATAAAGGAGAGGCTGACAAATTTTCTCATGATTGAAGACTTAGATCAGGTATCTCAAACTACATTCTTTGAGGATCAGAGTCCTGCATCTTTTTTATGTGTCTCTTTTCCTTCACACTTGAATTAAATGTTCACCTAGCTCCAAAGAGCTGTGCTAATGAGATAATGGTAAATTCTGGCGTGCTGAAGCAGACATATATATACAACTTGCAGGACACCAGCTTGAGTTTGAGACTACTGACTTAGGTCTTTGGGGACTGGATCAGAGATCATGTCCAGATTCCCAGCTGCAGGGTGGAATTAGTAAATCACGTACCAGGCAGGCCGTGATCACGACCTCTCTGCATGTTCAGAGAACCCAGGTCCAGAGCAAGGTGCTGGATGAATTCAAACAACCTCTCCCTCAGAGCATCCACCATCATGTTGTCCTGAGTGCCCAGTTTAGCAGGACGTCCTATCAGACCACGCAGCAAAGGGTCGACCCCACCTGGAGAGTGAGAGCAAAAGAAACGAGGGCTTCATCCTACAGCACAATGACAAGATGGCTGCAGTTATTTTTGTGGGGCCCACCTTCGAAAATGACTCTCCAGGGGGTGAAGAAAGCCTTGAACAGGGGGACACTGGGGAAACGAGGGTTCTCTCTATAGTTTGGATCCAGTCGGAACAAAACTGGCTGGATGGCCAGGTGAGCAAAACGGTAAGCGGCTGTCGCAAACACATTGGCGATGCTGGGGTCAACATTAGGGCTGTAGCCGGGGTAACGTCCGAGCTGTCTGCGCATTGCATCAGGACCAACTATGTGAGGAAGATAATCCCTGAAGACAAAAATCTGATACACAAAAGCCAGAATATGAGAAAACAACACAGGCTTTGAGTAAGATGAGACTCCTTGCTCACCCTTTGGGTTGTTTTACCTGAGTGTAAGCACCCAGGATCTTGCGGGCCTCTTGGTAGAGAGTCTCACTGTCCCAGTGTGGATTCAGCCTCTTCAGCTGACGAGCCAAACGGTTGTGTTCACGCACAAACAGGGTGTGGATAGATGTCAGGGCGATGTTCTCGTCTACACGGCCATCACCTACGTAGAAATAAACCAACAGCTCAATTCCTGCTGACATTTTTACTTTTGGAGGCACCTAATAAGGACAAATAACTATAATTATAATTTGTTTAACAGTAATTTATTGTTGTTGAATATTGGAGATAGTAGGACTTGAAACATAGACTTCTAGGGTTTGAACAATAGCAAATCCTGAGTTTCAGAACTTGTGTATCTTGTTGCTGAATTTTGTTTCAGTTTGTTCTGTTCTTATTGCTATGAGACTGACTACACAGACTAGATATTTGAGCAATAATCATTTTTTATGTTTAAAGGATCAAGCAACATAGCGATTGCTTGATGCTTTAAAAAATAAACTGTTTTGAGACTTTGTAATCATTATTTTTTTTGTCAGAGAAAGATTATGTATTCAATCATTCAACTCAATTTCTCCTTAGAAACTCACAAACCTGCTATAAAACAGGGCACCTCCCTGGCGTTGGTGTCGTTGGTGATTCTTCTGCGGGTGGCGCACATTTGCACCTGCAGGGGGTGGAACGGCAGCAGCTCGCGTCCGTTGTCCCTGAATTCGGTGTTGACGCGCAGCAGGCCGGCATCACTGGTGAGGTCTCGAAGGCTCAGGGCAAGTTTCTCGTCTGAGCCATATACTTGTCCCAGATCCAGAAAGGCTGTCAGTGAATTGATCTGCTCCCTCTTGTTGGGTTCTCCACCAAAATTAAATGCAGAGTAACCCGTTCCACAGGCAGGAGCAGATCTAAAGGCTGGGATGCAGGTATCTGGGCGGGAGGGAATCCGGGGATCTCTAGGAGGGATCTGATCATTACAAAAGCAAGAGTTTTAAGTAAAACAACAGAAAGGCGAAACAAAATTAAACAATTTGGTTTGAGCTTTGACACCAACCGGGATAGGGATGCATGGCTCACTTTGCTCGCAACTTTCATCACAGTTCAGTCCATTGCTAAAGGAGCGGATACTTGGTGAAAATGGTGTGAAGGAGAGGTCATGGTCATTCCACTGGCCAAACAAGGTCACCATGTGAGAGTACTCTGTGTCATTGACAACGCCTGCATCCGTTGTGCTCAAGATGTTATTGGACACCTGCCGCACCTAAAAGTGGAGAGAAAAAGATTTAATTTTAAACTTCAGACAAATATTTTGATAAATAAGTCTGGTTTTTGAAGCTAAGTTGATACCAATGGGAGCAAGAAGTTGTTGAATCTGCGGGTTCTGTTCCATCCTTTTGGTTGGGAGATGCCGTCATCGTACTCAGAGGGCAACCAGCGGGTGAATGGGGTGTTGGAGGCACCAAGGCGAGGGTTTTTTCTGTAAAATAAATGTGGAAGATTCAGTATTGGATATCTTACTGTTGACATTCAACAGAAGGGAACATATTTTTTGAGGTGAATGGCCTAAGAAGTCTGTGCCACAAGTACTTCTCTAGTGGGCAAGTTAAAAAAGGAGCTTCTAAAAACAATGCTTCGCACCAATAAACCCCAAATTTATTCCTTAAACCAATTTGACAAGATAGCTGATCAATCATTTCTATAAAACTAGATTAAAGAAAATTATTGTTTATCATAAAAACCTACAAGTTGTTGCAGACGCTGGTGGCTGTGCGATACTTGTTGATATTGGGTGTGTTGTGACATGATGGATTCCTGATTCGAGCATCACATCCAGTAATCCGGGCAAGTTCTCTAATGTCTTGGTCGGTGAGCAAATCTGAAATGTATAGTTCAACAATCCATGTGTCCTTATTGACTTCTAAGTATAATAAAATTGCAAATCGGAAGCACGAGGCTTTCAACCAGAAAAGGAATTAAATGAGCTTTGACTGTGCCTGACCTGTTGCATTGAGGGAGCGCTTGTGCACACGATGCACTTTCTCTTGGACCAAACGGAGAGTCTGTGCCATGTAGTCAGCAGAACGCACAGCTGAACGAGTGTCACCGCGTGGTTGCTTCAGGAGACGAAGAGCATCATGAGGCTTCACCGCATCCCTGCGGACCCGTCTGAGGCTCCTGAACGAGAGACAATGGAAATATCTCTCAGTTTTAAGAAGAAATTCAGAGCTCTGAAGTTCAGAAAACTGCTCATCAGTCAGGATGAGAAAGGACGATGAACTCACTCCTCTCTTGAGTATTTGTATGCATCGTCTACTATTTTCTTTGCTTCTTCAAAGCATTTCTGAAGAAGAGGACTGCCGAGTCTTTCGCCTGAAAAATAAGAACAACTTAAACATCATGCATTCACAAAGCATATGAGTGAAAAAAAAAAATTCTAAGGAGAAATTTACCTGTAGGTTTGGATTGACTGGGCACCAGGCAGAGGCCCAGGATAAGAAATACAGAAAGAAGCATCTCTAAAAGAAAACATCACACATCAACTGATTAAAAATACAATGAACTAAAAAACCCTTTCCTCCTTGGTTTAAAATAAATCTTCCTACCTTTGTCTGTGAAGGCTTCTGTGGCGTTCTAAGATGCTCTTTAAGATCTGGAGGTGGTGATGCTGTGTTCAACTCTCTGGCCCTCTTTATATTCAGTAGACTAACCCAACGCCTCGCCTCCTTTACGGGATGAACAGGTGCGTCTACTGTCAGGAATGCAGTTCCTTCTTCCTTATCGAACTCCTGCAGGGAACCCTGCTTTTATCTAATCAGGCACAGCTTCTGCTTAACTGATATGACTAATGGTCTTTAAAAACCTATAAACAATAATGTCATGAGTTCTGTTGGATGGGTTGGCCAGAGAGCGGCACAAACACTGACATCTGGGGATAAAAACGCTTCAATAATTTTAATCAAAAGTCACTTTTCAATGTAATTTTTCAAAGGTAATTTGATGAAGGTTGAGAAGCAACAAAAAATCCAGCCAAACACTGAGAGCTGTTTGATTTCTATCAATGAAATGAAGTGATATAGATTTGTTTGGTTTCAAATAATTTTTCTGTGTTGAGTAATATTTTGGTAAACTAAATAACAACAAGCAAGTTTAACTTTAGCATTTGCACTTTTGCTAAACTAGTTTAAGCTAAACTATCGCTCCAACATAGAAATTTCCTTTACTTCAACATTTTTGACAGTTAATTTTCACCTTGTTAATAAAGTAATTAATAATACAACCCAAAATAAACATATTAGCATTATACTGTTTTCTGCTTGAACCACAAATGAGAGTTAAAGTGGAATGAACCAACATCTTGAGTTAGATTCATATCAAAAGGTTTAATCTAGCTTCATAAATTTTTATTATAATATAAATGAAATCAGTGACAAAGGAAAAGAAGGACACTTGCTTTTGGAAAAGCTTTTCTTTACTGCTGGTACAGCGGTTTCAGCCTCTTGTGGAACAACATAGAAACTACAAATATGAAAAGTTGAATAGAAAGCAAAAACAGCTTAGTCTTTATAAAATGAAGTTAAGAAAATTAAAAAATATGAAATTCAAAGAGCAAAAAGCACAGTGTCTTAATTTTTCTATTTAGCTTTTAATAAAAAAAAATCTAGAATATTTTCATTTGAAAACAATGCTATAATGACTGTAAATGTGAGTCACAGAGGTAAGGAAATAAGAAAGCAATATTGCATTTGTGCAAGACCAGGAAGAGGAACAATAAATGTAAAGTTAATCATTATGTTTCTTTGAAAAGCAGTGTAAAAGTGTGTGTGTTTTATGGTGGGCATGCCTTTTCTGCACATACAATGAAAAGCTCATTGTGACAAACAAGCTGAAGTTCCTTGATCTTGACTATCATGAGGTTAAGTGAGTAACTGATTACTGCAATAGAGTCTTCACACGTTTTCCTAAAAAGTCAGCTAATCAAACAGCTGCAGCTGGTTCAGAGAACTGACTGAAACTCACTAAAACCAGGAAGTTAGAGCACCTCACTTCAGTTCTAAAGTACAGCTGAAAGCACTGAACGATTTGCAGTGAGAGAAACTTCAAAGCTCAAGGCCTTTTCTCACTGGAGGAAGTCTTGGAGAAGGATACCTGTGTGGATGACGTCCTTACTGTCCACTACAGCATTCCTCAGGGAGTTGATATACAGGTCCGCCGGTGTCCAGTTTGAGTGAAAGGTGCTGAGGTAAACTTTAGAAACTCAGCTGTGGCTGCGTGTGTGGCGCAAAGTCCCAAAAGTAAGATTGATCCATGTTCCCGGCTTTGTTAAATTCATCAACTATGAACCCATCTTTGAGGAACAATTGACTCTAAAAGTATGAGCTGGAATGCATCACTACACCTAAATTTCGGGCTTGATCGCTAATTTCCAGCTGAAGCAACTGCAGCTGTGTTGACTTCAGATTGTTCTTTTTTAGGTTCAGTTTAGTAACTTCAGTTTTGTTTTTGCTAGGCTGAAAAAGGTTATGGCACATCCACACATTTATCTTCTCAGAGGTGATTTAGTTAGACACATTTTCCTTCCTTTTTATAATTAACTTTAAGAGTAAATTTTTCTTTTTCTTTTTTTTTTTGTAAATTTGCAGTGTGAGATTATGCTACTACAATAAACAATACTTTTGTTTGTATGTTTTGGTCACAACTTTGCAAGACATGTCATCAAGTGTATTCCACATTTAACATCTCAGAGTTTTCCTTTTTAATGTTTTGCAGCTCCTTATTTTAAAAACAGTTGTTTTAAATTTGCAACAAATCAGTAATAAAAAAATTGTAAAATCAGTGATTACTCAATTGCTTTATTGAATGCAATAGTCAATATAAGACAACAACGTTGCAGTAAAGCAAAATATTAGCAAACAAAGCATAACATAAGATTTTAAGGTACAAGTTATTAGTGCATAACATGTTCACAATTTAATACTGGTTAATCCCGTCAAACTTGGCCAAATGCTAATTTTTGGTTTAATAGACTGTAAGGATCAAGACCGATGCCGTTGTTTCTTACTCATTCTGCTGCATGTTGGGGCGCAAGACTTAACCGACAGCTTCCGGTTTAGTATTTTCAAAATAAAAGCCGTTCAATACATAGAAAGGACATTTTTAATTATTGGTCCACAGACCGGTACCAGTCTGCGGCCCGGTGGTTGGGGACCACTGCTTTACATGATTTAGCAGAAAATGCAAAGAAAACAACAAAACCAAAGATAAACGTTGAAGTACAAAACTAAACACTGGTTCCCCATATTTAATAACAATAAGTGGATCATAATCTATAAAGTAGTAGGATTTTCTATTGGTCTTAAGTTTGTTTCTCAGTGTTTGATTCTATTAATAAGTATACAGTATAAAGCTAAATGTTGGTTCTCCATGTATGATTCTTTTTCTGGGTTTCTAAGTAAACTAGTAGGAGTTTCTCTAGATCTTGCTCTGATATTAAAAGTAAAAAGCTAAATATTGGTCTGAAGTAATAAGCACTCCATATTCTTGTTCAGGGCTGCTATTAGTAAATATGCAAAGCTAAATGTTGGTTGCTTCTGCTATTAGTAACTAGTAAACTAAATGTTGATTCCAGTTGTTCTATAGTAGTTGCTAGTTCTATATTTGAAAAAGCTAAATGTCGGTCTAAAGTAATGAGTACTCCACAGGGTCTATTTATATCCCATAGTGAAGAACAAATGTCCTGAGAAGAAAATGTTGATGGCCAGCTTGACAATTTTCATTGTAATCTCAGATTTCTGTTCCAATGGAAGAAGCGCAGAGTCAATGATTGAGGAATATAAACTGATGTGTTCAAGATCTTTGTTGGCTTGGTTAGTTTCTTTATGATGGAAACAAATGAATGTCTCTGTGTGTGGGCCGTAATCCAGAAAGGGACACTGATGTTTGAATATTGGTCATCCTAGAGGGCATCTGGGGCTGAATGGCCTTGCTGGTTCTGAGGAGAAACATAAGTAAATGAAAATGCTGAGAAGATGAAATGAGCAGAGTATTGCTTGCACATAATAATCAAAATTCATAAAGCAACCAAATCTAAGCAGTGACAAAAAAATATACAAATTAACTACTGTTTTTATGAAATTACTATTCAGAATCAACTACCTCCTTGGTTTTAAATTTCAATGCTTCTTGCAGATCCAGAGGTTCCTGGAAGTCCAGAGGACCATGAACATTTACGGGGTCCACAGGGTCCTGGAGATCCAGAGGGTCCAGATTGTTCAGTTCATCCGTCTGGGTTGGGTTCTGTTCATCACAAGGACCAAAATAAGTCTTCAGATTTTTAAATATCCTAGATTTCTTTTGGACAGAAGAGTGCCATGATTTCAGTAATAAAGGTTAAACTGACCTCTCCGCCATTGGACTCTAAACAACCAGCAGAAGATCCTGTAATATCAAACAAAATCATACGGTTCATACACATTTACAAAAGAGAACACTACATCAGGCAAGCTGATTGCTCCCAAGGATGAAAAAGCTCTCACCGGAGTCACAGAGCATGGAGGGTCTCTCCGTCCATGCAGAAAGATCCAGGCGAGGCAGAGTGGAGCAGGATACAGGACGGTTCCTGCTTGAGTCGACGCTGAAAGCATCACTGGGCACAGACGTGATGCCGGTGTTGTCACAGATGACTCTGGAGAGTGTAACAGCAGACAGAGCCTGCCTCTGCTGTGGCGTGAAAACACCAGGGTTCTGGTGCCATAGTCTGAAATATTCCACAAAGTGAGCAAATCATTCCATTTGATTCTAGGATTTATTTTTGTACTCTTCATTAGTACAGCTTTACTGACCTGTCACCCTGACGAATCCTCTGGAACTGAGTTGCAATGAGGCAGGCCAACAGAGGACCCACACGGCCACCAGGCACAAATGGCTCTGCGACACCTCCAAGCCACACATCGATGTTGTCGGGGGTCCCGTAGAGCTCCAGCAGCTTACGAGCCAGGGTGGGATTCCTCAAAACATTAGCCAGCTCTGCCCGGTTACGAGGCTGGGACAGACCACAGAACCTGCGCCAGGCATTGTAGCCTGAAGTGATAGAAATCATGAGTATGAGAAAGTTGAGGGATGGAGTTACAAATGTCCAAATAAAACTACATGTTAATTTGAGATATAAGTGGCATGATCTGTGTTATTCCAAAATCAGTGTACATGTCTAAGAAATTTGCTCCTAAACCTCAAAGACTTAAATCTCAGGGGATTGAGTCAGAGATCAGGTTCAGATTCTTTGCTTTTGGATGTTATAAATAAATCACGTACCAGGTAGGCCATGATCTCGACTCCTCTGCATGTTCAGAGAACCCAGGTCCAGAGCCATGTGCATCACAAACTGGAACAACCTCTCCCTCAGGGCATCCACCATCATGTGATCCTGGGTGTTCAATTTAGCAGGACGTCCTATCAGACCACGCAGCAAAGGGTCGATTCCGCCTGGAGAGTGAGAGCAAAAGAAATGATGGCTTCATCCTACAGCACAATGACAAGATGGCTGCAGTTATTTTTGTGGGGCACACCTTCGAAAATGACTCTCCAGGGGGTGAAGAAAGCCTCGTACAGGGGGACACTGGGGAAACGAGGGTTCTCTCTATAGTTTGGATCCAGTCGGAACAAAACTGGCTGGATGGCCAGGTGAGCAAAACGGTAAGCGGCTGTCGCAAACACATTGGCGATGCTGGGGTCAACATTAGGGCTGTAGCCGGGGTAACGTCCGAGCTGTCTGCGCATTGCATCAGGACCAACTATGTGAGGAAGATAATCCCTGAAGACAAAAATCTGATACACAAAAGCCAGAATATGAGAAAACAACACAGGCTTTGAGTAAAATGAGACTCCTTGCTCACCCTTTGGGTTGTTTTACCTGAGTGTAAGCACCCATGATCTTGCGGGCCTCTTGGTAGAGAGTCTCACTGTCCCAGTGTGGATTCAGCCTCTTCAGCTGACGAGCCAAACGGTTGTGTTCACGCACAAACAGGGTGTGGATAGATGTCAGGGCGATGTTCTCGTCTACACGGCCATCACCTACGTAGAAATAAACCAACAGCTCAATTCCTGCTGACATTTTTACTTTTGGAGCCACCGTAAAATATGACAAGAACTCCACCCAAGCATTATCCAACACACTTATCCCTTGTGGGGTCGCGAGTGGTGATGAGTGCCAATCTTTGGCAGACAACAGACGAGAGGCAGGTGCACCCTGGACAGGTTGCCAGTCCAAAAAAGGACATTACAAAGAGAAGTAGGACAAACAATCATTCACACACACATCCACACCTAAGGAGAATTTAGAGAGAGGCCAATTAACTTGATAGTCATGTTTTTGGACTGTGGGAGGAAGCTGGAGTGTCCAGAGAGAATCTACTCATGCATAGTGAGGACATGCAGAAAGATCCTGAGATAGGATCTTTCTGCATGTCCTCAGTGCTACTAACTCTCCAACTCCCATGACATTAGCTGAAAATGACAATTTGTTGATCAGTCGTTTATTAATATTGAACATTGGCGATACTGGATCTTGAAATATCCAATAGCTGGGTTTTCTTTCTAAGTATTATAATTTCTAAATATTATATTATCATTTTGCTGTTTAAGTATTGTCATTTTTATTATCATTTTCATTCAATCATTCAACAAAATTTCTCCTTAGAAACTCACAAACCTGCTATAAAACAGGGCACCTCCCTGGCGTTGGTGGCGTTGGTGACTCTTTTGCGGGTGGCACACATTTGCACCTGCAGGGGGTGGAAGGGCAGCAGCTCGCGTCCGTTGTCCCTGAATTCGGTGTTGACGCGCAGCAGGCCGGCATCACTGGTGAGGTCTCGAAGGCTCAGGGCAAGTTTCTCGTCTGAGCCATATACTTGTCCCAGATCCAGAAAGGCTGTCAGTGAATTGATCTGCTCCCTCTTGCTGGGTTCTCCACCAAAATTAAATGCAGAGTAACCCGTTCCACAGGCAGGAGCAGATCTAAAGGCTGGGATGCAGGTATCTGGGCGGGAGGGAATCCGGGGATCTCTAGGAGGGATCTGATCATTACAAAAGCAAGAGTTTTAAGTAAAACAACAGAAAGGTGAAACAAAATTAAACAATTTGGTTTGAGCTTTGACACCAACCGGGATAGGGATGCATGGCTCACTTTGCTCGCAACTTTCATCACAGTTCAGTCCATTGCTAAAGGAGCGGATACTTGGTGAAAATGGTGTGAAGGTGAGGTCATGGTCATTCCACTGGCCAAACAAGGTCACCATGTGAGAATACTCTGTGTCGTTGGCAACGCCTGCATCTGTTGTGCTCAAGATGTTATTGGACACCTGCCGCACCTAAAAGTGGAGAGAAAAAGATTTAATTTTAAACTTCAGATAAATATTTTGATAAATAAGTCTGGTTTTTGAAGCTAAGTTGATACCAATGGGAGCAAGAAGTTGTTGAATCTGCGGGTTCTGTTCCATCCTTTTGGTTGGGAGATGCCATCATCGTACTCAGAGGGCAACCAGCGGGTGAATGGGGTGTTGGAGGCACCAAGGCGAGGGTTTTTTCTGTAAAATAAATGTGGAAGGCTGACTTTGAGAAATCAAGCTTTTGAAATACCACAGAAGTGAACACATCTTTAGTAGTTCATGGCCGAAGAAGTTAGAGTACATTTCACAAGTACTTCCCTAGAGGTAAATTTTAACTTTTTGATCTATAAAAGGAACTTCTAAAAATTTTGGTTTGTACCAATAAACCCTATATTCGTTTCTAAGAGCAGGTTCTTAAGATAGATGAATAACTGGTCCCACAAAATTGTTTTAAATTCAATCAAATCTTCATTGTAATCTAAGACTTACAAGTTGTTGCAGACGCTGGTGGCTGTGCGATACTTGTTGATATTTGGTGTGTTGCGACACGGTGGATTTCTGGTTTGAGCCTCACATCCAGTAATCCGGGCAAGTTCTTTCATATCCTGGTCCGTGAGTAAATCTGAAAAGTGTAGTTCAGAGAGCTGTGTGTCCTTATAGGTTTTTAGATGTAATCAGATTGTTAAAAGTACCAGAAATGGAAAAAATTTAGCTTTGACTGTGCCTGACCTGTTGCATTGAGGGAGCGCTTGTGCACACGATGCACTTTCTCTTGGACCAAACGGAGAGTCTGTGCCATGTAGTCAGCAGAACGCACAGCTGAACGAGTGTCACCGCGTGGTTGCTTCATGAGACGAAGAGCATCATGAGGCTGCACCACATCCTTGCGGACCCGTCTGAGGCTCCTGAACGAGAGACAATGGAAATATCTCTCAGTTTTAACAAGAAATTCAGATCCAGGCAGTTCAGATATTCAGAAACTGTCCATCACTCAAGATAATAAAGCATTGTGAACTGACTCTTCTCTTGAGTATTTGTATGCATCGTCTACTATTTTCTTTGCTTCTTCAAAGCATTTATGAAGAAAAGGACTGCCGAGTCTTTTCTCTGGAAAACAGGAAGCGCAATTTAAAAAAATAATGCCTTTAAAAAGCAAACATGTAAAAAAAATATGTCAGGAGAAATTTACCCATCGCTTTGGATTGACTGGGCACCAGCCAGAGGCCCAACACAAGGAGGACAGAGAGAAGCATCTCTGAAGAAAAGCATCAAACAAACATTGACTGGTTAAAAAAACAATGACTTGAAAACATTTTCCTCTAAGGATTAAAAGAAAATTTTTACCTTTGTCTGTGAAGGCTTCTGTGGCGTTCTAAGATGTTATTTGATATTTGGGGGTACTGATGCTGCGTTCAGATATCTTTCCCTTCTTATATTTGGTCAACTGGCCCGATGCCTCGCCTCCTTTAGTGGATCAGCAGGTGTGGCTTCTGTCACTTTCTTGTTCTTTGTCAAAGTACAGTAGAAAACACTCCTTTTACCTAACCAGCTACAGCTTCTGGTGAACTTATAAGACTAAAGATCTTATCTAGGACCTATTGGTGCACCGATTGGAGTTTTCTGGTAGATTGCGATTATCAATCTTTAAAAAGTTTGACCTGCCGATTCCAATTTTGGCCAATACCAATGCTTTGTGTCTGAAATGTTGTTGAGTTGGCAATAGTGGGGTGACTATTGTTAACTGCAAATGTGCCGACATGATCTGGTCAGTGGCTGTGTCAGTCATATCTCTCTCTAGACCTTCGTGGAGGTAGATAAGATCGTCCAATCTCAAAAAATTAAGGAAATTGGTGCCAATAGATCAGTTGGCTGCACCCCTATTAGAAACCTACAAACAATTGTATGACGAGTTGGATGGGTTGGTCAGATATGTAAAAAACCACAAACATATTAACACTGACATCTGTGGATAACATTTTTTATAATACTATGGTCATTTGTAACAGCCATTCATGATACAACGCAATATAAAAACAATCCAGAATGTTTTCATTTTCTAACAATGAGGTATTGACTGAAAATGTGTCACAGAGATGAATTAATAGAATCAATGGCATTTTTGCAAGTTGAGTAATGAGGAAGAGTAAAAATAAATGTAAAATCAAATGTAATGTTTCCTTAAAAAGTCCTTTAAGTGTGTTTTTTATGGGGATGCCCTTCCTGCACATACAATGACTTTCTTCTTTCTGTTGCCATGGCACACTGTGATAAAGTTTAACACAAAACAAGCCAAAGTCCTTCAGCTGTGACTGCCATCAAGTAAGTGAATAATATATAAATGAAATATAAAGGTCAATCATTACATATTTGATGTTATTTGATAATATAACTAAAGAGTTCTCGAATCTTTTTAAGCTCACTCATTTGCCTGCATATTTTGAATTTTGGCATCATAACTTTGAGAAATACAAATATGTGGACATTATTTTGTTTAAAGAACACTCAATAATCTGACAATAACTCAAGGCAGCAATAGCTCAGAGAGCATGTAAAGTCTTATAGTAGATTTTTTTTTGTCAAAGAGAAAAAAAGACAGCATGGAAGCTTAACTATGTATTTGTCCAGAGACAAAGAGATAACACAAAGTAGACGACGGCCAAAGCTCCATCAATAGCACAGAAAAATAAGACAGTCACAGAAATGTCACACTAACATACTGTAAGCAGCATATAAAATTTAAAAATGTAAAATTTAAAAATATAGGCTGAGAAAAGTCTAAAGATCACTATACTTTTAATTTAGCCAACGTGACCCAAACTTGACAAACTCTAATGGAAAATCTGCTGTGCTGAACTTTTCTGCATTTTAACACAGTTTGCACAATTTCGATTTATATTTAAGGTTTAATCTATTAGGATAGCAGCAGAGACATTATATTTTTCATTATGCTTTGTGTAACTCGGATTTTTGCACATTTTCTTTGAGCTTTTGTTAAAAAAGGGAAAACTTTACCAGATACTATGATGGAAGTTAGTACTGTTGATTTAATGGACTAGACCTCACTGCCCTTTACTGTACAGACCAATAAAACTGGAACATTTCCAGCAAGTTTTACAACCACATACAATAAAAAATCTCCTCAGCTGTTGCTGATAAACTCAGTAAAGGTGTAACGGCATTGTTTTATCTAAATCTATCATACATAGCAGCAGCTAACAACTGGCCCATGTTCTCTTCTTGAAAGGAAAGGTCACATATTAGAGACATTTCCACCCTTTTTTTTTGCAACATTCAGTGAAAAGTTGCACTTGTGTCTTAACCTCTTTTTGAAGGAAGTTAGAAATAAAAGGAGAAACAAATCTGAGAAGTTATTAGTTAACTCTTAAGTGTGGCAAGAAATCGCATTACACCACTTGATGTGCAAGAAAGAAGGTAGTTTTCCGAGGCCAGGGTGGACCACAGTCACCAGAGTTGTGCTTCGAGAGTCAGACAACAATACTGCACACTGTAGCTCAGAAACAAATGAAAACTATTTCAAAGATTACTTGAACAATGGTAGATACCTTGTTCACTGATTTGTGCATTCCCTGTAAGCAGGAAGAAAAGCTGGTTTGGGGCAAAGCATGAGTCATTTATGCTGACAATCACTTACTAGACTTGGAGGTGTTGTGCAGACCTGACCTTTTCTGTTACAGTAAGTCATCTTGGACATTAAAATGAATTCCTGACATGCAGGAATTTTTATCATGATGCTCTAGTAATTAGAATTACATCAGTGTAAATGTTTAAGTCACTTTATTTGTGAATGCATATGAAGAAAGCAGAAAACAAATATGGACATGTATTTTGTGTAGAGGTAGCTGTTGCCTTCAAACGTTTAACTCATATTTGGCAATGAATCATCTTTGAAAGGCATCTTAAGCAAAAAAACCTTTATGGAAAAAAAACCCACACTAGAATTCATACATTGCTGCAAAAAGAAAAATGATTGGAGTTAAAAAAGAACAAAACTTGGGCCAAAGTTATAGTTGTCATAAAAAAAGTTAAAAATCAAGTTTCACCAATGAAACTATTTGTGCTTAAACAATTTTTATGCATTGAAAATGAAGCATTTTATGCCTATCAATGATCAGAAACAAAAGTAACAAAGTCAAGTGGGAAATAAATCGTTTTTAACAAGTCAATGGTGCAGAATGATATTTCAGTTATTTAAAAATAAAATGCCACTAAAACCAAATTTTTTAATTAATATTTCATTTTCCTATGATAATCGGGAAGTTTTGATATAGAAACTTTAAATTAATAATATATTGTTTCCTGTTTTTCTGTATAAACAACTTTTTTGTTAGCAGCATTCCAGAAATGGGGAAAAACAAAAAAACATGAAAGTCTGATAGATTTTTGTTCATAAGCCATTAAATGGCAACATAAATAATTACTTAATGTTTTTTTTTATTGAAACAATGGCTAACTTAAGTGTGTTAGTAGTTTTGTTTACCATATAGAAAGAGAGTAAACGTGAGGAGAACATTTTATTCTAGTAATATAATTTACTACACATGATGTGTTTTAAAGTCTCGCTTTTGAAGTTCTTTGAAAGTTTTATTTTTTCAACTTTGGCTCCTTTTAAAAGTCATTTTCAGTTCAGAAACAGACTGTTTCCACAGGAAGTTGCTCTTGTTTGTTAGGGACACTTTAATCCAACCAACAAATCTTTCAGACTCAAAAACTCAAAGACAAAAACAGTGTTGTGTCTAAAGGCAACTTTTTACAAATTGGATTTTCAGGAAATGTGTCAAAAAGATGCATCTTGGTCTTGTGTTGTTAGCTGAAACTTTGGAAGTAACTCACCGACAGAACTGATAGAAACTTATAGAAAACCAATAAGTTATTCTATAACCTTGTAGGATAACCAACAGGGTTATTCTATAAGTGCAGCTAACTTACAGATTAGATAATTAGCCTGTCAGATCCTGCCTCAGTTCTTGCAGGTTTTCCTTGTTTCTTAAATACGTGACTTTTAAACAGCGTCATAAATAGTTTTTAGGGCTCTCTGTCAATATTCTTTAAGAATACTCTGTCCAATGTGCTTCAAGTCCAAAGCTGAACTGAAAATTAATCAAAAGGATGTTGATTTTCTAAGAAAATACCTAAAAACAAGCCTAAAAAGCTGATGATCTAGAGCAAGGCATTCTAACTCGTTCAAATGAAATATAAAGCGCAGTACTCTATGTACATTAAACTTTAAAATGGGCAAGGCCAATGCAGAGTTGGAAATTTCGTAGGAACAAACACAAAGGACAAAAAAAGTGTTGCAATCCCTCCTACTGTCCCTCCTACTCCACATGATCTAAGAACAGAAAGGTTTTGTTACTGCCAGTCAACATCTGAAAATGCATTTCTATTTCCTTCTCTGTCTTTTTACTCCGTGCTCAAAGTTACAATCTTTATGCTATAAAGTAATCAGATAAATGATACATAATTGCAAATGCAAGAATGAAGCCGTTTAGATGTTTTTATTCTTTTACAGCAGCATATATGTACAGTTTAAATGACCTACTAATCTAGATGTCGCAGGTTTGTTTTACAGGAAATACCATTTGGTTCATCATTAACAACAAGTCGCAAAGATAAGTCATTTCTATTTCAGCACAGAGCCAGCAGTCAGGATGGAAGAGACAAGTTTCACCAATATTTAACAGCAGAAATCGTCAATGAGGAGTAAATTGTCATATTTTAAAAACAGTTCAGGCTTTGAGAAAATGTGGCTTTTATAGGAGACGGGCAGACTCCTATCTCCTTGCTATCTTGATAGTTATTGCTATCCTGACAGCAATAACTATGAAGATTTTCCTTTGAATTATTGTATCTGGTTTATGATGCTTCTTTGAAACACCTCAGAGAACAATAAGATAATCGAGGCGTTGATTGAGGAAATGTTTTATCCAGTTCAGGTCTGTTGACCGATACCATTGACTGTAAACGTACTCCTCATAATTGCTTCTGCTATGGCAAAGGCCAGACCCTGAAACAGACAAGAATAACCAAAGGAAAGAAAATACAAAATTATCTTAACAGCAGGTTCACATATACGGAAGAGGATTAGGGCCACTGGAAAACAGTTCTGACTTTAATCTCAGGATTCTGAGATTAAAGTCAGAACTGTTTTATTTTAATCCAAAATAAATGTATTTTGGAATGGAACAAAGAATTTAAAAGTGGACTCATTCTTAATAATCATTTGAGATCTAAATTATAATTAGAAAGTCAAGTGCTATTTAGGGCCCCCTACTGGCTTGGAGGCCTTAAACAGTGACTTAGCTTGCATTGTCTGTGGTCGGCTCAGAGCTGCAGTCAAAACTTTTATATATATCGGTTTAAAAGCTTGCATTTGAACATCTCAAAATTATTTAATAGTCAATAATTGTAAGAATTGTATGTTATCTTTTATATTATATTATATACTATATTATATCATATTATATTATGTACTGCTAAGTGGTGCGGTTGGAAACTTTGTTTGTTGCATTGCAACAAATAGGTGCACCAGTTTCCTCATACAGTCAAAAAAAAACAAGGAAGTCAACTAAATTTCTCTCTCTAAATTGTTCTTAAGTGTATGTGCCTGGTTGTCTGCCCTGCAGTATCCTGCCTCTTTCCCATCGATCGCTGAAGATAGGCACCAGCCCTTCTGCCAGGATCAGTGCTACAATGAATATATGTTTATTAAGTCATTTTTTTACAGAAGATATTATAGCCTCAGAACTGTGGTAAATGCTCAAGCTGGTAATTATACATCTGATCAGGACAATGATACCTCTGAGCAAAAATGGAACTTAGTAACACAACTCTTACAGCATTGCATTGCCTCATGTTGAATAATCAGATGTTCCTGCTCTAAGATGGAAGCATAAATGTTAGAATCTGTCTGACTAATGTCTAAACAAATAAGTAGACATTTATTTTATTGTCAAAATCTGTAAATAAATACAAAAATATTGATAAAATTTTTTTGTCTCACTCATTTTTACAGTGTTTTTTATTATTATTATTATTATTATTATTATTATTATTATTATTATTATTATTATTATTATTATTATTATTATTAATTTATTTATTTATTTATTTATTTATTGCATTTCTGTGCACAAGTCTACAATTTAAAGATGCTTAAGATGCGCTGAGTCATGTACAAGGAGAATTGCAAGCGTCTGCAGAATACAAATATAAGAGGTTATTGGCTTGCTCAATAACACAGCTGATGGTGTGCATAAGGCTTGTGCTGCAACTGCAGAATAGGTCCTGCAGGGGGCGCTACAGTCATCATAGTTGGCAAAGCTGAAAAATTTCATAAGAAAAGAACAAAATGGTTTGGTTTACAGAATGAGGAAATGCAGCAGCACATACAGGAGGTTTCTGGCCAAAGCAAACGGACAAACTACGCAGAAAAGAATGGAGAATTTGACTGCGAACCGAGTCGCTCGTAATATATTTGAACTTTAAGATAGTTACTAAATCACCAGAGGTTGAAACAATGACACTATTTTAAAAATATAAAGACAAAAAGCAACAAAAGCAAGTAAAGAAAAAAAGAGATAATGGTGAAAATTTACCCAGGTTAGAAATATGGAGTGCCTGGTATTCACTCTAAATGCATAAATGTTGATGTGGATCAATTGTGAAATGGAGGAAAAAGACAACATATTTCCCAATTTTTCCAAATAAAACCTGAATTTATGACTTGCATGTTAGGGCTCATTTACACTCTTCACTCTAAAAACAAATCCAGCAAAACCAATTGACATAGAGTCTTAATTTCACTGTAAATATTTCTTGAAGCATAACATGTTGTGAAGTTTTCAGAGGTTTGTTAGAGAACAAAACAGCATCATGAAGACCAATGAACACCGACATGCCAGGGAAGCTATGAAGTTCCTCTGAAACTGCAAAAGTAACTGTGGAGGAGCTGCAGAGCTCTGGTGGGAGAGTTTGTAGAGAGGATAACGAATACCTGGGCTTTCTGCAAGTTTAGATTTCATAGGAGAATCACTAGAGTGAAACCATATGAGGTCACAGCAAATATGTGGAAGAAGGTGGTCAGGACAGCGAAAATCAAATTGAAACTGTCTGTCCTACATGCAAAACTTAAAATCCACATCACCAGTTGTCACATTAAAACATGGTAGAGGCAGTATCATGTTGTGCAGAAACAAGCACAAGAGTTTTGATCTGCTGCTGTTGTTGCAGAAACTAGACTTTTCTGCTTTTGGTTATTTATAAAACTGACTTTAAATAATTTTTCACCTGTTTTTACTTCACAATTGTGCACTACTTTTTGTTTATCACAAAATCTCAACAAAATATATCAGGGTTTGTGATTACAGTGTAATAAAATGTGAAAACGGTGAAACAAGTATGACTACTTCTGCAAGGCTTTGCATTTACCTCTGTGGAGAAATCACAGCAGATTCAAAGACTTGCTCTTTCAAAAAAAAAAAAAATTTAATCTTTGCAAATATAAAATAAAAAAAATATTGTAGGAAACAATTAGAAAGATAAAAAAACAAGAAGATCAGAACGCAATTATTGTGTTGTAACAAAGGGATGACTCTGAAGAGATTTGATCTTTTTAAGATCTATATTTTAATTAACATGATCAATAAATAAATAAAAATCAAAATCACCATTGGGTTCTGCACAGATAGTATCTTATAGTTCAAAATCAATGCATATTTTATTGAAAATAACAGGAAATCAGCCATAGAAGTAAACATTCATTTAAAAAGAGAAGAGGAAACAGAAGGTGAGAGATAAAGACATTATAAATAACAGCCGCACTGCTACAGTGATGGATGCATTTCTTTAGAAACATATCTTTACTCGGCTCGTGAGAGGAACTGAAACCCCACCATGCAGTTGTAATGAATAAACATTTTCTTTTGTCTGGTAGGTGGAGGTCAAATCTGTCAGGCGGATGGCAGATATAAAATCCACTTGCAGTTCCCTCAGATGTGAGAAGCAAATAGTTTGATCAAACAAATCCAGAGGGCAGCCATGGCCAAACTGATTTTACCTTTGATTCTCCTAGTTGCTCTCCAAGGCTATGGTAAGATGCTCAAAATATAAATTTAAAAGTAAAAGAAACAATTCTACTTTGTAAGTGTAATAAATATTTTTCTGCAGATGTGACAGCAACTTATGACAGCAACCATCTGCAAAGTCTTCCTGATGAAGTAAGTGAGCAATTTTTATACAAGTACATAAGCATGTTCTTCTTTTTTAAGTTTAAACTAAAAATTGAATTTAGTTACGATGCGAATGCTTAGAATAAAAAACTTTTTTGTGAAAAGTATTTGCAAATAACTTGCTGACCCAAAATGAACAAATAGTTTTGCATCTATCAACTTTATTTTTACACGAAAAAGAAATTGGATTTATATCGCATTAAATCAAACAGTGATGCAAATAGCTAAATTTTGTGTCTTTTTTTTCTTTTTTGATAAGTGAACATGATAGATTTAAAATTCTGTTCTTCTAAATGTGCTTTACGAACCGTGTCAGATGCAAAAGATTTCAATAAAATTTAATTCATATCCAGAATGGGGACGTTTGCCAGGACTGCACCCAAATATTCACACTCCTTGCTGACATGCTGACCAACGCTGACCTGCAGGTGAGAACAATGGCAGATTGTGGAGCAAACACATACCTGAGTGTCCATATTGGTTTTCTGATAATGCTATCAAGTCTACACTCAGAGGCCAGGAACGAAAAACACAATGTTGTACAATCGCCTGCTTTTACATGCGGGTTGAACAGATGCTGTTGAATAAAATCCTATTTTAAACACTGGTTTTGTTATTAGGGGAAACACATTTTTCACATTCCTTAATGAAAAACGTCTCCGATCGGTCATGCATGAACTGAAACTCAAACGGTACGGAAATGTTCCTGCTTTCTCATATACGAAAGATTACTTCCTGTTTTTATTTCTAGCAAAAGCTGAAAATAAATTTCTCAAGAGACTTTTTTTCTCTCTCCTCATCTCGAACATCCGCTTTCTTGAAGTTTGACCTTGTTCTGATCTGGCGTTAGTATTTTTCCTTTTACTATTCAACCAAACAGTTTACTAGTTTTCTCTCTCTGTAATCCACTCATCGTTTTTGAAGAATGTACTCCAGCTCTTCTTACTGCTGTCTGTCAACTATATACAGTATTTAGCCAACTTGTTTAGGGAAACTACTTTTATTAGCTAACTAGCCAGAAAAATTTCTAAACTAATTTTGACTAACTATTTCAAACGTACATATAAAATTTTTAAATATTTTCATTTTCAACCAATTTTTAACTGTGATTTTTTTTTTATTAAGGCAATTATTATATTTTTCTGCACCAAGTGATATCTGAAACTGTTCTGATCAGCAAAGAAACCTCACATACTGCAATCCCATTAGTTCAATACTAAATTGCATTTAATATTGTTTTAAAAGCAGACTGTCTAGAAAACATTAAATGATTGTTTAAAATGTACTATTTTCATTTCTACTAAACATTTAACCAAGCTACAAAACATGAGCCGTGTGTCTAAAAACAAATGAACATTTTATTGTGCATATCCTCTTTCAGTAACTTGTTTTTGACAGTTTTTATTTGTTTAGTGGAGAGAAAAGTGGTGCACTTTTTCTAGGGTCGGTAATTTTAACTATTGTATTTCAGAAAAAGATCATGGGAGGAATCGATGCTCTGTGTGCACATCTGCCCGGACAGGCTGCCAAACTCTGCAAAGACGAGGTGGACAAGATGCTTCCATTGGCCATCACTTTTGTTACTGCTGTTGCAGTAAGTTGGAGACTGGAATCAGTTGTTGGTTTTTCAAAAACAAAGATCTAACTGGAAGTATATATCAAAAATAATCCATCTGTCCCTGCAGAAACCGTCAGAGGTCTGCAAGATGATTGGACTGTGTGGCTCTGATGAAGAGCGTGACAGGATGCTGAGCTACTTTGCTAACGAGGTTCTTCAGGCTGCTTTGAAAAGTGACCATGTCAGTACACAGTTACAGTAAAATGATATTTGAATATTTCCTGTCGCTAATACTTTTACTATCGAGGATTTCTGTGTCTGTTTATCAGGGGGAGCCGGCCACAACCTGCTCCTTCTGTATTTTCTTCTTCAAGACTTTGGAAGAGTTGCTGCCTAAAGAAAGGACTGAGGTGAGGCATGTTTTAAATAGCAGGAAAACGTCACACTTTAAATCAACGGAGGGAAGACACGCGAGTCACTTTTCTCATTTCCGACTGCAGGATGCCGTGATCAAACTGCTGGAAGAGATTTGCCACATCTTGCCGTCGACCTATCGCGACCAGTGCGAGGTCATTATTGGCAAGTACAGCAAAACGGTGCTGGATGCAATCTTGGGCTACGCCACGCCGCAGGCCATCTGTAACCTCATCCACCTGTGCAAAGGCCAAGAAGTTGTCGGTCAGTCGGCACATCCTTGTTTTTGGATGAGTGAACATTACAGATTTAAAATTCTGTTCTTCTAAATGTGCTTTACGATCCATGTCAGACGCAAAAGACTTAAAACATTGCTGCAGGTTTAGGTCACAACCTGGTTTTTACTTTATTTTTACTCAACAGAATAAGCGCACATTTTCATTTACCTGTCCATTTATTGAAATTCTTAAAATGTTTTTAACCTATGACAACTGGAAAAGTATACCATAAGCTCAGGTTTGGCCTACTCACAGAAATTTAGATAAATTCTTTAAAAATGTAGCTAAAAGCTACTTATTAAAACTGTTTAAAATCTCAAGAATGTCAATATAATAACCACTTTACTTATGAGACTAGAACTTTAAGGAATTATGAGTAGAAAATATAAAATAGGAGTATCAAGAATTTCTAGATTACTTACTAAATCATAGTTATTTTTACAAGTATGAAAGCACATTTGAGGAAAATGATTTAGACAAACTGTGAAGCCGACATGCAAATCAAAAATTCAAATATGGTTAAATGCAAAAAACAAAATTAATAAATGCAGAATTTTTTATGCATTGTGGTACAAAATAATAAATAAATCCACAAGAAAAGTAAAAAAAAAAATAATTAAAACACAACTTTCTAACCCTGATATTTAAAATTTTCCTTCAATTAGAATAATCTGTACTGAAAAATATTTAACAATATGAATCTGCATTGAATAGCTTTCCATGCTCATAAATAATAAAATACATAAAACACTAAAGTTTTTCTTCTGACCCCACAGACCCATGCACACTGACAGCATACAGATGCAAAGACGTCAGCACCGCCCTTAAATGTGGAGTAAGTCGATAATCTAAATGAAGCCTCCAGTTTAGCTTCCTGGTGTTAAACATACAATCTGTCCTCTGTATGCAGACTCTGTTCTACTGTCAGAAATTTGCCTGGAAGCCTCTGAGCTACAACACAATCTGAAACATTAAGGTGAGTAAACACCCAACGACAATAAAGTCAGAAAAAGACGGAACTGCAATAAGGCATATGTACTTATTTTTCTTTAACAGGGTGGAGAAGAAGAACTGGCGCTGTTCCTGTGAACAAGCCCTGCTCCAACTACAAATATTTTTCCCCTATATAATTTTGTATCTTACTGCATTTTATGATTGTTTTGCTTTATGATTACTCTGGCTGAGCTTAAAAAGAACAAAACAAAACAAAACAGAGCACTAAGAATAATCAGGACTGAAGAAATGCTGCAAAGATATGAAAGCTTCACTGGATGGAGGTTGAATTCTTCATATCCCAGTTACTCTGTAAACAAGATTAAACCTTCAGTCAGCTTATCAAGCTTCAATAGTTTATATCATGTTTTTTATTGTTTTTGATTTGGCTGGAATAAAATGATCCCAATGGTATTTCACTTATACACTTCACATTCCATCCCCCTCTGCAGGTGGAAACCAAGTTTCTGCAAACACCTGTAGCCCAAATATTCAGGCTTTTGTGCAAAAAATTTAAAGTAAATATGAACTTAAGTATGATAAGTCGCGTGTTCACAGAGAGCAGAAGTGACGCATTGACTTAGAATGGAAACTATTTCTAAAGGAAGTGATCACTTCAACCAAATCTTCCAAATACTCAGTTCTGCTTTCATGTTCTCCCTGGTATTTTCGCGTACATTTGGTCACCAGTTGAAGCA
Organism: Gambusia affinis; assembly: GCF_019740435.1. Taxonomy (NCBI): domain Eukaryota; kingdom Metazoa; phylum Chordata; class Actinopteri; order Cyprinodontiformes; family Poeciliidae; genus Gambusia; species Gambusia affinis. The sequence continues at coordinate 14,463,682 of NC_057884.1, read as the reverse complement.
CGTACCAAAACAAGTCAGACATGTGAATTTTTATTTGAGGAAAATCCAGACAGGAGAAGAGAGACATGAAGGTAACAAATTCATTTTAGGTTCATTCGCGGCAAATGAGAAAAGGCACTTAATACACAAAACACTGAATTTAACAAAAAGAAGGGGAACGGCTTTTTAAACTCCCAGCTGCAGACGATGTAAACAGGCTGGTTTCTCTGTACAACACCAACCAATTATTTGTCTGAGTCGTGGATGAGTTTGAGAAAGCAGACATGCCGTGAAATAAATAGTCAAGTAAAACCACCAGATAAGTGGACAGACAGTGAGCGATCTAAATCTCTATGTGGCGTTACGGTATCAAGATATATCGATTAAAAACCTCATCTTAAAGTTTATAGTTTCTCCAGCTGCCCCTCCCAATCCAGCTGCTGCACGCCACCAGCAAGATGGCTGACAGAAGATTCCTCAACACACCAGCAGTCGCTCTCAAGTTAAAGTTGGACTGGCTGAGGCACGTCTGTTAAACAATCAGATAATGATTAGTAGGAACCAAGCCATCTTCGGATATCGTCTGTTAAATACATTTAATTTTAAAAAAAGAGAAGAGCGGCAGAAAGGTATAAATTACCACGAACTAAAGCAGGTGTTTAGGTTATGTTTTGGTGTTTTATTATTTTGGCAGCAGTTATAATCAGGGTTTCCTGTTTAAAAATACTAAACAACCACAGTACTGAGCTGAAGACGCCAAAGGCAAATCTTAGCTTCGGTAGTTTTTAGAGAAACAGCGCCACCTAGATGAAAGCTGTGGACTGACAGCACTAGGATATAATACATATCCTGGTGATTTATATTTCAAGGTCAAAAGTTACAGAGAAAGACAACTAGCCAGGTATTCAGCTGATATCTGGGTGAAGCAGGTGGACGAGAGGGGCTATCTGGAAAAATCCAGCAGAGGAGATTAGATTTTATTTAAAGCTGGAAGCTCAAACATTCAAAGCCAAGCCTGTTCCACTTTTGGTACGCCCGAACACCGACTGTCGAAAAGGAAGAGGAATACATTCAATTCAGTACACCAACTGGGTCTCACATTGCAACAAACGTCACATAAAATAATCTGAGCACTGAGCCGATGCAACAATGGAGTGTTTGCCTTCAGGAATAAGGTGATCTTTGTGCCTTTATCTTAGTCAACATTGTGAACAAAGTTTGAAAAATCCTAAAGAGATTTAAGGATAGAAAATAAATACCTACATAATACAGAAACCACTGTGCAGCCCAACATTAACCACAAAACCATCAGCAGATTCTGACTTCTCTGTAAAACGTCAGAAGAAAAACAACAATGGCATGAAGAGGCTGCACACAACTACATAAATAAAGCAGTCTGATTTTCATTTGTAACAAAGTTGTAACATGACCTTTTGAACACCAAAGAGCACAAACTGGCTCATTTCTTCATCTGTACTGCAACAAGATGTAGGTTAAAGGTTCCTTCGAAACCCGTCTTTAAAAAAAATCTTAATTTTTAATACTAAATAGGTAAAAATTACAGTGCAGCAGGTGAAATAATTGTAACTTTTCCAACAGTTTGACAAAACCTAATTGGATGGTTTTCTGATGTACAAGTAAAACAAAGCAAAGAAGAGGAGGAGAGGATGGTAAGAGGTTTATCTGCAGGACGATGTGTGTGTGTGTGTGAGACGGGGACCAGAGTGCCTCAGTATTTCAGCTTCTTGGGAATCTCCCATGAGAACAAATCACGACCAAAGTGACCGTAGGAAGCCGTGCGCTGGTAGATGGGCTTCTTCAGATCGAGGTCCCTTAGAGAGAGAAACAAAAATTCATCATTCATTATGAAATTAAAGATGCATGAATAAGTCTCTGTCTTTCATTTCTATTTGCTAATTAGCAAAAATCACATCAGAATATCAGAAGCATCTCTTACTTTCTTTAGTTAGAGATTAATATTTACTAAGATGCGACTTCTGGGAAAGCCTGGATGCTGACGTCATGGTTACGTTTGTGTACGATTGATAAATTCACATTTGATTTAATTGGGAGGTCCAGCTGCGGATTTATTTTAAGGCAACACCTCAAGCCGGTCATAGAGATGCACAACTGGTTGAATTTGCTCAATACTTAAATCTTTAACGCACATCCACAGTATTTAAACCCCACTGAGAGGATATGCAGCAAAATGCTCAGAAATTGTCTGCATAATTCGACATTAATTGGAGCCGTCCTTTTCCTTGTCACTAGGAAACTCTTTGCAACACAAGGCCAAAGCAGGATATTAAATTTAGTTTTTTTCCGCCCTTTCAGTTCTACATACTTTTAATTAAAATGCATACCAATTGCAGCTAAAATAGACAATCTTTTATCCTTTAGATTCCATCTTGACCTCTTCAGTTCCCGCTTCTTGCTGTTTTACTCAATTATGTTGTAGAAACAAGGAAGAGTTGCACAAAAAGTTGTTCTTTCAGTGCCAAGCAGCAGGTCAGAGTTCAGCTAGTTTAATAAATGGAGCAATAGTTATAAAGCCAAAGTTTATGACTTTTTTACCTTTAATAAAAGCATTGAGTCAGTTTGTCATCTTTATTTGTAGAATTGCACAAAAATATCTTGCTTTGCTTAAAACAAAGAAACAAAAAAACATCACACTTTAGTTTTGTTTATGGAAGATTAGCAACTTCTTGCTTAAAAAACAAAACAAAAAAGAAACTAAATATTTAACTGAGCATTTTCACAACAGAGGTCACAGTTTACCTCACAATGACCCCTGGGCGGAGGTCAAAGTTCTTTCTCACGATGTCCAGCAGCTCTCTCTCACTCTTCTGAGAGGTCCCGTAATGGAAGATGGAGACAGACAGAGGATGGGAAACTCCAATAGCATAGGAAACCTAAAACGGCAGACAGATTTTAAACAACTTCATAATTTCTGAAAATATTAAATGTTTTAATAACGTTTCTGCTTCATTCACTTATTTTTATCCTCCGTTTCACAACCAGGCGAGACGTATTCTTACTTGGACCAAGACGCGTCTGCAGAGTCCAGCTTTAACCAGAGATTTGGCCACCCAGCGAGCGGCGTACGCCGCGGAGCGATCGACCTTTGTGTAGTCCTTTCCAGAAAACGCTCCACCTCCATGGGCTCCCCACCCACCATAGGTGTCCACTATGATCTTACGTCCAGTCAAACCCGCATCACTCTGCAGGAAAGATGGAGTACATTTACAGAAAATTATTATATTTTTACATCACACTTTAGTTTTGTTTAAAGCATAAATATGCTTTAAACTGATTTGTAAAGCCGTTCTCTCACCTGTGGACCTCCAATGACAAAACGGCCGCTGGGCTGCAGGTGGTAGACGGTGTCGTCGTCCAGGTAACCAGACGGGACCACGGCTTTCACCACCTGTTCCTTCAGGCTGTGACGCATCTCCTCCAAACTCACACACTCGTCGTGCTGCACAGAGATCACGATGGTGTGGACACGCAGCGGCACCACGGCTCCTCGGTCCTGTCGGTACTGAACGGTCACCTGGATGGAGAAGAAGAAGAACTCAGATTTCAGATAATTACAGACGTAAAATCTAAACAGAACCTGGTGGTGATTAAACTGTTTCTGCAAGTTATGAAGATAAACAAGAATTTACATGTTCTAATGGGTTTTACTGAACCTTATTTAGCTTTAGTCCATCAATAACTCTGATTCAAATAACAGTCTTAATACTAAATAAATCCTTTTATTCATTTGGATTATAAGAATTACTGTAAATCATAACATATTCCTAATAATGGACCCAAATTACAAAACTTTCATTCCTCATTGTTTAATACTTATTTGGTCTGTGTATACAAGTTATTGATTAATTGTAGAACATATTGTTTCACCATAAATACACTAAATACATTAGTTAACATTGATCCTGCAATTACACAACCATGCAAGGTGTATTCGTACTTAAACTTTCTAAATAAATTTAGGTGACCTTTCTGAAACTTATATAAAATTTTAAAAAACTCAAGATCAGGTATTGGATTATTAAAAAAAATAAGAATGTCTTTAAAATGTGTAATTCTACAGTAGTTTATTCATAGGAAGAGCCTAGCAGGCATAAAGTAACCACTAGATGGCAGTAATACCCGTTTTAAAATGAAAATATTTAAACTTAAAATTCTTCTCGCCCAACATTATAAAGTTTGGATGACATCTATCTACATTTTTTAAATGAATTATCTAATTGGCCTTTAAACTACAGTAAGTTTAAGAACAATAATAATAAATGTTAATTTTACGCTCATCTAACCTGAGTTTTAGAGTCGGGTCGGACCCACGGCAGCGTTCCATCCCGACGCAACTCGGCCATCTTGGCGTTGAGCTTGTGAGCCAAGACGATGGTGAGCGGCATGCACTCCTCCGTCTCATCCGTGGCATAACCAAACATGAGACCCTGTCAGACATGCAGTCATAGGATGAACGAGGTCAAACAAACCGATTTGTTGAACTGCTGACCGAACACAAACCTGATCGCCGGCTCCAACGTCCTCTTCTTTACGGTCGAGATAAACGCCCTGAGCAATGTCAGGAGACTGCTGCTCCAAAGCCACCAACACATTGCAAGTCTTATGGTCAAAACCTGTGAAAAAAAGGTTGTGACCTCAAAGGGAGAATCATTTCACCTGGCCAGAGGTGCCAGCAAAGGACCACAATACTTTGCCAGGTAATTAGCTAAAAATTTTCCATTGTTAATTTAAAAAGTTGTCACATTTTTTATGCCATTCTTTCCCAGTCTTAGATTTCTGGATTTTTTGGTAACACATTTTAGGAATCAGAGTATACATTTTACTCTGAACCTACTGCTAGTGATGTGGTATAGAGTCATTTTTCTGAAATAACTGATTCTTTGCTTCACCTCCATTTCTAAATCTTAAACTCTTAGTCAAATAAGATCTGGAGAATCAGACTTCCTAAAAAAAGATTTTTCCTTTGGCACTTTAGACAAAGACTTTAGACAGTTCAACATGTCTAGAGCGAAAACAGAGAGAGAAAAAGACTGTTTTCAATTTATTCAACAACAACAAAAATATACTCAGAGCCCCTATCGTCCTGATGTCCATTATTCTGCAGAACGTCAGACTGTCCTGTGCAATATCACACAGGCCAAATTAATGTCATTTTCTGGGTGTTCACTGCAGAGCTGGTCAAAGACAGATCCATTTTCCCCTCGAAGACCTCAATGCAGCACAGTCCAAGTCTGCCTTCACTCTGAAAGATCCCAGAGTCCAAAAGCTTCAGTGTATAAAGCCCCAACGATGTTTTGACTTCAGAATCCCAAAGTTTCTCTCCAGTAACCTGCTTCTAGATTTTGGACATAACTCAGACACGCCTTGGGAAAACAAATCAGCTTCACCTTTTGAAGACGAAATCTGTTCAATCCAGAAAACCAATGCTCATGTGAGTAATTACTCATGAGAGCTGCAGTCGTGGAAAATCTCCTTACTGGAACGTAAGGAGATTTCGTGGTACTTAATGTTCGACTAAATTCTAAAACAATTATTTCCTAACACTGTTAGATTGATAATGTAACAGCTAAAAGTTTTGCTTTGCATAATTCTGTCTGAACTAAAAAATAAATAAAAAAACCAAAAGCTTTACAAATGTATTATTTTCCTTGTAAGACCACAAAGATAAACTTGTACAGCTTTGGTATATTACACAAACAGCTTCTCATTTTAAATCAGAGAATAATCATGAATCAGAAATGCATTGAATTTATCACAAGGTCTTGCACTAGATGGGTTCAATACCTAAAAGTTAGGGAAAAAAAATTCTTTTTTTAGATTAGGTTTGAGCATATTTTCCATCTTCAATTTTAAGCAATTACTTTAAAATATATTTAAGGAAAAGAACCCAGTTCTAAAATGTATTAAGTAGGTTAATGTCTCTCTCTCTGTGCTGTGTAGTTCAGTGAAAACACTAAAGGAAGAGGTCTGCCAGTTCGAGATTATTGGCTAGTTTGTAAAAGAGAGAAAAAACAAATCCATATTTGCTTACCATCACCATGTTTATCTCTTTTCCAACTATTTTTTTTAAATTAGCAGTATTGAACTGGGTCTGAACCAGCTTTCGTCCTCTACAAGCGTACCTTTGGAGGAGTCGTCATAGCCGATGTCTTTGATCGTCTCCCTGACGACCTTCTGATAGTCAACAGTGGCTCTGGAGGTGATCTCCCCCGCAAGCAGGATCATCCCCGTCTTAGCTACAGTCTCTGGGGACAAACAGAAAACATTTAGTGTGCCACATCTAGATCTAAATCAGTGTGCAACAATGTTTAAGCACCAACTCGTGTTATACTCTGTTGCCTTCAACGTTGAACAAAACCGTGTGACAATGAAACATTTTCAGTCCTATTCAGATGAAGATGAGGAAAAGCTCTCAACCTCAAACAGAGCAATATTCACTTTATTCATCTGGTCCATTAAGGACCACCATGCTCAAACCTGAAAGCTTTTACAGCTTTCATCATCTGCCTCCCTGGTGTATTCAGCTACAAAGCAAACAATCATTTTCAACCAGAAAAACAAAGGGGACCTTTAAGCTATAATTGAGTGTGGGTAGAATGGGCCAATATTTTTTTTAAAGATGAATGTTATTTCTGCCAATTAATCCCACGAAAACATCTCAAGCTTAATTCTCCACTGATCTAAGAGTAAGTTTGAACTCTTAGATCAGCGGCGTTCAAACTTACAGCTCAGTGGAGCTGCAGTTCTTTGTAAAGAGGGCCAATTATTCAATAGTCTATATATATATATATATGTAAACTAAAAGAGCTGGTTTTGGCAAAAATTTAAAGATTTTTTTTGGTCTAGAAAAAGATGGGTTTCAAAATCCTTTCGAATTTAATCTCACTAATCAGCAGGCACAGCCCCATCACCTAGCAACCCCAGCAGAGTTCCTGCACATTTGGTCAGCTGGATTTACTGCATGTGCTGTACAATGGCTGCTGGAATAAACAAGTGTTTTGTTGTTGACTTCCAATCCAGAAACCACCTTATGCATTCTTGTTAGTTGTGCAGGAGACTCTACTTCTGCTTTTCAAAGATGTACAGTTGTATAACTGTGATTCTGTTTGCAGCCAGTTTCACATGTAAACGCCGAGTTGGGGGGAGCGTGGCCAGCAGCAGCTTATTTGGATTTAAAGCGAAAAGAGGCCCTAAAACAATTAACAGGCAGAATTTATAAGACTAAAATCCCATTATACAAGAATGATTTTGTGCAAAAAAAAAAAAAAAATGAAATGAATGTGTTTTCTATCCATATTAACCTGTTCAAGAAAATGTAATAGTTCATCCTTAAAGAACAACCTTTATGGTTACTCACCACATGCTACTTTGGCGTCAGGGTCTTGTCTCAGGTGAGCGTCCAGCACGGCATCACTAATCTGGTCACAAATCTTATCTGTGGAGGAACAACGTAAAAGGAAAAGCATAAGAACATTTGCAGGAAATGGAAAGTCTCAGCTCAATGTTTTCTGTAATAACACCTTAATTCGTCTTAATGCTTTAGTCTGTTGAGGAGAGCGACCCTCTGTCTTAATCTTTATTAAACTATTAATGAATCAAACCATTTTAATGGGGCAGATCGATTTAATTACTTACATATAAATCAGATGAGCCTTATGTAAGCATTAACCGTTTTCCAGTAAACCTCAGCATCCATCGCAATAACAGCATGTGTTCTTACATGACGCAGCAGTCCCTTATCAGTGTGTTTACCTACAAAAGCGTCAGCTGGTGGCAGTAGTCTGTGGCTGTTATGCTGTGTACTTTCTGCTTTTAGACAATATAATGCAGTTATCTATAATCCACTAGTCATATACTTCAAGAAAATATGGTTATGCGACTCCAATAAATGTTATCTACCAGCAGAAAGGTCCCTTGGGCCTATTTTTATTTGATCTGTCATCTTACATAAAAGTCAACTGGTCCAAACAAAGAACAGAACCACAAGAAATGGAAAGGTTTCATGCAAAACTCACAGAATATACAATTAAAAGTGAAATGTTCAGTGGTTATTCAGCTATAAAAGAATTTAAACTTTAGGCAGATATATGAAACGGCAAAGCATGGATACAAAATGAACCTACAGATTAGCAAAGGAATGAGCTAATCCAGCCTGAACCATCTCATCTCTAGATCCATTCAGATCTGTGTGACACCAACCATTGCATTGTGTAAAATTGAAAACATTTCAAAGATTTATTTTTGGTGGCAAATTTAAGCTGAAAGAATCCAAATATGCTTGGATGTGTTGCAGGTAATTTTACCCAATATTCATAAATGTAAAGTCAATGTTGCATATAAAAATATCCACTGATTTGGATTCTTTACACCCACAGATGGGCAGATAGTCTGTCCAGTACTTAGAAGTAGAGATAAGCCTATTATCCTTAGCAGTAGAGCTGGTGTGTTTTAAAAGAGGAAGACCGACACCTGCAACAGGTTTATAGTTTCAAGATCATCATTAATTTACCATCACTGCAATAATGGAGTGTGTAATATATTGGCCATTTTATTCCAAATATAAAGATGTTCGAAAAACAATAATAATTTAGACTGTTGAATGTACTTTAATGACCGATCAGAAGCAGAAAAATTAGAAAAATATGGATTTATCTTTGACATTTCCTCCAGAATATAACCAAATATTATTGTAATCAAATGATTTCCAATAATTGTGCAATGTTATAAAATAGTATTTTTCCATTTTCAGATTTAGAAAAATGACTGAACAAATAAAACTATGTTTATGAATCTGTATTTAGGGTAAAAGAAGTGGTGAGCAATGAACACAATTTCAATAATTTTTCAAGAAACAAAAAAAATATACATAATGATAAAGGTGGGTCAACAGATAGGAGTCACCAACATATACAAATCTTTACAAGATGAAGATATTTTATACACTAGTGTGAACCAGTTTTATCCAAACATATTTGCACTTTTAAAAATGTATTTTATTAGTATAGAATGTTTTACTTATTCTAAGCAATAAATAAGTTCTTTGTTTGTACTGAAACAGATACTAGCTTTGAAACTAGCCCGATTTGAAGCCGAATGGTAACATTTATGAAAACTAACAGAAAAAAAAATATTACATTTAGTTATTCCCGTCATTTCACTGAACTCAAAGTCAAGGTGCTCGGTCCATGGTTTATAGATGTTGGCCTGGATCTAATCAAAGTTGGATGAAACATTTTGAAGTCATGAAACAACTCTTATTCATGTGCCAAAAACAGACTGAAGAAAAGATGTGATTGACAAGCACCACAAGTCCTGACACATGTTAGCTTCAGCACCTAGCCACAGTGTTGCTACAGCACAAACCGGAGCCCCAATCGGTCTAAAAATACAGATTCCCAGCATAAAAATGTTACAAATCTTTCTTAAAGAACACTGTGTGAAACTCAGCACAGTGAGAGTTGCCTAATAGTTTAGCTTTTAGCTGGATGAAACAATGTAGCGGCTCACAAAGCCAGCTGTATCTAATTTTCTGCTCAAACACACATTTTAATCACAATTTTTGTTTAACCCGTTCATTTTTGCTTTAACTTTAATGCAAATTCAGACTTTTAATACATTGTTTTGCGCATAAAACAACTAGCACATAGAGTTTGACAATAATCCGGGGCAGACAAGCTCACAACAATCAGCCACATGACCTTGTTTGTGAAGCTAACAGGATGCTAGGCTAATTATTTGGGTCAGTAAAATGGACGGCGCTTTGCACAGACATTAAAACTTACCAGGGTGACCTTCTCCGACTGACTCAGAGGTGAAGAGGAAGCAGTCTTCATCATGGAGAGAGTCGCTGTAAAAGCCGTTCAGGTGGCCGTTCATTTTGTTTAAGCTAACGCAGGCTAGCAGCAGAGTCCCGTTTGCAGATTGGGGTTGGGGGAGACTGTAAAACCAAAAGCAGCCTTCACCTGGGTTTATTACCGACACACAACCAAGGCTGCAGCCAGCTGAGTGGACGATAATGGAACAGGGAGCTGTCTTTATTGGACTCCCACAGTCCACTGCTTACAGCCAACTGATGCAGAGCCCCGGCTGGACCATGTGGTGCTGAGGGGCGTGTTCCGACTCCAGCAAAACAAATATATCCATGAGGAGAGAAGGTACTGCATGCAGAGTTACTGGTTCTGATTAAGGGTTATACTTAGAACTTTCTCCTTTTTTTAAAAAATGGAAGAGAATAGGGTTAATCGAGAAAACATTACAAAATAAAAGTGGAACAGTGAATAGCTACGTTTTAAGTAGAAGATGTTTATATGTCAAAAAGTTGAGCACATCTATTTCAGAACGGATGTTGCTGTTTAGGGAAGCATCACCCTGCAAAAACACACATGGTTATTGTACTATCAGGAGAGCAAATTAAATAATTTTGATTAGTTATTGTTTATTTGTTCACATTTTACTTGCACAATCAAACAACATTCTGTCCTGGAAGGAAAACATTGGGTGTCAGAAACCAGCTCTGAGGAGCAGGGGTTGTGTTCACAAAGATGCTAAGAACAATAAGAGCATTGGTTTGGGATTACAATTGAAGACTGAGGTGACACAATGCTCTGTGTGTCAATAGCACGCTGAAACTAAACGTTTGCACAGATCAAGTTGTGTAGAGCTAAAATCATCACGTTTTGGACACTTTAATGAATAAGTTAAGCTTACACTACTCTGACTCACACAGACACGTCCTGTCTTAGATGTGAACTATAATACCATCAATACTGGTTCAGAGTCCTTATTTTGATACCAAGCATGGATCCATATTGCTTTCAGTGATAGCTGGTCATTTCTGTTGCAGGTTTAGCCAGACTTTGGTTTTACATTCATCACTCCTGAGTTCATGAGAACATTTAGAGAGTTTGCTCACATTCTTCACTCAAAGATATACATACAGCACAGAGTCGTATGAGATGATGATTCTCTAACAGGAAACTGCAACGCTGCAACGTGGAATGTTTGCAAACTACATGAGAGTTGATAAAGGTGCAGCTTCTCTGAGATTGCCTCAGGTCAGATCATAATAGTGTGGATGTCATTTTTCCTATTTTACCTCTTTATAGTCTTTCGTTTGTCTGTTTCGACTTGCTTCCCAATCTGTTTGACCCCTGTGGGGCTGACCTGAGCTGGACTGTGTTCACCTAAGATGGCTACAATCAGGGCCTCCGGCGCTGTCACCCCGCTGCCCGGAGACACGGGGCTGCGAGGGCTGAGGGGGCTGATGGTGGGGGATGGCACAGTGTCGGGGGAGACCAAGCGATCCTTCTTAGCAGCAGAGCATGGTGAGCGGCTTCGTGATTGGCTCTCCTTGGAGCGAGGACACAGGCTGAGGCCCTGCAAGGCAGGGAGAGGATTGGAGGACATCGCGGGGACAGCTGGGCTGCGACTACGGCGATGACGGTGATGCCTTTTGCCAGTTTTTGGGCTTGGACTACGGGAGTTTGGAGCCAGCAGAACCATGGTGCTGTCATCTTCAGAGCTGACATTGGAGCTGTCAGAGCGGCACACAGTGGGGCTGACAACAGGCATCCTGATCTGTGGAGGGTGGAGGATGGAGGAGAAGGTTATTGTTAAAGGAAGTAAAGGTTTTAATCTCCTTGAATTTTGTCGCAATTTGTTTCAACCACAAACTTCAATGTATTTTATGTGAACTTATGTCAGAAATTCAAAAGGTAGTTCTTAATTGTGAAGTGTAAAGGAAATTATACAGTCTTTTCAACATTTTTCACAAAGAAAAGAAATGTAGTATGCATGTATATTGGGCACTATCACCTGCAAGTAGAGTTTCAGGGCACGACAAGCTTTACTCATCTCTAGACTAAAACAATCTGTCAGTTCTTTCCAAAATAGCTTAAGCTTTCAGCAGTCAGTTTGCATGGAAAGTGTCTGTAAATGCCATTTTTAAAGTCTTGCCAATATTTGATTTATATCTTGCTTTTGACTGAGATATTTTAACAAGAATAAGTTTTGATCTGAAGAAGAGCTACAAAATATATTGAATGAAATCATCAATACCAGTATATGCAACATCACAAGTTTGGATTCAATTTCTGGTTGTAGCATTTCAGGGTCTGTCTGGCAATGATCTTTGTGGCCATGCAGACTGGCTTTCGTTTTCATCTCAAGTACATATTAATGACTGAGATGCTAAATCTCGAGGAGAGAGGAAAGACCACTGTCTTTGAACATTAAAAATACTTAAAACTTTGATTTGGTAAACAAGATGAATCAATAAAACTAATTCAGTTATGCTTATGGTAGTTTTGTCAATAAAATACTGCGTCTTATAGATTTTCTTTTATAATAAAAAATTGAATTGTGCACTGCATACCTCGTAACAGTAATTTTATGTGATAAAACTTTGCTACCTGAACTGGCGAAGACAAACTGACGATGCTGTTCATGATATTGCTGAAGTAACCCAGGATGTATTCACAGTCATCTCTCGGCAGATCCTCTTCTGAGAACGACACCTATGAAAATGACCCCAGTCAGCTCTGAGTCAACTTTAGCTTTTAAAGGAAGTTAACAAACCTCAACAAACCTGTGTGGCATGCTCTCCTTTGGCCCAGACGTACGCCTGATAATCCTTGTGATGCCTGAATCTCACCTGTTCAGTGAGAAATGTGTTGGCAATGCTTGGAAGAAAAGTGTAAGTGTTTGATATCAGAGTTTCTCTATGACCTACTTTGTATATTGCCACCCAGTCCCAAGAACTGCGCTGATATGTTGAAGCAACAGTGAATCTGACTGTGGCGTCTGATGCTTTGCACCACTCCTTATTTACCTGCAGCTCCACCAGAGGTAGATCCACCCTGAATGGAAACTATAATTCGAAGATTAAATACATAAACAATAATCGCAAAAATGTCTTAGTTCAAATAGTATTGAAAAGATATGTGGCCTCACCTGCAGGGAGAACAATGAGGAAACAGGCTTGTGGTCACTGATGGTGAAGCCCATGTGACTTTGATACTTGTGCTGTATCACTTTAGTGGCTCCGCCCAACCAGGAAGTCAGACCCCGCTGCAAAGATGCATTGTGGGTAGGAACGGGGGAACCGGTGCGACGAAGGCGCCACAGGATACGGTCTGTCCAGGCGGGTTTTCTCTTCTTAGCACTGATGTATTTAAATGTTTTACAGGGAAGGAGATGAATCAAAATCAGTCTTTATTTAGGATTTCAAAGTGGATAAGTAATTTTCAAAGATTTTTTTCTGAAGCAAAAAAAACAAAAAAACAAGAGGAATTTACATATATGGATGGGAGAATCAAAACTATTTTAGGCAAATAAGGGATTGCTTTCTTTACAAAAATGTGATGTAAATTTGAACTCTAATAAAATTTCGACTGATTATGTGTAGAAAAGACTTGCACAATCACTAAATGACTCTAAACGTTGACAGAATATAAAGTGTTCTGCCAAAGTTTAGAGAAATAAGATCGCTGACATCTGTTGGCACCAGAGTAACAATGCTGGTCAGAATTGGAGCAGGAATTGCAACATCTACCTGAAAAATTACAGTTTTTGTCTAAAGTCAAGTCTCTACTTCTTGTAATGAGTTACAGGCAGACTGGATATTGCTCTTTTAAATTTCTATGTATGTTGCTGGTTTGCTAAGTCTTCAAGCTAGTGATCTAAGATATATTTTTTTATTTATTCCTTCTCATTGGATACATTTGCCTACATATCTTCACATGGTAAACTCAAAATCAACCTCATTAAGAGATTTTTCTGAAATCTCTAAATGAGATAATAAAAAAAAAAAATCTTATTAAGGGTTTATTTTGGATAAAGAGACTCTGTACGAGCCGACCTGGTGTCATATGTATGGGTTCCCACATCAAACTTATATGTAGGAGGAAACTTGAGCGGTCCCTCCATGAAGCCCTCCAGGATGGCCTCTGTGATTTTAGCCATGTTGAGCTGGAGAAAAAAAACAGAAAAGGAGAATGGCAGACCTTCTATTTCCTTTAATTAGATCCACAGCTCCCTCTGCTGGCTGCAATCAACAGACAACCCATCCAGAAGAATCCATGCTTCTGTTTTTAAATTATGAAGTTACTTCACCTGATCCCGTTCCCATAGAAGAGGCAGCTTGCTGCTTTCAATGGCACATTTCACCACATGGATGTCATAGTCTTCAATACGGAAATTTAGGTCCCCAAACCAAAACACAACACTGCAAACACAAAATATAGTCTTGAAACACCTCTGCATCACAGATAATGGTATTATATTATTATGTAATATATTAATTTTACTAAAGTATGTGATGGTTTAACTGCAGACGAAGAAAATGTAAGTTTAACTGAGTGATAATAAGTGGCTTGCTAAATGTATGAACTGCTCTGAATAGCCAGGCAGGGTAGTGAATTATTTTTTATTATTCATTACACATGATTTCATTAAGCCACCCTGGACATTTATTCCTTTGAGTTTAATTATTCTGAAGCCTAAATCTCCCTTGAGTTGTTTATTATGTGTGTAGCTACAGCATGTGGGAGAGTTGGCTGCAATATAACTGTGTGTAGGTGAGAGGAAAACAAAACTGACAAAACAATGATTCACAGCAACTTCACTTTGTAGAAACATTAAAGTCACTGCAAACTCATTTTAAAAGTAGCACTTTAAGTGGTTTTAAATGCTTTTAATGCGGGTAGACTTTTGTTTTCACTGTTGTTTTTTGGTAACACTAAGCAAAAATAAAGTAATGAGAAATGCTTAGCACCCTACTTCACTAATACCAGATCTGTAATTGATCTTTTTTAAATAATATTGAACTATTAAATGTACTGTTTAAGTATTATTAGTAATTTCTGTTTTTTGACCATTTTTTTAGCTAATCTATTTTACTCAGGTATGAGCAGCTTAACAACTCTGATTACTTTTCTCTTTTTTTAACCAACAATTGCAATTACTTTTGTTTTGGAAATGTTTCTACTGGATGTGGATTTTTTTTGATCCACATAATAAATGGATTGGCATTCTTTATCATATTTAGCGGAGATCACTTCACTTGGCATTTATCCTTCCACTGACCTGATTTTTAATCCTTCAATCCTCGATCATCCAGCTCAAAGTCAGGTTTCTGATACCTTGTTTGGACACCTGCTTATTATTACATACAACTTGTGTCAGACCAAAACCTGATCTTTTTTTAAAATTTTTTTATTTTTATTTTAAAACATTTCTCCAAATGGAATGTAGGTTGTTCTTGAAAGTTCTTGTCAGGAAACTAAGTAATTTAAATGAACTACCAATTTAGCCATAGATGAAAGGTCAAATATATAGTTAATGATTGAAACTGAATGCTGTGTAATTATTCCACCTGAATAAGCATGACTTATAAGTAAAATCACCCACTCATGGTCCAGGACACCAGTGGCAGTCCCGCCTTCGAACTGCTGCTGCTGAAGGATGCTTTCAAAGTCTTCCATCCGCTGCTCCAAGTTCCTCATGTGAGCCGGCAGGTGACAGTTCAGAAAACACACTGGGTGGCCGAACACCGTCATTCTTGCACTCACTCCACCTTTATTTCCCTTTAAAATAACAAGAAAGTGTATTTTAATAGAGACCTAAAGGACTACCAGAGTACATCAACCAGATCTGTGCTGGGGGACAAAGTGTTTCTATTTTTTATTCTTCATTTCACATCAAGCCACAGCATCAGAGAGCCAGACAGCCTGCTGCTGCACTGACCTCAAAGAGAAGGTGACTGCACCAGCAGCAGCAGCCAGCGGGGGATGCTGACATCAACATGCACGGGAAGGTCACACACTGACATATTCACCCACACGTGCATGCAGCTGCCAGCAGGATGGAGCACAGGCCCGACTTCTGTGTGCAAACTAACTCTAACCCCAAACCAGTTTGCACAGGGTCGAGGTGACACATCGGCGTTCATACCCAGTATCCCCCGAGTCCCGTCCGTGTACTCTGGGTCTGCACACCTCTGAGGAATGGAAGATGGCAGATTTTGGAAAAAACAAGCAGAAGCACTCCTTGCATTCGCTGCGATGCCACCTGGACAGATGAGGAAGGTGACAAAATACTCCATCACATTTTTACAACCAGACAAAGAAGGATGTGGAGAATGATAGATGCACGTACTAAAACATATCCAAAGGGACTGAGTGTGTCCATGCAAAGCTCACTCCACTGGTCTGAAAAAAGAACATCTTTCAGCCTCTTGTTTATCATTGAGTTAACCTCCTGGAGTCTGGATGATGACAGAAGCAAGAAAATGTATAAAACAACCAAAAACCAAACTTTCATTTTTTTAAAAGAAGGACAGCGACTGTAGGGGGAGAAAACCACAGATGACTGAGTGGGCATCTACTGCTGTCGCTCTGGCACTGCTGAGTCGTCCACAAATACTCGCTTACCCGATGATAAACATGTCAATGCTCCCATCTGAAACATTTGGTCCGAACAGAGAAGTGATGTCATCTGGTGGGACAGCTGATCCCACGTTCCATGTGACGATGTACACCCTGGCAAGCGGACAAGAGCAAAGGGAACGCCGCATTAGACTCAAATTCTTTTGTGTAGGTGAAAATGGGATATGAGCTGCAATGTAATCCTCAGAGGAAACGCTTCCATTGGGGCTTCTGCATAAGGTAAAAAAAAAAACAAAAAAAACCCCACACAATTAAGCACCTCAGCGAACATCATTGATGACTAAGTGCTAAGCATGTCTGTGTGTGTATGAGTATCCACATGGCTGAGTACAAGCAGAGTCAGAAAAAAATGGATTGAGCTGAATATTTAATAAAATTGAACAGACGGGTGGCTGAATAAGCTCACACTTACCGTAAATGTCAAATTCAGGACATATAATTCTGTTGGCTTTCTCGAATGGTAATTCAAAATGTTCTGTTATTAAAAGAGTACAACAAAGATGAAAATTCCCACTGGCAAACAAAAATCCAGAGATAAATTAAATTTGCTTGAAAACTAAATTGCAGAAATACACACAGCATTTTTTTTTTAAATGTCACGTTAAAATCACAAACTTAAAATTTAGTTTATTGGGATTTTATGTGACAGACCAAGACAAAGTAACGTGCAAATGTGAAGTGGAACGGAAAAAATATAGTTTTCTTTCTTTAATTTGTAGCAAATAAAAACCTGAATGGCGTGGCATGCATTTTTATTCACCCCCTTTTAACCCTAAATAAAATCCAGCGCAAGTTAAAAAATGCATTCGGAAACCACCAAATTATCAAATGGACTCCACATTTTTGTAATGTAATCTCACTGTGAATTCATCTGTTCTGTGAAGGCAGAGGATCACAGCAGGCAGGTCAGGAATCAAGACACTGAGAAGTTGGAAGTAGGTTTAGGTTATGAAACAACATCCCACGCTTTAATCAACACAGAGAGGCTTGTTCAGCCTATCTGGAAAAAATAGAATTAAAATAAATATATATAAGGCAAAAATGATGACCATTAGTTAGTCTGTTGTGAAAATTTTAAACAGATTTTGCACAAAAACACAACAAATTGGCTAAAGAAGCCCTTTCTGTGACTCAATATTTCAAAACACTCTTACGTTCTATTGCATTTAAGTAATTAAAACCCCTGATTTGAACTAATACGGCCAGGCTAAAGTAATAAATTTGCACTCAAGTTTAAATAAAGTTAAAATCCGACTGATTCGGCTCTTATACTCTTAATATCTTATAGATATATGAAAAATATATAAAAAACTACTTTATCTATAAAGACAGGTCATATACAGCAAATTACTTTAGTTGTGTTTAGTTTGTTTTGCTCATTTTAGCACAATAAGGAGAAATTATATATACAGTATCTGTAATTGTAAGCACGGGATTTAATATTTTTTAACAAAGAAATTGTTTACACTTATTTTTTAAATAATTTTAATTAATATTTTTATGGTATTTTGTTTTTTGTTGATCTGAAAGGACTGTTCACAACAGAAAAAGTTTCTTATTTCACACGTAAAGAAATCCTGCAGGTGTAAAATCTGTGTTTGTCTCAGCATCGGGACCATTCTGTCTAAAGCCCGACAACATTTACTGCTGGTGTAAACGAGCTGCTGAGAGTTTAAACAGTTTTTTCAAGCGGTCTTTGTTTATGAGCAAGGACTTCAGCTAAAGTGCCTGTGGGAAATCAGCCAAGCGGCTGTGACTGTGTCGGATCCCCATGGAGGACCACGCGTCAGTTTTCCTTCCAGACGATCTTTGCGGGACGGCACCTGCTGCAAGGATCAGGAAAAACAATGGAAATGACTCAGCATGAGTGTTGCTGGTCTTACCTGAAGTCATTGTTCTCTCCTACTGGCCCCTCAGTCTGAGTCTGGCTCTGAGTTGCGCTCCCAGGTGAGGCGGTCCTCTGGGGCTGAGGCTTCAGACTGCGTTTGTGACTCATGCTTGGGGTCAGGTTGGGGCTAAGAGTTGGTTTAAGGTAAGGCTGCGGGCTCTGAGGGTTGCTCAGAAGGAACGACGGCTCTGACGAGGAATGCGACATGGCGTTACCGCTGTGAGGAGCCGGAATGCAAACAGGGATCAAATCTATTTCCTTAGACGACTCCAGTGGGACTTTGGCTGGCTTTGAGGCTGTTCTAGTTCCAAGAGCAGTCGGTCTGGGCCGACTTATGCTTGACAGTGGAGGAGTAAGTCGATCCTCCCCAGACTGCACCCGGCCTGTCCCTTTGGTAGGCGCCTGTCTGAGCTCCGGTCCTAACTGTGTTTTGAGCCCCTCCGATGGATTGAGTAGACATGGCTCCGGGACTGCAGGCTGTGGAGATAAAGCTGGACTCGCTCTGATCACTGCGCACGGTCCAGGCAGCATGCTGGGACCACCAGGGTCTGAGCCGAGCTGTTTCTGTGGAAGGCGATCCATCAGCCTGCAAAAGGATGCACGGAGCAGTTCTCAAAAAAAAGCCATGCATTGAAAAGAATGTTAGTCTTTAAGTTCCTGCTGTTAGTGTCTTGGAAAATTATTATATCAAGATCAATTTTTAAATCAAGTTGTCAAACTCAAGGTCCGGGGGCCAAGTCTGGCCCGCCATTACTTTTTTGTGATCCGCTATAGTCAAAAGGGACACGTTAATATAACTTTTAAGGTGACAGTTATGTGTGTAAATAATATTTTATCAATGAAATCAAAGCAGTTTTCACCTGTATATTGCAAAATTACATCAATATGGAAAGATCCATCCATTTTCTGTTCACCCTTGTCCCTAATGGGGTCAGGAGGGTTGCTGGTTCGTATCTCCAGCTACGTTCTGGGCAAGAGGCGGGGTTCACCCTGGACAGGTCACCAGTCTGTTGCAGGGCAACACCCACACATGTACAGGAAGAACATGCAAACTCCATGCAGAAAGACCCCGGGCCGGGAATCGAACCCAGGACCTTCTTGCTGCAAGGCAACAGCTCTACCAACTGTGCCACTGTGCAGCCCATAATATGTAAAGATGTTAAATATAATTTAACTTTAAGAGTTACTTACTGAGGCTATTCATTCATGTTTTAATGGTTTCTTAAGTGCTTTAATAAAAAAATTCTGCCACAACCTAGAAGAACTTCATAATCCTGATATGGTCCAAAATGAAAATGAGTTTGACACCCCTGGACCAGAAGTAGTGCATGATCACAAAGTGGAAGTGGAAATTAAATGATGCATTGTTTTAAAATGATTTCACAAAAACAAATCCAAAATGGTTCACTGTGCAGACATGTTCACAAACTCTTGGGTTGTTACTTTAAAGAACTGGAATTTACTGCAATTAAACCTGCAAAATTAAACCAGCTTTATCCATCAACAGACTTGATGTTTGTTCATGTTTTAACAAACCTCTGAGGCCTTCGCAGAGCAGTTAGGTTTATTCTGATATATACCAAAAAACAAACAAACAAACAAACAAACTGTTTATTAAATTGGCTGTACTGGATGTTATCTAAGCAAAGAATAAAAGAGCATATTTAAAATACATGGAAAGTTACTGCAATAAGACAAAATGTGATGTCCAAGAGTTTAGGAGATATAAATTTTGTGAATTTATTTCACAAAATAAATTCACAATTTATTTTATGAAAAATAAATTGCATCATATTCTATGCTCTGTCAATGGATTACTGACCATATCACTGTATAACTGGGCTGTAGCCAACTTTTTAAAAATTGTTTCTTACCTATTTAACTAAATTTCCTAGTGATGCTCATTAATCCCTGACCCCTTCATTGATGGAGTGTATAACGTTTCTGATTGCATAAGTGAAAGTTGCATCATGACACACAGCTGTGCTGCTGATAATAGTCCACTTCAAAGCATGTCAGACAGGCAGGTCACAAGGAAGAGGATGGATTACATTAAAGGAGGGCAGCAGGCCTACCTCCATTTTACTGTCTGTGAGCCCAACACCGAAATCATACACCTCTCCTTCAATTATTCAACATATGCAAATGTGTCTCTCCGTCAAACAGAGAAACTCAGCTCTAAAATCGCAGAATGAGTTAATAGTGATCAGACACGTTTGGATTCACTTTCAAAGTCAAAACTTTCACGGCCAGCATGAAGTCGGCCTTATTTAATATTCTAACCCCTTGAGTCTGCAGGTCTGGACAGCAGGTTTATGTTACAAGATGACGGAAACGTGAGACAACATAAACAGGAACAGTAAACAGTGGGAATGAAATCAAATCTTACCTTTTGTGCGTATTTTTAAGTCCAAGGTGAACCACAAGGGTGATATCATGAAGGAACTGAAAATAACAACATGAATCTCGGTTTTCTCCCGTAGCACACACCGACCAATGACACCAGACTGTCACCAAGAAACCGGGATCGATTAATGGACCGGAGGCAGCCCGCAGCAGGTCGAACCTGTCGGTTCCGTGGATAGCCGACGTCTCGTCACGGCGCAGTCAGGAACAGAGAGCCGTCATGCGTCGTGCGCCCGAACCTTTGCATGTTGATAATTTGTGCTACACTAATAAAACAAATTACAAAAACAAAACTCTGAATCCACACTGCATCACCTTGATCCTGCATGCTGTCTGAGTGCAGCGCAGTTGCTCGCAGCATCACGGCTGTACCTCCACCTCACCGACCCGGCTGCACCTCTCCATCCTCCCTCCCTCCCTCCACGGCTGCTGGGGGCGGGCAGAACATGGCAGAGAAATTTAAAGCTGCCAAAGTACAGCCGGACAGAAATAACGGCGCATCTGTCCTGCGGGTGACGCATTAATCCGATAACTGTACGTCACTGATAGGCTGCATCGATCAACATATCAATAAACTATGATTACTTGCTTCGGATGTAGTAGTATGAACTTCTATATACCAAGCTAATGTATTTAAACGAGCACTTTTGATCAACAATCTACAACATAAAACAAAATCTGTTGTATTCCTGTATGTTGGTTGGCAATATATTGATCACCATTATGTTCAAATCACAAGGGCAACTTATGCTGTTGGGGGTTGTTGTTCAGACTCCCCAAATGACAATTTAATACTTCTGCGCTGATAATCTATAAGACTGTGCAAACATCCGTCATGTTTAATTCAAAATGTTTAAAATATAAATGAAGAACAGAGGGAGTGAAGGCAAAAATTGCATTTATATAAGTTAATTATCAATATTATGTAGAAATATCTCTGCACATGCATGAAATGGGTTGATAAATTGGAGTGGGATCAGGATTTTTTTTATTAGTAGCGCACCATATGGATGTATTCAGATTGTAATGAGCATGTAATGATTCCAGTTTTCTAATTTTTTATATTCTCCAGCTAGAATACTTTGGTTATGTTACATTTCATCTGCAATCCAATGCACAAAATATTTTTAATGAAACAAAGTGTCTGACTTTTTGTGGAAAATTGATCTGTAAATTATTCCCCAGAAAGCAAAAAAAAGGGAAAGTCTTTAATTTTAACTTATTAAATGCCTCACCTCACCAAAACTTCTAATTTTTATTATTATTATTATTATTATTATTTATTTATTTATTTATTTATTGCATCAACCAAATTTATGCTTATTTGACAGCCATGCTTTAAATGCTCCGAGGAATCAAAGACGATCTGGAGAAATCTTGAATGCTAAAACAAGATTTTAATATCATGGACATATTTTAATTGTCAGGCTAAGCATATTTTAAAATGCTTCATGCTTACTGTCTAAAACTGAGGATAATAGATTTAATAATTAATTACATTTTAATAATTCATTTAATTAATAATGTATTCGATTTATTATTATTATTATTATTATTATTATTATTATTATTATTATTATTATTATTATTATTATTATTATTATTATTATTGTTATTATTACTAAATTTAATAGTGTGTTTTATTTCAAAACCTTGAGTCATTTTCAATAGTGGTAAAGCAGTTTAAAAAAAGTCTAAAGGTTCAAGACAGTTTTACAGAAAAAACAACTTATATAATTATGTACATAAAGAAAATTACGCTGAGCTGTACAAATTACCCTTTTTATTCCTCAGCATTTGGACGATGCAGTCAACACGTTTCATGCCAAAGTTCATGGAAAAAATATGATTTTTCTTAATTGCTTTTGCAGGGGAAAAAAAGCAAGTCGCATAATGAAATAAGTATTTATTTAACTGACGCACATACTGCAGCGAGTCCTGGACATCATCATCATCATCATCATCATGAAAGTCATGCTCAGACTCACAGTGGGATTAATGCAGATGTGTAATCTCAGAGGAATGAACTGACCCTAAGCACCAGCTGTTCTCTTAAATCACACAGACAGCAACAATTCCCTGTTGTTGAATACCATCCATTTGTCACCGTTCGTTTCTAGTGAAATGGCTCAGATCGAATGGTAAATATTTATCTGGACACGATCACAAAGTCATCCTTTTGACCTCAGGCTCTCTCGGTGCGTTTATCTGGAAAGATCACAGTGACTCGTGGGCTCTCGGAGACTTATGGGCGCTTCTTGGTTTTGACGAGGCCCTTCTCCACCAGGCAGCGGTAAAACTCCTGGATGTACGTGTACACACACTTCCAGTCGGGCTCCTTCATCCGCACCAAGTCCTCAGCATCCAGCAGAGGGGGGCAGCCTGCCAGCCTCCTGAGGACAGGACGTCAACACAGATAACTCAGACAATACGCTCTCAGAAGACTGCATTTATTCTTGTTCACTTTAAGAGATGAGAGCTCACTCTGCCGTGCTGAAAGCCAGCTGGAAGTTGTCTCTGGGCTTGTAAGGGTTCAGGGTGGAGTATTCGAACGCGTCGGGGTAGAATCTGTGCACCAAGGCGCAGAAGGCGATGCCGTCTTTCCAGCTGGATGAGAAGTTCTGGATGTCTACCCCCTGTTTTAGCCACACGCAAGAGAGAGGAACCGGTTTTCAAGAGCCGTGGCCAAATGGGTTTCAGGGACAGAACTGTGCACAGTTCATATGGGCAATAAATCAGAGCAAAAGCTAGCTGGATGGAGGTTTACCTCATATGGCTCTGTTTTGGCCCTGCACCAGTCCAGAAGCATTTGTTTGACATTTTTAGCATTGGGTGGTTCAGCAAAGGAACATTTCTGGGCTGAGACAGCAGCAGGACCAGCCCTGCAGAGGAGAGGACAGAAAAACAGCCATTAGTTATCTCACTTTCAAAGAAGAGGAAGCAGAAATGCCATATTTTGGCAATTATGTTGCAAAAATAATCTAATTCCTCATGTCTCTCACCTGCCTGTGGTCTTGCTGATTGGAGTGGAGGATGACGGCTGACCTGCTGACTCTGAAACAACAACAGATTTATTTTCAGCGACGACGTAAAGCAGAAAACAGCGACATCAGAGAGTCAGACTTACTGTTCACCGATGGCTGCTGGTTCATAGATGCTCTTCCGACGCTAACAGTTCCTCCAGTCGTCCCTCCTCTATTCAAGCCCTGCTGTTTCAGGTCTTGGTGCCTCACCCCGCGCTCCTGCTCCCTTTTTTCTGATCAGAAATGTCAAACTCAGAAAAGTCTGGTGTGCAAATTGAAATCCTAGCTTATCAACGACCTTCAGAGGTTTATTAGAAAACATTAGATGACAACAGCAACATAATGAGCAAAGCAGACAAGTCAGGGAGAGAAAATAAATCAGAGAAGCAGCTGAAGTCCATCGTAACTCTAGAGGAGCTGCAAATATCCTCGAATCTAGTGAGAAATTCAACCAACAGGATAAATATTAACCATTCTTTCCCCAAAGGGAAGGGCAAAGTTGATAGAAAGTGAAAAGAAATCCCCTTTGGGACTGGGTTGGAGTTGCTTTTTTCAGCTTTTACTCTTAGCATACATATATTAGCATAGCAAATAAGCAATAAACCTTGTGGATTTTAATTTGTTCTTGTACGATTTTTACCTCTCTTTTTCTTGAGCAGATCCCTCAAAGCAGCTCGAATCATCCGCCTCTCTTCAAAATCTGCTGCACTGTCCAGCTACAAGCGGAAAACAGTCACTAAATAACTGAGTATTTTTTTTCCAAGTTTACTCAAAGAAAAAACAAATGTTGCCATTAGTTAAAGTTAAAAAGATTGAATGTAATAATAGTCTCCCAATAATCCCAGACACTCAGTATCTGCATGAATGTAGTGTCATTTATTTTATGGGCTCACCATTTTGTTGAGAACATCTTCATCCTCAATAGAGGCCAATTTCTCACTGGTCAACAGCGTTGACCCTTCATTTTTTGACTCCATGTCTTGTTAGCGAACCTGGTTGGCTGAAATAACAAAACAAATAAGAAAACAAACTCATTTCTGAAGGATATCTTAGTGACATGAATGAAAACAAAACTAAACTAAAAGCGCCTTTCTGCCATGTAAATGAGGAGAAATCCAAAATATCCTAACTTGCCCATATTCAAATATTTTTTTTTGTGGAAGAAATGTTGTAAACAAAGCCGGAAGCTCAGATTCATTTCTAGCTGAAATATGTTCAGTAGCTTAAAAATGAGCAGCTGTGTGACAAATTATTAGTCCAACTGAAGCGCTGCTTATTGCAGCTGAGCAACTGCACTAAACGAGACCCTTCAACATGTACAAATATAGTATTGCTATGGAAGAAGCTGGTTTCTAAAACACTCTGATAGCAGAATTAAACAATTTGTCGAGAGTCTGACTAAATATTTTAAGCTTGATGTCACAAAATGAGGAGAACAATATGGTAGCATGTAAAAAAAAATTGAATATTTGAATAGGAAAATCATTGTGGTTAGGTGTCTGGTGGAACTCACCTGTTATCAGGATGGAAACCAGATCCTCTGATGGCAGAGTTTAGGATGCAACTTTCCCGTCTCGCTTTCTTTCTCCTCTGTTAAACCTTGTGCAGAAGATCACAACTTACATCTCAGTGTTTTATAAATATGCTTGTTCAGGGCAGAGAGAGTTCAGATTGCTTATGTGAACCTCCCAGAATAGGAGAAAGGAGAAGGAGGAGGAAACTCTCTGAACTCATCCGTCTTCGTCACCTCCACTCTGAAACTTTGCTCCTCTTGTCAAAGGATCCAGGATGATGTGATCCCAAAGATATCAGGAATCTCTTCAGATCAATGTTTTAATGTTTTTGCACGAATCATTTTTATCACCATTTACCTTCAGAGTGCAGCAGCAGTATGGGATGTGAAGGGTTAACAGGGGCAAAAAGTGAGGAGCACTGCCTTATTCAGGCAAAAGGCTGAACAGAAACTTTGTTTACAGAAGTGGAGGAATCTTTAGGCGGATGGACAGAGCACATACTTGGAATTCAAACACAAACATCTGCCGGGAAACGTCGGTAAAATATAAAAACATCAGCAGAGATTGTTTAGTGGTTTAAAAGTTAAGGGACATTCAGGCATCAGGGTAGTAGGTCTGAAACAGACAAACTGCGCCATCTAGTGTTGACTTCGTAGAACTGCAAAAATATTTTCTGTTTTCAGACCCCCTGACTTTGCTTTCCTGAAAACCTGAGGGGTTGGAAACCATCTTGGTTTCACACAGGGTGAGGCAGTGGCAGAACTTCAGGTTTTAATATCCAAATAACATGTATAGAGATTAGGAAGTGACATAGTAAAGCAGCTTGCAGCTGATTCATGTCAGAAAATCACAACTCAAATATCTATCTAATTATCTGATAATCTTCTGGTGTGTCATTATGTAGAGCAATTAACCTTTAACTAATAGTCACAATATCTGCCTTTACAAATAAGCTGAATAAATAAGTGAGCTGGATAGGTTTGGATTTTATTTTGAAATACAAATCTTAAAAGTGTGGTGTGCATTTGCATTTATCTCTACCCAAGTCAGTAGAAAGTAGTTAATAGAAACACCTATGACTATTTATAGTTTCACAACTATAACTACAACTTCACAAGCTCAGTCAGGTAGCTTTTATGCTCATCACCGATTGTCAATTGTATTTAGCAGTAGGTACAGACTTTGACTAGGCCACTCTTAAACATGAGTACACTATGATCTAAGCTGTTCTATAGTAGCTCTAGCTATGCTTACGGACTTTCTTTAACCCCCCAATTTCATATATTTTAATTCTGTAGTGAATTTCAACACAGAAAAATTTAATAAACTTTTTTTGCTTCATGGCATCAATTTTATCTAACTGATAACTCATTTGCTACATATCCAACTTACCTATCAATTTATGAAGCAATGTAAGGAAAGAATCATTTTCACAATTTATTATTTTTTGAAGCCAAGGAGTGAAAATACTCCAGAAAGTTAACCTAAAGCAAAGCAGAAGAATTCATTCACACCAAATCAGTGATGAGGGACTTGAGTTCCTTTATTTGTTATTCCAGTCCACATGATTTGTTAATTTTTCCTCATCTGCAGGATGTCCAAATAAGGCATGAGGCAAAGATGGTTCATTCTTTAAGCAGTCGAGTTTAAACCAGCCATTAAGGGCTACAAAATACATAAATATAATAAAATAATTATTTACATCCAACAAGCTTTGCACTCCAAAACAAATATGTACAAAATTAACCATAGACTTTAAAGGCAGAAACACCACAACCTGTCAGTGCAGCACAACCATCCTCCCCCAAACTGTTATCCATTTAACATAATATTAAGAAAAACATATTTTGTCCTTGATATGTACATTTCTTAGTTTTTATGCAACATTGTACTGAAATTTTTGACTATTATTGATTGAATATTGAGTTCCAGTGTCTTATTAAACAAATGAGACACGGGGAACCAGTGAAAATGTGTTACATGTACAGAATCGTTACATGTACTCCATATCTAAAATAAATAAAGACCATTTTTAAACTGAATTAGGGTTATAAAGAAACAGCAGTCCTACATTTTTTATCTTCAATATTCTTGCGTTAAATGTATTTGCAAATGGCACCCTGGCAATAAAAATATGTCTTTTTTTTTAGGCAAAACATGATGAAATTGTGATGGGATTTTTATATATATATATATATATATATATATATATATATATATATATGGTGGCATTGTTTTGTAGGATTTCAAACTCTGAACAACAGCAACAAGGAGCCAGTGACAGAGCTTGTAAACCAACATAAAGTAAATATTTGGCATACCAAACATGCTAAATTCAGGGTGGATCGCATGCAGTCTGGATGCTTCCACACAATGGAGAGGTTAGAAAGAGACAAACGCTTACTAATATTAACTGTATGACACTTGAAGAAAGCCTACAGCATTTTCAGCCAATGTTCGCCGAGGCGCTCATAATAAAAAAAATATAGATTTTCTTTCAAACTCCTTAAAAAAAGCATCAGTGAAAATAATAGAGCTAAAAAGAAACATCATTCTTCTTTTTCTTGACCTTTTCCACAGGAGGAAGACGAGCTGAAGTTGAGCGACACTCCTTAGAGAACTTGTGACACTAATTATCAAAGTACGCTGCGAGGAAGACGTGCTGCTCATAATTGGACTAACCCAACAGAGACTTCTTGAGAACACAATGTAGGGCTTCAGAAAGGTTCATAGTGGAGAATAAAACACACAGCTTCAGCCTCTTAGTGAGTATGTGCTTAAGTGGAAAAGAGGCGACTCATTGCACAGAACGTTTCAGCTCAACAACACCCGGCTCCTGCTTTACGTAACAACAACAAAGCTGCCATAAAACCTCGGCCCCATGTCCAAAATGGAACAAGGCAACAGTACAATAAATATAGCTTCTTAATACAAACTTGAGTTTAATCAGATTCGGGGCCAAAGTGCTTCCAGAGTCTCTGCAAACCTGACCAACCGTCCCCGAGAACATTACAGCCCTCTGGAGCTGAGAACGCTTTTCACAGTGGAGTAGTGCGAGAGACAAAGTCGGTAACTTCAGCGGTACCAAACAGTTCAGAGTGCTCATGCATGCATATAGATCTATAGGCTAGATGAGGAATTAATTTGAACCTTATCCATGAAGGGTCATGGTGTTTTGTTTTTTTTCCTGTGCAGACTCCAATTCATTGTCAAGAACAGGAATGAGTTGGCACAGGGAAGGTGACTTTCAGGAAATGTTCTGCCACTTATATGACACAAATTACAGTGTATCCAGTGATTATTTTTCTTCATTTTCTTTATACTTTCAGATCAGTCCATTTTCTCTTTCTCATCCACTCTTTGTGGATAATTAGTTTTCTCAAACCCCTCCTCCTTAACCGAACCCCCGTCAGACTCTGATTTAAAATCGGTCCCTTCAAGTTTAGCCTTGCGTGCATCCATGTAGCTAACGATGAACTCGGAGTTCTGATAGATGAGCATGCCGGACAGCGTCAGCACAGCGCCGGCGCAGCTGAGCGCGGACAGCTCGCTGCCAAACAGCAGCTGAGACAGCAGCAGGTTGCCGACTACGTTCAGGTTGCCCAGGACATGCAGGGTGACGGCCGAGGTGAGCGTGATGACGCTGCAGCTGGCCAGATTGTACATGACCGAACCCAGGCAGCTGAGCAGGATGAAGACCCACAGGTGGCGGTCGTAATGCAGCGGCGACTCCAGCATGGCCCAGTTTTCCAAGGCCAGAGCGGCCACAGCCAGGATGCAGAAGCTGGGAATGGACATCAAGTAGAGCAGGAAGACTGAGTTGATCTTCTCCTCCTGAAGTAAAATGCCTAAAAAAAAGAAAGAAAGAAATTAAAAACATCTGTCCGTCTGACTCCACGCACATCTACATGAACTTGGGTTACATCTCCTCCTTAATCTAAAGGGTTTTATATTATGTTCACCCACCTTTGCAACTACAAGAGCTTTAACTCTTTTGGAAATGCTTTCAACAAGGTTTTTGAGTGTTTGTTGAAGTTTTTGACCATTACTAAAATGCATTTCTGTGGTCAATAACTTCATTTAGCACACAGATGTGTAAAAGCTATTCTTACACTTTTTTCAGAACAGATTGATCATAAAAATATGATCAGAATTAATTTTTGCTTATGTCATCTGAAGGCCTACTCTCATGATACATAAACTGTACTTTACTTACTGCGTTTAAACAGATTACTAAGAGTTTTTCATAGACAACACTTGCTTCTTGTTAAAGATTGTAGGAATTTTTTAGTCCATGAATAAAAACTTTTACTTCCTGTCTCAAACTCTATCCAGTCACTCCATGTCCTGTCCCTGCTATTCTACAACACGTATTAGGGGAATGTTTTGGTTTAGGTGACTTTCATAACTGCTTACTTTGTTTTTATAGTCAAATCATGAAGAACTGTAACAACAATCCTGTGAATAGCAGGAATATTACTGGACATTATGCAAAGCTCCTCTATGAAAGCCATGTTTCATATCTCTTTGAGCCATCATGGACAGACATTCTCTGTATTCCTCTGTTAGTGGATCAACAACAAAGGCACCCTTTAGCTTTTTTGAGAATAGTTTGTTTCTGTTAGTTTGTAGAAAGATTTTTTTCCTACAGATTTTCCTCCCAACTGTACTTTTTTTCTCTCTCTTTATAGACGTGTCGCTGCCATTGCAGATTTCTGACAGGTTACAACCAGAGCGATCTCACTGAAAGCTTGCCTCCAGCTCACAAACTGCTGAAGTGTCATCAGAAGTTCATTTGACATTTAAACAAAAAGACGAACTTGACCTGAAGTGGGACAGAGAAACAGAATATACCGAGGGGAAAGTGTTACGGCCGGCCGGAGGATGAAAATAGCTACTTGAAACCCGAGACTACATCGCAGAACATTTGATTTGCTGGACTGTGTTTACATCCTCTGGCCCAGAAACAACAACAGTACTTAATGTTTCTTCCAGCACTGACTTAACTCAACTTAATGAAGAAAATAAGAACACTTCTGCAGTCTTGTGACGTGTGTCACTGAAGCTTTCAGGGGTATGATAACCCTTTCCACGCTAGGATCACAATATGAAGAGGGTTCCTACAGGTTTTAGTAACTTGTATTTAAAACTAAAAATTTATTACTATTACAATTTTAGCATTATTTATATTGACCAAACAAATAAAAAGTTAACTCAGGTAGCATTTTTTTCCAGCTAAAACTGAAGATTAAACCATTTTTCAGCTCGTATGAAATGAGACTCCCTATTTTCTGTTTTGCTTAAGTTAATATGAGCAAAATTATATCTGACTGCTAAAAGCTTGAAAAGTCAGAGATCATTTTAAATGACTTCCTTCAAATTTAAAAGTTGATTTCTTAGCTAACACAGGCTGAAAAGCCATTCTGAAAGAAAAAAAGCCATCAGATGAAACCAGATTACATTTTTTATGTATACTCTGTAACAAAACACATTCTGAGACGTAAATAAATTGAACTTGAAGTTTACATCCATAATGACGATTACTACAACTGGGTGAAAAAAAGGGGAAAGTTTCAAGCTTCAATATGAAAGTGGACGGATCATGCTGTGAGATAGACTGATTCGCTGGTTAGAAAGAACATGAAACACAAAATAATGAAACAAAATCTTAAGATAGAAAGTAAAAGCTTGAATCTTTCAAATGAACAATGACCCTAAGAACTACAAAATTAGTTACAGTGCAGATTAAGGACAAGGACATAAAAAAGCACTGATGTTTGAGCAGAGCTGAGAAGTTGAGCGCCAGAGACCTAAAAACTGTATGTTTACTCTGACATGATGTCAAACATTATGTAAGAAACAGCGCTGTACTTTTATATTTGTGCAGAAACATTTTGTTTCACTTGTTATAACTAAAACAAGCTTAAGCTTACTTTATTAAGCTATGTCTTGATTTAAAATCCCAAAACAGCCAACAAAAGACCAGCTACTGGAGGAGAATCATTTTGTTGATTTAAAGGGAACAGGTGGTGTTTCGTGGGCTTTCTGAATTATTACACACACACACACAGCAGCCACAATGTGATGATAGCCACAGATGCAATAAACACACTTAAAACAAGCAGAAAATGTAATGTATAAAGTATATTTGAGGATACATTTAAGATGTTTTATAGTTGAAAATTTGATTATTCGTTGAAAGATTTTGAGGCCCTGCAAAACTCTGATTTAGCAATTCATTCATCCTAGAAACCTGAAGATCCGACTGTGTTTGTAACAAAACATTGAGCCTCCACACATTTTTTTTTAACTCATGTCTTTTCAGACAAGGTTCACGTTGCAAAGCGTAATGACATTACAGCCCATTTATTTACTGCAAACAAACACTCATCTTGTGGTGCAATACAAAACCAGGAAACCAGCAGCTTTAAATTAGCCGAAGCAACAAATGATTCAATAAGAGTTCAAAACACTAGATAATTATCAGAACAAGAGTTAGTCCTCATGACATCAGAGAACTTTTCAAACAAAAAGTTCAGTTTGTTGTCACAATGTTTTTACCCACTGGATAAAATCTTGAATCTTCTCTGGCAATGAAAAAGAATTTCTTGAACACAGTTCATCAAACCCGATCAGAAAAAAACAAACAATCTAAACTGTCACATTATACATCTTGTATAATGTGACAGTCTAGATTGTTCTTTTTGGCCATTTTTGTATAATCAAACATTAGAAACATGAGATTAGGCTGTCAGCAGACTCTACTCACTCACATAATGTTTATATTATGTTCCCTAGGCAACCAGAAAGCCATTCCACCTTAATAAGAGGGTGTGTCTAGACTGTGGAGTGAATCATCAACTTGTTCCACAACCACAAACTGATGTGGCGTCCAGGGGAAAAATGTTCCCTGAAGTCACTGGCATGTGCAAAAAGTCCAGAAAGCATCTCGCTTGGGCCATTTATTAAATAAAATAAATACTTTTAATTGTTTTATGGGGTAGAAAAAAAACAAAACAAAACAAAACTGTACTCACTCTGTTGAATGGACTTGACACCCCTCAACATGGTCGCTGCAAACACAAAGAAGCATCCGATCTGATCGAACTGGACTTCTCCCATGATGCTGAAGGACGCTCCCAGGCAGATGGGCATCATGGCCGTGTATTTGATGATGTGGTGCTGCTTACCCAGGATCAGAGAGGAGATGGCCAGAGTAAAGAGCGGCGTCGTAGTGTAGATCATTTGTGCAAACGAAAGCTGTACATAGTTCAGACCGATGTTTCCAAAGGCGATGCTGGCACAGAAAGTCAGACTCAACAGGAACACTTTACACTTAGCATTCGGAGTCAGGTCCTGCTCGGCGACCCCTCTATGTCGGATCACCCGCAGCTTGATCAGCCCGTAGTCCACCACGATTGCTGTCAGCATATGCAGTGCAGACAGCAGCAGAGGGTACCTGAAGTTGTAAACTGCGAAAATCCATTTGTTGAGGCTGGAGATAGTGGTGCCGGTCACCAGCCAAACGATGACGGCTGAGAGCAGATGGAGCATCTCTGCAAGCGGCCTCCTCCGGCTTCTGGCTCGCAGAGTCGCCTCGCATTTTGAGAAGCCATCGGTGCTGATCATGTTCGTAGCATGGTCCTCTCTGTAAGGCAAGCACATGTTGAGTTCATTCTTCTCATCTCCAAAAGAAATAAATTTAAAAAATAAAAATAAAAAAATGAAGCTGTCAAGCTGGAGATTCTAAAAATAAAAAATAAAAAAATAAAATATATATATAAAAAAAAGATTTCCTCTGAGACGCAGCTGTTTCCCCAACAGCGGTTAACCAGTCTGTGTTGTCTGTGAGAGATGTGTTTTCAAGCAACGCCTAAAAACACGTGTTCCTATTTTGCATGACAGCCGGGTTGTGTAACTCACTCTGAGTTAGTAAGATGACATATGCTTCAGTGGGAAAACAGACAAGGGAAAGGAGGAGGGGACTGAACTGTTTAGGGAGGGCTGGAAAACGGCATGTACCATGGCAAGTCGGTTTGTCATATAAAGAGTGAGTCAGTAAAGATCATCACAGTAGATATTCCAAATTCAATTCTCCAAATTTAAAATGAAACTTTCAAAAAATCAAAAAAAAAAAAAGTGAAATATGGAGCTGTGAAAACGTATTAGCATTTTTATTTTAGACAATATAAATAAATACAAAGCTCTCAAATGATTTCATTTACAAAAGGAAAAACTGAAACATAAACTGACCCTATGAGAAAACGTTATTGCTCTCTAAACCTAATAACTGGTTTTGCAAAGAAATTGGTGGTCACATCATCAAGTGATGATTTTCACACACTCTTCGTGGCAGAAACTGATCTAATTCTGGACTTTTGAGCATGAATTGTTCATCTTTTGGATCTCGTCAAACATGACCAAAATCTAATTAAGCTTTCACAAATCACAAACTTGGGCTTAACGTTTCAGCTCTTAGAGTAATCTAGTCCAGGTTTGAACAGTGTAAGTGTCGTAGTTTTTGAACTTGAACGACAAATTAAGTGGAATTGCCATTTTGCCATTTCCCAAATCGGAAGCTAACTTCAGCTCTATTATATGTGACATTGGCCTGCCATAAATCTACCGTCTCCAGGAGGGAGACTCAGCGGACAGGTTATTGTCTTGTCATGCCGTAATGAAGCCACAGGCACGAACAGAGCATGATGCACTAAACATAAACAAAAATTTACACATTTATTGACGGGACTGTTCCGAAAATCGCAACTTTGCTTATAACAATAAGCTTGAAAATAGTGAGGAGTTATATTTTTACCTATCTATTGCCTTTAAAAGGCAACTTACCTCAGTGTCTGGTTCTGTTTCCCTCAGCCAGATGATGTACAGGAGCTCGCTTGTTACTCCTGTCAGTGCAGCTAAAGTTATGCTTTCATTCACGCCTCTATGCGGCGACGGTTTCCAGTCACAACCGTTGCAGTAAAATGTCCTACTTGGTCATAAAACAACAAAGCAGCGATGCTAACATGCTAGTTCACAGAATTGAGCAGCATTATGTAACTTGACAGGTACAAACGTTTTGCGCCAATGTTAAGCTAGTAACCTGCCCCTGTGTTAGCCAACAGCAGGTTGTTCGTTTCAAAACACTTAGCCGTTTCTCCTGCTTCACTTCCCGCGATGTTAGCTCCCACTGGTCTCGCGTGAATATAAAAGCATTTTATCAACACATTTTATCGCAGTAAAATGGTCTCTGCTTTTACCTTGTTCCTGGAGCACAGTCAGCATCTCCAAAGCTCCGCCAGTCGGAAACAGCACTATCAGGCAACAGCCAGGAGGGGGACACATTTCAGTTTCATTGGATGCTTTGTTTAAAGGGCAATGCCACTTTTTAAAAAATGATGTACTGTAAAGCGCTGGAAACTCAAAATAGTATGAGCAGCTACTGTGCCCAGAAGTGAGTATATTGTACTCCAGTAAGAGTAGCACTACTTCAAAAATATTTTTACTTAAATGAAAGAGGAAAGTATCCAAGAAATTACTCAACTAAGTAAAAAAAGTATTTTGGTAAAAGGCTTCTTGAGTACTTAATCAGCATGTTTTATTTTATATTTAAAACGTATATCACCAAAAAGACAAAGTAATCTGCAAATTCTGGTGTATTAAAGTGTAAAATGAGAAAAAAGGGACACAAAAATACAAATAAAGGCAGAAGAAACATTTCAAAATTAAATCTTTTGGATAGTGCACAGTACTCTGCAGGTAGAAAATAACATTAGAACCAAAAAGCTTAGGTACAAACAAAAAGTCTTACTATATTGTGTCTTATACATGTTTGGTTAAAACATTTGTACTTTTTTTTTTATTTTATTTTTTTTTAGAAATTTTACTCAAGCCAGAGTAGCGATATTTAATATTACTCAAGAAAAAGTAAAAAGTACATTGTAGTAAAACAACTCCTAAAAGTATATATTTTCCAAGAAGTTACTCAGGTGAATATAACTACCGTAGTTACTTGCATGCCTCTGATCAACCCATGAATTCACAAGTTCTGTGCAATAAACTCTAATGAAACAGCAGATTAAACGTATTTGACAATGAACCATGTCACAGAGTTTCTTTTATAGTATTTTTATTTGATTTGGAAAATTGAAACTTTCTGAGGTAATTGGGCACAAAAGGTGAATTTACATCATGTTTCATTGGAAATCCACACTTAGCAAGGTTAGAAGGCTGCTCACGATCAAAAGTGCATCTGCACTCTGAAACCATGCATAGCTACCGAGTGTGCTGCGATGAAAACCTCTGGATTCTGTGCAGTGTTACAGCAGATCAAGAAGACCTTGTGCTTTATTTGAACATGATTTCATACATTTTTTGAGAATAATATGACATACAGCATCTAATCCTCTTACATTCATAATTCACTCTCTGCAACATCTCATTAGCCGTGTTTGGTTTCGACTACTCAAAACCATAAGATAGAGAGTGATTAAGCAAGGATATTCACGTAATGTCAAACATTTTACAGTGATTTAGTTGATGAGCTTCTACTTCTACTGGATTGTTACTAATTACTGGTGAAAACTAACCAGACAGCCATAAATGTGAACCATGCCCAATATAGTACACAGTAAGGTATAACTACACTGAAGTATTAGATATGGAGGGTATTTATTATGGACATCCATGTGCATATTAGCAACTAATCCACCACTCATCTAATGGAAATCTATACTAATTTGACACAGTAGTGCTTTTTTGTACTTAAGTAGCTGTTCATATTGCATTATTGCTGACATTTAGCATTTTAATAAAGCAACAAGAACAAAACAAAAAAAAAATCATATTTACATATACACATATGATATACATATCTGTCGTGAATATCTATATTTCTTAAACTTTATATAGGGAAAATAGTTAACATATTCATATTCTAAACTGAACTTTGTTACTCAAAACAATCACCTGAATGCATTCTGTATAAGTCTGAACATAATAAACATCTGTATAAAACGTTTTTCTGTTTCTAGGTCAGACTTACTATAGATTACTCTTTTGTTACATGCTCTAATTAAGGCTAGAATTATCATTAAGCACCAATTTAAGTTCTCATTGTGTGCAACCCTGAAGGATGAACTGATTTCTGCATCAGAGAAACTCCTAAAATTGAGTCGTCACATATTTTCAGGTGTTAAGACATGTACTTTAGAGTTCTCAAAGTATTTATACGGTTTAAATGTTTTAGATTCCATTAAAAGGAAACGGAATTTTTCCTCATGGCTCTGCAACCATTTCTCAACTAAAGAGATTTTGTAACTTTGTGGAAATAAAATGATCTTACTTCTTACTGCTTGTTTTTCAGAGTTTATGTTCCAGCCTGAGAACTAAGAAAAGTTTCCACAGAAATTCATTGTTCATGCATCCAATTTTCATTTTATTTACTGTAGATTAAGAGGGAAAAAAATAAAAACATGAGGCATAAGGCTTATATAGTCACAGCTGCATTTAAATCATAACACTAGGATTCCAGGATCCAAATATTAGGAATAAAAAGTGCTAGATTTTAGTAAACGTTTAATCTTCATAATCTTGAAAAGATAGTCTGCCCATAAACTGTTAAAATTTGGGTTAAGCCTATCTCAATTTACAGTGTCAGATGCAAAAATGTAAACATTTGACCTAAACAGTTAGAAGAGACTAATTTATATTCCTCTAAAGACCAAATGAGACAGTGGTAAAAAAAGGTTTAACATTATTATAATTTTTTTTCACCTAATATTAGAATTTGTGGTAGACAGGAAGCAGAATGTGAGTGCTGGAAATAAAGTACTTACCCTAAAATCTAGAAGGCTCTCAAATGAGTTGAGATTCCCAGTTTCCAGTTCCAATTTCTGACACAATTTTAATTTAACTATGATTTATAAGTAATACGGTAATCATTTATCAATTTAATAAATCAGGCCAGGTTTGGAATTTGAAAAAAGGAACCAATGAAAAAAAAAATCTAATTATTCTTGTCTATAACCTAATCTAAAGAAGTAACCTCTCAAACAACCTACTGGTGAAAAATCACACATCTCTATCAGTTTTGCCAAGTGTGATTTAGACTAGTCTATGAATTATTGCATTTGTTCCCATATAAAGATGTTGCAACCTTGATGGAATGGGATTCGTTAAAAGGTGCCCAGTATGTGTCCTTTGGCACAGAGTTTTAGTCTAGTTTTAGGATCAGTGGCTCTTTACATCCTGTCTAATCAGATCGGATTATTCCGCTCCTCTTCGTCTGAGATGATGTGCTTCATTAAAAAAACATTACAGCAGACTTTAATGTTTCATCAAAAGTGCTTTCATGTTCAATTTGCCTATCAACTAAACCCCTTACAGAGTTCAGCACCAAAAGCAACCAATCTCGACAAAACAATTCATTTATAGATCATATAGGCTCAAAAAAAAGCATATTGATTATGAATTGAGCTGTTCTCCCTCATCATTAAGTTTAATAGGGCAGTTTCATCTAGAAAGTTAAGCCGTCTGTGGTTTTTAGGGCTTTAAACGCTTGTAACTTTTTGTCTGCTTGAGTTGTGTGACCTTATTAAGCTTAATAATAGTAATAGTGGTATGAATCAACTGAGCTCTCAAGAAATGGTTGGAATATTTTCATAAACTGTATATTTTGTTCTGAATTTTTTATTTTATTTGTACTTGTAGAGGATAATATGTAGACAGATGGCAAAAAATGCAAGCTTTTGCTGTGAAATTGTAGATTTGTACAAATTAGGGACATTTTGGAAGCAGTTATACAGTTTAGCCTTTTACTGGAATGACTAGTGCATTGGAAATTGCTCAAATTAGATTAGATGTCCAAATGGGTCAAAAATCAAAATCTTCTTCTCATATAGTCTGTTAGATGTACAAAAATCTCCACTTTGCCATCTCTGACATCCAAGATTAGCACTAATTTACACTAATACACATTTGTTCATGGACTCAATAAAACTCCTTTACTTCAGTCATACATGACTTCTGGGGTTTTGCATTGATCTGTGTTTGAAGCGAACTAGCTTAGAAGTGTTAAACTGACAGTTTCTGTCAGTCATCTCTCAATGAAACGAGGTCCTTGTTTATAGAGGCCACTCTGGGTTCAGCTTGTGCTGCAGGATACTGTGGTGCAATTTTGAAAAAAAAAAACAAAACAAAAAACACTCTAGCACAAAACAACAAAGAATGTGAAGGATCAGTAAATTATGCTCTGCTGAGACGACTTCGCAGCACAGAAGAAGGCTTTTGTCCCACTCTTTCAAAGACTGATATCCTCCATCTCTGATTAGAGCAGGACATTTAGTGCTTGTACACCCAGGGAGCTCCACGCCCCCCAGGATCATCCATGCACACTCAGTTAGGTGTGTTTTGTGCTGAAATTGGTTCTGTTTAAACTAAAGTCCACCCACCCTCGCACACAGAACTTGAATTGCTCACATAAAAAGTTCTGCAGAGGATGGAAGCATATACCAACCCAAAGCCATGCGTCCTGGTAGAACAGCTGTAACGGGGAGGGAACACATATACACAGGAAGTAGAGGCTGGAGGTTTTGTGCTTTAGAAGATGAGAGGAGTTAGCTATCTCATCCACTGCCACCTGCTCATCTAAGCCCACCTAACCTCCCACCAAAAAAATCTACCAGATTTCTAGAAGATCTCAGGACAGTGACTCCAGTCTTGTCTGTCTTTAGCTTCCCAATAGCCGCCTCTGTACATGTAGGACACTTCCCCTGTGTTTACGTCTGTTCTCTTCTCAAACCACATTGGCTGGTAACTTTCCACGTCTTGCCCTGAAAACAAAGGTAAACAACTTTAGGAAAGAGAAAACTTTTTATCCCAAAAATTATATTGCTGTTTCTTCCAAAATATAAATATTAATATTGTGAACACAAAGTGAATGTTAAGTTTATGTTTTTTAAAACCCTTAGCTCTAATTTATCCCTAGAAATCTGTAATAAAAATCCGTAATTTTGTAATAAGTAAGAAGCTTGTTTCTCAATTTTATTTACATCTGAACTTTGACTGGGCCATTCCAACGCATGTATATACCTCAATCTAAACTTCGGCTGTATCTCTGACTGCATGTTTAAAGCTACTGTTCCTCCTGCAGTCCCAAATCTTTTTTTAAATTTATCCATCTACCACCATTACTAACTAACTTCTCTGTCCCTAATCCAGCGAGAGTATCAGAGGAAAAGGAACCAAATACAAATGTTATGGTTTCTGGGGTCCAAGTAGGGCTGGGCGATATATCAAGTATACTTCATGTATCGCAATATTTTTAATTTACGATTGTTAAAATGGCAACTATCGAGTATAAATTGTCATTCAAATAATAAACTTCCGCCATCAAATACACTGCGAGTATGGTTTATCCGACACACTATGAATGCATCACTAGTACCTCACCCCTCCCAACTGAACATTTTCTACCAATCACGCCACGCGGAGAAAACAAACAACATGGTGACAGAGAGTTTGAGGTGATCCGTGAATGAGACAGTAACTGAAGACAAATCAGAAGAACTAGTCTAGTTCCGAAGAGAAACAGCGTGGATCAATAATTTGGCAATGGTTCAGGTTTTATATGGAGGATGTCGAACAAAATGAGGTAATTTGCGAAACATGTTATAAAAATATTGCCACAAAAGGTTGTACCACAAATTTATTTTGCCGCCTAATCAGACTTTTTTTTACATGACGTTCATAGCCGCGCTGCCGCGGTAAAACTAGTCCGTTAAAGTGAAACCTGGAGATGTAGGTATGATTCATTTAGTGCTACGCAATGGGAAAAATAACTCAAAACCACTCATTCTTTTTTCCCTCGCTCTCTGTCGGCTTTACGCTACAGGTAGACTCGTTGCCATAGTAACTGACAACAACGCAACTTTATGTGTCAGGATTCAGCACCAAAAAGATTCAAACATTTTCTCCACATACAACAGAACATTCAGTTCGTTACAGTTTTGGGTTTTTAGGCTTTATTAATAAGTGATCGCTGTGGTAGATTAGCTACCGCTGCAATTTCTTTTCTTAGTTAAAACTTATTTCTCACCTTGTTATCCAGTTATAGTGTAGACAGTTCATAGCAAAACATCCCTTTTTACATGTGCTTACATTTAAGTCTAGCAGGGAAATGGGGGCAGGAACTTGTGTGGGTGACATCATGCTGCAAGGAGTCTAGTTTAAAATAACATTGGAGCTCATTTAAGAATATTGTGATATATATCGTGTATCGTGATATAGCATAAAAATATATGAAGATATTAGATTTTCCTCATATCCCCCAGCCCTAGGTCCAAGTACTCGCCTTCCTCCAGGGCCTGGTTAGCTTGTGCCTCCCTTCTTTTCCTCTCCATCCTCTGGTGGTCCTCAAGCCGCTGCTTCTCGATGTTCGCCTCATCCCACAAGCCCACCTCCATCAGCCGCTGGTCCGGTCGCAGACGGCTGTCGGTTGGGGCGACGCCCTCCTCCGGCTCGTTCAAGGTCAGTGCCAGGGCGGAGAAATAGTGCATGTTCTCTGCATTGTCTCTGAGAAGAGATGCAGAAAGGAAGAGTCTTCAAATGTGCGCTTATACAATCATGTAGATTCGGGAGCAAAGTTTTAGATTTCAGAAACCCACGGAAGAGGGTATTTTTTCCACAGGAGTTTGGGTTGAAGAGTCTGATAAACAGTTTTTTGTTTGCCTTCAGAGCCTCCACATCCCCGGCTGCTTTCCACTATTTTTGCACTTTCCATTTTGTCATCCCAGGTTCCTGACAGGATGTAATGGGCTGTTCCCTCTCCGTCCTCCACCACGCCGGTCACCTAGAGAATGAGAAGAAAGAAGCATGAAGAAGATCTGGCTACACGAGACTCCTTAAAAGTCTGGAAAAGTACACTTACGTGGGTTTTTTTTAGGAAAAAAATAAATATGTGTCTCATTGTGATAAATATCAAGTGTGTCATCAATCAAATATTGTCTTTTCTTCCTTCCTTCTTTGACTCTCCTTTTTCTCTTTTCTTTATCCCTTTTTTCCCCTCTCTCTCTCTTCAACTAAATTCAGAAAAAAAAAATTGTAATCCCAAAGGGAAATTAAATCTCCTAGTAAGACCTATTTTTCAAAGTTCTTCAAATAGTTGTAATACTGATGGTTTTGGGCAGGATACATCTTTTGTTATCAGTCTTTGTTAAGGCGGCTCTGAAAAAACCTCTGAGTTTTATAAAGAGGACTCACGTTAGTATGAGGAACGCCTGTAACTTTCTTCATTTTATAAAAAAAAACCCTTTTTTGCACAATTATCAATCCCAATAATCCTTTATTTGCTGTTCTTTTTTCCTTTGCGGTCTTTCAATCTTTCCTGGTTCTTACTTCTTTCCTTACACCTGGAACTCAAGACCCGATGCAAAATGTAGAAAAGTGTTTTATATTGACTTGGAAAATATGTAGGAACCATGTTTAGAAGCATTTTCTGCTCTGTATCAACAATGTTTAGCGACTCCTTGTCTGAAACATACTTTTCGTGGAACTTCTCTGGAGAAGTAGCTGTACGGGGAGAATTTGAGACGGCAGGTGTCCTTCGTGGTGGTGTTCGCAATGTCAATGTCTCCAGACTGACAATGTGGACAGGAAGAGGAAGAGATGCATCAGATATAATACGGAAGAGCTTCTGCTTCTTCAGTAAAAGTTGTGATTTCTGTCATTTATAAGCTGAAACCCACCTGATCGATCCAAAGTTTCCCTACAATGATGTTGTGCACCGTGGAAGTCACTTTGCTCCACACATAATGGTTTCCACTGGAGTGGAACTGCAGGTGAATATTACCTGTGGTGAAGACAAAAACACCCAAACACAATCAGTCTGGATTTTTTTGTAGAATAAATGTGGCTAATGTTTGTTAACACGGCATCTTATTGGCACCTTTGGAAAACTTTATATAAAAACGTCCATTACGTGAGCATTATCTTTAAACTAGATCAATGAAAAACAGTTTGTTAAAAAAATCTATGACAGATTCCGTCTGTTAATATTTTTGCCTTGACGAAAACACTGCATTTTCTATAACATTTTACAAGATTGGGGCAAATAGAAGGTGCTGCTTTATTTGCTGCTTACTGTTTCTTACCTAACGGCACGACAGAAATATATTTCCCACGAAACTTGCTATCAATTGTTATGTGCTGCCACAGAGTCCATCCTCGCTCTGACGCCACATGGTGGGCCGCAGCTGGTGGATGATGGCTGACCTGAGATTGAACGGTATCATCAGTGAAAGTCATTAACTGTTGAGCTATTACATCATTTGAATGCTCAGATGGATAAATGTGCAGTGACATGGACAAGATGGATGTGTTTATGTCTCGCCTGCTCAGAGATGGAGCGATAGCCGTACTCCTCCAGTCGGTCCAGTTCATAAGTCTCCCCCAGCAGAGGGTTGAAGGGCTTGGCGGTTCGATGGACTGTGGTTGAGTAGGACGAGACGGAAAAGGCAGCCACGAGGCACATCTGCTCCAGGGGCGAGTCGCAGCGAGCCGCCCGGTCCAGCAGCTCGCTGTACTCCAAATCCTCAGTCAGACGCTGCAGCATCGACAGCGGCTCATTAAAGTTTACCTGCAAAAAGGCAAGTCATTTGTTTCTGGAGAGAAGAAATTCACCTCTAGAGTATCAAAAGAAGAGCCTGCTTCTTAATTCTTAAATGTGCAAAATAGTATTTGGATTTACAGGCATGGGAATCTTGGATAGGTCCTTTCCGATACAGTTTTTCATGATGCTCCACAAGTTGAGGGAGTAGTTTGGTTTGTCAGGGATACGACTGCGTCTTGTTCTTCGTAGCTGCATTTGGTTTGTGCCTGAGGTGTCCTTTAAATAACAAAAAATATATATATTTTACATAAGAACTACCTCTTGAATTTTTTTCACAACTTTGTCAACGTCAATATATTTATTTGGATTTTATGGGAAAACCAACATGAAGTAGTGAATAATTGTGAAGGGGCGGGCTAACTATAGCTAATAAAAATCTAAAAACTTTGGTTTAATTTGGTATTCAGCCCCTTTTACTGTGAAACTCAAAAGTAAAATTTAGTAACAGAATGTATCAGAATCTGTTCAGAGGAAATTTATTAGTTGTATACTCTTGACCACTGTTAAAAGAAAGCTATAAGAGCTCCTATTTACAGATTACAATAAACCATGTAGTATACATATTAAACTTGCTTTAGAAGGTGCTCATCAATATTTATCTTTTTTGGGCTGAATACAAAATGCTGCGAGGAGTTGTGAAACATGGTGGTGGCAGCATCAAGCTGTGGAAACAGTTTTCTTCAGCAAAAACAAGAAAGCTAGTCAGAGTTGGGGGGAAGACGGATATTTGTATTCATAACATGACAAAATGTGAACTAGTTAAAAAGGTAAAAATACTTTTACACATTAAAATAAAGACAGACAAATTTGACATTCAGCCTTAAAATGGTTTGGACTTACACTCTCATTGTGAGTCCAGTCAGTGGGCACTCCTCCACTCATCATACTCTGGTTACTGCCTGAGCGCCTAAAATAAGGCAGTGGGACAGAAAGGTAATACTAGTTGCCAGTGACATGCAGTGAGAACAAAACTCAAAATAGAATATTATATTTTATAATGGGAACATTTAATTGTTTGAGCAGTTATTAAATGTGCTCCATCAACTGCATATTATACAACAATATAGTAGCAAAAACAAAAACAAAAAAAATTCTGTCTTATTTATTAGTTATATATGTCTTATTTATTTTTTTTTGCTTTGGGCTTTTTTTAAATATAAAATAAAATTTATGATTTTACTTATG
The DNA here is from genome assembly GCF_019740435.1 of Gambusia affinis. Classification (NCBI taxonomy): domain Eukaryota; kingdom Metazoa; phylum Chordata; class Actinopteri; order Cyprinodontiformes; family Poeciliidae; genus Gambusia; species Gambusia affinis. The sequence goes on along the minus strand of NC_057884.1, from coordinate 14,419,538 downwards.
TTTGTATACAAAGTCCATGTGTCTTTCCTCCTTCAGATATCTCAGTCACTCAGTCAAAAATCTTCTTTATTTGCCTTCATTTTTAAAAACTAGATTGCTTTAATGGAGATAATCACCAATGATTACAGTCATCCTGGAGTGGTTTTATTCTAAATGTATTTTTTCTGATCATTCTCAATGTTTTTAAGTGTGTAGAAGAAGAGCATCAGTTGCCCATTGTGCCTATGGGGCTCAGCACTGCCCTCTATCAGTGCAGCATGATAATTCCTACATCACCCTGCATATTTCAGTGTGCATTTATAGTTTATCAGAAAGACTAAATATGTCACACACACTCATTAAATATATTAGACAGCCATCAGCATGTGTAGCACATGTGTAATCAAACATGATTTTATTTCTTCATGACGACAGGTGAGGCACTGCTTCATCTCCGTCACCTGACTGCATGTCAAGCTCTGTTACTGTAACTAAAGCACAGCTCTAGCTGAAATCATTGCGTATCTACTGAACGTGAAGCTCCCTACTTGCGGATATTTCCAGTGGTAGTCACAGTTATGAATGAAGGGGCGTCCTCCATGGCATCAAAAAACTCTGCTTCTTCATTTTCATCACTCGCATCCCCCTCTTGAGACCGCTCCACACCTGCAGGAGCAAACGTGGGACAGATTAGCATAAAAGGCTTCGATGTCCAAGGATTGTCAGTTTGTATTTTGCAAAAATTGTTTATTATAGAGACTGTTAGGACATTTTGCTGTCAAAACATGAGCTCTAATTTGTTTTGGTTTAATATTGCCATTAAAATGTTGAATCATGAGAAATGTCAGAAGATAATTACTAAGAGAGATCTTTTTAGTGTTTATTGTAAACAATTTTAAGCTAACAGGACTGTAGACGTGCAACATTTAAAATAGCAAGTAATAATGGCTTTATTTAATCAAACAGTTGTGTGCAGCTTGGTAAGGGTCAGTGTCAGGGTACTGCAGAAAAAAAAAAATTAACTAGCTTGACAATAATTAACTTGTCAGAATTATCTGTGCTTTATCATAATTGAATTGTATAGACAGGAAAGTCAGACAAAAGTAAAACAGTTTTGTACAGTTTTAAACAAGTTTTTACAACTGATAGACTGACTTCCAGGTTTCACAACAACTCTTACCTGTTAGAGTTGAAATGCTAGAAAAAAATAATTTATGCAAATTGACAATCACTGGACCAAAACTCTGTTAGGAGCAGATTTCAGTGTATTTAAACTAGGCCACAGTTAAAATCTTAACTTGCTGGAAATTATTGAAATATACTCTAAAGAAAATTATGAAAACAACACTTTTTAACTATAGTAACAAAGCATCCCTGTTTTCACTATTACATCCACATAATTCAATGTCATATTGTTGATGCAATAAGAAAATAATTCAATTTACATAATAAAATTTAGTAGGACTCAGCATGTTGAGTTGGAACTTATAATTATAGTCGATTTGTTGTTTTTTTACTCAGAACATATAACGGTATTCACTTTGTTCTGATCTGAAACAGAACAAAAGTAATGATGAAATAATATAAATATAATCAAATGAGTGAGTTGTAGTTTTTAGATTTTAACAAATGATACAAGTTGAAGTTTTATCAAACGTGTCTCATTCAATAACATAAAACCAAGTATTGCAGGCATGCTGCTAAGTTATACATGATTGTTTTTACGTCAATATAGTATCTCCTCAGCTTCAACATAAAGCGTGTTAAAATCTAAAAACTTTTCCATACCTTAAGCCACCAAGTAAAATAAAAGTGTGATCAGTGAAAGAGAGGGAAAACATTTAAACTTTGGTTTTGTTTCTGTTCCTGCACATTAGTTGAAAGTAATTAGGTAAATGCAGTTTTAACAAATTGATTGAATGAACACCTATAATACACTAGAGATAATTGAATAAGGGAGATTAAACTCTCCACAGAGTAGATAATTCAGGTTTAAAATTATAGGGTTCAGCTGCAGCACCTCCCAACACGTTTTTTTCAACCATGCTGTTGCTGTCTTTACTAAATCATTACTAAAGTGTCACTTTATTCGTGTTATTTAAGGGGTGGCAATATGTAAAATTGAGTTCTTTAAATATAGAATAAAGATTATTCATATTTCAGGTAGATTTTTAAGGATTTATTAAAATTAGATGACTTGAATGTAGTTTAACTTTTCTAAAATAATGTGTTCTTTGTCAAACCAAACCAGTAGCTAAGTAGCAGTATTCTTACACTCACTTTGCTTTGCACATCGTAGGTACTAGATGTTCATCTATGTGGCAATGGCAGTGATGTCTCACCTGTATATGAGGTGGGATTCTCCCTCCACGCTCTCTCCAGGCTGTTGTGCTGTTTGGCTAACTGTTCAATGGTCTCCTCCAGATGGTGGCGCTGTTCTCTCTCATAGTGCAGAGCCTTTTGCCACCGCCGGCTGTGAGATTCCGCCACATCCAAAAAGCCCCGACAAGCCTGAGGTGTGAACACAACAAACATCAAAGCACATGGTGAACTCCAAGGCCTCGCTACAGTCCCTCACTAAGAGACAGAGGCAGCTAATCAGTTCAGTCTTTAAGTCTTTACACCAGCAGAGGTATGAGCTGTGTGAACTCACATTGATCATAGCATTAGAGGTGATGCGGAAGAGGGTGGCTCGCTCATTAACGGCTTTCACTTTGTCCGTGCCTTCGGTGGGCCCACGCAGGTCTTCAAGTTCGCTGAGGGAGCGCTGAAGAGCGGCGCCGTGCTTTCCGATCAGCTCATTGCAGGTGCTCAGATCCTCCAACTTGGTGGCCAGGGACTGCAGTGCTCCTTGGGTGAGGGCACGGTCCTCCTGAGGCACAGGGGTTTCATCTCCTGAGTCATCTTCACACGGAGACACCAGTGTAGCAGTTTAAAAACTGACCGATTCAAAATATGTCAGAAAAATCTGTGTGTTAGTGATGATGAGATTCCTGACTGGAGTAGACAGCACAGTCTGTCACGAGACAGACTAACAAAAGATGTTTTAAATGCTCTAAACATAGAATGAGACGAGTTAATGGGAAACAGATGGGAAAGGATAATAGTACTTCACACCCTGATCTCTAAACAACCCATCTTCCAAAATATCGGAAAGCTGTGAATGAACACCGTTGCCTTGGAAACGTGGGCATATGCAATCAGGAGGCAAGGCTATTTTTAGATGAAGAGGGAGGAAAAAGGATGACGCATTACCCCTTTTCCTCCTCTCTTCTCTCTCTCTTCCTCTGGCTGGCATGAGCTGAGCTGCGAGTCTTTAGTCCTTTCAGAGCATTTCAAGGAGACTGGATTGATTACTAAGCATTACAAGGCATATTTACAATATAGAGTGCTTCATTTTCCTTGAACTTTTGAACATTTTGTCACTTTACAACCACAAACTTCAAAATGTTTTATCTGGATTTTATCTGATGGATCCATACAAAGTGGCATATCATTTTCAAGTGGAAGGAAAATAGTGATTTTTGTGATCATTTACTCAAAAAAAAAAATCATTACATTGTATTTAGTCTCTTGGATACCCCTAACTAGTAACCAGACTCCACTATTGTGTAATATAATCTCAGTTTAACTCTTTCATAAAAGCCAAAAATTTTTATACGCAAAAATTAGAAGACAAGCAGCATTGTGATCTCTATGTCTGGAGGAAAAGGAACGCATCACACCGACAGTCCTGGAAGAAAACCTGTTAGAGGCTGCAAAGGACAGGGGTGGAAGTTCACCTTTCAACAGGATCAGACAAAAGCCAAACAAGAATCTATTACAAGACTGGGACGTTGATGTTTACGGAGCCTCTTGGTCTATTTTGCATTGAATAGAAATGAACGCTTCAGTTTTTATCCACAAATTTTTTTTTTTACAACTTCTATCTTCAGCATCTATTCCACTGCCAAATTATAATAATTTGAGTTAGTTTGTCCCATAAAATCTCACCAAAATACACTAGTTTATGGTAGTTATGTAACACAATGCAGAGACGTGCAAGAGGGGCAAATTCTTGTGAATAAAAACAGCTTTAAATTTAGCTTAACACCTTAAAGATTTACATTTGCCATAATAATAGTGCTAATCCATCTTATAAATATACTCAACGTAATAAAATGTTTCTAGGTCAAAACTTTCTCTGCTAAACAAAACAGTGCATGATAAATCCCAGGACACGTAAGTGCATAGTTTGAATCTAGGTCAGTATAGTTCGGTGTACGAGTTCAAAAGCATGGAGACAAGCTACCAAACCCTATTAAAGGGGGAAGGAAATAAAAAAAACAACAATCAGGGCAAACTGGATTAGTGAAGTCCCTGGAGAAAAATGATTAAAAATAAGAGAGTGAAATTTACTTCAAGCTGTAATGGTTCCATGACCCACATCTAGCAGATTTCTGCTGCTCAAGGTGGTAAGTAATCGAGTTCTCCGAGGCCATCTGCCATCCAACATGTTCATATGGAGATGCAAAGCCATTAAGCTCAACCTAGAACTGTGATGGATGTGTAGGGGAATGACACACAGGGGTGATGAGTGCAGCAACGGGTTGTTTTTTCCACATGGGAGTCACAGGAGAGTCTGAGAGCAAATGGTGACTCATAGTTAAATCACAAGAAGACACCCACAGGTGATAAAGGGAGCGTCATAACGGACATGGAGTGGGAGGAGAATCAATCTGTGCATTACAGAGCGCAACACACCTATTTTTACAGATTCGCAAATGCAAAGCTCATGTGTGCTTACCATGTGGTAGATATCACACATTAAGTGCCTCACTTCTTCTACGAGCTCCACTTAATTACTGCTGTTCTGATCCTTTCAGCCAATTAATCTGCTTTGGGACTGAGCCCTGCGGCTGCTTATGGAAGGGTAATCTATAATCACCTCACCAAAACGCACCAGGATTTGCACCCCTGCTTACTGTAGAGCCAGATAAAATGAGCATACACTAAGCCTTTCAAAATTGAAAACGGAAAACAAAGCATTTTGTGATTTCTGAACTGTCTATGACCTCAGATAGGATGCAAAACTAGGTTTATAAATGAGGCTCTAATGACTGACACAAAAACCAAATTTTCAAGTAAAACATTGATTTGCATCTTGCAGGTACAACCCTTTCCTACAGCACTGAAGAGTGCTAACAAGCACCTCTTGAGGCATTGATTTGTATAACTGCTGCATTAACAGCCTACTTTTTAAATAGACTGTCATTATGACACTATTCAACCTGTCTCTACTCACACAAGGTTGAAACTAAATTAACTCTACAATGAGACACTTGGGGGACAATAAAAGAATCACAAATTTAACCCAAAAAAACATAAAGATCATAAAAGATCTACCTGGAATCCTATTCTCCTGAATACATTTTTTAAAAAAAAGCATCTTACTTACAAGGCGACACTCATTGAAAAAGATGCACTCCTATCTCCTTATAGTCCACGAGTGGAAAATATTTCAATGAAAGCCTCTCACACATGCCTGCTATGCCTCTCCCTCTCTCTTTTTCCTTTTTTTTCTTTTCCCCTCCTTCTAGCGGAGGAGGAGGAGGAGTCAGGAGAGGAAGGTCATTTCATTCAGCGCTTACTGCCACACTGAAGGAGACAGGGTGGGAGATAGGCTGCAGAGTGAAGGGGAAGGCATGAATGCACATCTATATGATTTTTTACTTTACTTGTATTCCAAAGGAAGAGTTAATAAATTCAGCATTTGCTCATGTGATTCATATCCCATTCCTCCTAATATTATATGACATATAATCATGTTTGTAGCAAAAGAAAATTAAATTTTGAAGGAAACATCCCTTTGCCTTTAATTGGCCTTGTCACAGATAGTTTGGTAACACTGCCCTCTGATGTTCAAATGTTGAAATAACACTTCAAATGCTGAAATATAGGCTTCTGAGAAAGTCGGTTAGTTATCAGAACACTATTGCTTCTTTAAAAAGACTGTTTTATAGGTCAGGCAGTCTGCGCTAACACAGAATAAGAAAATAATACAATGATATTCCCAAAATGATTACATTTGATCACAATATATTGGTGAAGATGAATCAAATAGGGGAAAAAAATAATAGTCTTACCTGAGTGATGCACCAGGAGCGTGGCATTAGCCTTTGCTTGTTGCAGGGCTGACACCCATCTCTGACACTCCCCCTCAGACGTGGCCTTCAGGTGGTAGGTTCGGCCTCCGCTTGTTAACACAAAGTGACAGGTGTCACCCACCTCGATGTGAGCTTTTGCCAGGGGAATAGTGCCTCTGCAAGTGTGAGCCATCTCTGCCTGAGTCCTGATGGAAAAACAACCCAGACCAAGATGTTAATGAAAGTTGTGTGAAAGAAGAGCAAAACTAAAAGTTGTCCCTGCAAAACAGACATAATTCTAAAACCTTATCTGTTGTCTTGATAGTATTACTAGCTCGGCACCTCCCTGAATACCCGTGTCACATTCCTCAAGGGAACTACAAATGGAGCTATTGCTGCTGTTATCTCAGTGTACTTTTTTTGTTTCCAACAAAATAACTCCAGACCTGTTTTCTTTTTTGTGTCCAAGTTCTGTCCTCTCAACACCAACCTAGTTACAGCAAATGTACACTGGTTCTGCTGGAGGTTTCCTCCTACAGTCACCAGTAGGAATGTGGAGACTGTAGGATCAGGGGTCAAACTGAAGTTTGAGATGGATAACCTAACTTACAAGCTGGGCCGGATTTTAGCAGGGGCTTACTGGGCTGCATTTATATTTTGTGAATGGATAGTGTCAGAATTTAATCAATGACTACCATGATTTTGACAGCACCGATGAAAAATGTTCCAATTTGTTCTGGCAAACGTCCATCTTGAATGCTTGCTTGTTATTGGTCCACTTTTGACGCATCTTACGCATTGGGGAGGAGGAGCGTCAAGGGAATATTATTTTACAATGGCGGACAACAGAAAATATGACAGCGGAGCGCAGAAAAGAAGGAAGAGAAAAGAAAAAGAGCATCGCGCCAAAGAGGCGACAAACAAAATGCCTAAACTGACAGGCTTTTTTAAACCTGTTAGCGGAGATGGAGCAGAAACATTATTATCCCCGCTCCTCAAACCCTTAGCTATGCTAACACCGGCACTAAGATCCCGCCAGAACCTATAACCGTGACTGAGTCGGTGGCTGGACTGGCGTCTGTGGAGTCAGAGTTGGTGGAAGCGGGATCTTCTTCCGCAGATGGAAAGACGACTGTAGATCCGCATAGTACCGATCCGCGCATTGGGGGAAATTGACGAGTCCGAGCTTACTGGGCTGAGCGAGGACCGGAGAGCTGTCAAAATAGAAATGTTGGCTTTCAAGCATCAGAACGGGTGTACAAGCATCAAAAGCGTCACTTCTCCAAATCTCACTTTAAAAGCAAGATGTTAAATGGTGAGTACGTCGAAAGATCGTGGCTGCTCTACTCTCCATCCACCGGAGCTGCATTTTGTTTTGCATGCCGCATTTTCAGCAATGCTAATACTCAGTCAAACTTTGAAACTGGTTTCAGTGACTGGAAGCACGCAACTGAACGCAAATGCCTAAACTTTAAAAAATCCTTCAGAGGGCAGCACTTTGGACTTACCTGGGTCAGGATATTTTCTGAAAACTACAGTATGCCTGATCTCTATTTTCCAGAAGATATTGTTTATATCCATGTTCTGTCTGACTGGCAGAGAAGCACTTTTTTGACATTTATTTCCTCCACTATTTACCAAGAACTTTAAAACCAAAGAAAAAGTTTGAGTTTTGATATATTCCACTTGTACTTATATGAACTTGTAAATGCTGGGGATATTTGTATAAATATTGTTTTACTCGCTTTGCTTTGTAAAAGTATATTTGAGCATTGCATTTCTTGCACTCAATCTGTTTTATAGTTTGTGTTGAAGTCCAGGCAACAATAACTATTCAGTGATTTTATTTTGTGATGCAAGCATCATATTCTAGTTTCAACCCCAACATGTGGTTTAGTCTTTCTAGAAAAGAGTTCAGAGTTGTTTGTAGTTTGTGACAACTGGCTTATTAAAGTTGTAAGTTGTTAAAACTTACTGTTCGGTCATTTTCTGTTCATCCTCTAAAACAAAACAAATATATATATATATATATATATATATATATATATATATATTATTATTATTTTTTTATTTTTTATTTTTTTTTTGACTCTAGCCCAGGGGCCCCCATCCTGACTCCAGCCCAGGGGCCCCCATCCTCCTAAATCCGGCCCTGCTTACAAGTAACTTATATTATTGAAAATATTATCAAATTCGGCTTTATTTATAACTGAATCTGAATATGTCAGTATGTTTGGATGACTTTAATTAGAGATTTGCCATATAATGCATTGCCTACAACTTTGAGAAGTTTTCATTCAGTTGATTCTTTTAAGAAGCAGTTGAAGACCCATTTGTTAAATCTGGATTTCAACTACCGGAGTTTTATGCAGTAAGATTCCATATGCTTCTGTTTTTATACGTTTTATATGCATCTTCTGTCTTTATGCTCATTATAAAGCAGTTGTGGTTTTTCACCTGTGAAAGATACTAAATAAATATATTTACTCACTTTTAGTCTTATGTGTCATGTTTCCATTGGCTGAAGATATAATTCTGTGCGTAAATAATCTATGAAATGTGTTACATCCCCCCCACAAAAAATCACAAAAAAACTGTATGACATCATCTTTACAAATATGGTGTTAATAATTCCGTTTTCTAACTGAAGAAACACAGTGTCTATTGGGTGGAGCCCTAACCGTTAGAAACCGTTACCTGTAGTAGGACAGCAGGCCGTTGCTGAGGACGAACCAGCGTCGCTGGTAGCCCTTCAGGTAGTTGGTCCATTTGAAAAGCCAGCCCTTGTGGGTGTCCAGACAAGGCAGGTGGAGCCCCGGGAGAGTCGGGGAGGGCAAGCTCCTCACCAGCTCGTTCATCTGTCTCCTCTAGGCTGTCCGCGTCTCTCCAGCGGGATGGACGGAGAGACGGTGCAGCTGGTGTGGAGTTGTAAACAGCTGTACCTTTAGCTAGCAGCACGCAGACTGTAGTGTGCTGTTAGCCTGCAGTTGTTTCTGTGCGTCCCTGTGAAGTGAGGCGGACCTACTTTAAAAATGGTCACCCTGGTAATTTTAGATATGAAGGAAATACTGAACAACAAATACTGCACTGTAATGCACTCCTGATAAAGCCCGTGAACGCTGGATAAGGGAAAACAAGATGACGTCCTTATTACAGGACTGTGGCTTATGGATGCACATTTCCCCCTCTCTCCCTCTCTGAATGTGTATGCGCACGTGCGTGTGAGTTTGTGTGTGTGTGCGCGCGCGCTTGACATATGGTACTTTCTGCGATTTCTGCTGTGATGTACAAAATAGATGCTCAAGGCAAGGCAAGTTTATTTGTATAGCACATTAGCACAGCAAAAAATTCAAAGTGTTTTACATGGAAACACTGTGGTGACAGTTTCAGTACTTTTCTGGAAGCTTGTTCCAGATTAATGTAACATAAAAACTGAACGCTACTTCTCCATGTTTCTTTCTGGTGATAGTGTTGACTTGAACAAGAAGACCTCTGTAGTTTGATGCGAAGCCATTTATTAATTTATAGACTAACATGTATTTTAAAGTCTTTTCTTTTGAGTTACACTGCAGGGGTGGGCACTCCTGGTCCTGGAGGTCGGTGTCCTGCAACTCTTAGACGTCTCCCTGGTCCAACACACCTGAATCCAACAGCTGAATCACCTCCCAAGTGCAGTCAAGTTCTCCAGAGTCCTGTTAATGACCTCATTATTTGACTCAGGTGCGTTGAAGTAGAGATACAACTAAAAGTTGCAGGACACCAGCCCTCGAGGACCAGGAGTGTCCACCCCTGAGCTACAGGGAGCCAGTATAACACCTTTAGAACTGGGGTGATGTGCTTTATTTTCTAGTTTTAGTGAGGATGTGAGCAGCAGCGTTCTGGATCAGCTGCAGCTGTCTGATTTACCTTTTAAGCACAACTGTGGAAACAATGTTGTCATAATCAGCTCGACTAAAGATAAAGGCATGTTTGTCCCTTAGTTCTGGGAATGTTCATCAGAGAAAGGCAACGGTTCAGGTCTGAATCCATCAATACACCCAGATTTCTTGATCCTTAAGATCTATTTCCAGGCATGCATAAATAAAGCAGCAAAAAATCAATAGAACAGTGGCAGGCTGAAATATCATTGTACATCAAATGTAACATCCTCTGCAATTGAGATATCACGCATATTAAAAGTGATGAATTCATTTTCAGAACTGTTCAGCTCTGAAATAACATATTCAAACGCTAAAGATGTGTCTCCTGTGAAACAAAGGATTGATTTATGTGCCAGCAACTTATGCCCACTGTTGAATATAGAAAATATGTGATGTGATGAGCCTACTTCACTTCCAAAGGCATAGGAGGAAATACATGTAGAACTAGAAATTATGTAAAAGAAAAATAAAATGTATTTTTTCCCCAAAAAAAAATTGAATGAGAGATTTTCTGAGATAATGTTGCTGCTACCCTGTGATGGACTGGCGACCAGTCTGTGGTATAACCCGCCTCTCTATTCCAGGAAAACCAACATCTCTGATTCAATTGCCTTTGTCAAAACTTTTATTTGACGCATCAGAATGTTAAAATATTACTCTTGTACAGACAGTAAGTTAGATAAATATCATGAATCATTATCATTAACAAACGGAATAAGCTGTAAAATCAACGAAAGATCTAACTATGGTTTCTAATGGTGTTTTTGGATAATGTTTTAATAACAAGGGCTCATAAATGCAATAATAAGTAAATATGCAAATAGCAACAAGTGACTATTTTCATTTGGCATCATCAAAGTCAGTAGTGAGAACTTTACATTGTACAATCATTTCTGCAAAGTGCTTTATGGTAAAAGAAATCTCAGTAAAGGGTTTAAATGTTTAATGTGTCGCTGATTATGGATGCCTGCAGCTTTACCTTTATTACATGAAGAAGATAAAATGGCACCCCTTTACTCAATCTCTATGGCACTGCTTACTGTTTTGACTTGAGATCTTTAAATACCAAGCATACAAAGCCATTTTACACAGCACAATGCAAATAAAATCCATTTTAAAAATCACTCAGCTGGTGACAGAAGGTGCTGAGCAGTAACTCATCCAGAAAGTGACAAGGTCAACAGAAAGAAACATTGTTTTGTACCTCCATCTCTTCAGAGGTGTGCTGGGTAGAATAGTAAGGCAGTCAGCACAAGCCGATAGCATTTAAAAACCCATCAAGGTGATAAATGTTGCTACAAGAATGAGTTTCATTTCAGAGTCTTGAGGGTTTGCTGTTGTCACAGAATGAATCATTCCAACGCTCACAAAACCTTCACAGTTGTAAAGTCTGCTGAAGCGCACATCCACCGCCGCTTTTGGAGGGTTAAAGCAAGCCATCTTGCTCAAACACCGAGGGCAGCTGGGAGAAGTCGAAGGGCAGGAATTTGACGCCGGTTCCATGGTAGAATTTGTTCTGAAACTCCACCCTGAGATCAAACAGAAAAACAACCAGGAACACTTTAATGTGGGGAGAATAAACATTCATGGTGTCTACATAGCTGCCATATCAAAGTTTTCTTTGATTTTAAGCACTTGAGAAATGACTGGATTACGGCCAGATGATCAGATGACTTGATGATTAAAATAGAAAATATGATAGAAACTCATGTCTGGAAATACAAATATCCACTGTTTTTTTTTTTTTTCTTTTTTCATGCTGACTTTTCAGGATAGAAATCCAAATTTATATCAAATAAAATAATGTAAATGCAACGATATTTAAGCTTATTATTTAAAAGACTAATTAACAATGCTCTTTTCCAAACTTCTAAATGTCAAATAACTTTTATCTTTCTGTAGGACAGGAAAATGACCTTCAATAACAACGACATATAATGAAGAAAAATAATTGTTATGGGTATCTTGTAATGTTGTTAGTCTAGATTCTGATGTTATTTTTTCTCTGTTTACATTAATTTAAAGCCATTCTGTATCTCTATTTGATCATCTATCTTCTCAGCAAAATTAATATAAATATAAATATTAATATAATAATATAATATAATAAATATAAAGCACTGACTGACAGAACGAGACTGGATAGTTGAAGTTTCAACCGGATGGGTAAGGGTCGACCAAGATGAAACTCAAGTCGATTCTTGTTACCCACCAATTTTTCGGTGCATCTTGATTATTCATTTGTGTGCCTGACTCAAATAAATGATATATAGCAGCAACTTATCAATGCTAATTAGTGATTAAATAGTTACAGTTCCAGAAAAGTGTCATAATGTACTGGTTTACTAAACATAGACTCACCAGTGAAGTCGCAGAGCATGGAGGAACGCTGATAAGCCTTCCATGACCAGCAGGATCGACACAGTGAGCATGGCGAAAAGGCCGAACACAGGGACCAGAAACACCACCCCGACTTTTGTGGTGATCTTGAAGCCCAGGCGCATCACCATGGCCCACAGCACCTCTGACAGCTCTGTGGAAATGAAGTGATTGAAGATAAAGAATCAGCAGAAAGAAAGAGGGGAAGGGAGCACTCCGTTATTCTCTGGTTGCACTTACGGGCGTGAGCCAAGCTGAGTGCCCACAGGCGCAGGTAAGACGCAGTGTTGGAAATGCAGCCCAGGCAGTACTCTATGGTGTGGATGGCCTGATGCAGCAGCACGTCTGCAAAGTCAAACTGCAAAACCGTACATGAAATATTAACTTAATTTTATAATAAAAATCAAGTTAAGATAATCTAAGCCTCCTTTTAGATCCATTTAACAAATTCAGATGATATTTAATTTTCTCCACAACTGATTCTTGTTCTGTTGTCCTACTTTCTCCTTCTTAATGTGCAGATAGCATTAACTTGTTGAAGCGGATGGAAAAAACAGACATAAAAGAACAGACATAGGTTCTCTGACCTGCTTAGGAGGAGCTTCTCTGCTGGTCACTTCATCAAATCCCTCCTCTTCATCCTCCTCATGAATGGACGTTATGGAGCCGTCATCCTCACTCACACGCCTCACCCTCTCATAACCCTGAGGTGAGCCAAGAAACTACAATGAGCCCCCTGTGAGCTGAATTAAGACAACCCAAAGTCTTTGACTGGACTTACTCTGCGTCTGCGCAGGCCTTTGCCGCCGCGCTGCTGCCAGTACAAGTAAAGAGGTTGCCCCAGCAGCAACAGGGGAACGCACATCACAGCAATCAGGAGAAGGAAGACCTGCAGGCCAGTCTGAGAAATGAGACCAACACGATTAAACTCAAGCTTCAATAAAAGATTATAAATAAACTCGATGAGTAGATGGTGCCAGCACATGCCTGTCCCGGATACAAAGGCGTTACATCTTTCCCCTGCATGACGAACATGTTGATGAAGTGGATGAGGATGCTGGGAGCCTGGCTGGAGTTGCGTGCACTGAAAGCCAACCACTTGTAGAGAATCATGAAGACCAGGTAGCCAAAGAGACAGATCAGGAAGAGCAGCTCGGGAAGAAACAGCAGATAAACACTGAATTTCTGTCCGAAATGCCTAAAAAGAGGACAAGGCATAAAAATGAAAATGTGTCAAGTCATAGTATTAGGCTTGACAAAGGGTTACAAAATTAATATGGCAACATTATTCTAGGAGTAAAAAAATATGCGAGGGTAATGCAAATCATTGCTCCGCTCTGGCAGAGGCCCATAGGCTTGTGAGGTGTACGGTGGTGAAGAGATGCCAATATTCACTGTATATTCATAATAATTATAATAAAAATTTGTCAGGGGTTTTTGTGCCTGTGTTCCCTGCTCTCCACAATTGTGTTTATTTACCAACTTTCTCCAACAAACCTCTAAAACTTTAAGGGGGCAGCTGTATTTATACAGCAGCTGTATTTATCCACTGACAAATGAAGGAATTGGAATAATCTGAATCCAACTGGAAAAAAATCTGATTGTTCAGGTTTCCTTGTTGGGTTACAGCACAGTTCCAGTAGATTTTACAGAAAAATGTGAAACAAAATCCAGGATGATTGTAATTAGTCATGCCACAAACACACGTGTGCAAAACTCCTGTCACCATAATTGGTGGACATCTGTGTGATGAGTAATGCTGACTCAGGAGAAACAAGTCAGACCGGGGGACTGATGGACCGACAGGGACATGAATCAGCAGCAGGTAAGTGCTGAAACTAATTAATCAATCCGGCATCAACTTGATTAAAATTTGGTTGCATAATTGTCTTTATTTCACTTTACCTTTTACTGTTTAATCAGTAAGTTACATTTAGCTCTGTTTGTTTTGTCTTTGTGCATCTACCATAGAGACAAGAAACTAGAATATGTGGTAAGATTATCTCTGTGTACGATTAAGAAAAAACATGCATAAATAAAACTCCAGACCAGGCAACATATTCAAATACTGAAAATGTCCAATATGTCAATAGAAACTAAATTTATTATTAGAGGCATTCATGGTGTGTCTGATTTTGTTTTTTAAATGTTATATTTTGCATTATGTCGCTAAATCAATTACTGTAAGTTGGAGGTTTTGTGTCTTTCCATTTAAAACAAAAACCAACCAGACTAGCCAGCGGGGAGGAGCTGACAATGGCATGTTGTAGATATACAGGAGATTATCAATATTATGGGCATGACGTAACACCGTTATTATTTTATGAGTTTCAAAAAAGTTTTTCTTGACACTCAAATTATTTTGCAAATCTTTATCTGCACAACTTTCTTGAATGTCGTAGATTTTAAACCAGCTTCCGCTCTGCTTCACCAACATCTTGAGAATACCAGCTTCTGAACATTAAGCAGGTTTTAGATAATTGCATGTAAAAGTGAAAAGCCTCTTACAAGTGGTTGAAGACACTCAGCACCACGCCAAAGCTCATGTGAATGACGCCGACGATGACTGACATCTTCATCTTGTACGAGTTGAGGAAGGACAGACGATTCACAGCCAGGTTCCAGATCTGATTGAACAAGAAAATAGCATCTGAGTATTCCAGACATGCAGCTGACTGTAGCTTTTGAGCGTATCTACTCACAGGATCAATGCCGAATGGATACGGTCCACTGAACACACCACTGACATTTGGGTCTAATGTGAGCAAAGCGTTTGTTTGGACTGTTTTGTTGCTACAAAGTAAAATAAGTGAACGTCATGAGGGATCTGTTAAGACACTAAGTCTACTGCTCACTGATTTTTATGAAAAGGTTTAATGTCATGCTTACGTCCACTGCTGATTGGTGAACATAGCCTTCACACTCCATCCAGAGCCAAATATATTTAGAGACTTGGAGAAACAGTCGTTGTAAATGAGTCCGGTGTAAATGGAGAAAAGTCCCATCATCAGGATGATGTAACGCCCATGGAAGAACATCATCCAAATCTGGGATCAACATAAAAAAAATCTATATAATAAAAAATCGACTTGATTAAAAAAAAAACGACAACCAATGCTTCATTCAAGATAAAAGTCAGCATTTATTCCCACCTCATTATTAGAACGCTTCTTCTTTTGATTTTTCTCCGTCAGCACCATCCACAGGGCGAAGAGGCTCATTATCATGCCATGGCCGAGATCCCCGAACATCACGGCAAACAGGAAGGGGAATGTGATGATGGTGTAAGGAGCTGACAAAAAAAACCCCACAAATATGATGAGTATTTTTTCGGGGAGAAAATTGTGGTTAACTTCACTGTCCCTCAGGAAAACAAGGACTTACCTGGGCTTACCTCGCGATAGTCCCCCACCCCATAAGCCTCCACGATGCTCTGAAAGCCTGTGGTGAACCTGTTGGATCTTAAAAGCGTCGGCGGCGTGTCGCTGCTTGGGATGCGGTTTACAAAGGAGGGGACAGTGGCGTCTCCTTTTCTCTGATTAAAAATAAATTAATGGGAGAAATGAGGGATTTGGTAACGACAGACAGCAAAATTAAATAATAAGAAACTGAGAAACTGTTCTTCTAAAGTGTTTGATGGCACATTTTATCTGAAAACAACATTTCCTTTGAGAGAAACTGATTTATGGGTTTAGTTGGTTTTACTAAACAAAAAATGCTACAAATACCCATTTGGTTTTTGGCAAATGCCAGTTCCTATTTCTTTATATTTTACTTTCAAGCACACAAATTTTCTTCTAATCTTTTAAAGTGCGCTTTATCAGCAGTTCTCCAAGCTATCTGAATGTTTTAGATTTTGGCTGGTTTTCTTCTCATTTCCTGTCCAGGACCTTATTTAAACTAAATAGTTATTGTGTCTGGTTAGCTCTTATCTCAAGTTTATGACTCATACTGATATTAATAAAAAAGATTTCCAAATGTAGCAAAGAACCTAATCTTGGAATGTGGTTCCTAATAGCAATCTGTCCCAAAGACAAACTGCTCCCATTTCTTTGGCTGAAGCTAAAACACATAAAGGCAGTTTTTTGTTTTCTTTTTAACATAAACACAGTTATTCTTAAAGAGTTACAAGCTGAAAACTTGGATTAGAGTAATGATCAACTAAGGGATGACATGTTTCCAGTTAGATGCAACAATCAATCAAAGATTAGAATCAGACGATTCTTCCTTCGATCGACGATCTCTTTAGATATTTACAAATTCATTAAACACATCAAAACTAAAAGCTTTTTAGCCTTTGAATTCATAAACAAACAGTAGTTCAACGCAATTTGTTTTAGCTTATTACAAATTTGATAAAGGTTTAGGAGAGATGACGAATAATTACAGCTACCGCTAATTACACAATTATTTGTTAAATTCAAAACTACCACTTTTACCAAAAAAACTTTCAGGACATTTCTTTTGTTATTGTGTGTTCTTGTCTTTAAAAACTGAAAATATTGCTATCATAAAAAATCAGAACCAAGAGGTTAGACCTCAAAGAAAACTTGAAATCTTTAGTGGGTTGGGCACCCAAACTGGTTCCAGCCCAGCAGCCCACATGCTTCTAAAAATGGTCAAAGGTTCCTTCTGTGGTCATTCAATAATCTTCACCTGAGAGCTGTGGCAATCATTAACAGTGACACTCTGTAGCATAACCAACACAGCTGAACTCACCACACGCTTCCTCAGTTGTAGATTGTAGACTAAAACTTGAGACACCAACATATTTTCTTACCTCCAGTTTTATCTCCAGTGACTCTGAGAAATTTAAATAAAAGTAGCAAATTCATTCAAATTCTGCCCTTGCGCCAAAATAAAGAATTGCAAGTAGTTTTTGACTAATTAGTATCCCTTTGAGGTTGCTCTGTTACACAGTTCGTTTTTACCATGTGAAACATTTTTCCCATCTAAAGTTGGTTTCCAATCCGGAGCGAGACTCTTGACTAACAAACATAAGAGCTCACAATAGTCCTACTTTTAATGTATTTTAACTAGTTTCATGTTCATAAAAGAAGAGGATTTTATATCCTGAGTTTTACTTTCCTCAAGGCGATCGATCACTCTGTCCAGGCTGCTGAACCTTGACTCTTTAACAAGCTCCTTTTTGTACATTGTCTTAAGAGTCAATGTACAAAATTGACTCTTAAGAGTCAATTTTGTCAATTTCACTTAAAAGGCAGCTGAATTTATTCTTAATCAAACCAGATCTTTGTCTAAATGTTATTGTATCTTTTTCATGTTTGAATTTTTAAATTTTGTGTGATTTTGATCTGTCAAAAAAATTTGCTTATTTAGTTACTTTATTTGTTTCTTGTAGTGGAAATATTTCAAAAATAATGTAGTTGCTACAACCAGGTAACTAGATTTAAGAAATTGTCTCTCATTATCACCAACAGGACAACATAAAATACATCTTCAAGGAAAAAATAAGAACTATTAATTTAAGAGGCTGGTGAAGTCCATTTAAAAGTTTAGATTTTTTGAAAAATCACATTTCTATGGCCACATTATTTGCTTTCATAAATAATCCTCTCCAGGTGGGACTCACCGAACCCTTTTCTAGCGCCCCTCTCAGGTTTGCCAAGTCACTGACGGGACACCAAACCTCAGCAATCAGACACTTGTTGGTAACGTCAAAGCTGCACAGGTTCAGGATGTGATAGATAGCCTTCATCTTTTTCACCTGCACAACCCAGGTGTAGGCTGACTCAGCAGCCTTCTGCAGAACTTGCCTCAAGTAGTCGTCGGTGCGATGAAGCACCTGCAGGAGACAACAGTTATTAGGATGTTCCACATGCTCACTGTCCTCTCCAGAGACGTTCGATCCTACGTTGTTGAGGTCCTGGATCCGTGTTCGTAAGCTGTCCAACACGTCTGCACGTTCCTCGTCGTTTTCAGGATGCGGATATAAGTGGCAGTGGTAACTGGGAGTGACAAGGACAGATGGTCAAAGAAGAATGCGACTAAAACGGTAGAAATCAGACAACAAATGTTTACATACCAGTCGCAGATTTTTTGAACTTTATGTCCAATTTGATCTCCCCAAAAGGAGATGAGAAACACAACGCTTTTGCTTATTTCCCCCTAAAATCACACAATTCAACAGCCTTAAAATATCAGCCGGAGAAGCAGACATAAGCACAAAAAGTAACTTTTCTAAGGCTTGTCTCACGGTGTCGAGATCGGCCAGACTTTCGTCCACTTCTGTGTAGCTCAGGATTGTGTAGCCTTTACACACTCTCCACAGCATGCGCTCAAAGGCCTCCACCTTCACCCGCTGGATGAGTCCTGAAATAAAGCTGCACCCAGGAGAGATCAGATTAGGTCCACGGCGTGTTTTCCAACCAAATTATGGCATCTAGTGCTCTGGCTAGGCATGGATCAGTTAGTGTTATTGAGGTTTCATGAGATACAAGAGAGAGCGATGGAGAGACTAGAGCTTAATGCTACTCCATGGAGCAATAAGACGATTGGCTGAAGGAAGGTGACCGTAAAATTTGTCTGAAAATATTTCAAGGACATAGCATATATTAAAAATGGTAAGCTACAAGAAGCAGCATTCAGTTTCCATGCCCCTCTAGTCTGGATCAAACTTTCAGAAAACTGCCAAGCAGACCTGTTTAGAGCTGCCTGATAGTTTTGATTATGCTATTTGACAAAATGTAATAATGATTGCTTGTTTCATAATTGGTGACTGAATTATGTTTTTTACTATGTAAAGCACTTAGAACTCCTTTGTTGCTGAATGTGCTACACAAATAAACTTGACTTCCCTTACAAATTGTAATAAATACATATTTATAACTTAAGTACTTTAATAATTAATGTGCTGTGCTAGATTTTTTGAAGCAGAAAACTAAGTTAGTGTAATGCATTTTGCATTTAGGTCAAAACCTTTGTGTATATACCACACACATTTAGAATCTCATACCAGTGAAGTAAACATTTGGTGGTGCAGCTCACCCCAGCTTAGCTCCAAGTCTCTGCATGCCAGTACTTCCTGTAGCCGAATCTGTCTCCATGGTGGGAAACTCTTCATACTGGGGACCAAGAGCTTCATGCTAGATTTAAACAAGAACATGCTGACATTAGAAGGCTATTGCCACATATTAATCACCGATTACATTAACCATACAATGCCATAGATGTGTTATTAATCAGAAAAGGAGATACAAGCAGCTGAATTAGAAAGAGACTCACTCTGGAGCGGCTGTGTATGAAGGTCCGGGTGATCTTCAGCATGTGTGTGTATTCTGTGAGCTCCAGCAGGTTCCTCTGAAGCTTGTCTTTGTTCTTCGCCACCTCGCTGAGCTCCATCTCCAGCCTCTGAAGTTGCTCCTGCATGGAAGAGAGAGAATGCCAGCTTAACTTAACATTCAGCAGCACAATACCCTGTTGATATCAAATGGGGCATGAATTTGTGAATTTGTGATTTGTCTACAATTCAGGCTTAAACCTCTGTGGCGTGTAGGTGATCTCTAAATCTCCAGAAGAGATCCACATCTTAAGCAAGGTTAAATTAATATATTATCTCTTTATCTCCTCAGCTACATTTCCTAGAATTCCCTACTAATTTGGGTCTGTATTTAACCAAACAGCACCCATTACTAATAACTGTGTCGTAATAACTATCTGCTGTCTTGTTAATTATGCAGTTAATTACGTTTTCTTAAAACTCATTATTTCTTAATGTCTTATTGTTTTCCTGACTCAACTGAAAAAAAAGCACAATTATGCTGCTGCATTAAAAACTGGGTTTATTTTTCTTTTTTTGCTCGTCACTCCTTCAAAGAATAATAATTCTGGGCATTCAAAGGCGCTACCTTCAACTCCTAAAAGTGGAAACAATTGTCACAAGGTGGAAAATAGTGAGATTAAGTGAATTTTCCACTGCTGGCATTGAAACAGAGCACACCTTTAAGGAAAAAAAAAATGAGATAATTGGTAACAAACCTAATTAGGGGTTGAAGAGCTGAACAACTTCCAGAGGAGATTCCTCAGTTACTGACAGAAACCAGCATGTTTTTGTCATGTTTAGATGAACTTCAGAGGCCAGACTAAATCTGAGGCTGAAGCCATAAAAATCCGAATATTTTCAGTCACAGCAGGAAACTAAATATAATTAACATTATGACCTTAGAGGTATAAACAAGAAGCCATATACAAGCACTTCTGTAGACTTACCATGATCTCCAGGACTTGTCTGGGTGGAGGAGCAAGTGGACTCTCGTCTTCTTGAGGAACGACAATTTTAGCCTTCTGGATCTCCCTCAAAAGGAAGCCTGTGTGTTTTATGAAAATTATCACTTATAGGAAGAAATAAGGCACATCCCAACCACTCACTATTATACAAAATACAGTCAGCCAGCAATTCCCTGCTCACTAAACAGTTAAGTATTTGTTAAAAATGTATGTGCAGGCTGCTTCCACATCCCAGGTACACAGAGACTTACCCAGGATTCTCTCCATCTCCTCGCATCTCTTGATTTCGCTGACGAAGCGCCGCTGGAATGAGCTGACACTGGGGTTGAGCTGAAATCAGAGGAGCACCATTAGTCAGGCGAGGTGGCAGCACAG
Source organism: Gambusia affinis (assembly GCF_019740435.1). Taxonomy (NCBI): domain Eukaryota; kingdom Metazoa; phylum Chordata; class Actinopteri; order Cyprinodontiformes; family Poeciliidae; genus Gambusia; species Gambusia affinis. Next base: position 14,398,513 of record NC_057884.1, on the reverse strand, counting down.
CACGCGTGTGGAAATATAATTACCACCACCACAGTGGTTTAAAGATTAGTGTTTAACAGCTAAAGGTAAAAAACCCCTAAAAACTACTATTCAAGAGCCAAATTTTTATTCAATTCAATTTATTTATATAGGACCAATTCACAACAAATTAAAAATAATAATAATAATAATTCAATTCAAACATGCATAACACATGGAAAATATTTATTGATGGATGGGCCTACGCATGTAGGTAACAAATGTTGCTGGATGATAAATTCTTCCAGAAGTTATTGCGATAAATGATAATATTGTTGCTTTGCGACCATTTTCAAGTAATATAATGGTCATGGCATAATAATGCAAGAACACATCCTCAATGATAATTAAACTTTAAATTCTAATCAACAATTAACACTGAAACTGGAAGACATTTTAAATATCCAAATAAAATGAATAATGAAGTGTCTGGATGGATGGATAAAACTTTAAGACAGTGTAGAGTAAAAGCTGTGGAAACAAATATTTTCATAATCCATTTATTTATAGATAGATAGATAGATAGATAGATAGATAGATAGATAGATAGATAGATAGATAGATAGATAGATAGATAGATAGATAGATAGATAGATAGATAGATAGATAGATAGATAGATAGATAGATAGATAGATAGATAGATAGATAGATAGATAGATAGATAGATAGATAGATAGATTTATAACTGTGGCACTATTTGTACTTACATCTCTGAACTCGACCAGCCCCAGCTCTCCCAGCTCACTGATGCAGTCATATTCAGAGCCGGACTGCAGAAACAATTGGGCCAAGCACATTTCCTCACTCCGAAACACCATTTTTATTTTTATCTGCCACAGACAGACAGTCAGACACGGCTGATAATCTTCCTGTGGCCGATTGATCCTGAACACCGAGCTGTCTGCTACAACCCAACGCAGCACATTACAGAATTCAACCAAAGTAATCCCCTTCAGACAATTAACTTACACTGATTAATTACTGTCTATTAATGACGACTGGTTTGAAAATCGAATTATCCACATTCCGGCTCATAGTTTCTTTACCCCTCTTTAAAAATAACATCCAATAAGAAAACGTCCAGCGAACAAAGACAGAAGCTCGCCTAAGGAGTCTTATTTTCTCGTCGAGCGATGAAAGAGAAAGGCGTCATCCTGAAGCCTCTTCACCTTATTCACCTGCCGCTACAGCGCGGAGAGGGGGAAAACGGTAACCAAGCAACGCTAGTCGGAAAGAACAAAAACGAGCAACAAGGTTAGTGAAAATGAATCATCAACCCGGCTTGTAGACGAGCAAAAGACAGCTTCGCATGTTAAACAAAAATAAGCCCCAGTCAGAAATAGGCTACGGCCTTTATTCGCTCCACGGCAATTGACACAGATTGCGTCTCCGGGTTGCCAGGTACCGTCGCCGCCTCCGAAAGTAAGCGAGTTTTGCTGCGATTTTGCAGCGCCGCTGTGCCAACAAGATTCAATTATTCTGCACATTGTGTGTGCAGTTAAATACTCTCGCCTGCCGCAGTGTTTTCAAAGAAAATACCGGCTTTAAATTGTAACTTATCGACTACATTTGCAGAAGCAGAACCGTAAATCCTAAACTCAAAGGCATTGTCCAAACTAAGACAAATATAAAAGTCCACTAGGTAAGCCAAATTAATGCTCTTACACGATAAAAAACAATCATACGGTAATCTCTCTGTTGTTTCACATTCGACTTAATCCGCTTTAAGAGTAAAAGTTGCGGCGTGTCAGTGAAATCAAGGCAGTTCATTCCTTTGTCTTTTTTAATTTATGCGGGATTGGCCATTGTCTTTAAAGGGGGATGTAGCTCACACACCTGGCAACCATCATATTTTCTTATTCGGTTCCACCGCTGTAAACTGACCGACTACAGGCTGTTTTCTTTTTAAGATATCTTATTCGAGATGCTTTCGAAGTAAAAAAAAAAAAAAAAAAAGCAAGAAACAAGACAAAACCCGTATATCACTTTGCATCGATAGTAAGTTCATGATACTGAGCTGTGCTTTTTTTTTCCCTGAAAAACGATTCAACACAAATGGTTTAGATTTTTTTTATATTGCCGGCAGGAAATAAAACATGTTTAATCAAAAACACAAAACATTTTTTATTTAGAGAAACAGAGCTCTGCATTAAAGATATTTTGGAGGTCAGCATCAGTCTTCAATATTCCCTTCACTTTGTGTAATATACCACTGACAGCAAAACAGATACTCAGCACAATGCTACCACCACTTTGCTTGTCCAAAATTACTAAAAACTAATTTTGTAGAACTTGAAGAACATTCCTCCAGTCCTAACTTAAATTCGGTTGAAAATAAACATTTACGAGTTAGAATCATTTCAAGAAACTAATACATTTAAATACAATTTTTAATAGTGTGAGGAAATTGTCAGGAAATGGTGGGAGTCTCTGTAAATGTCTGATCCTGTAAGTATGACTTCAACCTGTTCATTCACATTTATGCTTTTTAAGCATAAATGTGAATGAATGCTTAAAAATCATTAATCATCATTGCATCCTAAAAAGATAAATATTTAAAGCCTGAAGTTCTTAATCTGCCTATAACCAATGAGTGCTTTTTTCTTTCAAGAACTTCTTCATTTTACACCAACAAAGATTCTCGGTGAATTTTAACTGACGCTAAGGACTATGTTGTCAGTAAATATAGTACACGTGATAAGTTTTATGACTTCTAAGCTTTCAGACTCTGAGCCAGGCTATTGAGTTCTTGCGACAGAGCCGTCACCGTGTCCAGAATCCGCTGCTTGTCCTTCCCCTCCAGTCGAGCTTCACACCGCTGAGCAAACTTATCGGGATGCCACAGCGTCTGTTGCTTCCGGAGCACCTTGCGAAACGTCGCCTTGTCCTTTCGGTCCACGCCGTGCAGCATCACGTCCAGCATCTCCCGGACGGTGCCCTTGGGAGCTGGCCAGGGGATGTCGCTGTAGCTCAGCTTCCTGTCTACTGATCCTGAGGCGGCTGTGCTGAATGTGGCGGCACATTTCTCATCGTACTGCCGTTTCTTTCCCTGCCGGATCTCTTCCTCTTTGCGTGCCGCTCGAGCCAGGTACTCCTCGTGTTCTCTCTGCAACCTTTCATGCAGCTCCTTATTGCTTTCCACTTTTTGTTTCCTCTTTTCTTTTTTCCACTTGGAAGACGAGCTTGCCAGTCTTTGAGCTTCGGCGTGTTTCTTGTTGAAATACTCTCCTCTGATACGATCCGCCCAGTCCCCAAAGTCTTCCTCTTCTTCGTCGACAGGTAGGTAATCATCAGCTGCCAAAGAAAAGCATCACAGTTAAAAGAAGCAAAATATCACATCTTAAATTTAGTAATTCACATGTACCATATGCTCCAAAGGCTTCAAAATATTCGTCCTCGCATGCACCGATCAGCTTCCCCATCCAGTCCTGCTCAGGATCTGCCTCAGGTGGATGACTCATGCTTTCTGCAGTCTGAACAAGTAAAGGGAAAATACATGCAAATGTCACCTAAGACCAACTCAGGGCATTTGAACACGATGGTGAAAGTTATAAAATGTCATATTCTGTTATATTTTTTTAAATATTTAATATATATTCAACTTTTGCAATGAATCGGGTCTTCAAAGAGACCCGATTCACTCCCTCTTATTTTGCAATTATGTTCTGTGGTTAAACATGGTAAGACAATGTGCTTGTAAGTTCATCGCGGAATTTGTTAAATTGAGTGAATAAACTGAAACTGAAATTTGGTCCTACTTGTTGCTACTGGCAACATGTATAAACCAAAATACATGCAATCTGAATTAGAAAAACAAGTACAAGATGTAGTTGTGGAGTATTTCATGCTTGTTTGGGCATATATTAATCATTAAAAATATCGTTATATTTTAGATTAGTAGAGTTTTACCAAGTTGCTCACCTGTGAATCATTCATCAAGTCCAGCACGTTTTGCGGTGTAAGTCCAGCTTTGTTTGGGGCATTCAAAGCTTCTGGGCATTTTTTCTTGAGAGGTACGAACAAGTCCTCATAAACTACGAGATGAAAACATAGGAAAAAAAAAGAAATTAAACCAAACAAAAGACAGCTGTGAGTATTAGTTCTGGTCCAGGGCAAGCCTCTAATTCCTTACCAGTTTTCCCGTTAACGAACGCCATGTTGGCGGCGATGTGCAGCGCCGTGTTTCCCCGTCGGTCCCTGTGGAGAACATCGGCTCCGCGTTTGAGCAAGAGCCGCAGCACAGCGTCGTCTTCCAGGGAGCAGGCTAGCTGCAGCGGGCTCCTCCGCATCTTTCCCTGGGAGAAGTTCACATCAAGGTCCGGGTGCTTTCGGAGGTACGACTTCAGCTTCAGTAGATTGCCCTCCTCCACATACCTCCACACTCGGGCCTGCCGGTGGGACACCATTCTACCAACAAACAGCTAGAATTACCTAACCAAACACAGAACTAGGCCTCGACCTGTGTTTACTGTTCCGTCCGCTAAACACCTCCGGGTTTTACAGAATTGTTCACATCAAAGTTCCGTGGATGTATTTTTCCCCAGTTCACCACTAGGTGTCACTGTTATCCTCGTTTTCCGAGGTTAACCCCCGCTTTACGGCATGGCATTTTGTTTTAAAAATAGACACGTTCTTGAAAGCAGACTGTACTTCATTAATTTCTAACCAAATACAACGTTTTAGCCATCTAAAATACTATTCTTTGTGTCATGATATTCCTATTCGTTTGTTGGTCCACACTATAATAAGGTTTCTCTGTGCAAAAACATTATGTATATTTGAAACTGAATTTTTTGCAATGAAAAACCTGTTGATAAACGAGACAAGTTTATTTGAGATATCTAAAATAATTTTTAAAAAGCCCAAAGTTCTGATCACCAGCTATTTTTGATTAAACAAAAAAATTATTGATAGTATTTAAATTGTTTAAAAAGTTAAAATTCATCTTCATGAATCACAAGCAGCAATGTGCTTACCCTTACAAAGATACACCCACCTAACTAGAATCAGCGGGCAAGCGGAGGAGTACATCCAGATCACCAGGCTATCACAAGGTCAAGAATGCTTACTTAGATTCGGTTTTTTAATACTTAGACTGGTAAGAGAGGAATTTTTCTGCTATAACTGATACTTAGAAAAGTATGATAAACAGAAGTTTGATTGTATGTTGCAATGCCATTGTGGTTCCAAAATTTCCCACATAATTACTGCGGCACAGACTTGTGACCCCAGCTGTCGCTTGTTGAACTATGCAAACATTGCTATTAAGCTATTTAAACAGAAACATAATAGCACGATAAACTAAATTTATAAACAATTTACTCTCATTTAATTAATTTATGGCTACATGAATATTCTTTAGTGGGATAAAACGTCACCTAATCAAAGCATTCATTCTGAAATTTTATTTCATTTATGGAGAAAATTTGACGACGTTATACTTTTGAATCAAAAATCTGGTGTTTCATGAACTAAAATTTGGAGAGCATTGTATTACTAACATTAACTGCTCTTATCTTTGCGTCTGAAATGAATTAATTTGCTATGAAATTTGCATTCTAGCTTTAAAGGATTAGGCTCATGAAAAAAACCCATTAAGTTAGCATGTGATAACACCTATGTGATGAGGCTCACACTTTCAGCATGCAGTTGTTTTCTCAAATTAACACCAGTATTATACCTCAGAAACCCCTGTATGTTCTCTCATTTGGTTTCTGTAGGATTTTACAGCTCAACTTTCAACAAACCACCTGCTGAAGAAGTGTGAAGTGAAAAGATAAAAGCCCAATTTTCTCAGTTTTTACAAGTTATAAACTGAAAAAGGTTTTTCAATTGAACATAAAATTATCAAAGCACTTTGTAAATCCAGTGTTACATGATTCCATACTGTGTTTAAGTTTTATTTAATGAGCCTGGACATCATACTGATGACTATATCTGGTGCAAGGAAACAGCTGTAACAGCTGCCCAGCAGCTGACTGACTTCTTACCTTATCCTTCAAGACTGAACAAAGAGCCTCTGTTTAAAAGAAGCTGGGACTTTATTTTAACATGCGTATTTCATGTCACACAAAGAACCATAAAATTTTTTACAAATGGGTACAGAAGTAGACATATAACACATATAATAAAAAAATCTAGGGTCAATATTTCTGAAACACATAATTTGTTTCAGGTTTTGTCTTCAAATGTAGTCATATTACATCAACAGATTTTGAAATGCCCCCCCAAAAATTTAACATTTGTTATATTAAAAATTGAAAATGGAGTATGATTTTTGGTTTATATGAACAGTAATGGAAAGTAGTCAGAAGTCAGGACATGAGATTAAATCATTGAGATGAGTTGGACTGAATTCTGGTCCCGTTTTATCTTTTTATACTTTATTAGTTGTAGCTGATGAAGTTGTTCATAATCATGATGAATATTGGCATGCTTGATGTTTTCATGATGCTGTTCTTTACTGTTCCAGGTGTTACTATTATCTATGTTCGTATATAACAAAAGAAGTTGGAGACTTCATGACAGGCAGAATTTTCGCATTAAAAACTTCTATGGAAGTAAAAATAATAAAAAAAAGCAATATTGGTTTATTTTCCACTGCGCAGTATCAACAACAGTGATATAACAAGAACAGAAATCCACATAGGAAATGTTTTACTTTTCTTTTAACATAAAATTCTTCATCAGAAGTTTTCAAATGGCTATAAATGTTTCTTTCTCTCATGTTGAATTAATTTTTTTGCTGCATTGGTCAATTTTGTGATCGTTTGTTTACGTTTTTTATGGCACTTCCCGGCCATAAAAAACTTTGCCATCAAAATAGGAGGATCAAACACTGGACCGCCTTTAACCACGTGCCTTATGTGTTTCACTCAGGGAAAGTGAGACTTCATTGTACACGCCACAGAAAACAAAACCCACTCCTTTCCATGTTTTACAATAGGTCTGTTGTTTTATTTAAAAGTTTCATGTTTTCTTCTCTTAAATTAGAGCTGATGCGGCTATCCAAAAAGCAGTGGTGGTTTATCAAGTTATGAAGACAATATATTTCACATAAAAACAGTTGTGATCCTTTACTTTGCGTCTAATGAGAAAGGCTGCATCACAGTTTCTGGTAGAAAGTCCTCCTGATGTGAAGTTCTAAAGGAAAAACCGGTTTGTCGGATGTTTTCCTTCTCGGTGGGATTATACTGTCTACTCTGGCCGCCCCTCTTTTGTTCTGTTCACAGATGATTTGAAATGAACAAAGTCCGACTGCTGAGGAGGAGCAATGCCATGTGGGAACCTATGGATAAGGAAAACATTCCTATCTCTTGTGAAATTTCCCCAGGATGTTTTTCTTTACTTTACAAAAATGGTGGAAAATGAATGAGTTCTTCTGTAAAATGCTGAGTGTTTGTTCATTGAGTGACTACAAATATTGTATCATACACTTAGAAGATGAGTCACAGATTAGACCTGAAGGCAGTATGATGCCGTGGAGCATCACTGAACTCACAGTTTCCAATCATAAATACAATTTGCTATGATTATTGTTATGTAGAAAATCACAAAGAAATTTGGACAAGGTGCATAGTCAGTTTACAGTTGTAAATCCTGTTCATTACGTTTATAAATATACACACTGAAGACTATTAAATCTAATTTTAAGCCCCGCTGTACCTTTTACTGATTAACAGGCATCTAGAGTTCAAATTTACATTTGTAGTAGCTTTAAATTGGCTAAATTTAAATTGGCTAACTTCAAACTTATCTGCCTGTTGACAGACACTATAGAGAAATGCTTTATGTCACTAACAGGGAGATGGACTCTCCACAGTGTGACTGAGTACAAAGATTTATGCCACTGTGAAATTATTTAAGCAAGTAAATTATCACAGTGGCATTCAGACACAGAGGAAAGCAGCCAAATCTTCTCATCAAGTTATAATAATTGTGGATGTAAAAGTATAACAAGTACTTTAGAAGTAGAGTTGGACATGTGCACGATCCAAGATAATCAGCTGGCCACATTGTTGTTCTGGGCAAGACCCTGATGGAGATTTTATTTTTTTGCCACTTATTACCTGTAAGGCCAACATCGTTGCAGCTGAGACCCTAAACTGGTTCAGGCCTGTTGGACACGACAGGGCCTCCATTTAGACCTGAGGGAGGGTAGGAGGCACAAAGGCGAGGATAGAGGAGAGAATGAAGGGAGTCTCTGTGCCTATTGAAGAGGATGATCCTCTCCAACCTAAGATCCGGAGACTCCTAAAGCTTGGACTCTTCCGCTCCGTCGGAAACTACGTGTCTTCACTAACGATTGCTGTCTTGTGTGAGCGTCTTTGAAAAGATCTGCAATCTATAGAGGCAGGCAGGGAGACGGAGAAGAAGGGAGAGATGACTCCAGTTAATCATTTCAGGGGGCTTGACTCAGTTTGTTACCGACCACCTTATTATTAAAAGATCATGTTGAACATGAAGCATTTATCTACTTATTTATTGCAGACAGGGTTGTGAGGTGAACATCCTGTAAAAGCAAATAGACGTCTCTGAAGGACAGGATACCCAGATCTGAAGCATTTATCTACTTATTTATTGCAGACAGGGTTGTGAGGTGAACATCCTGTAAAAGCAAATAGACGTCTCTGAAGGACAGGATACCCAGATCAGGACATGCTACCCCGACCACCCTCGGTCTACCTTTCCTGCTTGGCCTGCTGGATCCGTTCCAGGCCGTCAGGCCAGCTTTCCTCTGGGGAGGTTGTTCTGTAAGAGCCGTGTGGCAGGAAGCTGAGGGTCCTCCAAGACTCTTCGGGGGTCAGCATCTCATCCTTCCCCACCAGGGTCAGACCCGGCTTCAGGTCGTTCTGCAAGCCGAGTTGCTCTGCCTCTATTGTTAGGACAGGGCAGAAATATGCGCACGCTTCCTTTGTCTGTTTTCTGCTTGACCCGCTTTACTAGATTCTGATTTATAATGACAGGGACATGTGTTTCTGACATAAAGTGAGACTGGCCTCAAGCCTGCACTGAAACCTGTTGCCTTTTGCTTCCCATTGATATGATAATGAATTTAAGAAGGGCTAATAGAAACTCCTTTAGTTTCTGCCAATATACATTTAAGTATCAAGTCTGGCAACGAGGGGCCCACTCTAAGAAACTAGAATGCTTTATCTTTGTGCAACCTTTCCACATCAGCTCTCCACCGCCTAATAGGCAACGCCTTTGTGTTGCCTATTAATAACCTTAACAATATACACCTAAACAGCATTTTTATTTCCACAGCAGAATAACTAATAGTTACCCAGTTTTGTGGTTTGTCGTTTTTGTGTGTGTGTGTCAAATCTCCTGAATTTTCTCAAAGAAGAAAGTGTATTAATCTAAATTCTGTGAAGAACAAAAAGAGCTTTTCCTTTGTTTGAAACCTGAAATTAAGTTAAAATTATCACAAGCAAGACTCTTTTTTTATATATATGTGTTTGTAAAATCTTACAATCTGTCTTTTATTTTGAAGAATCAAGTAGTTGCTATGGAGACCTCAAGATGCCACAGTTCTCTAACAATAAACTACGCAGCTTTTTTGACCTTCCACATAACCTGCCGTCATTAAATATTCAAACCTCGACCTTCTTCCTCTCCATCTTACTGATTTAAGCTGCTCAATCATTACTCTGTCAGCAGATTTGAGGCACATTTAGCTGACTGGCTACTTTCTTGTTATCATTTAGTGATTTCTGAAGACTGATGTACATCAGTCTTATTTAATTTCAGATTTTTAGGCTTCTGTCATTGTTGTTTTTGCTCCTCTTGAGATCATTAGAAGTTATCAGCTGCATGTTAAATACTCCATACTCTTTCTCTAAGCTAATCCTTTAATATCTGCTTCATAAAAAGTAAGTACAAAACTCATTTAACAGAATAATGGTTTGAAGGGTTAACAACCTCCTTAATTTAAGTGTTTATTTTCAACATTTTGTAAAATGTGTTTCTAAATTCTCAAAACTGAATTCTGAATTACTTTATTCCATTTATGATTGCTCAAACTGAAAATGTCTTTTATCAACAGATTAAGTGAAGAGCTTTTAATTAATTGAGCTGAAAACCATAATTACAAATGCATTTACCTTTATGATTTAGAGAGGGACAGACAACACTGTTTCAAAACGATACAGAAAATCAGTTTTTGTGGCATCTACCGAGTGACAGGAGTTCTAGAAAAATCTAATTTTCCTCCCAAAATATATTTGTGATATTTTTCCAGCACGGATGAAAAACACACAAAAACACAATTTATGTTCATAGATGTTTAAAGGCTTACCTGTGACCTGCATGCCCCATCTTGATTTTCCACAGAGAAAATAGAAGAAAACTTTGTGATCATTTCTAAACTCTTGGACAAATACTCCGGTCACTTTTGGTCAAATGGTATAAATCACATCTGTAGAGATGCAGTTTGTTCACTTCATGCCATGAAATCTGCGTAAATTGACCACATTGGCCTCATAAAACTCGAAAAGCTATGAAAGTAATCTTGTCAGATTATCTTTCACAGCAGTGCTCTGTCTATGATGATAACAAGTGGAGAATAATGTGACAAGTCATCCTGTAAAAAATGTCTGCTGCTTGGAATTTCATAAGCTTCTTCTTCGAAGACTGTATGCTTCGCTTCCTGGTGCATAAAGGTTTGCACATGCAACCATAAACTGTATGTATGTTGTCTGTTCCACTTCTTTTAGGAATTTATGTTATAAACCAATACAAATTTGCGCAGAACTAAGAAGCGGAAGAAAACTTGGAGGTGCAAGGGAAATGATGCATTGTTTACAACATTTTTTACAAATCAAAATCTGAAAAGTGTGGTGTGCATTTGTATTTACCCCCCCTTAGGTCAATGCTTTTTACAACCATTCCTCTTTTAACAAAACTGTAAGTCTTTTGGGGCATGTATCTATTAGCATAACCTTTGCCAATTCCTCTTTGCAGCATAGTTCAAACTCAGTCAAGCTAGTAGAAGAGATTCTGTGAACATTGATATTCAGTTCTTGCCACAAATTCTCAATTGGATTTATATCAGGATTTTGGCTAAGCCTTTCTAACTTATGCATATGGTTCCGTCTAAAGCAACCCACTGTCTGTCGACATGTTTAGTGTCGTTCTGCTGGAAGTTGAATCTCCATCGCTGTCCAACACCTTTTGCAGCCTCAGGTTTTCATCCTGGCAGCTGCCACAGTGTTTCACAGTGAGGAGAGTGTGGTTATCCTGCTAACAGATTCTTTCTCCTGGCTGTAAATCGTTGCATATTCTCCAGAGTTAATAGGTAAGGTAAGGTAATTTTATTTATATAGCACATTTTCAGCAACAAGGCATTATTGTTTGTATTTGTATTGCCTTTATAAGGACCTCTATGCTGCCTCTTCGCTGCTTCTCTGATTAATTTTCCAAGTTCTTTAGCTGTGTTTTTTCACAAAATCTTCATTAATAAATATTCCTGACAGAACAGAGATTCATTTACTTACAGAACTAGATTTTATTTATAGATGAGGAGTAAAAATAGCAAATATACACATCATACTTTCTTGATTTTTATTTTTATCATTAAAAACATATTTTTTTCATTACCACTTAAAAAATGAACTACTTTGTGTCGATCTCACATGCATTCCTAGTACAAAAAATTGAAGTTGGTGTTTGTAAAGTGATATAATCTGAAGCCCTGTAATGCCAGATTTTAACACTTTATTTTAGCAAATATAACTAAGTTGAATCATATGTATATTTTGAATTTAGAATTAGTTTATAATCTATAAGGTATTGTTTCAGGTTACTTTTTCATATTGAAACAGAAATGAAGAGAGAAGAATGACCGAGTGCAGCTGCTGAACTTTATTGTTCCCAGTTAACAAAGATGTTTTTACTTATTCAAAATGAAGGCCCTGCTTCCTTATTCATATTTATTGAAATAGAACAGGTGTATCCATTTCCATTATTCATATAAAGCCATGCTACCAGGTATTACCTAGAGGAGAAAAAACAACAACACCCACTTCAAATCACTGATTAAGGATTAGCGCAATCCCTCTGTCTCCCTGCTGTTGCTGATTATATCCTATAAAAAGCTTATTAATGTCAAATTTGTTTAGTCTCGAAATGTGCTTTACAGCTAAACCTATACTGTGGCTTCATAAAACAATTTGCTTTACCATCACGCGATGGGGGACTGTGAAAAATATATTTAAGTGAGGTTCTCAAGATTACTCAAATACTGCTGCATGTGCCTTTAAGCTGCTGTTATATTTGTCTTGGATGGTTACTTACTCAGAAAATAACAAAATATTAACAAATTAAATAGCTGTTGGAGGCTGTGTATCATCAATTACCTTCCTGTATGAAACACATGCTAAAAATCAAATAAATGAACATTTATGGTCAGATCCAACCTAACAGGAGAGTAATGCAGGGTGAAGAGCACAAATATTACATCTTTACATTGTCTTATTTTAGTCACTTACAGTAGTTTTTAGTCTACTGTGAGACTAAAAACTCTTCACATATTTCATCATTGGAATGTTTTTTACTCATCATTGTTGGCACTGTCGCCATTAACCATTTCCTGTCTAAGAAATCTGATTTTTTTTTGTGTAAATGACCATCTAATGTAAATGTAACAATGATTTAAAGGTTAATAAAATAGTGCTCACGTACACTGCAATGGCATTTTTACACTGGACTTGATTTAAGCTACTAAAAGACTTTGGACCCTCTCCTTCCAGCCGTTAATGCCATCCTCCAGGACCAGCTAAACTGGAAGCCTACTAAAAACTACAGACTATTTTGGTCATCATTTGAGGAATGCATTTTGGTAATTAACACTTGAGATTTTTATATTGTTTGGGAGACTACCAAATACTCCTGTGGCTGATCCATTTTAGAAACATTTGTCCTCGCTGGATTCTTTGTGCGAGTGAGAGGGAAACAGAAGTTGAGGGTGCATTTCCTGCAGACATGTGCTTTGATTTCAGCTCTCCCAAACACAATAGGAGGAGAGACAGCCTTCTCCCAGCAATGCCTCAACAGGAAGAAGCATATTTACCGGACAGGAGAAAATACATTCCAGTAAGACTTAACAAGCCATCAGAGGGAACAGAGTGACACCAGAGAGAGTGTTTGTTTCTTCAGAGCACCTTTTCTTTTAATACAAATCAAAAATAATGTATTTACAAAATTCTTTCATGTTGCTGTTAGGAGGAAATTCAGAGACATTCACCATCCACACACACAAGCACACAACTCATACCCTCACACTGAGATGACTGTCAAAGTAGTCACCTTTTAATTGGACCTTTCACCAACTTGAAACCATTTGTCAGCTGCCATCTGTTTGTCTGTCTGGTCTGTTTGCAGGCAGTCACCCCCCCAACACTCTACACACCCCGTCTCTCTCTCTCTCTCTCTCTGTCTCTCTCTCTCTCTCACACACACACACACACACACACAAATTTACAATTTACAACATCTTATCTGACTCCAACACCTTCGCTCCAGACTGGCACTCCCTTCCTACATGCTCACTTGGAGACGTAACGTAGCCAGACATGGGGAAGATACCACTGGCTGATCCGGTGGAGATCACTCCTCAAGGGCTCACTAATGACAATAAGAACAGCGGTGGTCCAGTCCAGTTCAAAACGTCCACACAAGAACAAAGAGAAATTCATGAGCATTCCAGGAGTTTCCTCAAATAACAGAGTTTCATGCATTTTTCCTTGTTGTTCAGTTTCACTGGCCTGCCACTTGAAGAGAGTCTGGAGTTTCTATGTGATTCAATCCCCCCAAACAACAACATTCACTCCTCTTTAGTCCACACAGTCAGTGGCCTGGAGGGTGGGGGCCTACTGGGCAAAGGTGACACCCTGAAACCGATTGCAGATGATGCTGCAAAGTTTTGTCTTTCAACCTCTTCCCCCGCTGTGGTCACACCTTTGTGGCCAGTGACTGAGCTTCTGTCTTCTGTGAGGACATGGAGCTGTTTGGACTGGCATGCAGAAATTTCTTCAGATTGAGGAGGCAAAGGCACTGAGATCTGAAGCGCAGGTCAAAGAAGGCATAAAGGAAGGGGTTGAGGCAGCTGTTGATGTAGGCCAGGCAGGTAGCGTAGGGGTGAGCCAGCAGCAGGAAGCGCAGGAAGTCGCAGGTGGCGGGGACCAAGTCTACGTATGACAAGGCATCAGCGGTCTTCACAAGGTGGAAGGGCAGCCAGCAGACAGCAAACACCACCACCAGGGTGGTGATGATCTTCAGCAGTCTCCTTTTACGCTGATCCTCCTTTCGCAGGGTGTTGAAGTGGCGGGTGACGGTACAGCCGATGAAGCAATAGCACACCATCATCGCCAGGAAGGGAAGGAGAAAGCCAAGAGCCGAGGAGGAGATGCTGAGACCAGCGATCCACAGGTTCTCCTGCTCCTTAATGGTCACGACCAGGCTGAAGTCCATGGCACAAGATGTTCTGTTGGTTTGCTGTTCATACTTGGTGGTGCGAAACAGAAGAGTGGGGGCAGCCAGCAGACCAGACAGCACCCAGATGACTGCGAGCGAGGCTCGAATGTGTCGACGGGTGAGCAGCTGGGAGCTGGACAGGGAGTGGACGATGGCCAGATACCGGTCGAAGCTCATGCAGGTGAGGCAGAAGACACTGGCGTACATGTTGAGAAGCACCACGTAGCTGCTTATCTTGCACAGAGCCACTCCAAAGGGCCAGTGGTAGCCCATGGCGGTATAAACTGCCCAGAGGGGCAGAGTGACCACGAAGGTGAGGTCTGCTAGTGCCAGGTTGCCAATGTAGACGTCAGCAGCTCGCTGCTTGCCTTGAGCCCTCCACACGGTAAAGATGACGATCCCATTCCCTGAGAGGCCAAGGATGAAGATGAGCATGTAGAGCACTGGGATGACAGAGTACGACGGCGCCCACTCTGAATAGTCGCACATAGTGGAGTTCTCTGTCTCCTCGTAGTCGTAGTAGTCATAAGGAACTGTAGTGGATTCCATTTTCTTCTTTTCTTTGACTTAATTTGAAGAAAAAAAAAAATTGTATAAGGCAGATAGATCCACTGGAGCTGAGACACTGTGAAGTCTGTTGCTGTGTGTGAAATCTGCCTACCCTTATATACACACCCCCATCCGGGTCGCACCCTCCCACAACTCCTCCCCTCACGCCGATCTTTCCCTCTCAACACTCAGTTCCCCCATGAACATATCTGTCCATTCATTTCATTAGTGACTTAGCTGGAAAATACCCTAATAAGTCACTTTAAAAATACATTTTGGATTTTCAATTTGCATTTGAAAAATTACTCCCCACTGCTGTGCTTACATAGGAATTCGAAATGACAAAAATCTTAACTCTCTGGGTCCATTTTAAAACATATTTCTGTCATTTGTGAAAACGAGAGCTAGTAGGACATGTCTGGACAGCAGACTGATAGTAAAGCCTGCAGAAGTTTCATAAAGAACAGACATTTTAATATCAATAGGGGGCTGTTTTGTTACTGGAGCACCCTCATTTACCAGATGAAAAGGAAAACTGTCGGCATTTCTATGCCTGTCCTGTTTCCCCTGCGCATGTTGAAACATGCCAAAGAACAAAAATGGAAAAAAGAAGTGACTTTAATTGATATCATGTCCTCTTTTGATCACCTCCTAATGAAAATACTAAATAATAAGATTGACTACAACTTTGGACATAAATGTATTTGTGCTTTCAATTTAGAACTTATTGAAATATTTTTCTGAAGGTCTGCTAAAATAGTTTTTAAATATAACCAAATACTAAAATAAATAGAAATATTCCCCTATTATACAAAAAACTATTTTGTAAAACCTTGAAAAAAAATTATACAGAAACTTACACAATTCGAAATATATAGTTTTTGTTGCTTTTTGGACTAAGATATTGTTTGTCTTGTCTGGCTTGTTCAAATCACTGAAATAGCTGCATTTTTAAAAATATTTTTTTTAGAACAGTGTCTGGACAGATGTGAACTACTACTATTTCTACTTAAACCTATAAGAAAAAATGGTAAAGGACAACATAATGTGTATTTTGTTTTTTCTGGTATCTGATGCAAAAAATAAATAAATAACCAAAACACAAACCCTTGGAAAGCTGGACTTCTCTCTTACCAAGCTAAAATCCGAATTTTATTGCTCCAGACTTGGCCCTCAAAAATTAGTAAACTTTAAAAATTACCTAGATTTTTGTTTTAGATGCCATTAGTTTTATTTGAGATTGTTTTTTTTTTTTATCTGTAATTTCTAAACCAAACCTGTGTTGCTTGAGGATGCTGAGAATCATGAACCGCTCTTCTCTCAGGCTAATTCAGACACAACTACTATCGGACAGCACAGCTGAGTCATTCTGTAAGCTAAGCCAGTGGGTGTCTGATTTAGAAGATAGCAGGATATTTGTATCCTGAGGAAGAACAATTTATAAAGGAGAGAGGAAAAACTCCCGTCTGAATCTGCTAATCAACAGCAGGATATCTGAGCTCCACATTGCTAGCAGTTAGCATAGCGACAAGCACTGATTTGATGAGGAAATTGTGAAAACATGCCCTGCGACAGACTGGCGACCTGTCCGGGGTGAACCCCGCCTCTCGCCCGGAACGTAGCTGGAGATAAACACCAGCTCCCGAACCCATTAGGGACAAGGGTAACCAGAAAATGGATGGATGGATGGATGGATTGTGAAAACATAAAAACCTGACTCATACAGAATTGCAAAATATAAAGCTAGATAATGTAGCATTGATTGTTTTCTGTATGAGTTTTATAAAAACAATCCATGAATTCTTTGATTAGTTGTTAGCGTGAGTGGAGCTGCAAGCAGTGGTTAGCTTGACTCAAATGTAAACCAGATTCTCCAAATTTCTTTCTGCCCACTGCATGTAGGACAGTAATAATGTTTTCTTTATGACAGAAGTTGAAACATGGATATGGGAATGAAGTAAAAATAACATAAGAATTTTTCTGGTGTATTTTGGTGGGATCAGCTAGCTGTTGTTACAAAGCTTGCTACTGTTAGCATAACAAGTTTTATTCTGTATTTTAGGAATTAAATTATTTTTAATAAGAAAGAAAACAGGCAAGAGGTGGAAGTGTAAATAAACATTTTATCCATTCCACCTTAATTCCAAAACGTACTTTGTAAGAACTGAGTTTTTATTATCTCTTCAAGTGTTGCAAGAACAAAATTACACAACCATAAAATACATTAGTCAAACCTTAATCTTTTATTGAATGATGGACGACTTGAAGAGCTGGTCTCTCATTACCTGTATCAGCATTTGTCGACTCTATCCTACAGGAGATGCTAACTTAACTCAGTATGTTAGGAAATCAAATAGAACATCTGTGGAGGAAGCTAGATATTAGGGTATTGGCAACTTCCAACCTCAAAGACTTGGAGCCCACCATAGGGCTCCTTATCCCACCTTATCTATGGGTTATTAGCATACCTATGGTGGGAAATTAGCATAAAGCTAGTTAGAAATTATGCTTATTCTAATAACCAAAACACAAACCCCTGGGAAGCTGAACTTCTCTCTTATCAAGCTGATTAGTTTTATGCTGATTTATAACTAGCACAAAGCTAGTTACATTCTTGTCATTTCTAAAGCCAGTTAGAAATTACAAGAATGTTTGAGTTCTGTAATGTCATTAAAGATCTTTCCATTGATCGTTAAGAATCAATGGACACACCACACTCATCAAAATTGATACTGCTCTACCATAAAGTGAAAAGAAATGTTATTTTCTATAAAGCAGCACACAAAATTGAGTTTTCTAGATTCATTGCTGTTTAATGAGGGGGAAAAACCCTTTCTCTTTGTTAAAAGCAGTTTCTCAGTTTTATTTTCTGGTCCAGATGGGACTTCTCAAGTCTTCAGCATGCCACATCTCTCAGCGAAGCAGCAGCAGTGGCGCCGGGGCACTGACCTTTAGACACAACTACTGTATCACTCAACAATCTTCCCAAGCCATCCCCCCTTCCCTCCACCTATCATCCTACTCCTTCTGGCCCTCCTTAGTCATCCTCCTTTTTCCTCCAATTATGAAGATGAAGATTTATTCCTGTTGCCTCTGCTTTCACCAACGTCACTTACTCCCAGACAGCTGTTGTTGTTGCCTGTTACCGTGATTTGGGCAATCTGAAATCAAATTATTTTTGAGTGGCTCCATCCGGACAGCAGAAGGTGTCTCAGAGTGCTCTGGCAAAACCGGATAAAAGCAAACCGAAGTGGATCACAGGAGGCTTCCTATCGGTTCTCTGGTGCGACAGCAGTCTGTTTTTAGCTCCTTTGTTTGATGGGGAAATAAAGCACAAGTGTCCTGATGATTAATCCATCTATAAACTTTTTTCTCCCACAGTCTGCTCATTAGAGCTACTGTACATAAATGCACTAAGGCTTAAGTGATGCTGAAAGGCTATTTGTGCAAGAAGAGGAACATATTTGCTCTGCAAGAGTGAGAAGTTCCAGTTGGACAAAGCTGGTGTTGTTTTGCAGCGCGTCCACCAAGTCGCCCAGCATGCCACCAACTCTGCTTCCACAGCATGCAGCTCTTGTTTTCTCTCCTAATTACCCACCTGTGTGTCATATTAATTACCGTTGTTGTTCTCCTCACGTGTGGCCTCATGTTGCAAGCCACACACCATGCACAGAGAAAACCTTTATATTTGTTTTGCTTTTTTTGGTATTTCTCTCTCTTTGTTCGATGGCCATCCATCAGTTGCTGCATTTCTGTAAGACTGAAGAGAAAGACTTTTGCACTAGGACAGAAATGAGCAGCAGCAGCAGCAACGTGTGTTTCAAGGCTTTGATCTATTATTGTGACAGAGTTCTCTCTTGTTTATGAGGCTTTTTTTTAGTGATGCTTGTCACAGTCGGGGAGTGTGAGGTGTGTGTTCTTGTTGTTTAGGTGTTTGTGGAGGTCCGACAGTTGTTTGATGTGCGTGTTAAGCTGTCAGACCACATGTCCTGTTCAGAGACAGCTGGCTCTTCGAAGTGTGTGTGTTACTTCTGATCTGGAGAACTCTGACTTGAATTTATCTTAAAATTCATGACGTTAACACCTGAGCCAATACTAACAGCTCTCATGGTAATTGGCCCCGCTGGGCAAAAAAATAAGCAATAATATGAAGGGTAAAATCCACTTTTAATTATTAGCTGCTGTTAAAGCTAGCACCTCCAGCAGACCTTAAATATTCCACCATTTGGGTTTCATTTGCCAATTCACTACTTTTCCTTCAGTCGATAAGGAGAACGACACCATGTTGTGAGACAAAAAAGCCCCCAGGCTCAGAGATGTTCAAACCTTTTCACCACTATGTTAAAACAGACTCTAACTCATGAGGAATTGGAAAAAAAAAAATATTTCTGAGGCCGCTTCTCCGCAGGGAACTTGAGCAGAGTTGATGGGGATATGTATGGAGGAAAACAGGGTGATCCTGGAGGAAAATTGCTAGAAGCTGCAAAAAACTTGAGACAGAACTGCAATAGAATGGATTAAATCAAAGTATACTAGTGTGATATAACGGTCCAGTCAAAGCCCAAACCTCAGATCAGAGGCAAAGATTTAAAGTTCCGTTTACAGGACTTCTCTGTGTAATCTGAGTGAGCTTGAGCTCAAGGACATGTACAATTTTCTGTCTTTAGATGTACAAAATTGGTACACTGCAAGAGTCTTGCCAAGTATTTGTGGTCTAGTTTCTAGTGCAAATATCTTAATACATTTGAAACAAAACTAACTTACAAGTAAATTTTCAGCAAGAAATAAGAGGTTTAAGTAAAAAATTCCTTAATGTTGATGAAAAAGTATTAGAAACTTGTACTTTCAAATCTTATTTCCAGTGGTAAGACTAGAAAATAGACCAAAAATACTTAGTAAGAGTTTGTGCTTTTGCAGTATAGTGACATTTTCTGAAAAACTTGCATCTAGAAAAGGTGAATCTGCAAAATGCTAACTCGGGGAAGCTGCATACAAATGTATGACATTCTTTTATTTTTTTTAATTGATATTTGTAAAATAAACTTTAAAAATCAAACCTTCAACTACATGGAGCTAAGTGTTGATCTATTATGTAACATTCTAATAAGATACATTGAAGATCTGGTACAACATGACAAAATACAAAAATGTTCCAGGTGTATAAAAACTTTTGCAAAACACTGCAACTTAAGAGCAAATCTCCTCACGGATTCTCCTTTAAGTAAACATCTTCTAAATCTGTTGTTGACTCATTCACCTCCAAAGCCGGGGCAGGATCCACACAGGTGAGTATATTTGGATGGCACTCTGGGCGGCCTGCAGACCAGAAAATTTATGCCACATAGTCCTTGTGCACAAGCGGAAGTGGAAACCATAAATTGAACTTTACTGCTCACCCAGGGAGGATCCCATTGTGTTTGTGTTTTGCTGAAAACACTCAGTTATAAGAATGAGCTTTGTGTTCACGCCGGAGAAAATAGTTCCTGCATTAAAACCTGCTGGCTGTTCAGATTTTGAACGCCAAAGGATGAGTTCCAGTCAGTCTGGTTGCATTTTTGAAGAGTCAAACATCTTTGTGGAAAACAGCTCATAAGTTCAACTCAATAGGAAGAAGAAATAAAACAAAATACATATTTTGGTATGTTCACAATCACAAGGACGCCAGGAGATATAGTGGTCTTCTTCTCTTTCATTTGACCTCTAAACAACGCAGCAGCAGCTTCCTTTAACACCCCACTAACCTCCTGCCCTGCTGACTGCGACTCAGTTGACCGGGAGAGTCTGTTGATAGAAACCTTCCTGCTTCCAAAATGTTGTCGTCATCTGAGCCAAGTGAAAAATATTTACCGGGAATGAAAGCGAGGAAAGAAGGAGGGAAAACAGTTTTTACAAAAAAGTAAAAATAGCTGACGCTTTCCATCAGGGCTGCCAGTAAATATCTGAGGTTTGCATCACGGCGGGGCGCCTCTTAGGAGACGAAGAGGCGCCCCGCCGTGACAAGTTTCAACTGGAGAGGCTCATTTATCTGATGAAGAAGCAGACCGGAGACACAAATCATGTCAGACACACTGTTAGCTCTCTGTCTGACACGAGATAACTGATAAGTTAGGAGGCTTTTTTATTTGATGATGAGATCAGTGTCACTTTGTGAAATTAGAGAACAAATACAACAACTGACAAAAGTTTAGAGAGGAAAAACAACTTGCAGCAACATTGTTGTTCCATATTTTGGTTTATGATTTTCTTATTGCAGCTTAAAGTCCTGTATTTGAAGTTACTGTATAGATTTTTCACTTTTACTTGAGTATCCCCAGCCCGGATAAACATATGTAAAGAAGATAATATTTAAAAACCCTGGATGATAAAGACTAGACCTGATATAGAGCCACAGGGCTGTGATAAGTGTTTTTACCTTTTTTTGGTTTTCTTCTGTTTTTCAAATTTAAATATTTCGGCTTATCAAACAAATTTTAATATCAGACAAAGATAACCCAAGTAAATATTAAAATCAGTTGTTTTTTTTTTATTTAAATGGAAAATTGAACATCCAAACAAATCTGCCCTAATCTGGAAGTATATTTATTTATGTTCACTGTGAGGAAAAGTTTAATATTGGATCTTTAGCATCACAGCTTTACTGCTCTCAAAATAAAATGTGTCTCGGTTTGTACAGTACGGATGCAACATTTTTTATGTTCTGTTATATATCTTTTCTTTACTTACTTAGATTGCATAAACATATTTTTCCCTTGTGTCCACATTAAACATGGAAGGAGTTGCTCACAACAACGAACTCTTCTCCACATCTCTTTTCCATCGCATGCTCCTATCCATTCAGTCATACCTTCGACATACTCATATTTTTTTACTGGATGTTTTGTGAATATCACATGACGAAAGCAGAAGATGTGTGCTCGACATATCCAGAAATTATTTAGGAGCAAAAAAAAAAAAAAAAAAAGCCCAAATCGGATTTGGAGCATTAATTAAATCTCGTTTCGGTGCCCTGAATGGAGGGGTGGTGAGGGACGTGTAACATGAACTGTGTTGTATGGATCGTTACGTTTCTCTGAACTTCACATAGTTTTGAAACATAAGACGTCAGTATAGTTTAAAGGTTGCGAGAGGCACACATAAAGAACACGCCCAGAAATCCTTCATCTTAATGCACAATGAGAAGGCCGTGACTGAAGTGGATGCAACACAATAGGCTTTTGTAATTTCAAACCAAACGTCCTGCTGAACATATGCTTTTGTCATTACTCTCATTTATTGTAGCCTATGAGGTCAGCTGCTGATGTGAGTAAAAAAAAAAAAAACCTTCACTGTCTCCTGTACACATGGTGATTAAAAACCAGTCCATTTTCTTTTACCGTAAAAGAAAATGTTTAACCTTAAATTTATATTGAGATGGATCAGCTGAGATTTGGACCTGATGGGTTGTAATATTGTTAAGTGAGTTAAAAACAATATAAAATTATAACAAAAAAATAAAGTTACTGAGAAAGACTGTTTTAGTATTAATGGATTCTCCGGTGGAAAAGCTCAAACTACAGGAAACAGAATGAAAAAAGGCAGCACCAAAGATATTGAAACTAAAACCACATATAACAACAACGATGCATGAAAAGAAATCGTGAAGAGGTGAGGGACTGAATAAAACAATAAGCTGCAGACAGAAGGCCTGCAAATCATACCAGCATGTCTTCTCTGTATTTAAATGCCTCAGTGAAATCATGAATGTTGAAGCTGCTGCAGTGCATTTCTAAAGTCTGATCATCAGCACAGGTTTCTCATGAATCAGTTTTAAATGCTAGTTGTGTTGTTATTTTTGCAGGTTTGAACAAATACAAAACATACAACTGCAAAAGATTTCAACAAACAAGAGCTGCCTGAACAGGTTTGAATTTCCTTGGGACTTTCAAGAATCCATGCAGGTTCAAATAAATATCTTATTTTCTGGACTAGAGAGCGCACCATACTATAAGCCGCACCTCATATTATACGAGCCAAAAGAAAGTTTTCAAAAGCCTGGAGAATACAATCATTTAGTTTAAAGTTGGGTCAAGCATTTAGGGTCAAAAGAAGCATGAAATGTCGACTTGTTTCTGCCGGGTGAGCAGTGAATTGTGTAATTTTAAGAAATTAGTCTATGATAATGATAACTAACAACCAGCTAACCCATGTTACTTCTATGAGCTTGGATCTGCCAGTAAATAATTTATTTAGCTTCTGTAAATCCAAATTCATGCTGGAATTATGTTTTTGAACATCTTTTTTCAGTAAGTTTTTTTAAAATGAACTCCCTTGACCAACTACCTCCGAAACACGAAAATAACATTTATCTTTCTCTCCAATTAGAACGGTTGGAACAACCGTACAGGACACAGACTTTAGGCATTTTGATGCTGGATCAATAGAAATAAATGGGCTGCATTTACGTCCGGCCCTCCATCTGCATTGGGTGAAGTCGGTGCTACTCATCTGAAACCCAGAAACTGCAGCAGTTTTTAACTCATGGCAGGTTTGACACATTTAGGTTCCAAGGTTATTCTGTTTTGAAACCTATAATCATCTCTTTGTTTTGTTCACATTCAAGATCATTTAATAGATATAATAAATCTAAGTTTTGATGTTTAAATGGCTTAAAATTGCAAACCCGTCTACTCAGTCTGACTAAAATCACCTCAAAACCTAAACTATTTTACAGTGTGTGACCTAATTTCAGTTTGCCAAGCTGGGGCCGATGTTTACTTTGGCGTTATCATAACCCGCTGATGCTTCTTCTGCACCCCATCAATGTCTTATCAGGGCCTCAGCAGCTCTCCTTCGCTCTCACAATCACACAAACACACAAACTTACACAACTACAGCGCTCCCCTCTTCTCCTCCTCTCCCAGTGTGTATCCTCTTCAAGCTTCCAGCTTCCTTGCTGAGGAAAAAGAGGACTAGATTGACAGGAAGAGAGCAGACAGTGGGGATGTGACACAACAATGGCAGGAAGTAACTTCAGATTGATGCAGATGAATGAAAAACACCATCGACACGGCAGAAACGACTTAACAAACATCCCATGCAGAGGTAAACACGTAACAAGCAGTGCCAAGGGGCTTTTACAAGGCGCATGTCTCATTATGGACTAAAACAACAAAACATTTGGCCACCAAACAGGGAGAATCCAGTTTCAAAGGTTCCACCAGTTTTACTTTGCCTGACCTTAATCGACCCGGTGCAAACGTTTGAATTGTGAGGTGCATTTGCATCTTGTGGCAGTAAGTTTATTTACTTGTTTTTCTTTAACAACAACTGATCCCAGATTCTTTACCCCTAAAACATTTGTAGTCCAAAAGTGTAACAGAATGACTTTTTTTGGAATTAGCTGCTTCCTTTGTGTTTAACTGAACACAATGTGATAAAATAATGAACAAAGTCATTTATTTTCATTTATGCAAAGAAAATCAATGGAAAAAAACAAACAAACAAAAGAATAACAGTAGCAAAATATATTTACATGTTCAAAGGAGTGGACATGAACTTATTTTTACACCCACTCATCTCACATTTGTAGCATCACCCAATAAATTACTACTCATGTCAATTTGGTTTTAACATTATTTCTTAGTTTATATTTTCTATATTCATATCTATAGTTAGCAAGCATCATTTTTGTCGAATAAGCCTTGATTTTAAAAATACTCCACAAATATTTGATGAGGTTGAGGTCTGAAGCTTAATGTCAGCCATCTTGGTCCGTTCCTAAACTAATTGTGATGTGTATTTGAGACAGTTGTTCAATTTGAAAATCCAATTGTGCACAAATTGTTTCCAAATTTCCTTTTTCTAAATTACACCCTCTTTGCACAGTGAAACAGACCCACAGCATGATGCTGCCACCACCACAGTTCTCGGTCTGAACGCCTCACCTTTAATCCTCCAGAGATATTAGCTATCCACTTTGATTCCTTTTGGACAATTCAAATCTCTTTTAATACAAAAATACAAATCTTTTCTTATTTTTACCTCATATTTTATGAGCTTATTTAACTGAGTCAAATTTCAAAATTACTTGTTTTGTTGCTGTGTTTGTAATTTGGCTTGTTTCAGCAAAACAGGTCTCTTTTGTAAATGAAATCCTGGATCTCAAGGAGACAACCTGCATAAATAAAGGTCTAAGAAAAATACAAAACTTTGAATGCTGAATGCCTCACCTTGTCTTCTCTAAACACACTTCTTGTCATTGCTGCCAAATTCTTCAGTATCATAAAACACGTCATGTTTTACAATATTTTATGTGAGCCTGAACATGGACATTTTGGATTGTTGTCTTGTTTGACCCTCTATGCACTCAGACTCATAAAAAACATCCATATTCTTCTGTAACTGGAAAATGTTCAATTTTTTATGATCAAGAGCACATATTTGGATTTTGAACATTATTACTAGCTCTAAAATTCACTAGCCTGATACATTTTTGGCTCCTGAGAAAAGTACCAATAAAAAAAAAAAATTGTTGAGTGGCAGATTTTCAGCTTTTGAAATTCAAGGAAAGCTCCCCAAAGCAGCATGTTCGTTGGCAAGATGCAGATAATTTTATTTTCAGGAGTAGGAAATATGTGATTGAAATAAAACCAACAAATGGAAACAATTCCTTAACGATTGCATGAACGATCACAGGGGGATTGAGTTGGATTTTGTCCTCTGATATGCATTGCATGTCCCTGTGGGGACAAAACAGGCACTGAAAGTTAAAGCAAAGAAAGGAAGAAGTGAAATGTAAACAAAAAGCTCTATCTCTGTAGGCTTCCTCTTGATAATATGGCCAGGCACGTACAATAACAAGCAGAGCTCATTCTCTGCTAAACCAAAGCCCTTTCACTTGGCTGAGCTTTTATTCCTTCATTATGGCAGAAACATCTAAACTTTCCTTCTCAAGCTGTAGGTTTGTTTTTCCTCCTTTATTATTTTTAGATTCTCACAGTTTTACGCCTCTAATCAAGAGTTTCTTGGAAGAACGGTGCTGGACATCTGATTCAGGAGGAAAGTGAGCAGGTTTTACACTCATGAGAAACCCCACAACCTTTCAGAGTCTTAAAACTGCAACAGTTTATATGTTTATTGGCTTCAGCTTTAATTTGTATTCATAGAAACACAACAGCCTGGCCTTCTGTCTAATGAGCTTTGGGCTGTAAGAGAGGGCACAGCTTATTTATTTCTTTACAGGATTGCAAAAACTTACTTGAATGCAGGAGCATCAGGAAGAAAAGGCAAAACGGTGCAAATTTTCTTACAAAGCAAATTTCAGGTTAGAATTTGTGACAAGAGTGTGAAATTGGATGCATACAATGCCAAATTGTGATGGGGTCATATGCTGAAGAATCTAAAGATGAATTAGCACTTTGTCGCAGCCATTGCTGTCTCTAAAATGCTTCATAAATCAGTAATAGTCGTAGAAGTAATGAGATGTAGCAAAACTCAAGTCTATGATGGAGCAGAAGGGAAGATTAAAGGAGGAGAAAGGGAAGATGTGATATGAAGATCTACTCTAAAATGTGAGATACAATAGCATATATAGAATAACAAAGAGGAAGAGGAACACCTTTAACCTATTAAATCACACTTGGCATAATTTGTCCAGTTGGGAGCAGGTGTAAAAAAAGATCCGGGGGATCCCCAGCTGGAACCGAGCCAGCGGTTCGCTATCATTTCCTGATACAATTTATAACCCAGAGTCCAAAAATCTGACGGATCTGAGATCATTAGGACTGCAGCTACCGTCAGCCTGAGAATGATCAAGAAAGGACGCACAAGCTTCCTGCCCACTGTCCACAAAGAAAGCATCTGTCTGACCTTTGACACCTTCCACTCCGCTTCCTGTCCCACACGTGCAGCCTACGCTACTTCAAACTTTTCACTGCAGCTTCTGGCCCCCAAACACGTGGAAGGTCACAAACAGGAATGCCTGCAAGATTTGAGCTCTTAGTTATTCTGAGTAAATGTCTGTCAGGATTTAGGAAAGTGTTTTCCTGTCTGAAAAACATGGAAGATCTTTCAACTGATAAGGATTGCAGTTTGAGAGAGTTGGCATTTCCTACTTGTTTCAAGAAAGCAACCTTTAAGTTATACAACACTTAAAAGTTGTTTTTTTTCTAAATTGTTAGTAATCCCACTTTCATGCTCTAGTTTTATTTTCTCTAAAATTTCAACGGCTTCCATTCCCATTTGTAACCGTGTAACCTTAATTGCTCAGAGGAAAATCCCATAAAGTTTACTCACGGTGGGTTTTTAGTTTCAAAACCCCCTGACCTTTGGCCCCTCTAATCGGGCTGGGGGCGTGACGGGGGGTGGCAGGTGGGGATAAAGCTGCAGATCTTCAGTCCTTGTTACCGAAAAGCTTTAGAGGAGCTTTACCGCTCGCGATACTAGACTATAATCTCCCAGACACTTCACACATATGGCATCGTGAGATCATCCACCTTGATGTGCTCGCCACATCCCCAAAAACAGCTACAGAGAATAAACAGAGCTCACATGCAAGGTATACTCTTACTTACAGTTTATTTGTGTATGCCGTGATAATTATGGACCAACATTAATAGATACATTTCAAAATCTGGTGGCAACAGACGTTATGTGTAACTCAAGGAGAGGAGATACTTTTTTCCTTAAATAGAGTTTTCTATGTTTTCTTCACCTGGAAAGAAGAAAATAATCAAACGAGGCAGTTTTATTTATAGTGACCACAACGCTGATATTATAAGTAGACTGTTTGAATTAGGTCTTCAGGCTTCTGGTATACAGACATGATGCAAAGATAGTGAAGGCTTCAGTGTTGGTTTTTATATAGCCTTAAAGAAGTTGAAAAATTACAGAGTTTTAAATATAATTAATGGGACGACAAAGAGGTCAACTGTATATACGGCTCTGGAAAAAATGAGGAGCCCACTGCACTGAACCCCAGTGAAAAGCTCCTGGTTTTTCCACCAAATATTGATTTCTGAACCCGAGTTAAAACATTAGTAATATTGTTTCTAAATGACTATGAACTTGTTTTCTTTACATTATTAAAAAAGCACTGCATCTTTTTGTTATTTTGGCCATTTCTCATTTTCTGCAAATAAATACTACGTTTTTGTTAGGAATTTCAGAGACATGTTGTCAGCAGCTCATAGAATAAAAGAACAATGTTCATTTTACTCAAACCTATAAAGATTAAAATCAGAGAAACTGGGAATTCTGCAGTGGTCTCTCAAAAAAAGTGATCAACAGGAAATGAAGCAAAAAATAATAATAATACGCAACTTATCACAGCTGGTAGAGTGTTTTTGCCAGTTCATATACACTCAGCAGCCTTGATCATAATCCTAGAGAGAAGTTGTGGGTCAATCTATAAAGAGTGAGGCGACCAGTTCTGTCAGGAGAAATTGACCAAACACACTATTGTGAGAAACTTGTGGAAGGAAACCCAAAAGATTTGACCCAGGTCATACAGTTTAAAAGACAATTATTCCTGATACTGAGCAAATATATGTAAACTTTTCAAATAAAAACATGTTCTCTGACATTTAGCAAATAGAAATCATTTTGCTGATTCTACCTGAAAACAAGTAATAATAGTGAGAAAAATATGTGCATGTGTTCTTTCATATAGTATATGTAAGCTTGTGAATTGTTGCACCTTTTTATTCGTTTTCCAATAACAGATTTGTTTTTCATTTATTTTGTGTTAAAAATACTTTACAATGTTTTAAAAACTGGTATTTTTAGAGGAGTGTGTATGGTTTTGGGTGCCACTGTGTCTGGTTGCTGACTTCAAACGTTTATTCATGATCTAGATCTCTATATCTGTAGATTGTGGATCATATTTTGCTGCATCAACAAATCTAGCAGCAAGACGTCGCCTCAAACATGACTCCCAGCTTGGGTGTTTATGTGTTATTAATATAACACATATAATATGTTGCATGCATTTCTCCAGTGAATGTACTGAATACATATGGAGATGACATTTTTATATTGATTTCCTCAACTTTGGTTGACATTGTCTATCTAAAATAAGCAAAAATATTTCCTAAACAAAACTCCAAAATGACTCCGATAACCTGTGTGTGCAAGTTTGGTGACCCAGAAATAAAATAAAAAATTTTTTCAATTTGAACTTTTGGAACTAATATTGGAGAAAGCAAGAGCTCCCATATTGCCTATGAGAAAAGCAACTCCACAGCTCCACTCAGTTTGTTTCTGAATGTGGTTTTGGGGGTAAGTCTGGGTCACGTCTCCACCCCCATCTCTGCAGATTAGCCATAAAGACAGTCTCCCATTCGACCCCCCCCTCTCCTAGGGCTTTGGGTCTAGCCAGAGACATTGAGCACTGCAAAAGTTGAAAACAAACAGATGGGAGTTGAGAATGGGTTGTGATTAAGGGCGTGGTAGAAACAAGAGAGGTTAGGACAGTTTGTAATGTTTGCAAATAAGCAAAATGCAAAGAAGTGACGATGAAGATGATGAGAGGAGACAAACAAGGATGCCACAATGACAGGCATCCTTTAGCAATATGTGTGTAAAGTTTTTTATGGGAATTTAAAAAAATTAAGTTTTGAAGGAGGAATTTCACAGAAGGGAGCATGAAAGATATTTATAATCACTTCCGGTTGTTGGGTTGTGGGTAAAACCTTGTTTTTAATATTGTTCAATTAGCATGTCACCAAATGTCTTGAGAGAAACTCTATGAAAGCACTGGGAGAAACCTTCCAGCATTTAAGTGACAGGAGTAATCCAGTAAATCCAGATAAACTGGAATGTCGCTGATGGGAGGGAAACTTAAAATGTTGGCTGTAGCGTTGCTGGACCACAGCTGAGGTTTGTTGGTGGACCGGGCAGAATAAGAAGGCCTGTATGTATGCGGAGGACTCCATTCAGAGACCAAAGGCTGATGGCTGCGTGACGAGCTTCAGACAGTGCTGTGGGAATTTAGCCTATTTGAGATGCAAATGCCTCAAAGAGCTGAAAGAGAGGGAGGAACAGGTGTCCGAGGAAGTGTGCCGCAGCACGGGTGAGGGAGGGAGGGCGCTGAATGATAACACAGAAGCCATTCAACTGCTGGCTCCTGTCTTTGCTTGACTTTTACCCCTTGTCTTAATTTCTTATTTTAAATTAGCGATGCATGAAAAAGAGATGGATGTGGGGTGAGCTGTCATAACAGCTGAATCCCAGTCAGTGGAGGAAAGGTGAGTTGTAAATTGTAGAAAAAAAAACACATGATGTTTTCACAATGGAAAATCTCTTTAATGGAACAATCCATAAGATTAAGGGCGATCTATGTGAAAAGCTGCAGAATGTGAGAATACGGCTTATTCCAGGTTGTTGGACAAACTAAAAGATGCGATCAGTATTTTATCTGTCTGATAGTGGCCAAAATGTAAAAATGGAGTAAGACAGCAGCCAGCCTTTGAATATACAAACAACAAAATTCTTGAAAAGCATCCATCATCTTTAAATGCATAATCAAACAAGTTTCAGATAATAATGCTTCTATACACTTCACCCAGAACTGCAACTTCAGCACATTAAAAATCAGAAAGTGCTCTTTGCAGGTTCTTGAAGTTGGTAAATTATACATTCTCCAGTAGGCAAGCTGGAGAAGGAGAGTTTTGAAAATGCATAAAATGTATGTGCTGAGAACGTGATTGAAGTTATCTAAGTTTGGTATATGCCAGACTCCCTGTTAATTAGAGAAGCGCACACATCTCCAAATTGCAAACATAGGAAATAGCCAAAAGCACAAGACAATATTGAAGTCAGCATCATATATTCAATTAAACCTAATTCTTATATGTCTGTGGTGGAACTAAAAAAAAAAATCTGTGTAAAAAGAAGCTGATTGGATAAAAGATTTTTTGAAAATTCTTTAAAAAATTAAGAGAAATTATTCTCTTAATTTTTGATTAAGAGAATAAAGTCTGCATATAAACAATTTTTTACCATTCTACTATTTTCTTTTCCCATGCAAATCAAAACCTGGCACAATCAAATTACATATTTATTTAGACATTTTAGCCCTGTGTACTTTAAAAACCTCATATGTTTTTTTTTTTAAAAGAATACCAAGTAGAGTTTCACTTAGAGAAATTATACTTTTCATGTAATGCTCCTGGCATTTAGACCTCTTTAAAAATTCCTTGGTACAGAACCATATTATGTCGATATGAATCATATTTTCTATGAATAACTAATTCTCAGATGATCAGTAAATACCACATAAATGTTAAAATGGAGCTGAAAGCTCTATGCTTTATCCAGCAGATAAACATTTGGCAAAATGTAATTGATGCTCTACACATGAATAAGAACACAAAATGCTTTAAATTTAAACAAAAAGCTTCACTTTTCCTTGGAGAAAAGAACCACAAAACCACACATAAACACTTTTTAAATTGGTTTAAAATCAACAGATACTCTTAGTGGCTTGTACAATAAAATTTCAGACATAAGACAATTGATATGTTGGTACATCAACTTACATCCATTAAAACATTTTGTTGAACTGGCAAATGTTGATTGCATAAGAGTTCATTTGAAACTTCGTCCTTCATTTGACACCATACTATAACAATAATAATGATAATGAGGGACAACGCTAACATTTAGCTAATTATCAAAGGTTTATGGCTCACCAGATCAATATTGACTTTACTGTTGTAGATTACATATAACAGCTTTTTATCAGTTCTTGTTTTTAAATACAACTTTTTAAAAATATATCATTTTAAATTGAAGGAACTGCAAACTTTAAAGAAGCTCTACATGCTCATACATTTAACAAATTAATGTTAACACTTTAAGAAAACCAAAACCCTCTTCTCAAATATTTAAAAAATATAAACAACAAATCTTTGGCATACTGACACAAAATGCCGCTTGTGATGAACCTTGTTCCTCCGTCTGAATGTGAAGTTTTACCCCAAGAGCGGCCTACTGCTTCGGGTAAAAAAACAACGTCAG
Organism: Gambusia affinis; assembly: GCF_019740435.1. Lineage (NCBI taxonomy): Eukaryota > Metazoa > Chordata > Actinopteri > Cyprinodontiformes > Poeciliidae > Gambusia > Gambusia affinis. The sequence goes on along the minus strand of NC_057884.1, from coordinate 14,366,472 downwards.
GGCGCCTCCATGTGGACAACAAGAGCAATTATTGATTCATAGAACCAGCACAGGAAAATGGGCCAAGCAGACATGCTGAAAAATGTTTGTGAGTTAGTGTGAATTGCTGAGAGATTGGAAAATGTAGTGACTTATCAGGGCAAAACTGAGAAAGAAAAGGTCAGATATTCTAAAACAATTCCTCCCATTAATTAGGACCTGGGTGTCCAGCCTTAGTCCTCAAGGGCCACACCTGCCTGTTTTAAATTAGCCTCTATCCCAAAATGGCTGATTCAAATGGTCCAATTACCTCAAGTAGTAAAAGTACTCCTAATGAACTATTATTTGATTTATGCGTGTTGAACCAGAGAAAGAACTAAAATACGCAGGATGACCATTACAAACTGACTTTGGACATGTAGAATGAATGAATACCTCTAACCACGAATTGCCCATTTCTGATGTGCATTTCAAAATTATTGCATCTATAGCTTAGAACCTTGCCCCCTATGGTTATATGGGCAGCAACACTTTAGCATAAAATACATTTAAATACCTGCAAAATCCAAAGAAACCACTTGTCTAAAATTTAAGCTACTTAAAATCAGAAGTTTCCTGGACGGTATTTGGTCTAGTGAAATGTCTTAGTCTAACACCTAAGACGTCCGAGTTGTGGCTATAAAAAGTAAAAAGCATTTTCCACTGCTGCAGCAGGGATTTAATGTTTATCCTGTCACTAAAAACTGTGAAGTAGGACGAGTGTTTATGCTGAAACAGGGCGGTGTGGAATGATTCATGCTATAAACTCTTGTAAACCTGGTCTGGTTAAAGGTATGTGTCGTGCTCGGTACTGCTCAGACTCTCTTTGGACCCCTGGGTGGTCGTGTGTTGAAGGGCTGGGGACGGATCACCGAGATTAATGACCCCATCTGGTGGGAGGATGGTCGTATGCCCGTTTTCCTTTGCGGACTTTTTACTTCCCTTCACTTTGTCTTCTGGCGGTGCTTCTGTTTTCGACGCCAAAGGAGACTCAACAATGATGGTAGGTCTCTGTCTCAGCTCCTGCCGGCTCGGAGGCTCGGCAGCCATTATGGCCTTGGCGCCGTGCATCCTTGGAGGGGACTTGCAACTTAGATCTCCGCGACTCTCCTTCCAACGCCGCAGCTGAGCTTGATGTTCCTTCTCAATGTTCTTCTCAGACACCGGTAGATCGATGATCTGACACACACAGGTAGTGGAGACGTCTCAGATTCAGGAAGACGGCGATCGAATGAGTAAAGGTTACAACAGAGCAGCCCTACCTCCTGCACCAGGAAGCCTTCACGTGTGTACTGAGGCTGAATCTTTTTCAACAGCTCCATCGTCTCGTATAAACCTTGGCAGGACTTGACTTTCTCTTGGGTTCCTAACATGCATTTCAGGAGAACCAAGCCCACTCTGAAGAGGATCTTCACTCCTGAGAGCAGAAACACCAATCACAACATGTAACTACAACTGTAAATGCAGATTGGACAAAACACAAACTCTTACAAAGTATTTTTGGTCTAGTTTCAAGAGCAAATATCTTGGTACTCTTGAAATAAGACAAAAGTAACTGAAAAGTAACTTTACAGCAATGCACTGTTCCAAATTATTATGCACAGCAGATTTTCTAAACATTTTATGGATTATAAAGAATTGCAAATGGTCATTCTTTGAATGTGCAGCATTAAGTGGTCACATGTACTAAAATCAAAAACTATTTCAATCAAAACATCTTAACAGACTGAGTTACATGTTAATATAGGATCCCTTCTTTGATATCACAGCACAATTCTTGATCCATTGAACTTGTGGAAAGTTTCTGCTTGAATTTCCTTGCAGGATGTCAAAATACCTTCCCAGAGCTGCTGCTTTGATATGAACTGTATCTCAGCCTCAGATCTTCTGCTTGAGGAAACTCCAAAGGTTCTCAATAGGGTTGAGGTCAGAGGTCAGAGGAGGATGGCGATCACACCATGAGTTTCTCCCCTTTTATGCCCACAGCAGCCAATGACACAGTGGTATTCCTGGCAGTATTCATCATCATGCATGAAGATGATTTTGCTACTAAAGGTTCAGCTCTTCTTTTTGAACCATGAAAGAAAGTGATCAGTCAGAAAGTCCATATAATCTGCTGAGGTCATTTTCACACCTTCATGGACTCTGAAGGGGCCGACCAATGATTCTCTCCTGATGACTTCAGCCCAAAGCATGACTCCACCACCTCCTTGCTGACTTCACAGCCGTGTTGGGATGTGGTGGTAATCTACCACCAATCCACTACTGCGTCCATCTGGACCATCCAGTGAACAAGTCTGTTTGAAAATTAATCTTCATGTACGGTTGGGTCCACTGGGACCGTTTCTCATTGTGAGCTCCTTGTGGCCTGCTTAATAATGTGGAACATCCTTCTTAAGTAGATTTCCTTTAATTGAGCTCACCAGACAAACTAATCAACCAACTCTCTGAAATTAATTGTAGTGATTCAAAGAGCCCTAACACACAATACCATCTATAAATTTAATAGCACAACAAAAGGAAAATGTTATCTTTATGACACTTAAATTCAATTTGCATAATATTTTTGAAACATGGTATAGTACCTTTTCATAATTATTTACTTAAAATTAACTCCTATATCTTACTGGAAAGTTAGTTTTGTCTTATTTCAAGTGTTTTAAGATAATTGGATATTAGAAACTAGAGCAAAAATATCCAAACAGTGTTCCCATGATTTTGTAATCAGTTTAAAATTACACAGTCCAAACATCAGTATAAAATAACAAACCATTATTTTATTTCAAGATGATTATAAAAGCCACAAGACTTTTAAATCAGCTTGGTTTTTTGGCTCTTCTCAAATGTAAATCTCAAACTGTTTGAAATAATTTTTGTTCAGTGAACATTTCAGCTCAGATGTGACCACAGCTTAAATAGCGTTTGCCTGTGTCCACAAGGGGGCGCTCTCTTCCTATAGGATGAACATGCAAAAAAGCATTAGAAATTAAATATCCTAACTGAGATAATAGCTTCCTCTCATTAAGTATCATAGCTAACCCGTGAGTAAAATGGCGCTCTGGGTGGTGAGCCATATCAACCCCAAAAAGATCTCTGTTGTTCTTGTGCAACTGGACTTATGGGATTGCACTTCATGAAATGTCTAATTCTGCAGAAATCTTCTAATCACAATTGAGTCAATGGTTTTCGTTTCAACTGCATCAAAAGAGGTTGCTTTTCCCTGTATCTATTCAGGAAGGTAAAGAAGAAATTTCCATTTTGGTGAAACAATAAGTGAGTGTGGATGATTGACGCTAAATACAGTGACAATTACATACTGCTTTTAAATATTTCTGCATTTCTAAATGTTTGAAAACAAAAATATTTCCCTGAAATCCAGACAGATTACCTTAAAACTGGAAACTATGTTAAAGTCAAAGCAAAATATGCTGAACTTTAGCAAACAATAAAAACCCTTGTTAAACATTACTCCAGTGTGTTTGTTTGCTTGCTTGTCATTTGTTACTAAGACACTAAAAATGCTCAGAGGGCGTAGCAGTAAATTCATCTGTGACTGTTTTCACACAAACAGCCAAAACTTTTTCACTCCAAGTGTGATATAATTACTCTTACCTAAAGGAAAACAAAGCATTACATTTCTTTAACTTTTTTCCCCAGGGCCTCACCCTCACAGAGGAACATGTCCCAGACCCGCAGCACAGAGGACCAGGGCAGGGTCCGGGAGAAGGCACACATAAACCACTCCGTCATGTACAGGATCGGCTCCAGTTTATGCTTCTTTAAGTGGCGGTGAGCCGCGGGAGACACCCGCCGCAGCAGAGCGTACAGGATCTCCCCGTCGAGCTGGATCGCCTCCTGTGGAGAAGACGGGGAACAGCAGTGAGCGGGTGGGGACAACAGATTCCTCTGTCTCTGCCTAATCTGATTGTCTGCTTATCATTGTCCTTGGCCCAGTCACCACCTTGTGTTATTAACTTGTTAGCTTATCAGTATCCAGTGAGAGACAAGACTCGCCTGACAAGTCTGACACCCTTTATGGTAGCACATACCACAACATAGCAGCATAGCAGAAATGTTTTGAATCTAGTGCTTGTTTCACTGACAAACTCTGATTACAACTTAAAAACATGTAAATACACAAACTCATGTCTTTGACGGCAAAATGTAATGTTTCAGTTCTTGACTGTGTGTTCTCTGAATATGTATTTTTGTGTTTTTATGACATACAGCACTTTGAAAATAAAATAAAATTAGATTTATTTGTTTTTATTTCTGACATACATGCTGTGTAATTCTAGTAAGAAGCGATCATCTCTTTGTTAAATCCTAAATTTCCAGTACACTGCAAAAACACAAAATCGCATGAAATACTTAATGACTTGTTTGAAGTCAATAATTCCTTAATATTCATGAAAAACTACTAGTTATAAGTGAAATAATCTGCCAGTGGAACAACACATTTTTACTTATATTAACATATTACAAATGTCTTGTTCCACTGGCAAATTATTTCACTTATTACTTATCAATATTAACAACTTATTGACTTAAAATAAACTCCTATACTGTGCTGAAAAATTACTTGTGAGTTAGTTTAGTTTTATTTCAATTGTACTAAGATATTTGCACTGGAAACGAGACCAAAAGTACTTGGTTAGATTTTGTGTTTTTGCCGTGTGCATAACGATGGACATGCTTTCAGGTAACGCCCCGCTGTTCCTCGGGTGGCTACATGACATACCAGCCCCATGCTGTAGTACCCAGGAAGGTATTTTTCACAGATCTGCACAAGAACCCAGAAGGCATCCTAAAACAAACAGAATTGTGAGATCAGTGTCAAATATGAAAACCAAATATGGGGGCAGGGGGGAAATACCACACATTGCTTGTAGATATTTTTGAAAGAAAATAAAAAACAGGATCTGGAAACATTAGAGGATGTTCACCTCAGCTGGCATGTGCATCAAGAGGACGGCAGCAACGGGAGCCTGAGCCTGACAGTAACCTTCGTCAGGTCGGTGGAGAGTGTAAGCTTTCAGGACGCGAAACAGATCCTGCTGCCTACAGGAAAAAAAACATGGACGATATCATCTTTGCAAGCATATCCACTCAATTTTCCATATTTCTTCAAGTTACAACTACAAGTTTGGTGTTTTTTTATTTTTTGTCATAAAAAGTCACGTAGTAGGTGCAGCAGAAAGTGATCTGGTCAGATCAGACCATAACTGAGCTTCTTAGCTTACAAGTGTGGCAGAAAACTAACAGCACACTTCACCCTGAACTCACCACCTGCACAGTGAAACCTTCACAGCATGACGCTCTGTGAAGGTTTTCCCACAGTGGAGATAGTGTGGACAAAATTAAATCCAACTTCCAACAGTTTGATAACTTCTAGCACTACAATGGAGAGGCGTTGGTCCAGTCAAAGTAAAGACATACATCCAATAAAGCCCACGCATGGCAAGACTTGAAGATTTCTATTCACAGAATCCTTCCATCCAACCTGACTGAAAAATCTGCAGCTAAAAATACAGTAGAAAAAGCTAAACAAATCCACGCCACACTTTTCAGATTCATGTATAATCAATTGTAAAAAAAAACCTTAATAAAAAATACACAGTGTTAACACCAATCATAAGGATCATACAGTAAAACAGGCCACTGACCCATGACCTCCTCTGGCTGCGAACATTTCATGAAAAGGAAACTGGCGATGAAGATCCCTCTCAATGACATCAACCCATTTAGGATCTCCTGGCTGAATGTCCAGCTCCTGAAACACATCGGTTGGTGACATGTTAAGACTTTAAACGACCTTTAATGTTCTTGTAATCAGAAACAAAAAAATGGAAATGAAGGATCATAATCTCATAACTGCAGCAGATCTAGTCAAATGGAGACATTAAGTTTATACATGAGTTCCTGGAAAAGTTCCTCATCATAATGTTGACTTTTCCCATGCAGAACAGTAAAACCTGACATAGCATAATTTAAAACAAAGTGCTTCCAGCGGGGTTGATTAATAAATGTCATAAAAAGGCAAGCATAAATCGTGCACCAACCTCAAACCGGCCCTTGTTTTGCTCCCGCTTCACTTTGGCCCCAGTGAGGTAGAGCCAGGCTCGGCCCCGTAAGGACGGAGGGATCCCCTTCTGACAGCGCTCTTTCACCTTTTATTTATCAAAAACACATCTAATCACTCAAAACTCTCACATGAAGACTTGAGGAACCCTTTCCTAAAATAAACAGAACTAGATTTTCTCTTAACGAGTTCAGTTTGCGCAGCGGACCTTATTGTGTTTTTTAGCCATCCACTTGTCCCAGCTGTTCAGCATCTCCAGCCATTTGGCTTCGCGTTGCCTCAGCACCGCAGTGGGGACTTCTTCCGCTCTGAGGAAACACAATCCGTACAAACAGCGGTCAGACAAGCTGGCTGCAGCTCCTCTGTCCTCTCCTGTTGCTATATCAGGAGAATCCCGGTCTTCCTCGCACATGCAGGAAACTTTCCTCAGGAATCTGAGCGAGTTGGAGGGAAAACAGGAAGCTGAGGGGAACCTTTCCCCCAATTCAGCTCATCGCAGTCTCATGCACAAAGATATCTCCCTTTGGAGCAGTGCAAATGAAATTGATTTTCCTTCGCTTTTCTTTTGCCAGCTTGTTAAAGAACATTTAACCAAATATCATGTACCGAGTTCATTTATCAGATTCAGCTCTTCATTGTCCCACATGGGGACATTTATTGCACAATTCAAAGACAAGTAGGACATAATCTGCACAATTATCACACTCAATAACAAGGATCGCTCTAAAATGTTCCAAGCTTGGTCAAAGTTGATTAAAAAGTTTAATTATGTTTGGGACAAACATCATTTTAACCCTGTTCAGGTCCATAATGAATAAAAACTAGTGTTGATAAACAAAACATCTAAGATACTTGCTCTGTAGTTATACTGAATGAAAAATAATAATAATAAAGAAATACATAAAAATAATTGGTGTATGTAAAGTTCCAATCAGGATCCTAAAATCATCTACAAGGTATTACTTTCAATCCTTAATATTCTTAATAAAAAAAAAATATATATATATATATATTGTCTTAAAAACAAATAAAAAGTGCTGAATGCTGTGTTGCCTATGTCAGACCAGACTGCCAAGTCTGATTTATTGTTACTTCAGCTTAAAAGCACAGTTTTAAGCTACAATTGTATTTTCGGTGAAGCCTGAAACCAGATTAAAAAATGCTGAGATGCAACGAAGCTCCAAATGTCAACTTTCAAGAGAAAACTGTTTCATTTGAAACTGAAAAGCTTCTAATAATTATTGCTCTTGTGACTTTAGACAGCAGGATGTCTGAAGTGAAGCAGTCAAAAGGTTTCAGGATAAAAGGACTCATGTAGAAAACAGATGTCTGAAAGCTTTGCAGCTCACATTAGTTTGCCTTCACACTCATGGAGAGAGCTTGAATGATGCATAGATGAACAATAACCAAGTGAAAGGGAAATACAACACCCTGAGCTACACTGCAATTATCCTCTATTGTTTGCATGAACATGCAGAGGGAGGATCTCCAACAATGTTCAGCCTACAGATATAATCTCACTTCCTGTCCTTCCTTAGGCCATTATGATAGAGATTTGTGCATCCATCCAGAAACACAGGAGTAATATAAAAATAAACTAGTTTAAACATTGACGTTTTTGATTTTTCTCTTCCTATAACTCATTTAAAAATATACATATTTAAGAAACAAAACCTGTTCAGTAAATAAATGGGGAAATGCTGTCTTTTGGAGTTTTTAAGCCAAGCTTTGGAAGGTAATCACAAATGTAAAAATCCATTCAATATCAAAATAGAAATCCAGACTACTTCTACAAACATTAATGAACTCTATTGTTGGGTCACAACAGACATTTTCTTTATATTAAGGATGCCACGGTCAACCTTTAGTGATACCATAAAAGTGGAACCGTTTGGGAGCCGCTGTAAGTTAGCCATTAGCTCTCAGACCATCGGTGTTTCGCAACCCTGATCCTCGAGGCTCACTGACTTGCATGTTTTAGATGGTTTCTTGCTTTAACACACCTGATTTCAGTTGACAACTGATTAACAGGCTTTTGCTGAACTGCATTCGGCTGTGTGAAAGCAGGGAAACATCTAAAACATTCAGGGCAGTGTGCCTGGAGGAGCAGAGCTGGAAACACTAATACATGACCAGATGTAATGAAACGTCCAGCGTTGCTGAAAGCGTGCGTGGCAATCCAATGGTCAGGTTTGGTAATTGCTCTGAAAATGGCACGTGATTGGCTGAAATGTGTTAACTGGAAAGTTTGGTGCAAAATGTAGTAGCTGTCTTTCAGGAATTTAATGAAAAATAAAATCCTAAAGCATACGACGGCATTTTGGACAATATCTTCTTCCACTGTTGCAAAAATATTTAGTGATGCCTCATTTCTGTCCCAACAAGGCTGTGCGCTGATGCTCAAAGAATGGTCAATAAAAACATGGAAGACTGGCTGAACCTGACTGGTATGCACAGAGTCTAAACTTAAACCATGATGAAACGCCTAAGAATTAATCAAGAGTGAAGCCTGGCTTTCTCGTCCAGCAACACTGTCTAACCTAACAAATGTACTTCTGGAAGGATGTAGTAAAGATTTCTAATAAATAGTTTCCTAAATTATATGGAAATTTATTAAAGCATAAGTAGGAGGACATACATCATATTAACCAAGATGTATTAAGAATTTTAGGACTCTAGTTGTTGTACCCAAATAAAATATAATCTTTTAAAACATGAAATTAAGATAGGCTACATAGTTTAAAATACACAAATAATACCACTTTGTTCTTTGAGGAAAAATATTTCCACAAGGGGAAATGATTATTTTAGCTTCCTCATTCAATAATCAAACTGAAAGTTGGCTGTCAGTCGTACTGAAATGTTACTCACATTTCTCCGGCGGACTGCTGAGCTCCTCCAGTAAACCCGTACTTATCCACCTGCGTCTCTTCGGGGATGGAGCCGTTCACCTCTGGGTCCAGTCCATTCGAGCTGCTCTTCCCATTACTGTCCGTCAGCTTCTCTGTGTTGCCCTGAAGTTCCAGTCCATTTCTCTGCTCTGTTTTTGCCATTTAGACGGCATTTACCTCAGTAAAAGCAGGCGTTCTATAGAGTGATCTCAAAACTTAAGCATGTACGTTTAAAGCTCTCCATGCAGACGCCCGCTGGGTTACCTAGCTGCTACAGAACAAAGCTAGCTCGGAGACTAGCTGGTCAACACCTAAACAAACTATTGAGAGGTTATTTTCTTTGCTAAATCGCCGTTTTTGAGTCCAAAATGAACGTTACAGTTACACAAACCGATTTCCAGCATGTGGTTAATTCCCCAGAGCCTAAATCCAACGACCAGCTCCAAAAAAAGAGGTTAAATTAGCTCGATTATTTGTAATACTAACGCTGAAGGTAACGTGCTATTATCATAGTGTTGTCAGCTGACCCTGTCTTCTGAGTCTCACTGCTGTCAGCAAGAATGTAGGTTAGCTTTAGGCTACAAGGAAGAGAAACTGGCTGCCTGGAGCAAGTTAGTAAACAAAACATGCACGGCATCCAGTTGCTCTCGCCTGCCGCCTACTGGTGAAGCACAAATGTTACAACACAGTAATTCACTGTCCTTTTACTGACTACAGATAAGTCTAAAAATGAAATTGTAATTTCTTTCATAATGATATTATATTATTGATATTTTTTTCCCAGCATATTTTTTTTACAGTAAACTGTGCAAGTTGGTAGGTAGTGGTATTATGTTAACACTAAAGAAATAATTATAGTAAGTTCAAATTCTAATAGTTTACATATTACAGTGAACTATTATCACAAACCGTAAGCTGTAAGTTCTCAAAATTTTATTACAAAAAGTTACAGGAAAAGATCGATAAGGTTCAGGTCAGCAACTTGTAAGTTCAAGACATACTGTCTAAACTCCTGAAAGTTACTTGAAAGTAACCTATAAAGCCCAGGTAATTAACCTATGACCTCCAGTCAAATCACTGGAAGTATCCCTATGTCCTATAAAGTTTCTTGCAAGTTCCCGGAAGTTATAATGACCCTGGAGAGTTTTTTTTAAATTAACTGCTGAGCTCAGAGTTCCTGTAGGTTTATAAAAGTAACTCTTGAGTTTTGACATGATTGAATGTAGAGAAATAAAAGAATAAACAGTTATATAGAAACAAGAAATACATTTAAAACAAAAGCAAACCAAACAAAATCTTCATCTGATTTCCTGAGTTAAGTGAAGCATACTTTTCAAGCTGTCATTTTGAAAAAGTGTTTAAAGGGGTGCTAAATTATATTTTTATTTATTCTACCCAATAAGAAAATATGCATTAAATATAAAACTGTTAATAATTCTGGCATTTAGCAAACAAAGATAATCTTGGTAATAATCAGGAAGAATTTAGTCTGATTCATTGTCAGTGAGAAAAATAGTTCTGCTTCAATAGTGCATGTAAATATCTCCTAATCTCTGTACTGTACTTTGTATTGGTTAAAGAATATGTCCTTTAGAAAAACAACACAATTTTAGTATAAATACTAGATTTTTTATTTAAATATTGTACATATTTTAAAACATACCAGTATTTACATAAATTAGACCTGCAATATTACACTGTAGACCTCTAGGCATATCAGTCACACTCAGGCTAGAAAGAAGACAATCATACCATCAGACTGCAGAAGCACCTTGAGAACGGCTTAACATGAGATAAAGACAAGAGGCAGGAGGGGATGTCAGGGACACTTCATTTACATCAAACACTGGGGAAAAAAGAGACATCAGCAGACACAAGACAAGCTCTCAATGACAGGAAAGGCCTCTTGATTTACAGGTCTGGCATTTAAGGCTGAAACTGTTCTCACCCTTCTTTACGTGAAAAGAGTAAAATGGTGCTGGCAGCAGAAGAAACACAAAATGTTCCGGGCAGACAGCAGGAAAGTGATATTCAGATAATCTGTTTTGTCTTGACAAAAGAGGATCGGTTAGATCCAGACGATAAAATTTGATCATGCATGACACAAACATTTTTTATTGTTCTACTGCTCCCTTAACAAATAACACAATCTGATTAATGTTTGATACATAGCACACAAAATAATCAGCTGTAACTGTACCGGCAGAGTGCCAATATTATGATCCCCAGTTCTTACAGTGTCTTACAGGGCAATATGGCTTTCCTTTTTTGGTTGCTTGTGTTGTGCTCACAGCTATCCAGTCACTTCAAACACGCTAACCTATACCTGCAACAAATATGAGACAACGGTAACACACTAAACGTCACTACCAACGCCGCTGCTCGCTGCGCACGGATAACTTACAGTATTGCTGTATGAACAAAGAAATGATGACATATATAAAGAAAGTGGGTCTTTGGTGCACATGCTTTAAAACTGACCACTAAAGATTTTATAGAGGAGTTAGAATGAGGCCTTAGATTAAAATAGAAACTTGAATGGAGAGTGCAATCTGTGTTTTGTTTTTATAAGTTCAGTGTATGCATTTATTCCCATGCATATGCCCTTAATGTGACGAGTGCAGAGTGAGATAAGAGTAAAATATTCGGTCTTATTATAAGAAAAGTACTGAGGGTTTTACTGCTTTTGAGTAATGTTGCAGCTTCTCATCTGACCCTCAGCGATTTGACTGAATGATGAAGCCATTTGCATGTATGTAAATGTAAATATGAGCTAAAAATGTATTTAAGACGAATGACAAAATTAGACCAACACAAAAAACAGCAAACATGTTATAACATGTATTTGTATGTTTTAAATATTTTTCAGACAAAATAATGCTAAAAAAATATTTTTCTTTCAATTTATTCCTGACCCATCATTGCAACTACAAGCATTCCCAGCTGCTATGAGATAAATATCAACATTCAAGACTTCTCACACATACCACACTCATATTTTAACATCACTCCAACCACTCAGCGGATGAAAATAGTCAGCAAGTCGTTTATGTATATATCAAAATATCCTTGATGTGCAGCAATAGGACTACTATTTATTTATTTTGTTACTAGTTCAGCATTTGGATGTTTTTTAAAGTCTTAACAGTATGACAGATTTTGCCACCAGTTGGCAAAAAGAGTTAATAGTGTTGCGTTTTCCTGAACTACTGCTGTAAATGAACCCCGTGGGAGCAAATTAAGATTGCTCTCAAGCATATTAGATGAAATACACAAACTGCTTGCCGTATTGATAATCCTTGCAAATATTTTGTTCATTTCAGCAAATGTGGAAGTAATTAAGTTAAATACAAGATTATCATCCAGGCAAAGAAACGTGTTCATGAATGACTTTATATCCCACACGAGTTACCACAAAGTTTCTCATTCAAATGACAACAAAAATATAATCCTAGAAAAAAAAACAAAATATTTACAACCCACAAGGATGTGCGCATCAGCAGCTCCCTCGGCTAAGTGACGATACCGGACAAACCTTTTAACAAGCGTTACACTTTCGCTCGACGGGTTTCTCAAACATTCCCAAACCAGAGGCATCAAAAAGCAACGCCCAAATCGTATTCTTCAACAACACTTATTTCCCACATAAGCATCCTCAAGCTAATATATGTGCTTACTTTAACAGAACATGGGAGCAAATAACAATGCAATAAAAGATTGACAGGGAGGTTCAATAACCTTCTCCATCGCTACTCTCAAAATATATCCGAATACATGGCTTACTCCTTAATAATGTCACACTTTTTTAACCATAAGGGCTGCTGTTAAGAAAAACAACCTCCTGTCTGTTCTGCTTCAATCCCCAGCAATTTGTCCGATGACAAACTGTTGGGGATGACAAACCCGTGTGCGAGACACGGGGAGTGATCTCAGCTCTTGCTGCATCATGATCAACATGAATATACCTCAGCTGCCTGCTGCCCGTACGCCACTCAAGCACCAAATTAAAACGGCGGAAGAAAAGAAAAAGAAGCAAACGTGGAGTTCGGCCACGCTGTAAGGAGTGTGAGTCGTGTAGGTGGGCTTCCCCCCCTGTCAGCCTGCAGGGCGTGTTGGGAGGGCTGCAGGTGGAAGACTCAGGCAGGCGGCAAAGAAGAATCAATCCCAGAGTAGCAGATGTTCAGTCTGTATACTCAGCCACTATAGACAACAGCACCGTTATATCATCTGGTTTTCCTCCTGCAAAAAAGTGAAAACTTTTTAGTTCAGAGAGTCCTTTAAAACACTCCTTTAAAATGTTGCTTTACACCCTTTATTAACTTGTGCGCTATATGTGCTGTAATTAATGTCCTCACCTCTTACATTCAGGCCATTGTCACAGGCAAACTGTGCAAAAGGAGACATATAATTTGGATCGTAAGCAAGGTTGTGAGCTTGCTTAGCGATACTCTGTGCAGTCTGCAGTACGCTGTCGTAGTTTGAAGTCTGAAAACGAGAAATGTAGAATCATTAAAATGTGCAAAGGGTTTACTGTGGATCAAAAAAAATTCTGTTTTCCAGAAGTGACACCTTGAGTTTTTTTAACTCCTGAAGAATCATGTAGTCTGGCATGTTGTCAAAGAGGCCGTCTGTGGCTGTCAAGATTATGTCACCAAGCTGCACGTCGAAAGACGAGCTGTCGGCTGCTTCAGGACTGGAACACAACAAAAGAAAAGGGGGAAATATGTAAAGCGGTATTATTGATAAACTGATAATAGAGCATTTGGAATTACTCCCAACACTTAGTTAATATGGTTTCTAAACAAGAAGTATCCTGTCCTGAGAGTCTATGCAAGAAGTAGTGGGGCTCCTGGTCACCGACACCATAAAAAGGGTCAAGTTTTATATCCTAACAACAGAAGGTACGTGGAAGCTATCTAAAGAGTCAGGTAATGACATGCTGCAGCTATAAATCTACATTAAAATATGTTTAAAACCATTAAGTACAGTGCCTTTCAAAAGTATTCATCCACCATTCCTACACGTTATGTTATAGCCACAATCCTCTACAAATTTTGGAGTACTTAATGTGATAAGCAGCATAGTTGTGCAAAGTTTGCACAAATAAAGTTCTGAAAAGTGACAAGTGCATTGCAGACCAAAACTGAGTACAGCAATTTTTGAGTGCGTCTCTAAAAGCTTTGTACATCTAAAAGCTAAGGTTTCTGTCCCTTCTTCTGTGCATAATAGCTCAAACTCTATGTCATCGGACTCTATTGGAAGAAAATCCTGCGCCGAAACCTTCATCTTTGCTCCAGAGTCCACTTCACACTTGAAGGTGAACCTCGTCTCCTCCTCTAACTTATACTCATCCAACCTGTCGGCTGAGATGGATGGCCATCTCTGAGGAGTTTTCCTGTTGTACTGCAGTCTTTCCATTTTTTTGCGACTGCTTGAACAGTGCTCTTTAAGAGGCGTAATGTTTGGGGTGTTATTTTACAAGCCAACACCAGTTTGACCTTTTCACCTTTTAAGGGTGCAGGTAAACACGAGGAAAGTTGCACTGCAGGTTGTTGGTAGTTAGTAATTTAGGATGTTTTGTTATAATGGCACTCTGTGACCTTTCACCTACTACTGAACTTCAAAAGGACTACTGAGGAATAAATGAAGAGTCAATTTGAGAATTAAACTGTCACATTTAAGCTGCAAAAGATGGAGAGCGGCAGACTAAAATATGCTTTGTATGAGACTTGTAATGTAAAACGCTGATCTACCAACCTGTCACTGAGCACAACTCCCTCTGCTCCCGGGGGAGCGATGGACAGCTGGAAAGGCGTGTTAAAATAGTGCTGCTGCTCATCTGAACGATGGACCACCTCTCCTCCACGAACCACGAGGAAGCCCGAGTCTCCAAGGTTACACGTGTGAAGCTGGTGACTTCGTCGATCCAGAACAACAATGCAGGCTGTACTGCTTCCTATAAACACAGGAATAAGCCAATCATAAGGTTGGAAGCATGCAAACAGAGCAAGCTGTTGTAAATGAACATTAGATACAAATATTCAAGGCTGTGAGTCGAATTAAATTGGATTCTTCTACAAGTTACTGTAATTGTGTTGAATATTACTATTATTATTGGGTAAAATGGAGACAAAAACAAGGTCACAGACTGTGCTTTCCTCTCCCAGATCACACTAACCTTGAGCCTTGAGCAAAGAGGGTCGAGTACTAACCTTGTCACAGGTTCCTAAAATATAATTAGAGTCTTTGGCAAATGTCACAGCAGCCATTGGACGCCCACACTGGCCCGAAATACTGAGCCTCAAAAGAAATGTGACCTTGGTCACATGTTTGACTTGACCCTGCATTTAAAATCTTTACAACCACTCAGTCTTATCAGTTACAGATGGATATGTGACCTATTTAGACCCTGGCAAGTGGAAACTATATAAACTTTGTAGTTTCAGTCCCCCAAGCGCCACAGAAGGTCAAAAATAGCCATTTAAATTACTTAAATGTATGCATAAGACAAGAAACAAAATGACACAAAAAAAAGAACACAAGCTAGAAATTCATCTAGAAAATATCTGTAAAAACACTGAAGCACTTATAAAACCTGTGTAATCTGCTAAAAGTTGGTGTTGCTATTCCTCCAACATTTAGAGGAATATAGCAAGTTAAGTTCAACTGTTTAAAGTAAAATGCTATGCAGGCCTCTCAGCAGCACTGCTACAGTCTGACTCATACTGCAGCTATTTAAGTATAGCTTCAGCACAGCTCACTCCACAGATTACTGGACAACTCCCTGGTGTACCGACTGTTCAGATGTTTCTGAAGGCGAGTACTCACCTAGCAATGGAACCTTGTTCTGTAGCAGCTCATAATAGCCAGAGGTGAGGATCCCCACTGGATTAGAGGGAGTGAAGCGTCCCTCCTTCACCAATCGCTCACACGTTCTCATCAAGGTGGCAGAGAATTGAGACGGGTCAACACCGTAATCACGCCAACCGCCTACACCATCTGCGACACCTATAAGACAGAATAAAATATATAATTACAAAAATCTGAACATGTGATCTTTTATACTGAAAATTAAGTCCGAAAATATGCCTTTACCAGGCTTCCTTATATTCATATTTCCTTAACTGGCTGACATCTTGTTATTGTACAAGCACAACTTTAATTTTTTTAATTTGGATTTTAGGTCTAGACCAGGTTAAACTTGTGTATTACTGTAAGGTTGAAGGAAGTGATGCAGAGTTTTCAAAAATATCTAACAAGAATCTACCTATCTGAATCAGAACTGCGCAGAACAACCTTTCTGCAAGTTGCTTAGATTATGTCTCTAAAATCTTAAGTCCAGAGGTGGAACGTTTTATCCACTCCTTTGCAAAACAGTTTCAGCTTGTTAGATGAGATGGGGAGTGTCGGAACAGCAGCTTTTATGAACTACAAACTAAATCGTTCCATAGTTGCTCTGGGAGTAAGTAGATGTTTTCCTGCTAAAAAGTCAAACAGTCTCTACTGTCTAGAAAGTATATATGTAGTTGTCCTATATTTAGCTTCATTCATCCAGAAATCAACTCAGAGAATAGCTGTATTCATACTGAGATTAAAATAGACACAAGTGGGCTCTTAGGTGAAAAGGTCCCCCCTTGGTTTAGCATGTGTATATTCTTTTACATTGAGCATATATATTTAAGCCATTTGAAGGAAAATGCACCATGTGAAATTGAAATCCTCCAGGCACAATTCTACTTGACACACTATTGACCGACTTTTGCAAAACAGCCAATCCAGAAATCACCATTCATTCTCCTTGGTGCTAACTGAATGTACCACAGCGAGTCGAAATAAGGAAAATTGTGGATATTAGCTTCTGTGGTAATTCAAGGTTGGATTCAACTGTGCATTAATGCCTATTAAAGTGTATTTGATGTTTGAGCTATTAAAATAGGCAGTTAGACGCAATTTTAGAAAGGGTTTCAAGTATTCAATGAATTTTGCCATTTGCAGAAGGTTGGGGTTCCTGACTTACGCATGATTATCGGGTTTCACTGTACTTGATTTTATTTCGGAGTGTCACAGTAAAAGGAGCTGAAAAAAATGCAATTTCTGTTATCTTTACACTTATACCCTACTTTCTGTTGGCCTGTTACACCACACCTCCAAAAAACAAACAAAAAAAAACAACAGATGGAACACATTTTCTCTAATTTATCTTGCACAAGTATTAGCAATTCTTTTATTTATCATCATCATTGTACTTGTTTCAAATATGAAAGCAAAACTAAGCTAGAATGTGGGTTTCCCCTAAAATTCACTCACTGTTAGCAAGGACAGAAAACAAAGCTCCAACAGCAAAACAACTCGCATGACCCACCTCTAGTTTTGCACATAATCTGATTAGCCTTTTTGCACTACTACAGAAGTCCACAATTACATGACTGCTCATAGAGGTGGGGAGAGTAATCAAAAACTGTACTCAAGTAAGAGTAGCACGTAAGTAAAATGTGGCCATTAAAAAATAACTCAAAAGTAAAAAAGTATTTTTCAAACTTTACTCAATTGTAACAATACTTCATAATATATTTCTCAAGTAGAACTAAAACGTTTGTTGTAAAAAATATTCTTCCCCCCCCAAAAAAGTTACTAAAGTAAATATAACTTTACAAATGTAAATAGTTCCTGCCCATCCCTGACTGCACATTGCTTTAAACCACGTGGTCTGTGCAGTATTCGGCTCGTGTTTACCCTCGTGCCGGTGAGGACAAAAAGCATTGAGCAGAGGTAGCAAGCTGCTGCTAGCAATATGGCTGCCTCCACGCTCAACCATTCTGACCTCTGCAAGACATTGTAGTGCTCAGTCCGGTGCTTTTTAATTGAGCACTTTGTAGTCATATTTAGGCGTAATGCAGTTTATTTAAATCCCCTGATATTATGTATTTAATCCTCAGCTTTATCGCTGTGCTATAGAGCTAATCTAGGTGAAAGGTCAGTTGGTGTTTTGAAGATAAAAGATACACACAATTAGAATATAACTGGGCTCCGGTCTTTTTTTTTTATTAATATATGAATGACATCAGGTGATTAGTGCATTCCAATATGCTACATTCTGCTAGCTAGACACGAGATGTATTTGTCAAGTTCCTACAAAAGCTGCAGGGGGCAGATGTAGTGGGGGGCTGTTTTGTTTTCATCCGAGTGGTCTGCACACGTGAGGGCTGGACCACTGAAGGTCACCCGATATCAGTCGTGAGACGACACCTATTTGAAAGAGCTTTCCATGCCCGTGACCTTACCCAAAACATCGGCGGTCCTGTGTCGAGCTATGAAGCAGGCGTCATCACCGTAGCACATCCCTTTCTTCAGGATCCCTTTACGAAAGTCTTTACCAAAACCATAACTGGCGGTGATCAGGCTGTAGTCCCGACCGTCTGTCTGAGAGAGTCCGCCCAGGACAGCCCTGGCTACCAGTCTGCCATAAGACAGTACAGATAACATCCCCCAGCGAGGAGAATCTCTGTCCTGATTAGAGGCCGAACACGCTGTTCCCTTCTTTCTCTCTCTAACCAGCCCGACCACCTGCTTGCGAGTCCTCTGATCACCGGCTGTCCGTCCTTAACCGTCCATTAGCCTCCAACAGGCCCCACCGCTGTGAAGATAAAGTAGCCGCGGCTGATTCTCTGAACTGTCACCCTTCGACCTGGCTGCTTAGCGTGCTGCTTGTGTCTCCGGCGTGCCGTTCTCGCTCACTGCAGTTCCTCCACTGGGCTCTCTCCTCACCGACATGTTGCTACCGGACACAAAGCTACGAGAACATACGGGTTTCTGACCATTTACAACCGCGGCGGGGTGCGTCACAGATGCGTGCTTACGGTTGGCTCCTCCCAATACGCATGCGCCGCAGAGGAGAGGAAAAAGCAAAGATCAAGGACAACGAAAACGTCGTGCTTTTTTTTTTTTTTTTATTTGCAAGAAATTATATTTGGTGGATTGCTAAAAATTATTTTAAAAAAATAGTGGATTCCGCTTATTTCTGATAGGAAATGAGAGAGGCATTAAATTATTAAAACATTTTAGTTCCCAGATCAGTTTTAAAAAGAAATTTATTTGTTTTTATTTATATGTAGAGTTTTTTGTTGACTTTACAACAATCAAATCCTTCTTTCACAAATTTTGTTACAGCTTCAACTCTAAATGTTGAGAGGACTTCCGGTGAGAAATAAATCCCAATTTATTAGGTACCCATGGATACAAATGCACTTTTTCAAAAAGGATATACAATTTCAAAATAAAGTATTCCATTCAAAACCTCTGTTCTGATGTACATTGACTTAGCTTTTGCTACATTGCTCCTCTTCTTCTTCTTTGTTTTGTTGTTTTTCTTTCTATAGAAGCTACGCCTGGTCTGGTGTAATGATTGCCTTGGATTCATTCCTGGAGGAGGGCATTGACTGACATTATGATGTTCATTTTACCAGTCTACCTCTCCTGCTATTTTTTTCATGAACTGAAATTTGTGTTTGTAATAAACATATTTCTCCACATATAAATGTTTACCTTTTGAATCCAACATATACATTTTCGATTCAAGAAACCAACAAACTGTTTATTTCTAAAGCGATTGTCTCCCCCTAGTGGACTATGGTTTCTTGCTGATTAGTTGTGTAATTAATTGAGTTTGGAGTGATCTTGTTCTAGCCATGGCTTCTTTAATTCTCACACGCACAATTTTTGATACTGGGAATGTAAATATATGGCAGTAAAAACCACCTGGCAGCAGGCCGTCCAATTGTAGAAAACAAAACACTAAAAGGTGCAGAACAAAAGCTGTAAATCACTAAAGTATCACAAAGACAGAGGTTTGAATGGATCTTAAAAGTGTACACCTTGCAAAATTTTTGTGACGAGAACAAAATAAGACCGCAATAAATTACCTTAGACCTATTCCACAGATGTTATGACAAAACAAACTGATAAAATATAAACAACAAAAAACGTCCACGGTCCCAATTGTCCAAGTGCGTATATAACATAAGACTTAGAGGAAGCTTCTTTATATTTTATAGCAGCCTATCAGCATCCCCATCCTGACTTTGCAATCTTTGCAAACTCACCACATCCTATAGATTGTGAGAAAATCTCTTGTCCAAAGTCTTCTTCAGATTTTCTGTCAGATCCAGTCCTGGACTCACATGCAAAACTCAAACTTTTTATTCCTGCAGATTTGGATCTGAGATGTTTGAAAATCCTTAAAAAATTTTTGGAAACAAGGTAAAAACTGGTCAGTCTATAAGGTTTTGAGATTCCAATAAAGATTTTACACTGATTAATGAGAAGAAAAAAAATACTTAGATGAAAATAAAACAGATGGATGGTTTGTGAGATGTCAGTGTAATTTCCTATCAGAAAGAAATTTCTTGGTCGGATGAATTTTATTTGTAAATCTGCCAGAAGTATAATTTGGCTGTATGTCCAGATTTTCGCATGTCGCCACTGATATTCTTGCGATGTATCTTTGAGGATGAGCTGCAAGTTTGTTTGTTTTGTTCTAAACAAGTCACGACATATTACTGCACCGGTGTTGTCTTCTTGCTTGTATTACAGTAAACTGTGAGGTTGGACAATGACCGGAAGTGCGTCCGCGTGTGCACTTATTCTGAGTAACGGAACATAACGGTTGTCAGGGCGACCAAGTTCTAAACACAGTTTTCTCAATGGGATCGCCTTCAGACCGTAATAACACCTGTCAGTATTTCATATATTTTTGTAACATAGCTATGTAGAAATGAACCATGTAGAAAATTTTCATTAATGTTATGTATTAATACTGATTGAACGTTGGAATGTTGACAGAGGTTGACCAGAGATGCTGCTGAGCATACATATACATATTATGATGTCTGCTGGCATCACAATTCAAACGTTAAACACTAGGTTAAAAAATATTTCTTAAAACTCAGCATATGTCGCTTTTTGATGGCTTTATTTCTTCGGAGTTATAACAAAGCGTTCCCGCCTTCTTCCCATTTTTCTAAATGGTGCTCCCCGTGACTGAAAACAAGCGCACCCGGAGCACATAAACCCACCCAGATCAGAAGCAACGGCTACAGGCGGAGAACAACAAACGCAGTGTTATTGAATTACGAAAGAAACGCAACCACAAGCCATCAATTTACAGTAAGTGAATCTAAGATGCGTTACCCTAATCGTGCTATGTTTGTTTTCATGATTTGTCCCTAATGAGGAAATAAAGCGACGCTGTCAGTTTTATTATGATAAGGACTGAAGAAATTATGCAGTGATGGTTACTGAGTAACATACGTATCACTGAATAACTATCAGTGATACGTCCTTAGCAGTTATGGATGTAATCTACCAAAGCGTGAAAGAGCAACCAGGTTGATCTGCTTCGAGGTAGCCTACTTGAAATTCAGTTGTCACATTGAGGCCGTGTATCCCATTAGGGCCTACAGTTACTATGGAGTCCAGTTAGTCAGGGTGGCTTAAATATAAAAACAAGATTATCATTTTCTTTAACCCTTCATATTGTTCAAAATGTTACAAAAAAAAATAGAGCGAACAATATTTGTTTTGTAATTTCTAATTGCTTTGTTTTACTTCTCCCCTTAAGGCTATGATGGGGTGGTTTTTAAAAATTGGACTTCTGTCCCTAATTATTATGTTGCTGATGAACTTTGAATCAGCTTGTGCTAAAAAAGGCAGCAGCAGCAGTGGAAAGAAATCCACAAGTGGAACCCAATCAAAACCATCAAACTCTCAGCCCGGAAACTATCCTCGACAGCAGAGCCCCAATCGTGACACCAATCCATATCCTTCTGGAGGGAATTACCCATACCCTGGAAGTAAGAATACTAATCCAGGTGGGAATGCCAGGCAAAATCCACCAAGTTATCCAGGAGCAGGGAGCAACCCAAATCAGTATCCAGGAGGGAATCCTGCTGGAGGTTACCCTGCAGGAGGATACCCTAATCAACCAGGAAGAGGCAATTATCCAAATCAAAACCCAGCAGGAGGCTACCCTGCAGGCGGATACCCTGCAGGAGGATACCCTAATCAACCAGGAAGAGGCAATTATCCAAATCAAAACCCAGCAGGAGGCTACCCTGCAGGCGGATATCCTGCAGGAGGATACCCTAATCAACCAGGAAGAGGAAATTATCCAAATCAATATCCAGCTGGTGGAGGCTATCCAGCTGGTGGATACCCCAACCAAGGCAGAGGAGGGTATCCTAACCAGTACCCTGCCGGAGGGAATTATCCCAACCAGTACCCCGGAGCAGGTGGCTACCCAGGTGGTTATGGTGGAGGTTACGGTGGTGGCTACGGTGGAGGAGCAATTGGCGGTTACCCTAACTGGAACCCAAATAATAAAATCCTCAGCCCCAGGTTCGGTGGTGGAGGTTATGGACAAGGTGGCTATGGCATGGGAGGATCTCCTTTCTCTCGTTCTGTGCAGGGCATGGGAATTCAGCCCAAATCAACAGGTTTTGCCAAAAAAGCCATGGTAGCAGCAGGTGTCGGTGCATTAGCTGGAATGGCCGTCGGTTATGGGCTAGGGCGCTTCCCTCGACCACATTTTGCCTTCCGTAACCCCGAAGAAGAATACTATTACAACAACTACATGTACCGTAATTATGGGACCAAGTCAACAGATGAAAAAGACTATGGGCGGGACTATGTCTACAAGCCTCCTCCACGGGCCAAGACCTACGAGAACTTCATGAATGAGTGCAAGAATCGCACTGACCTCCTCAAGGACCAAGGCTCATCGAATAGTGGAGCAACTGATGAGGATAACGACACCGTGAGCATTGAGGAAATTGGGTACCCAGCCTTAATCAACCAAGTCAAGTCCCGCCGCTGCGTGGAGGAGTACATGAAGTACTCTGCACAGTTCATGAAGGAACGAAAGTTTGAACAACGCCAACAGCCAAGAGGTAGTGCTCCTATGAGCAATGGGGTGATGCATCTTTTCACATCCGGCTTCGTGCTTCTGTCCAGCATGCTACTACTGCAGTGAGGAAGAAGAAAAGGATTCCTTTCAGCCACATCCCAAATAGATTTCCCCTGCTTCCATTATAGCTGTAACAGTAACAGCCTGTGTATCTAATCTTTACAGTCGAAGCGATAGTTTATAGAATGTTACAGTCAATTTTTCTGCAAAAGTAATGTAATCTGGATTAAGTTTTAAATACAGTGCTTTTCAGAATATATTTAATTTACTGCACTTTTTATTTTCAATCCTTAATGCTTGGTGAAGAGCAAAACCTCTCATGGAATTGATGGTATAAATTATTAATATTGAAAATAGATATGCTGTATTGTTTGTCAAAATCTGCTTGAGTAAATACATTTGTGGAGTGATTTCTAAATTATGTAATTAGTGTATTATATATCTTTAAGAGGAATCCTTTTTGACAGAATATATTTACATTTTAGCTGTTGAGATTTCCCTTTTCTCTTCTGTTGTAAGACTTTGCTCTTATATAAGTTTGTTTATGGAAAAAAAATGGAGGTCACAGCTGCGAGGAAATGGTTCAAATAAAGCAACTATTTGGACTGGAAACACTTGACTGCCCTCCTGATCCCACTAAAGCTAAATCAACACTCAAGGGAATTAAAAAAAAAGCTATTTTTGCAGAGAGGAGTGTTATAAAGAAAGAATACGGTACATACATATTCCATGTATGCACTCAATATGTATGCATAACACTGTAGTTAGAGATGCACCGAGAAATTAGAAAATGCAGTTTTCAGCATAATTAGCCCTGATGATTTTCTGATCAGTGAATGCAGCAAAACTAAATACCTGGTCAAGCATTCTTTGATGTGGAACTTGATTTTGTGGGAGGAAGTTGGATGGATTGAACAGCTTTTTTTTAATCTTTGGTAGCCTATGAGGTGTTTATTCAAGCAGCAAAAGAGAGCTTGACTGTGGTTGTACTGGTCATTCACCATGTTCTACCTTTTTTTTTCTTCTGCTCAGAAGCATATAAAAAACAGAAATTGGACATTTTGACAAACTAAATGGGTAAATTCAATTGGTGAGCAAATACCCAAGTTATGAGGCTGTTAGATTTTACAGTACAGTATCTCTCATGAATGATGCCGGATGTAGAAATGCTTTCAAGTCTTTTCGCAACTTCTAAATTAGGTCTACATTCTCAATCAAGTAAGCACACTTAGCGTTTGCCTGAGCTAATGGCTAATATTAAATACTAAAGACGATTTAAAAAGTCAACTCCACGGTAATTTTCTCTTCATTTTAAAATAGTGAAATCTTGTTTTACAGCAGGATTTTGCTTCTAAGTCTAGAGAAAACTAATTTGAACTGAATCTGCTAAATTGTTATCAGTAGATGAAAGTTTTGCAAAAACTGGAAATCAGAGATAAATTTCTAATCTGCACATCTTTAGAAATTAGCTACAAATTCAGAATATATAGCCTAGAATTATGAGATGTTTCCCCTTTGAATGTAAACTGGATTGTGTGGAAACTGTCAACTCTCATTAGAAGTAGTAGTTGGTTTTAAACCTTCTGTACTGCAAAGGTCTGAAAACTTCCTGTGTAAAAATGATCTTCAGAGAGGAAGTGGAGGCAATGTTGCTGAGAAAGTTGTATAATATACCCAGCATGAGTTAGTTTTATAGCAATTATTGTCCTTGTGCACATGGATATATTTATCCCGGCTTGCCTTATTGTCGAAAACCTAAGTCATCGGCTAGTTGGTCTTGATTTTGTACAAATATCTTCCTGTATGCGTCTGGATTTTTCAACACAGTGACATAGTCATTCTTCAGGCCTTGCTAACGTTGTACATAATTCATTTGTTTTTACTCTAACCTCTATTGTAACAGTTTAAGTACAGAATCTCATTAGAATATATCTCAATAGGCTTTTCTGTCCTCAAGATGAGTTTAGGCTTTTCTGTCCTCAAGATGAGTTGAACAATGTTGTTAAATGATTCAATTTTTACTTTCTAAAAACAAATTGTTCTCTGTTTCCATAATTGTATGTGTCCCTGTGTATGGATATTAAATGTCCCTTTGTTTTTTTTCCCAATCTATCATCTTTTTACATTTAATAAATAATTTCTCTGCTTGATTTTGACCAGATTTGGTGAGTAAAATTTATCTGAATAAAACTTTGTCTTCAGAGCATGTATATTTCTTCTGCTGAATATCTGTAAAGTGCATTTATTTCCTCTCTGGATATTCTTTTGTTGGCTTATCACATTTAAATGTCAAATGGCAATTATTGGTCATCATTTTGACTCACAGGTGTAAACATTTTACCATAGCTTGTCATGGATGTTCATGTCTTAAATAAATTCACTTCAAAAATTATTCCTCTGTCTTAGTATAAAGACAGATTTGGCTCAATGTCTTTTATATCTCATTACTTAAGGAAGAAGGTTATGAGCACTGAAAAGGAACAAATTTACATGAAACAAAATTTTACTTATTTCAATATCTATTGATTTAGAGCACTGACTCACTGACATTTCTCTATTTTTACTTATTTATTTTACTATGGAATAAAGAATGTTTATTTACCATCTGTAGTTAGGTTCAAATTTGGCAAAGAATTGTACTTTTTTTAAAACCAGAGCAGATCTACATATATTTGGACACCTAAAAGCCAAGCATGAGCTGAAATGAACAGCAGGGAAATTTATGAAAAAGAAAATTTGTAAGAAATCTATACAGTGTCAAAGGAAATAGGCCTTTAGTTGCATGAATTGATCAAACGGCAAAATAAATAAATTAATAAAAAAATCGTCTCGCACTACACTGAACAATTAGTTGTGACAGGGATGTTCATTATTTGGGGACTTTAAAGTGTGAAACATTACATCGCTTGATGTTATTCTGCAGAAAACCATTTATTTTTATGAAGTTGATCATTGTTTTAAATGCAATCACTGAAATACTGGGGGACTTGTGTTTGTAGAATGTACACAAAAATATGCAATGATCTTAGAAAATCTGACTGCTATAGTAGTCCTGAAATAATTTTTACAGCCATTTTCAATCAGACCATACAATGCAAGAAACTGCAGGAAGGATTCTTTATTGAAAACTTCAGTTGCTTATTTCACTTCAGATCAGAGCTCACAATAAGCAGTGACTAGATTAAATGTCTCTGATCCAGCTTACTGTAAGAAAAGGCACCAGATGTCCTAGTCTGAGAAAGAAATTTGTCCCTGTAGCAGGAGCAGATCCTCTAACAAAGACTCTCCAGAGAGACTGGTTATTATATCTTTGGGTTTCCTGGTAATAAGGTTGTTGATCTGTCTTGTGGTTGTGATGGTTTCCAGTCCCGTGCTTTGGTTTGCCGAGGAAGCCCAGCCCGTACCCTGTCCCCGTTCCTCCCAGCATGCCTGCTGCTGCCGCTCCTGCCCACTTCAGGCCCTTCTTGGAGAGGCCTCGGCCTTGGGATGGGGACGCTTTATCGCCATCACCTTTACCGTGACCTCGGGAGCTGCCTCCTCGCTTGCTGAGCGACCCGGGGCACAAAGCAGCTGTGAGCAGCATCACTACCCAGAATGAGAGAAGCTTCAACTGAACAGCCATCATTGGAAAGCTGCAAAAAACATCAGTCACAGTTTGAACAAACCTGAAGGATGTAGCCTTAAATTTCAAAACTACTTTAGTTAGGTTGATATTGAACTCTTTATTTGTTTTTGTGGATGACAGAGGGGACATATGTCTGTTGGCAGGTGTTCAAACTGGCTTTTGATTTATTGTTACTGCACAAACAAAGTCATACACTCCCCTCTGCTAACACAGCAGAGATCCAGAACCGTCCACCACATGCTCTGTCAACACTGGGATTAGCTGAGGGTTCTGTGATGCAGATTTCTCCTTTTCATATTGGAGTTGTTTTACTTTCTTCTTCTTATCAACAATTAAATATTATATCACACATGGTGCATGTAATTTAGGAATAGAATAGTTCTAAAATGTAAAAAAGTGAATAGAAGTGTTTACAGTTCTAAACACTCAGACCTCATGCATGGTGTTGATTTAAAACTGAAAACTTGCCAAGGAAATGATACCATTTTCTAATAAATTTAAAATAGTGAATTGAGAAATTAGAAGTGTTCTTATTCCCCACGTTTGTAGTTTGATTCTTCTGGATTTAACCTTTGTGATGATAGGATGAGTGTAATATTTTAGTTTTTCATTTAATGGGGAAAAAAAAGATGCCTTACCTTCCTGTCTTGTTCAACAGATTGGTTCTGATGCTGAAGCTGTGGTCTCTTTTCAAGCAACACTTACAGTGCAGCAGAGCAGCCCTTTGGCTTTCATTATCACCTCCATACCATCAGCCAGCATCCAGTTAAGCCCCGCCCCCAAAAACAATCTCATATGTTCAACAACAGGCCTACAGGACAGCCTCAATGCTTCTGCTGATGCAGGTGATTCCCCCCTTATTGGCTAAATAAAAAGCTGTTCCATTATGAGGACTGAAATATATAAAACCATTTAGTAAAATAAATTGTTATTTGAAATAAGTTAATATCTTTAAGGCCAGATTTACATGACAGCTTGTGAGAAGTGATTAAAACATATAGCTTCCATCAAGTTGCCTCATTGAGGGAGAATATATCAGACAGCAAAATGGACTTTAGACCCAAGTTTAGTGAGTAGTCAATCAACGCCAAATGCTAGAGAATTATTTCAAAGTCCTGATCTGAAGTCTTTTTTAAATCTTTCAGAATAAGATGGACAAATGCGCCTGGAAGAGTGTGAAATTTAAAGATTTTTCAAGCCTGGATAAGTATCAGAAAAAATAACCGTCTGACTTTCTTTCTTATCCATCCATTTAGGAATTGAGGGGCGCGTGAGAAGCATGTGGCAAATTTCCTCCCAAAAACACAGTTTAGACTTAAACAGGCAGATATGCTTCCCAACATAACATAAAAAAAATCCAGGACACCACAGCAAAGTTTAATCACCACAGTGTTATTTCATAATAAAGTATTCTCACGCACTTACATCTCAAAGAGCATAAAAAAAGACAACAAATCCTTTGTTTGCATCCAAAGCGTTTTTATCACATGCTTTTAAACTGCAGGAAAACATTCATGCGCATCTTGAAATGAGGATGCTTTTCATATATATATATATATATAAAAAAAACATTTTCATGCAAAGAAACATAGCTTTTAAAGTGATGTGGTGGATACTGCACAGTTCTTTGCATGTTCACATTTTACAGGAACGGTTTACTAGTTT
Source organism: Gambusia affinis (assembly GCF_019740435.1). Taxonomy (NCBI): domain Eukaryota; kingdom Metazoa; phylum Chordata; class Actinopteri; order Cyprinodontiformes; family Poeciliidae; genus Gambusia; species Gambusia affinis. The sequence continues at coordinate 14,338,231 of NC_057884.1, read as the reverse complement.
ATATAAATGTGTCCTAAGTGTTTTCTTGCCAAAAATTATCTCTGTTAGAATACAATTGGCATTAATTCAGTGTTAGAGCTTGAAGGAAGATTTATTATAAGGTCCAATTTTCTTTGCAGAAACTAAATGACGTTCTCAAAGAGCTGCATGGAAGCCATTATATTTTCATCCTGTTGAGAGAAAGAAAAACAACATGGATTTTGGTGATTACTACCAAGTCAATTTTGTCAATTTTTTTGATTGTTTTACCTTTTGGCAGGTTTCGATGAATTCATCTATTGTCACAACTCCATCCCTGTTTCTATCCATTTTCTAACAAGTAAAAAAAGAGATTTGTTCACTCAAGAAATGGAATAAAAGTGGACATCAGAAAAGCGTTTTGAAGTTCAGCCAATTTTGACAGAAATCAAAACTCCTCTGACCAGAAATAGATGTAAAATTTGGATGTAATGATAAAAACTATATTGTTTTAGTTCACCTGGAAGAACTTCTCCACATGCTCAAACGGGGAATCTTCTCGTACGCTGGGTAAGGTATACCTGCCCATCATGTCATATATAGAGGTCATTATTGCTAACATTTCCTGCAGGAGAAAAATTAAAAGACAGATGAACAATGAACTACAGTGTATCTAGTTTGGGAACTGTTTTGCAACTGTTACCTCCTTTGTAATGTAGCCGTCTTTGTTGATATCATAAAGATTAAAAGCCCAGCGAAGTTTCTCTGTAACAGAGCCTCGAAGCAAAACTGACAGTCCTAACACAAAATCCTGTGAAGGAGATTGAAATGTTTTTCCTTAGTCGTCTATAAGCAACAAGGCCCAGCAAAAGTATTCATCACTCTTGGACTTTTCCACCTTTTGTCAAATTACAACCCTGTTCTATGATAGACCAACACAAAATATTTCATAACGTAAATCACTTCTAAGTTGTGATTTAAGTGTTTTATGCATAAAAGTCTTAAAAGTTAGGCAGATGTATGCGTGCAGAACTGCCTCAGAACGAGTGGCCATGTGCCACGTCCGACAGCTTAGAGGTAGCAGACTTTAGACTGAGGTACAAATTCACTTGCAGTATGACAAAGACAATAACATATTGTACTTCCACAGGTACAATGAAAGGAAACAGCTGCATTACTGGTCAAACACACCTGAACAAAAATAAATTATCATCTTCCTATGAATTTACTTGTTGGTAAAATTGTTTAGAAGCAGATCCATATTTGAAGGCTACAAAATTATGACTTTTGAGACTTTTAGTTTAGATTAAAGTGTAATCATGTTTAATTAAGAATTGCCTAGTCCAATCCAGGCCTTAATCCAAATCAGAATGTGTGGAAATTATTTAAAGCTCACAGAAGTTCTCTATTCAACTGGACTGAGCTTGAGTTATTTTAAAGAAGATGGAGGGCAAAAATGTTTTATATGTTCCAAGTTTGTGCAAAACTAGTGGAACCTACAGATCATAAGACTCGCAGCCACACAATTTGCAATTATTTACTGTTTTGTGTTGGTGAAGCATATGCAATTTTCCTAAAACATGTTGAATTTAACAAATGCTTGCTTTAATATTTTTGCGACATCCTGGATCACTACTTAAATAGTTGTGAATTTAATCAAAGCTGTAGCCGCTGACACACTCACCTCAAATCGGATGGAACCATTTCTGTCCATGTCGAATGCGTTGAACAAAAAATGAGCGTATGTGGTTGCATCTGAAAGAAAATAAGAAATTAAAATTCAAAAACCAATGCCCTGGTTCGACAAAAAGTTATGTACAGGGTATTCTCATGGTACAGAAAAGAAAACTGTTGAGCTACACTGTTAGGTTAGTAGAGGAAACTAAGACAAAATTAAGTATATGAAATGCACCTTTAAAATAATTATTTTAGTGTTTACATTTTAAAACTGAGTTTATACATGGTTACCTCCTTGAGGGAAGAATTGTGAGTAGATGGTTTTGAATGTTTCTTCATCTACTAACCCGCTGGGACATTCCTGTGTAGAGAAGATATACTTAGAATTATTATTATATTTATTTCACTTACTTGATTTAATCATCACTAAATTATTCTTACTTCTGGACAGATTGACACTGCCTCCTCTGGCAGAAATGTATAAAAAGTTTTAAAATAAATTGATCTGTTATTGAAGTGGCACGTTCTCTCAATGAAATGTTTAGAAAACTCTGTACTGTAAGTTTAGCACCAAAATTCACACATTAAGAATTAATAACTAGAACCAAGAGAATTCATGCAGAACAGATTCAACTTTTATTTCTTAAAGACATATTAGTAACCCATAACCTCATCTCTCCATGGGGAATAAAAGTGAGGTGACTTCCTTTAGCCACTGTTCATAATGGGTAACACAGGAGAACATACAGTATCAGTCAAATTAGGCAGATAGAGGTTTATTTTCACAACTCATAAAGTGTTAAGAAAGCTAAAATAAATACCGAAACCCCTAACTTTAAAAGTGTTAGATGTGTTATATTTTGTTGTTTTTCTTGTGCAAATTTTTTTTCGAAGGTGTCAAAAATTGTGTGGAATCTGGTACAAAATCACATTTTAAAAGTTACCCACTCAAAAAAAAACCCAAAAAAAACCCTGAAATGTAATTACACACAAATATCTAAAAACATTTGCCCTACATTTTTGAAGCCTCTGTAGAGCGACTGGAGCTCCTTCCTGGTGAACTGGGTCTGGGCCTGGAGCTGGTCGAGGCCCTCTGGCTGGTGCCGCACCATGGAGAGCTCAAGGTCACTGTCACTGGTGTCTGCCGGACAGAATCAGACAAAACAGGGGGAGGACAGCAGAAAAAAAAGAGGGAGAAAACAGCAGTAAGACCAGAAAGAAATAAAAAAAAGAAAGGAAGGAAGGAAAGACTAAGGGAAGAAGGTAAAACACTGGAAAACCAAAACGAGAAAAAGCACCCACCATCTTTTAGGAAACATAACAGGAAGTTGAGAACAATGGTGGAGAGAGAACAAAAGAGGGATGAGGAAATGGATGAGAAGCAGAGTGGCATCAGACAATGAGCAGTTTGAGACGAGAACATGGCATCAACAAAACGAGATAAAATAATTTGAGTTTGAAAGAGGGGCAAAATTAGGTGAACATGTAGGTACATAAAAAATAATGCTGATATGATTAAAAATAAATTATAAGTGCATGAACATAGTTAACTAACCTCCTCATTGTGGACACCTGGCAGTCACACACATATTCTGGTTAAAGTCTTTATTTTGGATTAGACTTTGTTTGCATTATGGAGGACAAAAAGTGTCACAATTAACGAATAGGGTGGAAATGCCACTGCTCCTGTTATCAATATGATTCTTAGTGAGACTTGCCATGAAGTTTAATCAGTTATTCGCTCCATTTGATAAACTGCAATGTGAGTTACAGCACAGGAAATATTTAGTGCCAAAATATCACAATAAAATAGATAAATAAGTCAAAATGATTTACATGAGAAATCTTAAATAAAACTCTAAATAAGTAAATAATACATTTTAAACTTAAATGTTAAAATTGAAATGATTAAAGCATTAATCATTCTGAATTATTTAATTGACAGTCCTATTTTACAGCATTAAGCCTTAAATTTAATTTATTTGGAAAAGGCTAGCAGTCTTAAACAAAGAGCTTCATTTGCAGTTAAGAAACTCTGCAAGGTGACCATTCAAATGTTAGGGACTATTTTATGAACAACAGTGACATAGGGAAATATAAAATAATAATAAAAAATTAAATTTTTACATTTTCATTTGATTTTCACATTTCACATTCAGTTTTTCCATTTAATTATCTAGGATTTTTTTTTACTATTTATTAAAAATAAATATAATTTATATAGTTTTATTTAAACTACTACATGTAAAAATACTGTATTTATTTGACATTATTTATGAACCATGGCAATTTGAGCAAAAACTATGCATATACAGTCAATAAAAGTATGTATATATATATATATATATATATATATATATATATATATATATATATATATTTATAAGTCATAGATTCCGCAAGTTTCAATTAATACGTTTTACATTTAGATATTTCTACATTTATTATTGGCACATTTAAATAATTCTGACTTTATACACCTATAATTTATGGAATTGATTCATATCCTGTTTTGATTATAATATATCTAAAACATTTCATGACATTGCTTTTGTATCTATGACCTTGAATCACTTTTGGCACGTGATGTTTGCTAGGTGACACATTTATCAGCGCCACTTGCATGACAAATAGATGTCCACAATGTAAAAAAGGTTCAGTCGGCACTAATGCAAACTAGTGTGAGTAGGTGTTTAGGAGGATTACATTAATCAATGGGAGGAAATGAATCTGTTGATGTTGGAGCTACTCACCGTCTTTACAATGATTTCACACATGAACAGATTTGAACAAGACAAAGAAGAGGTGAGGAAGATGGCGAAGGAATGAGAGGGAAAGAAAAGAAATATGAGATAAAAATGCAACTTTTACAAAGCGAACACATTAAACATGCAAATAAACATCTGTTTTTAATTAAGATAGCTTAATGAAAACAGTCAAAATGTAGAAATTTAAAGATATGAAGACATATTCTGTAGGAGACTTAAGTGGAAATATTTTATTAACAAAATATTGGGTTTAAATCAGAAAAACTCTATAAATGTAACAAGGTTGCATCATTACATTTAATAAATACTCAAAATTCCCCCTACTCTTACCTTCCAGTGACAAAGGCTCCCAAATCCCAAACTGTTTGAGAACAACAATAAAAAGTCCAACAACAACAGCAATGGCAATTACTTCCATTCCGTCTAACCCCATTATTCACCTATATTAGATATCAGCTCTGAAAATGCTGCTGGAAGAAAAAATTTAAGCATAAAAAAAAAAGCAAAGTAGCGTCTCTTTTTTTGAACTGACAAATCTATTGATCCAGCTTTTTCGTAGAAAAATATCACCTGCTGCCTACCATCTCCTTCAACCATCAAGCCCCATCATTTCATCAGAGATATTGCACCAGCATCAGCAGATATGAACTGATTCACACCACTGGCCAGCCGAGAAAAAGGATAACACATGAATGAGGAACATCCTGCTGCCCAAGTTTGACAAGTTTGACTAGGGTGCCTCAGTAAAAATAAAAGTCAGAAACTCAGATCACCAAAAAAAAAAAAAAAAGTCCAAAGTTGTCCTAATTTGCAAAAACATCCATCTGAGCCTCATTTCCAGGTTTAGCTCCAGTCGTCTGCTGTGAAGCAGGTGTGTACGCGTGTGTTTAAGGGTGGTGCCAGTGGGGATAGGAAGTTCTTGGTGAAGGAATTTCTTTACTAATGGTCTGTGACTTTATGAGCCCCGTCATTTCAGTGATGCAAACTGTAAAACCAAGCATTGATCCACATCTGCTGATGGCTGGGATTTGAGTAGCACTTAGTCCAAATGAGCCTGTGTAATGCTGCCTGTATCTCCACACTTGGTCAGTGATAGCCTCAGTAAGTAAAGTGGTTTTAATCACATGCAAGCAAATATCAGACGTTTGTGACTGGGTATTTTTTAATGTGATTAAACTGGATAGTGGAATATTCAAGTTGTGAAGGTTGAATATTCCACCTTTTTTATTTCCCTTTTCTAAATCCTTCAGAAAAGGGTTTACTTCAGAAAAGGTAAATTCTTTTCTGTGTAAATCTGAAGTTTGATTTACAAACCAGAGGTTGAATGGTTGTGTAAATAAAGTATTTCACACATGTGCACAAACATTTTGATCAGGTAGGTTTGCAACACAGTGCAAGTGAAGAAGAATGTGGGGATAGTTCACAACTGATGAGTCTGCAAAACCTAATGGACTCAGTTTAAGTATCGGGGAGTGCTAATCAATCAGTGGGAGTTAAAATATTGGTCAGAGAAAGTGTGCAGCATGTGCATTTTGAAGCAGGATTCATGTTTCTTTGAAGTTTCACCAGTATTGGTCAGCTAACTTGTGTCTCATCCATTAAAAAGTATGATAAACTAAAAGAAAACCCTGCCAAAATCCCAAAGAAATATTAGCATATGATATTATTTATAGCATTTTAGTAGCACAGATGCAAAAGATCTCATTGGAAATGCAGTATTGCTCCATTTATATAGAATTTTGAAGCTAGTACCACGTCTTAGCTGTCACATCTAATATATCCCACACTAAAGTATAAAACTGTACAATCCCAGTTATTGTTTTGTCGAATGTTCTCACCATCCTGTTCTTCTTTCACCTAAGTTTTCCTTATTGTCTTTACCAGTTTTATTTATTAAGTATTACTAAAGCAAAGTGCTGCACATAACTGCCTGCATTAAAAGCAAAAACATAAAAATATGACAAGAAGTGCTGACTCACATTTTCTTCTATTAAATAGAAATGGAGAGCAGTGAATTAAACATGCAAAGATACAGGCAGAGCAGTCTTTGGCCTCATCACCAGGATTTAATGGCTGCAGAGAAAGCAGCATTAAAGCTAAAAGGCTAATCTAGTTTATTTATCACAAGCAGTCACTTCTCATTTCATAATGAACTTTATTTTTGCTGAACTTTTGGGTTTCTGGTTTTATTTTATTTTCACAATACTGTATTCCATAAAAAAGCTCAAGAAGGCAACATTTCAGTTTCAAACAGGTTTAATTAAACTTCAAATTGAAAAGAAAAATAAGCAAAATAATGATTTGTTTCCTCTATTTTCAAAGAGATAAAACAAACTTGTTGAGCTAACAAGAATTTTGCATGCCTTTTGGTTTTTACTAGCATGTTTTCTTCCTATATCTGGTTGTGAATGGATTCTTTTAAGCTCTTTCAGTCCAAAAGATACAGTTTTCTTTCTGTTCTCTTCCAGTCAATAGGCCTCGAAGATGAAGAGTGAATAAATAGATGCTCTTAAGTTTAAAAACCACTAGATGGCGACAAGGTAATTGTAATGTGACGAGAAAGTTGTCACGCACTAAATAACCCTAGATAAAACTTTACATTAGTTTTGTGCAGTTCAAGTAGCAGATGTGTGAATCTACTGTAGATTTACTTGTAAATAAAATATATAAGTATATGTATTTCCTATTTTCGGTCTGCTTGATTATTTAGTTTTTAGTTTCTGAAGACACTTTAAAGGCTTAACAGTTAGCCAATTAGCTGCCCACGTTGTTTTCTTGAATGTATAATTTCTCGCTCCTTTTATTATTTGCTGCGTCTTGTAAAAGTATTTATGACGCTTTAATTTTAGCACACTTTGTCCTGTTACAACCACAAAGTTTCACACATTTTATTAGGACTTTATATGATAGACCACTATTAGTGTAGTGGAAGGAAAATGTTTTGGTTTCCAGTTTTTACACAAATGAAAAAACTGAATCAAAACTCATTAGAATTCCCTTTAGTGGCAATTACAACCCATATTTGTTGGGAATGTCTTCACCAGTTTTGCACCAGTAGGATACAAACAGAACAAATCCTAAAGTGGGAAAAGTTCAGGGTGTAGGAACTCTTTTGCCAAGCTCTATAAGTACCGAAGATGCCATTAAGTAAAATTACATGGAAATATCAAAACAAGGCAAATGTGATACTTGTGAGACAAGGTGAGATAAGTCTGTGTCAGCATGTCTGCAGAGAAGCATGGTGCCAATAATTTAAATAAACCAAATGGGAGTGGCTTGGTGAAGACACAATCAAATAAAAATGAGGAGCATACATTTATTTTTTGCTTAAAAGGAAAGAATAAAAATGCACTAGCAGCGGTGAGTTAAGAATGTAAAGTGAAGTTTGTTTGTTTTCAATTCAGGAACTCTGCAATTATAATTTAGAAAAGGTGGGATTAGATGCCAGAAAATATTTTTCCAAGCTCTTCATATTGAAAGTGAAGGAGGATGGTGAGCAATGTTAAATTTAAAATATGAAAAGCTGAAGCAGATCCCGCAAAATTTATGCATTCTGTAGGAAGGTGTACATCTCTACTGTAATATTCCTACTCTGGCCTGTCATGTTTTATCATTCTGGGCATCAGTCTGCTCTGATGTCCTCCCCTGTGTCTCTACCTGGCCCTTGCTGCGTGGTGCTGGCGATTATCCACTTGACGAGGCAGCACTTCATCAGCGATTTGCGTGAAAGCCGGGGCCTCTCCCACTTTGAGCCCTCTGTTTGTCCCCCTGGGCTGGGATCTTTGCCGTTGGCATCAGGGAGCAAATCGCCATCCACAGTCTTCTTCTCTGCCTGCAGAAGAGAACCAAACTAATCTCCTGATTTGGTGTGACTCTACATTAATGCATTAATTGACTATTATTTAATTAAAGGTTGTTTTGATGTGATATTACAGAAAGTTGGTGAGGGACCCTCATGATAACAGCTTTTCCATTATGGAGATCCTGAAACCTTTCTTACGATTGGCAGCAGATAACATTCTGATGGTTCTGGCTCTGAATTGCATACCTACAACCAGGGGCGGAGAGTCAGGGGGCGCTGGCCCCCAGAAGGGAGGCAGAATATGCAACACAGGAGTCGGGAGTGAGACTGTGTTGGAATATGACGTCAGGAATCAAAGCGTTTATCACATCTGATGAGAGCTGGAGAAATGAGCCCTCTCCTGTTGAGTGTGGTGTATGTAGGACTATATATTATGGTGTCCCAGTAGATTATAGTCATTATTGACTCATGGTTGCCATAAACTTTATAAGACCAAGTAATTTTAGTGACATAGTGGGTGTAAAATATTGAATAGAATGTTTTGCTACATGACTGGCTTTATTTACATTTTACTTCATGACACACAAAATTAAGTGGATCGTCCTTATTGTTTCCAAGTGTATTCTGGGTAAAACTTGTCACCAGCCGTCATCATCAGTCACTTGGCAACAGATGGCGAACTAGCTAGTGCATTTCTACAGACTAAGTTAACATGAGTGGAGCTCCATGGAGCGGCAAAGTGAAAAGGATGGGAAAAAAGAGATCAAGGAAAAGCCAAAAACTGGACGCATATTTTGTTCCTCGACTTGGAAATGAAAAGAACTTTTTTGTTGGCAGCGATTCAGATTGCGAGCCCAGCGAAGGAGCCGGACTAGTTACAGGTAGCAACTCTGACATTATTCATAAAGTCTGCGCCGAGTTTAAGTTTATTATTTGGGTTTAAGGCCCGGTCGTTAGCCCCGCCCCCCGGCCCGACTCTGACTTGTTTCACCAGTGCCTGCAACTGCTGCCGTTCTGCAGAAAATCTCTCACTTTCTTACTTACTGTCTTCAGCTACCCTCATTACACTTTTACAGAAACTTAACTAAAACATGTTGAACACAGCTCTTTAGCACACTACAGTGAATGATTTAGTGAACAGAGGGAAGAGTTGCTGAGCAGCAGATATTTAAGAATAAATTACAATTCCCATAAATGACATTTGCAATTCAATAATTTATCTTCTTTGACAGAGACTGAAACAACTGAGCACAGTTTCTTTATATGATTCGAGGTCTGTTATGACAACAAATTTTGCTGGACAATAAGTTGTCCCAAAAGTTATTGCGATAAGCAATTTAAAATTGTTGTTTCAAGACCATTTTCAAGCAATAACTTGAAAATGGTCAAGTTATTACTTGAGAACAAATTCAAGAGCAAATTCTCAAAGATCAATTAACTTTAAATTCTAATGAACATTTAACACTGGAAAAGAATCCACCCATCCATTTTCTGTATCCCTAGTGGGATTGGGAGTGGTGCTGGTGTCTATCTCCAGCTAACGTTCCCGGGCGAGAGACGGGGTATACCCTGGACAGGTCGCCAGTGTGTCACAGGGACAGAAACAACAAATAAAATGAATTAAGAAGTCTCTGTAAACAAAACTCCCCTTCAAAAAAATGGTCAATTTGAGACAAATACACAAGACTGAAGATTTTTGTCATCCAGGGTTTGGTAGAAAGAGACAGGGAAAACAGAAAAATGATAAATTATACAAATGGAAATTATTGAGTTTGTTTTAATTTATCGTGCTATTAATTGGCTTATTGCCTACAGTTCTACATGATACAGAATCAGAACAAATCTGAAAGCCCTTTGGGAGAGTAGTAAAGTCAGTGCACAGCTTCGACTATTATAATCACATCATTACACACAAAATCCGGGTGTAATGATGGACTCAGTGTCATGAAGTGGAGTGTTTGGTGGTGAGGAGAAACGCGGTAGGACCCAGATTGAAGTGCAAATATGATGGTTTAATGGAAATCATACAGAACACAAAAAATCCAGGCAGCACAGGTGTTAGCAACTGGTATGTGCATTTAACAAATGACATTAAACTTCTGACAAAAGACGAGGACCTGACAGGGAACAAGAGACACAGCTGGGTATTGTCGTGGAAAAAATTCTATTTCCAAGCACTGTTCAGGTGAAATCACTCAATCAGGTTTATTCATATATTGTGCACAATACAGAGAGCTTGTAGGACAATCAGTAATGAAGCAGGTCTGAATGAAAAGCTTGCTAAGCTCTGCCAGGCAGAGACAACACATGAGTTTTATACCAACGATAAAGAATTAAACAAAGGGAGAGATAGTCTGGTTCTGACGCAGTAGTGGAAAAACAACTTCTAATCTTCTACATGAAACCCAAATAATTCTTTTGGTGATAGTTCATAAGCATATCATATGACATGACCAGCAAATGTGACCTTATAGTAATTTTCCATGACAGTATAAATACACAGGGAAAGTAATGAGGGAAAACAAGAGACAGTTGGGAACAATCTAGGGGGAGACGAGACAGAAACTAAACTGACACACAGAAAAACCAAATCCTCACACTCAGACCTGAACTTTCAGAGCCACAATAGGGACAATTACAAAGTCAGCCTTCTGTCATCTAGAAAGATTTCTGGTATTAAAGGACTAATATCCCAATAAGATCTTGAGAAACTCATCCATGAGTTTATTTTTAGTCACATTGATTACTGCCAGTGTCTTCTCAGGTCTGGCTAAGAAAATCATTAAGACAGCTGCACCTCGTGTTCTCACCAAACCCAGTCCTTACACTGGTTCCCTATAGCTCAAAAAATAGACTTTTATTAGTTTATAAATCACTGAATAGGAACCTTCCAGACCTCTCAGGCTTTGGTTCAAGTCTACTCAGCATCCCCAGAACAAAATGTGGAGCCGCAGCATTCAGTTTTTACGCTCCTCTGATCTGGAACAAGCTTCCAGAAAACAGCAAAACTACTGAAACAAATCTTCAAATCAAGGCTGGAACTCCACTTGTTCAGAGTTGCTTCGGATTGATGTTAACTGGACCATCATTTTTATCTGGATTCTAATTGTTCATTATATTCCCATATTATTCCACTGCAAAATAATGTTTTTTTTCTTTGATTGTTGTTTTATGTTTTTAGCATATGAAGCACTTTGAATGTCCTTGTTGCTAAAATGTGCTGCATAAATGAGATTGCCTTGTTTTCATGTTTAAAATAATAAAGCTAACAGCTAGATGTTTTGATAAAAGACAAAACTGTTGTTTGGAGAGCATCTTGGTCCCCCTTTTCACCCTTTTTGAATACAGAGACAGTGCAGCATCCAGTGTGTTGCTCAATAATTTACACACCTTTAAACTCCTTCAATAAAAGATCAAAGTTACAGCTGCTGTGTTGAGGTGTGTGATGGCTCCGACTTTGTGAACGATGACTAAAGCAATGCTTGATGAACCCTCCAAATCTTCATGAAAGGTAACCATCATGCACCTGTAAACGTGTATTCGCGCCACCCACACGATTATTCTTAAAAATGCATGAAGAGCAAAGTGAAGTCTCATACATTTATGCAGCACAGATCCATGTGAACAGTCTGAAAAGCATCTAAATGCCTTAAGTTTTGCAATCAAAATTTATTTTCATGTCAGCAACATGTTTTAATGCCATGATAATACTTGTGCTTAAATGTAGGAAATATACAAAGTTACATTCTATGTCCTACAGAAGATACCTACATTTTTCTGCCGCTGCTTTCCAGGAAGCTTTGGTTTAAAATAAAAAAAGGTTTATCATCAACAGACGTGTTGCACTGTGACATTCTCCAGGAAATCATCTGAAGGGTTATGAACTCAGTGGGAAACGGACCACTGCTGATCTTCACATATGGTACAGCATGATTTTGCCCACATGGAGCTTCTGTCACGATCTCTGTCACCATATGCAGACTTTCAGTTTCTCATTAAATTTCTTTTCTATTTTTACCTCTGCGTTCTGACATGTTTTCACTTACCTAATCACAAATTTACATTTTAGTCTTGTTTTCAGATACTTTTAAACAAAACATCTGCCCTTGAATGAAATCTCAAACGCAACACTTTTCTTCTTGCAACTTTAAATTCAAGCACATCTACAATAAATTTACACTTACAATGTTTTCAAACTTTTTATCGTGGAAACATTGACCACTTTTAGGTTGTATACACATAAGTTTGTCCCTAAAATTGATTCAAGGTACTTTATTTTGAAGTGATAAAATCCCAAACCAATACAGGGCTCTCATAAGTAACTAAAACATCCATCCACATGCTGCTTGAATCTCAATTGGTAACACGTAAAAAAAAGTGATAAATTCCTCCTGTACCTGCATTGCGTCTGGATTTTAGATGCTCCTTTGAAGAAAAGTCGCGTACAGCAGCCCTCCTCCTCCTGACGACCCTCACTGAACTGCAGCAGCAGCTTCAGCTTCATCAGACGGACAGCGGATATTTAAAGGAGGAGCGGAGCTGCTCACACGCCGGCTGGAGGATCAGCGTCGTAAAGCTGTGACAGTCGGATGGTGAAGTGCCAGAACAGAACAGGGGGAAGGGAGGTGTGGATCAGGTGTTTACATCGTGACAGATGTTATTAAAAGAGCCAGATTATAAGCTGTGTGGGAGATGTGGGTGTAGACTCAGACAGCGTGAGACTCTCTGAGGAAATAAGAAAAAAGATTGCTGTAATCTTGTCTACATTAAATAACACAATTCTCATTGCTCCAACAGTTTGCTAAGATTGACAACATTTTGTGTTGTTTTGTTTTGCGAAAGCAGAATGACCAAAGTTGTGGAAGTCTTTTGTATGTGCTTTTTTAGTTTACGTTGAAGTCAGGAATATTAAATTATTCATATAAGAATGTTGGAACACTTTATACTCTTCTAGACTGCAAAAGCAACAATTTTTGTCTTTTTTTGTCTTATTTTTTGAGGTGTTAATTCTCTAGAATAATCATTTTTATTTTATACACAATTTCTGAAAAGGTAATTGATGTGAAATTTTATTTTTTAAGGTCTCTATTATGTGGATTTTTAGTATTTTATCATAATTTCATAACTTCTGTTCCTGTTTTGTTTTATTGTTACATTAGTGAGCATTTGCCAGTGTTTTCTTTGTTTTATTACACCTCAGACAGCAACACATTAAAACATAATCGTCATGTAACTTCTGACAAAAACCCCACCAAGTGCACTTCCCTTCATTTTAACTTTGAAAGGATAAATTTAATCTGAATTGGGGAACATTCTGTGCATCCAGTCGGGGTTTCATGTTATCTGGAAGAGTAAATTAATCTGAGTACAGGAAGCTTCCAAAAATACTCTGAAATTTTATCTTGAACTGTGAAGGTGGAGGATATTTTCTGCAGTCTGTCTAAACCAAGATGAAGCGTATGCTTTGGTAAACTGCAGGAAGAACATTATAGAGGACATATTTGACTTTGTGAGCACAAGTTAAAAATGTTTAATAACCCTAAACTGTCAGGTATCTGCTGATGTTTAGCTTCAGAAGCTCAACTAAGTTTTCTTGTTCAAAATTGTATACTAAAAAAAACAAAATGTGTTTTGCAATCACAATTTATGAAAGTTAAACAAAGAGGGAAACTTTGTCAAGGTGAACAAGGTGTCTGAGGGAGATTCTGTCAGCTAAATCATTATATTTCTTCAAAAATGGTTTGTTTATACATGCATCTTTTGCCATCTTAAGAGTTTATGGAGGTGATTGATTCAGGACCAGCTCCTCCAGGACTTCACACCTTGCAGCTGATCAGAATAAGTCCAACAAAAGAAAATAACTTTCTTTCCTCTAATAGTGCAGATATAAGCCTAGGTGCTAAATCGCCATGAAGGTATTGTTGATACATTTTCATCTTTTTTTTCAGATGAATGTGTTTTGGGTTGCCTGCACAACTAACCAAGACATATATGGAGTAAAATTTAATTTAGTTGTATTGCCATGGTTATTTCTGTGTTTAGCTTACTGCTACAAGCTAAACACAGCCAATAAGAAGTATTTTAAATTTATTGAATATATATATATAAAAAAAGCTATTTTGTTCTAACTTTTCCTCCAGTTCTCCTTTTGCTCTCTGTTGTGACCTCTCATTGTGTGACCAATGCAGGGGTAAAAACAGATGTGGCCTTCAGTTTTGATAGAAACATTTATCAGTATAATTTCCTCAATGTCTAGGATTAACCTTTCCCTTGTAGGCAAGACTTGAAAACAGATCCACACATTAAATGTTAGAAACGTCGTTGATTAACACTTGAAACTTAGTTTTGTGATAGTTGTAAAATAATCAGAAGGCAGTAAAAATTGTATTAAAATTTATTAAATTTAACTTAAGGATTCCAGTATGACAACTCGGACTGACTTTATCACTCAAGCAGTGATTAAACAATCAGATGATGGTGGTGCCAACAAGTCTTGTATGAGGTAAAAAATTAATATTTTTTCATATTTTCACAAAATGTCTGATAGATTATAGAATACAATAGAATAGAATTAAACTTTATTATCATTGCACTGTCACAAGTATAAGCAACGAATTGTAGTTTGCATCTATCCAGAAGTGCTATACAGGATATAAATTTTTATTTACAGGTGTACAAGACTAAATATAAATATAAATATGGGAGCAATATGCACAGGTTATACTGAAATTCAGCTCAACCCTCACAAGGACAACATGACTGATTATTTAGAGAAAAGTGAGACTTGAAGAGCTTCACTAAAAATAAAGTATTTTAGCTCCATGGACTTGTTACATTGGAGTAACAACACTGGTCCAGAGAAAAGATATTGAGGGTTTTCTGAATTACAGCTATTGTCATAAACTGGATTTCTCCACTGTAGCAAATTTGAGATGAACTGGGATCCTTAAATCCCTTGACAGGGTGCCGGTTTGTTGGGTTCCCATGCTACTGCTTTCAGATATTGGAAATAAATCACCATGCAAACTTCACTTCTTTAACTCGAAGAAGAGACTTTGCTATTACAACTTCTGCAACTCTGATGCCAGTTGTCAGTATTTCAACATCATTACTCTGGCAACTTTAAGCTTTCTTCTTGTCTGCTATGCACTGCTGTTTTTCATTCATACTTTTTTACACTTTCTCCATTTCACTGTGCTTCTGTGGTTTAAAGAAGTGTCTGTTATTGAATTTTATTAGGTTGTGACTGTGAAAGAGGAAAACAAGTGTTGTCTTTTTTTCACTGCTGTTTACCTAACCTATAGATATTTTTATGCAAATATAAGCATTTATCACAGCCAGTAAAACCATTTTGGTTATCAGTTTCAAAACACTAGTAACCAGAGTTATTAGAGCTGAAGGGCTGCTGTGAGATTTATTGCTCAATATATACATTTAATGTTTGGATCCAAATGTTTTCTTTTTCTATTTATTGTCAAGAAAACAATGTAAAGCTGTAATAACACCTCCAGCAACATTCTCTACAGTGAGAGACGTGTTCAAACTCAATAACGTCGAGATGTGCGTCCTCCTACAGTTTCCTCTCTTTCTGCAGACAACAAGGTTATTTTTAGCCTCCAGTTTCCCAGGTGCCATCCACACCAGCTCTGGGTTTAATTCAGGGTTTGTGTTGTTCAGAACAGATGTGCTCTGGGAATGTATTTGAGTGTGTCTAAAGAAGATTTTCTTTTATTTCCTCTCTTCTCATAAATGTTGGGCTTCTCTCTGAGCTGACATGCTTGACTGCATGTGCACATATGGCTGCTCATAGTTTTTTTTTTTTATCAGAAAGTACTTTCATATATTTGTTTATCTCATGAGATTAAAATACTCAGATGTAACTGTATGTGTTGATATTTTGCTATTCATCCAGGTTGATTCAAATGTAGATTAAAAAAAAAAGTTGATTAACTAGACTGGATTTAATTGCAGATTTGGTTCACCTTTAAATCATTTTCACTGCTGCCATAAATAGATGTGCAGCATTGCAACACTTATCCTGTGAAAATTGAAAATGTCTTTTTTGCTCATTGTCTGGTTGATCAAATCTTTTCAGCTTTGTCTTTAATGAATTTTATAATTTAAACCAAAAGAAAGACCTCTCCACTTTCCTTTGTTGGCCCACTCTTGGATTTTTCACCCATGAGGATGATAAAAATTATAATACAGGAGCACCTTTGATTCTTTAATTAACTTTCCAGCTCTAATCCCTTCCCTATTTTCATTACGTTCGTAAATGTTGTGCTAATCATCAGTGTTAGGCAGCACTGAAGGTCGCAGGTTAATCAAACTACGTGCCGTTATTTCACTCTCCTTCCTGCAAATCCACAGTACGCATGCGGTAGAGCAGATAAAACTTTTATATCTTACTGCCTGTCTCTTCTTTCCAGTCACTGCACATCATAACTAATGCAACACACTCTGCATGTGCGACCTGATTTTCTGCAAGGCTTCTGCAATCTATGTGTCAGGATGTCCATGTTAAAATAAACAGACATGGAGCATGTTCGGCTCTTTTTAAAAGCATCAAGCTTCAAGATGATTTACACTGGACTTCCTTTTAATTTTGTAGATATTGTGCATAATGAAGGTTGTGTCTGGATTGCATCTGTGGTAAATGGATGAAATACTTTATTCAAATGAGTTTAGGAGAGAAAAGGGCAGAGTGGCCATCCCAAGAGTAGTTGCCTCTTTATATGAACAGACCCTTAAAACTTTCTGATTGCATTCCTGCCTGAGTGCAACGCAAAGAAATATGAGAAACAACAAAACAAAGTAACAGAATAGCTGTTCTTTATATTGCAACTCAAAGATGCAGGACAATGTAAAAAAAATAATAATAATAAAAAATAAAATCCTACCTCTGATTTTTCTGAGCCACTAAAACCTGAATTTTTTTTGTCTATCAGTTGAAAAATGTGCAACAATTGTTGGATACAAATGATTGTTTTATATTCTACCTTTGTGTGCACGATTACAATTGGAATGTCCTGAATGTAAATAGTCTCAAAACCTGTGAAAAGATAGTTTTGAAATCAGTTACCTACCTCAGAGAATGATTTCTGTTACATTTGAAGAATCAAGGAGGATGATTATGAATAAAGATATTTATTTTACCAAATTACATATGCGGTATGGGAGATATTTAGTTTACATCACTATTAAATAAATTACAAATCCTCTTAGTTCTCAGTTTCCCACCAGAGGACGCCACTGAGCATGACATCCTTCCAAAGGCGCTGTAGTGTGCCAGCGAAGGGGTTGTCCTTCAAAGTGCACACTTAAAGGAACTTCCTGTTGGACAGACGTATGTGAGGTAAAATAATAATCACAAAGCACTTTCTGAAAGTTTCTAGGATTTGAAACAACGTGAAACCTGAACCAAAGTAGACACCTTTGAAAAGAGATGGCCTACAGTTTTATGGTTCCCTAAACAGCATTTGTTTTAGGAACAATATTTCTGTTGATAACGTCCCCACCATGAACAGAGCTCAGTCCTGACACGGTTGAATCTGAGAGTGAGGGAAAAGTTGTTTTGGATGCCCAAAAAGCACAGATAATTGATCATTGTTTGCAGAGATGTAAATTGGAACATGGCTATTTGATCAATCAAAAAAACCTAATTTAAAGCTTACAAATTAACATTCATTGTTATTATAAACAGCACACCAGAAAACATAAAGATGGTGTTTTGCAAGATAAGATTTGTCTCTTCAGCTTGACAAGTATTCAGCAAAGCGAAGCCTCCAGAAAAGTTCCTGCACTTTTAAGATGATCATTGATGTAGTCTCAATTTAACTGATGAGTTTACATCCCAGAAGTATTTTACAATAAACAAACACTGACCGGCTGAGTTAGTTTACAGAGCCTGATGTAACATCTTGTAATTTTTGTAAGCTGTCGGGGTTCGTAGCTTTCTTCAGAACAAACTTTATTTATTGAACCAACGCAATCAAAACCTCAGATTGTGTAAACCTCATGCAAAAATATTAACAGAGGAAGCTGATGTTACGTCACATTACATCCATGAACTCCTCTAAAGTTTATTGGGATAAACCAACAAGTGGCATGCTAGTAAAATAGAAGAAATTGTTTTCTAAGACTTTTTACAAAAAAAAAAAATCTTAAATGTGTGGTTTTGCATTTGTGAATACTTTGCAGAGCTGTCTTTAACTCCTAGCTGATCAGTTTTTTTTTATTTATTTAGAGGTGTCGGAAAGACAGAGTTGGACTTTTCTTAGATTTATATTTATGAAACAAACCATAATGCATTGTGTTACTTTTACTTCACAATTAATTTATCTCATAAAACCCTGGGGAAAAAAACTGTTGTTTTCAGTTAGAACATAATAAAAAGCTATACGTTTCCAGGGGTATAAATACTTTCGCAAAACTCTACATTAAAGTTTTGCAAAACTGACTTGTATAAATATGACGTGTTTTGTCATTTCTATGCACAATAACATCCACACAGGAATCTATGATTTCATGCAGGATGTCTCTTCTTTTCTCCTGTGAATTTCACTTCCTGCAACCCCCCCTCTCCCCCCTTGTCATTGTTTGACTGTTTTAATGATTTTGTTTATTCTTGTCTGTGGGTGGAGAGGGCTTTCATAAAAACATTCAGGAAACCTGACATCCAACATCATACATAGAGCTGTTTCTGCTCTGTTATTCCCAAACCCACTAATATGCACACAGACACACATGTCGCACAGTCAGTGGATTTACTTTTTTGTGGGTTATAGAGTTCAGAGGAATAGGAATTTCTGCAGACTTCGGGGATCAAACGTGCCAAGAAAAGAATATCTCTGGCCTGCCTCAGTTTCCTGACTATGTGACGTCTGAGAGGGGAAGAGGGGGGCGAATGAGATCCCCTTTGCTATCTGTTGTTGAGACTGAGCCTACATCTGCGCCTCCCACCTCATTTTCCCAGTAGTCAACAGGAAGACTGGAGGCCAGAGAGAGTGGTTGCAGTCTGCAGGAGAGGAAGGACGTCCAGGGTCCAGCTGCACGGGTAGTGAGAACAAAGGCAAAGGAATGAGCAACAGCCAGAAAGAAGTGAAGAAAGTCCAGTCAGTTTATCTGCAAAACTTGGAAAGACTTAACAAAGGGACAAAGTCTGAGAAAAAGAGTTGGAACCCCAAAGAAGGAGATTTTTCTGCAAAAGCAGCAATGGAAAAGCTGCGACCTTCTCCCATAGCTGGCCAAGTTGCCAAAAGTTCAGCAAACAGAATCAGCAGAGATCTGACCTGCTCCATATGCTTGGATCTTTTCAAGCAGCCGGTTTCCCTGCCCTGCGATCACACTTTCTGCCAGGGATGCATTGAGGGCTACTGGACGGGGCCACGGGGCCCCGGCCAGGGGGGCACGGGCTCCTGCCCTCAGTGCAGGAAGGTGTACCCCGGGAAGAGCTACCGACCCAACCGCATCGTTGCCAACATTGTGGAGAGTTACTGTCACGGTCTGGAGGAGAGCGGGAGCACGGGATGCCTGGCTGATGCAGGGTGTGCAGAGAGGGCTCCTACTCCCGTCCCACGCTGCAGCAGGCACAGGGAGGAGCTGAAGCTGTACTGCGAGGAGGACCAGGAGCTGGTGTGTTTGGTGTGTGGTGTGTCCCAGGAGCACAGGAATCACACCATGATGTGTGTCCAGGAGGCTGAGCAGAAATACAGGGTGAGTTCCTCTCTGATCGCGTCTTTCTGCAAGAAATGTTTCAGGTTGCTATTATTCAAGTTTATCTGGAATAGTATGGTCCAGGTTTGCATGCAATAAATCTGGTGGCAAATACTTTCTAGGTACCAGTACAGTATGAAGTGAAGCATGTATTTTTTTCAGGTCAGGTTTCCAGTTTGTTGATTTCTCTGATATTCAACCCCTCCCACAAAAGCCAGTGAAAGTTCTGCCATTGTGTTTGCAGTGAGTCACAGTTGTTTTGCTGCGTTTCTCCGGCAGGGATTTCTCAACAGCTCGATGGATTCCTTAAAAGTGGAGCTCAACACGGCCCTGCAGTGTGACAGGGAGGCTGAAGATGAAGTTAAAAAGCTCAAGGTGGGATCAAGCACAAACGGAAACAAAATCTTATTTCCAAACACACAACAATCACCGATGTTCCATCACCTTTCAATACACAGAGGATCATAAATTTTGGGGCTCTGCATCCAACCTAAAATGTCTTTAATGTATTTAAATAATGAAGGATATAACTACAGAATAAAGCTTTCACAAGTCATCTCACACTGCCTTTCAAATACCATTTGTGGAGATCATTCCAGTCAAAGTAATTATGAGTTAGCTCCTAAAATTGCTCACTTTTTGTCTTTTCACAAATAAAAGGCTCAAATCTGAAACTGGGACTCAAAGCAGATTTACTGAGTCTCAGTGTTTTACATTTGAACTAAAGCTGATCAAATGTAGTCCAGTTTTATTAGAAAACTTTGAAACTGGTCGTCGGTTTTGCACCAGTAGCCTGCAAAGCAGATGCTAACGTTAGCCTAGTTAGCAGCTAATGGTCGCTAACGGTTAAAAAATATTCTTTCCTGTCAGAAACAAAATATTTAAAAGTGCTAGAGGCTTAATTGACACTTATAAAATGTTTCTGATACACACATCATTTGTATAAAGAGTTTCTTAGTTGAGTCCTCGCTAAAGTCTGCTATCGTCCGTTCCTTTTGTCTCTAACCCCAGGACCACACGGCCGACCTGAAGCAGCGCATCGAGGCCCAGTTCAGCGACCTGCACCAGTTCCTGTACCAGGAGGAAAAACTCCTCCAGGTGAAGCTGAAGACGGAGGAGCGCAGGGAGCTGATCCGCCTGGACGAGCACAAGGCCCTGCTGTGCGTGGAGATCTCCCGCCTGCAGAGAGCCGTCCACGAAATAGAGGACAAACTCAAAGAACAGGACCCGTTCATCTTGCTTCGGGTGAGTTCAGTCGTACGAAATTCATGAACAGTGGAGAGCAACTCATCTGGAAGTTATTACCAGCATGACTCAGCCGAGGGGCCGGTTAGTGTGGAAAAATGCTGAACTGTTGGTTTCAATAATTTTTTTTTCTCTAAATCTGTTTTTATAAAGGAGGTGGACAAAAGTGGAATTTCATTTTGCCAAAACATACACTTCTGCGAATCTGCGCTAGCATTGTAAACAGGCTCCGACATTCCAGATTTGATTGAGCAGAGTATGTATTTTATGTTTCTTATTGGCCTTACACACGCTTGACCATATCAGATGAATATCAGCAGCCATTTAAAAACAAAAGACTCTTCCGCTCAGAGTTCAGACAGGAGGCAGGCCAGTAATCTCGCTCTCTCATCTGGAGAATAGGGGACTTTAGCTCAGGCACGTTGCCACTCTATCTCTGGCTTCAGCTGCGGGACTTTCCCCAGGCCACAGAGATCCCGCAGGGTGGGACTGCATGAGCTCAGACGTTGATGTAATGTGGAAAAAAAAAAAAAAGATTTCTCTACTTTCAAATCCAAAAAAAACCCCAACTAATTACCGGTCTCCCTCTTTCTCTCTGTGTGTGTCTTCCTGTGCGTCTTGCTGCTCCTTGCGTTAGAGCATCAAAGCCCTTCCCCAGAGGTGAGTGTGAGAAACTTTAGGATGTGTTTTCCTTGGAAAGACGTGACTTTATTCCCTCCTTTCACTGCTTGATGTTGTTGGCAGGCCTTCTCTCAAGTTTGAGAAACCGACTTTTACACCACCAAGTCTGTGTGAGGGCCGCTTTGCGGGGCCTCTGCAGTACAGAGTTTGGAAATCTATGAGGGGAAGCCTTTACCCAGGTACTGCATGCAACACATGGGCTTTTAAGCTACTCACCCGCACAGATATTCATCTTGAGAAGCAATCTGAACTTACAGTGTCACATCTACTTAAGCTTTTCTTTATTTATATGTTGCAGCAGCTAATAAAGGTTTTATTGGGATGTTACTTAAAGAATCAGGTCAGAGTAACACATAGTTGTGAAGTGGAAGGAAAATAATTCATAAAATACACATTTTTTTTTGCAAATAATTATCTTAAAAGTGCCGCCTTTTCATGTATTCAGATTTTTTTGAGCAGATTTACAAGAATCTACAGAATGTAAAGTGACTAGGATGTCCTAGTCACTTCAGAAAGATTATTCTCCTAATGTAAATTACAATACACTAAAAGATAATCCTATTGATGCATGATTGGTTTAATATGCTCCCAAAAAATTACTATATCATCTTAATTTTCAAACACTTGAGTATTGCTTATATTCATTAAAATCCCCAAATTTTAATACAATCCATTTGTTATAAGCCTATAAATTTGATCTAAAGTCCAATGCAAAACAATCTTTAATTTAAAAAAACAAATAAACAAAAAAAGTCTTTGGTCTGACAAGTTTTTCAACTAGGAAAATCAGAATTTTGAAATCTATCTTTTTTTCTTTTATTTTAAAATTATGCACTGTTATGTAAATTGCTTTAACATAAAGTTTGATGTTGCAATGTGACACAACGTGAGAAAAGTTAGGGGATACAAATACCTTTGCAAGGCTCTGTGTCATATCAAGTAATCTCTCTCTGTTTAGTTCCAGCAGCCATTACGTTTAACTCCAGTACCGCCAACCCGTGGCTCAGCCTGAGCTCCTCCCTCACCTGCGTCCGCTACCAGACCTTCAACCACACCGTGGAGGACAACCCCAACAGGTTCAACGCCGCCCTGTCGCTGCTCGCAAGTCAGGGCTTCACTCACGGCCGACACTACTGGGAGATCGAGGTCTACAGCAGCACGGTGTGGACGGTGGGGGTCGCCAGGGAGTCGGTTCCCAGAAAAGGAGTAATCAAGGCCCTCCCAGCCAACGGCTTCTGGACTCTCACCCTCTCTTATGGTGTTAGGTACATGGCCGGCACATCTCCGCCAACTGTCCTGTCCCTGGAGGAGCCATTGGCCCGGATCGGGGTGTACCTGGACTACAAGCGGGGCTTGGTGTCCTTTTACAATGCAGAGAGCATGACCCACCTCTACACCTTCAGGGAGACCTTCACTGAGACTCTGTACCCTTACTTCAACCTCGGCTTCCTGGATAAAGTGCACGAAAATGAGCCTCTCAAGGTTTTCTTACCAAAAATCTAAACACAGGAATAAGAGTGAGCAAGTAAACATGCCTGAAGTTAAACATGAGGAAACTAATTGTTGCTATGAACTAACAATAATGTGCAAAAGTCAAGAGTTAAACATCACGGATTTATATTTTTCTTGGAGTTGGTAAGACTTTCTCGTAAACTTTTTAAGCAGTCTCGACAAAACCTATAAGATATATCCAAAAAATAGCAAAGTCTATATTATAGAATAGAATTTCAGCATCAAAAAACTGATTTCATTGGAGATATTTGCTAAAACTCCAGCATACAGTGGATGATAAACTGAAGGGTGATGGACCTCTTTCAGAGTTTGAACTTTTTCCTCATTGAAAAACTTTGGAGTCTGTTCATCAGCAGCTGATAATTGTTTCGTTTTATGCTTTTCTTATAATTTCTTAAACATTAGCCAATTAGCAAAATGTGGCCAAAGTAAAAAAAAAAAAAAAAAAAAGTGGCCAATGATCAACAGCATTTTAAAATATAACGAGAAAGTCTGGCTCTTTGGAAAGAAAATGTAATGAAATCGTGTGATTTCAAACTTTTATGCAATATTATGTATGCAAAAAAACATTTTTAAAATATTGTTGATTAATTATTTTCTTTATGTATCCTAAACAATTTGAATTTAACACTATTCTGTATTATGAGTAGCATTTTCTGAAACAAGTGGTTGAATTTGTAGGATGTTTTCTGCTCCATGTTTTATTTTTGAGAAGCTGTGCGTCAAACTGTGTATAATTACCTGACTGAGAATGGATGAAATAATCTCTCTCCTGCTCATCTGTACATATATATTTTAATTTTGAAGAAATAGAAGTGAAAATGTAAAACCTTTGTTTCTAAAAACATGATGGGCTTGATGGTTTGAAACTATGCACTGTGAAGCAGTTCCACTTTTAATTCGTCCCGTCAGAATAAATTGAAAGAAATGAATGCTGCATGAACGTCAGGTGGAAATAAATTAAGAAAGAATTTACAGACATTTAAAAATTTTAAATGTCTGTAGTTTGGTCTTCCATGTTTTTCCTCTTTGCCTGTAAAAGTAACTTTTAAATGTGTCTGTTTCACACTTCCGATTATATCTATATTTAATAATTTGATCCAAAAACTGATTCATGCCAAACTCGATTTAGTCCACCTGCAGTGATTTCCACATTTCTCAGCAGGCTTTGTAAAACAAATATGGCGGCTTTAAATACATTCATCTTTTATGTTAGTAGCATAATCTATCTCTGAAATCTTTAGAGAAATAAATCATTCCATATGTGTATTTAGCAGATGCATTCAATGTGAGAGCAAATTCCAAATTGCAAAAATTTGGAATTGCACATTTTTGCAACATTTCAAATTCCACGTTTGCGGTCCCAAGGAGTCTTGTGCAAATAAAGGTAATTGAA
Organism: Gambusia affinis; assembly: GCF_019740435.1. Taxonomy (NCBI): domain Eukaryota; kingdom Metazoa; phylum Chordata; class Actinopteri; order Cyprinodontiformes; family Poeciliidae; genus Gambusia; species Gambusia affinis. Next base: position 14,313,477 of record NC_057884.1, on the reverse strand, counting down.
AACTTGTAGATTGTTAAAAATGGCCTAATCTTTGACTTCCTGTTTCCATTTGGCGTTGGGATTTAGCATAGAAGCAACTTTCTCTCAGCCGCTCTTCGAAATGGAAAAGACGAAGAAAGAAAACTAAGTAAGGAATATAAATGTTAATTTTCATAAATCAGGAATTAGATACAGGAAAAATGCCAGCCGTTGCATGTGCAGTCAGAGAAACATTTATATGGAAAACAATTTGAGGTCCTAAAAACTCTGTAGCTTATTTTCAAATTGTTCTGTTCACATCGTTAAGAGTGTAGCAAATGACCGTGGAGGCTGCTGTAACAGTTATTCACTGGAAGCATGTTGCTACACATTAATTACAGACATCAGACTGTACCATTTTCAGCAATTGCATTTATCAATTTTTTTTACTGCACAATCCATAAAGCTTTTTTTCTTTCTCATAATTTGTGCCACTTATGTTCCCTTCAGCAGCTTCATATTTTTCTTTTTATTTGCAGCAGGTGATGTCAGAACTCAAGAGATGAAAAAAAAAGGAGATTGGAAATTTTGAGTAAATAAAATCTCTAAATATCTTCGATTATAAATATCAGTAACGTATGCTTCATTCAACAAAGATGACTCAGGCATTTGAGTCGCACTGCATCCATTCACGTTAAAACAAACAAAAACAAAAGAAATCCAGAAGATGATTTAATTCTCCTTTCAGTATTTGCAAATCCTTAAAATTACATGATATTCTTAAAAGTTGACGTCTCCTTCAGATGGTTTTATAAGTCTAGACTCACAGCAAACTATATTTCAATATATACACTCTATATCTTAATCCAGTGTGTTTCTAAAATGTGAGGTGGCCATTATGAATCCATAATTTCCTCTGGAACTAAACAGCTCTGAATGCAACATCAGATTTCTCCGTATGGTTTCAATTAGCCTTACAGATGTAAAATATGCAGGCTGGCGTTTGTGGTATCAAGCCGAGCATTTACCCGTCGCCTGAAAATGGGTGTGACCGTCCAAATGTTGGAGATGGGAGTCTGTGATTGGGCCTAGATGCTGGTGTGTAGGGTGTCCTGGAACTTCGTGCTGGTGTAGCGTGCGTGGAAGCCTTTTCTACTGATGCTGTCGTCTGAGTGGAACTTTAAAACGATGGCGTCTCCGGCTGAGTAGACGTCCTCTGGAGCCTGAGGGAACAGAAAACCACAGATGTGTCATTTTAAAACCGCTTAGGCATCAAGAACAGGATCAAGAAGATTATTAGAGATCCTACCACTGATCCACAGTGTCGGCCCAGTCTGGGGGACTTGGTGTCAGCGCCGTCGTACAGCTCCAAATAATCGTAGCCGCAGTCCGCCTCCTCCTCAATCTCAAACACTTGGAAGATAATCTCCACGCCGTAGCCCTTCTCGGCGGTGAGCACCCACAGACAGTCGGAGCCGCCGGGGTAGTTGTTATCTCCGAACTGTGCATGAGAGTACAGGTCTTTTGTCTTGACCTCGGATTTAAGGCTTCCTCCGCATTCTGGGAATCCACAACCACAAAATTAGAGGGTCAAGAAGAGAGGCCCTTAAAAGGGTGGAAAGAATGCAAAAAACACTTAAAATGTCACATTTCTGGCGACTCTTTTCCCCGAGCTGCAATTTACCATTTCAGGCTTTTTTTCCAGAACCTTTTTAAGAGACCCTTGGATGAGCATTTTCCGTCAGACAGCATCTTCTCTTCTCAATGACAGTATGTTTACAGTTTATTCTGCAGCCCTACATTAGGTCACCACGCTTACACTGACTTGAAAAAGTGTTTGTATCCATGAGCTTTTATATTTCGTCGAACGCATTAATATTTTTAGCGATCAAAATAATGCAGAGCTTTCAAAAAGCGTTTAGAAATGTGGAGTGTGCAGAAATTATCATGTTATTTTGATCCTTTGAGTCAAATAAAAACACCTCTGTCCAAATAGTGCTGCTGTCCTGCATGTTTTAGTTCTTTTTCTGAATCAAAATAACATCATGATGGCCACCTGAATGTCATCATGGTGGTAAGGTCCCAAAATATATCACAGTTTGATGTTGCAATAAGAAAAAATGTAAGAGTTCAGCATGGATTTTTCCCCCCAATCTTTCTGTTTTTGTCTAATTAACATAATTTCACTCAAATCTGTTGATAGCTTTTCGATTTTTTTATGCTGCTGTCTTTCCAATTAATTGCCAATAAGTGGATGTGAGTAAATTTCTTTGCCCACCTGCTCTGTACGAAGCCTCAAATCCTCTCTTTTGCACCGAGTTGTCAGAGAAAAAATGCAGGAACATCTTGTTGCTGCTGGATGTAACTGGATCTGGTGTTTTGGTGCCACAAAAGCGGCCCAGCGTCGGAGCACGGACGTCTCTGCCATCAAAGATCTCCAGGTGATCATAAGCACACTCCAGATGAGCCTCCATGTCAACCTCGTTAAAAATCTGAGAGGGAGATTTTCAAACAGATTGTAAGTGGGTGTTCTCCTTCATACCGAATCACTGTGTCTGAGTCACGACCTACCAGTTGGATCCGATGGCCCGGTGTGGTGGTCAGAGACCAGGTGCAGGCCTTCTTGCTGGGATACTTGTTGGGCCAGTTGGGACTGCTGATTGTGCCGGATACGGCGTTTACGAAGTGATCACACCCAGCTAAACAAAAACGAAACAGCATGTCAGGGGAAAACTGTAACGACTGGATCAGATGATTTCTGATTGCAGAAACACCTTTCCCTAGAAGAAACAGTATTATCATATGAAGTAATGGGAAAAACCAAGAATGCCTCATAATTAAACAGCTCATAAAAGCTTCTTTATTCGTAGTAACATGGAGTCGTTGTTTTCTGCATTTTGAGACTCTTTAAGAGGAAACATTCCTCAGTTTACTGAGGTTTACCAGTACTTCTTTCTGCACAACTCATTTAACCCCTTACTACCTGACGTTATTTAAAAATGATATCACTTATTTAGCTTTTGCTGTCAAGCAAATATTAAATTAAGTGGAGGTTGTTCTTTCAGAAGCAGCGCATACAAAAGATAAAAATTCTGGTTTGATATAAATTCACAATGTTAGGCATTTAAACAGATTTTTCAGTCGCCAGTATTTAGATTGATTAGCTGTTATTGATAAAGAGGGTTTTGAAATTGAATTCTAGCATACATTTCTGTACTGCCCATGTCTACAGTGTCTCAATCAGAGCTCAACACTGAGAAAAATCCCTCCAGAATAGATATGCATGATCCAAAATCTATGCTGCATTAAGACCAGAAGATGTTTAAAGCAATTTAGCAACAATAGTTTAATCATTTCAATCCAGTTTAGATCTGCACTGTGACTGAAAAAGCTTCATTTTGTTTAACCAAAGCAGTATAAATATTCATCTTAGCATAACAAGTTGATCTGAACTTGCCTACCTTCCTTGCAGTCGTGCTTATTATCGTGCAGCATAAACCCACTGCGGCACTGACACCTGTAGCTCCCAAAGGTGTTCACACATTCATGCTGGCATCCTCCGTTACCTTTGGAGCACTCGTCTACATCTGTGGAAATGTTCAAAGACTTTTGCTGAACTTTCTTTTCTTCAGCAGAGAAAAATATGTACAAACGGGCTTGGTGTAAACTCCAAGTGAATGTGAAACAAAATTAGAGTCCCTGCTAACCCAGACAGTCTCTACCTAATTGTGTATTGTAAGATGGGATTTGTTGTGTAGTAAGTTTATTATGTACCAGTGTTGCAAATTCTAAAGGTTAGACTTGGTGATGTTTTGGAGTTTACTGGGGGAACAGAAGTGAGAATCAACATGATTTGTTTCGATACTTTTACTATTCAGAAAGCTGAAGGTGTTCAGTTCGGTTTGATGCTTTCTGACATGACAAATTCTTTTTATTAACTTCTTTTTTGTCTATTATTTACATGCATATAAAGTACAGGTGTTGTGTTGGTGTTGACTTTTTACATTTTATAATATAAAACATATTAACTGAAGTAAAAGTCTATGAAACCAAAAAAAGGGAGTACGTTTATCTGATGAACAAGAGGAAAACGTGATAAATGGTACATGTTTTTAAAATAAATATATTTTATTTCTTTTGTTTTAAGCATATAGTCTTATAAAACCCCAGTTTTACCCCCACACAAATTACAATCTCTGCACAGACAGAATACCTGTGTAACATTTTGGCTGTATTTTCTTCAAGCAAATATTAAATTAAGTTTGCAAAGGTTTGCAGTATTGCATCAGGAATTTCTCATATTTACTGGCCGCTCACCACAGAAGAAGTGGGCCTTGAAGCCCCTCTTGGACACGGTGTTGTCCGACTTGAACTCAATCATCATGTTGTTCTGGAGGGAGGTGATAACGTCGGGTTTCTCCGTGCCACAGAACTTCCCGTGGATCTTGGAGTCGGTGCTCAGCCCGCTGCGCACTTCAACGTAATCATACTTACACACCTGTTGTGAAACAACCACAATCACTCTGTCTTAGCAAGAAAAGGCAAAAACAACAACACTTTACATGCTAATCTGAGCTGAACCCACGTCATTTCCTTCTGTCTCAAAGCCATCAAACGTCAGGGTGATCCGGTACTGAACTGGCGCCACCAGTTGCCACACGCAGTTCTTGTTGTGGGGATACTCTCTGGGCCAGCCCGGGGTGCTGAGGGAGCCATTCAGGCTGGTGATGAAGCCGCCACAGGCAGCTGCTGGAGGGAATGAAATGAGAAAAAAAGGATTTCAGTGGAAGAACTCATGAATAACAAAGTAAAAACAGTCGCTTAACCTTCAGCGTGAAGCAGCTGAATAAAACTGGTAAAAACACATCGATTAACTAGATGTTAAACAGGAAAACTGGTAAAACACACTGAGTACATTTTGATCAAGATGTTTGTGTCTGTTTCTATTCATAAACAGAATTTGTTATGTAAATGAAGAAATACTATTTTTTTTAGTGTTACATGTTTGAACCAACATAAATGGCACATATATAAAACACTTCAAAATAAATTTTTTACTTTGGATATAATAATTAAAACCACATGTAAACTGTTGAAATGTAGAAAACTAAATGAGATTTAAAAAAACACTTTGAACCTAAGCATGGGATAATTAAAATGTGTTTTCATCTGGTAAAAAATATTGATTTAGTAAACCTTCTTGTTCAGAACAAGTCTGTGAAAAAATGACGCGGTTAGCAGATTGTGACTTTATCTTGTTTTTAATACCAAATTAATTAGAACATGTTTTCAAAACTAGATAAAGAAAACTGTAAGTGGAGTATTCTAAAATTAATTCCTTGTTTACTTCTTAAGTGAGGATATTAGATTAAATGAAAGATTTAAGATTCACTGAAATAATCAGTTTCACTGGATGTGAGGGTTTATTTATTTGTTTAAAAAACAAATAAATGTACATGGTGAGTTTGCAGAAGGGACTTTTTTATTGTTATCAAAGGTTGGATGAACAAAAGTATTGACTCTTGAGATACTACAACAGGACAATGCTGCCCCCTTGTGGTAAACATTGTAAAAGAGGGGAGTTTCATCAATCTATGTTGCTTTAATTAAAATATAAAATTCTTTATATAACTATGTATACTGTGGAACTATGATGGCTGACAGAATAATATAGGAGGCTACACTGACAATAAGTTTGTCACTTTTTTGGCGTATTAAATGGTAATAAGTATTCTTTCGGATTCTTTGTTATTGCAAAACACAAAGTAATGCATATATGTGAAGTTAAAGTGTGATGTTTATTTGAAATAAAATGATTAATTTTACTTTATTTATCTTTTTGAAAGATAAATTAAATACAATTTCAACACATGGACCACTTTTGAAGACAATGATGTCTTCACTTTGATTTTGCTCTGACTGCAATGCTACTTTGAAAATAATACAGAAGCTATTAAAAAAGAACAATATTGCGCATTGCTACATATTAGTTCATCAAAACAAATCCCATAAAAATATATTGATGTTTTTGAATTTTGCGCTACAAATTGTGAAAACTTTCCAGGGTTATGAATACTTTTGCAAGAGATTTTATGTCCTGTTTTGTTAGTAAAGACCTGATCTGCTCTCACCATCACAGCTGCGTCTGTCTGTTGCCAGCTCAAAACCGGGGTCGCAGGCGCATCTGTAGCTGCCCAGCGTGTTCATGCAGCGCTGCTCACAGAGCCTGTTGTCATGTCTGGAGCACTCATCCATCTCTAATCAAAAAGAAAACTGGAATCAGTGTCCATATTTCCTCCTCCATAAAAATAGTGTAGACACTTTGTTGCTGCAGGGGCTCTCTGACCTTTTAAAAAGCTGGCAGCAAACCCTGCCTTGTTGACCGAGCCGTCAGAGACAAATTTCAGCCAGAGCTGGTTGGAGCTGCTCTGGAGGTTCTCCGGTTTGTTGTAGCCACAGAACCGGCCGATGAGTGGGCTGCTGTCCGAACCGCCATCCCTGACTTCCACATAGTCGTAGGTGCAGGCGTCGTGTTTCTCAATCTGCAGTCAGGATAAAAATGAACGCTGCTGCTGTTTGGGTTACTCGCATATGATGCAAGAAATTTGTCTTGACTCATTATGAGGGCCTTTTTGACTGTTTGAGATAAAATTTATTTAATAAGCTGCTGTAAATAGACATTTTTGAATTCTTTATGGAAATAGCAGGTCTTGCAAATTCAAATCAGCAAAATGTTTGTGATCTCCGTGTTTTTCACCGAGACATTCAACCTTTCTCGTACTGCTATGTGATTTTTACCTCAAATGACTGAAAGGTGAGGCCGACTTGAAAACCTTCTGCCACTGTGATCTTCCACACGCACATTTTGTTGGGCTGGTAGTCATCAGGATAATTGGGGGACTGGATCTGGCCACGATCTCGCACCAACTCCCCGCCACAGATGGCTGCAGAGAGGTCAGAATAATGACCGAATCGGTTCAAAGACATTCAAATGCCAAAGTCAAACTAAAGGTACTGGTGATGCGTTGTGGTATCACCAGTACTATAATGTATTGAAGAACAAATTAGGGCAATAATTTGTAACAGGAAAATAAGAAATTTGAAATATGCTTAATAAATGTTTAATAACACTGTAGATGAAAGCAGATAGAGAAAATGGCTCAAGTAGTTAGACACTAGCATTCCAGCAGAGGGCGGTTTAATGCTTGACAGGTTTAGCTTGAACGGCAGGACGCAGAAGACAACCATTCATTCATTGTTTATCCCTTCGATTGTAGACAATGTCCAGCAGTCATTTTACAGTAATTACTAGGATTCTCAATTTGTATTTTAAAACCATTTTAACAAATAAAACTTTGAAAAATGGGGCAAACACTTGCATCCCTTTAAGTTTGGCACCCCTAAATAAAATGTCTTACGAATACAGACATATAAACACGCTCAAGGAGGAAGAAGACAGTGAAACTTTCATTTAACCTGCTTGGTTATTTTTATGTAGTTAGTCAAAAGACTGACACATTGTTGGCTCTATATTTCGTCTGGACTTTCGTCTTTGTAAATGATTGTTAAAATGGATTTCAATCAGTATTGTTCTTGTGTTTTACCTTCATAAGAAGCAGAGAAGCCTTTGCCCACCCAGGGGCTGGAGCCTCTAAATTCGATCCAAAGACGACTGCCGCTGGAGACGATCGGATCTGGAGTCATGTCGCTACAAAAACGCCCTGAAGAGAACATTTCCAGTCAGGAAGTATTTCTTAGTGTAAGTTAGGACAAAAAAGCCAAGAATTGCTGCTTAGTATCAAGTTTATAAAACAGGCATCAGTCAGACCTTTTAGGGGAGCTTTTCTCCAGAATCCGTCTCGAACTTCTACGTAGTCGAACCAGCAGAGATTACTCCTGAAGAGATCCATGGAAGTGAAATTAAGGACAATCTGGGACACAGAGGAGAGATGCTGAGCATAACAGCATGTAAATATATCAGATTGAAATGTATACATCAAAAGAGTTAAAACTTTGATCCCAAATTTACACAACAAGGATGTATGAGACTCTGACCTTAATTAATTGCTTAAAACTGAGATTTCAAACTCCAGTTCTTTTGTATTTCTGTTTTATCACACATGCATCAAATAACTAGTTCACTAGAAAGACCCTGATGAACCTGACTGCATGGTAAGGAGGTACTTAGATCATTTGATTAGAATGTGTTGAAGCAGCGACATTCCAGGAAAATTGCAGGATGCTGGACTTTGAGGACTGGCGTCCCGCATGACTGATAAACAATATTTTTTTTACAGTAACTACTTAAACGTTTGGATATTCAGCGACTCCCACATTTATTTGGACTTTCTTCCTCATTTTTTAAGTTGTAGAATAGACCAACACTTATGTTAGAGAAATCTAAACTTTCAGGTTTTTATTTAGTTGAGTTAATTCAGAATTTTTTGCAATGTTTTTTGCATAGTTTGTTTATGTAGTTAATGATAAATTTTTGATATTTGCTCATTTAATCCCATGGGAAAGATTGTCGTGGATCTTTTCTGGACGTTATAAAAAAAAATACTTTAATTAACATATAAAATAAAAATTACAAAATGTAAATATATTCTTAGAAAAAGCGACTACTGATATTGTGAGAACGATATGTCTACATGCATATTTTGATTGTAAAAATAATAAATATGAGCTAAGCAACACTCAGTCCTAGTGTTTGGTTTAGTGTTAATGATTTAGTTGTTTATTCTGCTTCTTTTTATACAGCACAAATGCATCATAGGTTTTGTGTATCCTGGATGTAAAGTTAAGAGGAAGGAAAAAGTGCAGAAGAAACTGGTTTGCTTGCAGCAGGAAAAACTTGCACTGACTCTAAGAAAATGCAAACCACAACCACCTAAACCAACAGAAATATACTCCAAAGGTTCATGACTTTAAAGATGGGTTTCACATATTCAAATTAATCACTGAAATAAGTCTCATTTTGCTGATTTGTTAAGATGCTCTTCATTGATCAACACGTCCTTCGGGGGTCCTAAGCAATTGTAAAAGGTCTCCAATACTGACATGTTAATGCAATTATTTTTATTCAAGTTTCTTACCATTTATGTTTTTATAAGTAGGTCAAATGACATAAATATTGCCAAGATATGTTTTTTTTTAACCAACATGAAATAAATCAGGCATATTGTGCATTAAAGAGGTTCAGTTATAAAATGCATGCACCCATTTTGCAGGGATAAGTGTAGGTTTAAAAGTCACCTTTTCTCCTGGTGTGACAGAAATCCTCCAAACACAGTGAGTGAGTGCTGAGTATCCGTTTGGAAAACCAGGAGAAGAAAGGTTTCCAGCACTGTCCTGCAGACTTTCCCCACATCCTGCCAAAAAGAAGGAAATAAAAAAATTGCACACAAATGCACAAAGACGACAAGTCACAGACAAAATTATGACTTATGAGACATTATATCTTATTTATTTATTTATGTCCTACTTGCACATTTGTAGAGTTTGCGGGCTTGAGCAATGTCCCCTTCACTTAGCCTTGTCCTCTGTCCAATGGAGGGTTGAATACCGTTGACATCGTAACGAGGCAAGATGGTGTCCAAGAAGATGCTTCTGTTTCACACAAAGTACAAATCTGTTCGTCCTTGCAGAGTTTCAAAACATAAGAACCATGTAGGAGTTAATTATTGCACAGAAACTATAACCCTGACATTATACATACAGGATGTATGTATATACATTCTGTTTAGAGAGGTTCCAGTATTGAAATAAATATTTTGTACTTGTAAATCAGACTTTATAGCTTTGAATTGAATTTTGTAATGTTGTAAAATAGAATCCCAGTTGTGGATGTAAATCAGAATGTTTATGTAATTGTTGATTTACATGAAATGAATGAATCAGCTGAAATGGAAAATATTCTCATCAAAATTTGTTCTTGCAGGTTGAAACTCACATGCAAGCCAGGAACCTGAGCACAGAGATTTATTTGTAGATTTTTGCTTTGTATTTGTAAAACGACTAAAAAGAGGACTCTTATTTACTCACATAAATCTTTATCAGTGGCTGCACAAACAAAATTTATTTACTGCTACATTTTCTGACTTATGTATCAATACATAACTTGGATTTTTTTTTTTTTTACATAAACACATTCCCATCTAGACAAACACAAATCAGAAGTTTTCATTTTATTTTATTAAGGTTACAAAACTCTACTTACAAGTGCAAAAATATTTACACCTGGAATCTGTCAACAGCTTTGTCAGCACCTTGATACTTTTATTGATTGTAATAATCCCTTGCTGGGTTTACAGCGCCCGCTGTTGCTCAGTTGCCATGGTGATGAAATGATGAATGACAGGCATGTGTAAACAGAGTGCTCCGAATGGGGCCGCTGGCCGGTGCCAGCCGGCTCAGTGGAGCCCGCTCCTGAATGCCAGAGAGAAAAGCCACTCCAGCCCCAAATTGTTCAACAAAGCCTGAACTGGTTGGACTTTTATTTAAACTGGCAAGCCGCCACGACCCAGAGCCCTGACGCAGTGACGGGGGTAAAACACCAAAGCAGAAACAGAGAGGAGCAACAGTATGCTTCAGAGAGAAAACATTTCTGTCACAACACAGCAGGTTCTTGATGAACTGAAGTTGAAGAAGAGGGACAAACATCAGGTCTCATATTTAACTGAATGTCTCGTTGATAGAGTCATTTTTGAGAAACCTTGAACGTTTTCTCATTTTGCCATGTAGCAGCTTCAAATGAATGATTGTTTCAATTATTTCTATGTTACAGACAAAGAAAAAGGACAAGGATCATGACAATCATGACAAGCAAAATACAAACAATGACAAGAGAAAATCAATTTGTCTACTTTGAATTTGTTTTCTGCATGATTTCAAGTGTTTCACGGCAAAATTTGCTAAAATAAAATGCAGAACAACAAACTACTGTTCAAATTAATAAAGTTCTATAAATCCACCTGTTCTTTGAAGCCCTCGGAGGTTTAATAAAAGACATTAGTGAGCAATCAGGATCATGAAGGTCAAGGAACTGAACAGAAAAGTCAGATATAAGGTTGTAAGGACAGAATAGCAAAGTTAGATTATGAAACAATGCTAAAGCTTTAACTATCTGTTAGGACCACTGTTAATTTCCTCGGCACAACTCAAAATCAACCAAGATGTGTCTGTCAACCTGACCTGGCAGGCAGGCAGAGAAAATATTCATCAAAGAACCAAACTTAAGGCTAAGTAAGTTTGAAGAAGTGACACAAAGCCCAAATGTTACAATCTAGTATGATGGTTAAGATTTAGGTCAAAGCATTTCACTGTCAAATAAACTACTTTTGCACAACACTGCAACAACGAACCATTAAACTAGCTCATCGCTGGAAAAAATATTATTATCTTAATGTCAGGCAGGTGAAGAAGTTTATTGATGATTGACAGTGAGTTGGAGGCAGGATACAGAGGGAAGAGTGAGTCACCATTAAATCAATAATTTCCTCAGAGAGTTGGTTTTATGATTTGTTAATGTGAAATGTTTTGAAATGAAAAGAAAATGTATGCTCAGCAAACCCAAATAACAGACCAGTTAAATATTAGGCGGTGGAGAAAAGGAAAGCAGAGGAATATTGGCAACCCACCTGGAAAACGTGTTCCTTGCATAATGCATGATGCTGCCAAAGTCATAGCCCTCCCCCAGAGAGTCCACCTCTCCAGGTTCCGTCTTCAGGAAGTTATAGTCTTGACCTTTTGGTGGACGTAACACAGCATCAGCAAGCTGCATTTACAATTACAGAAACCTCTGTGTAGTAGCACGGTTACTACCTCAGTACCTGGCTGGATGTTGTCTCTGACGATGCTTACGTGCTCGTCACGGTCAGGACGAGTGTGTTCGTGCCAGAAGCCGATCACGTGGCCGAGTTCATGAACCACGATGCCAAACTTACAGCAGTTCTTCCCAATGGAGATCGCCTGAGGCCCGCCACCTCTCCTCCCCACGTAGGAGCAGCATCTGCAAAGCAGCAAAGTGCCCACAGCCGTCTTTAATTGCTTCTGAATGAGATTATGTGATGAATTTCCAGGAGATCGTTGCTTTTCTGACATTTAACGAGAAGAATCCGTCAAGCCTATGAGCACGGTTTCACTAAAAAAACATGAAACATCATCGGTCGCCCACATCCGAAACAGATGTTATTGTCAGCAACCCCATAAAGCAGAGGAAAACTTGTCACCGGGAGAGAAAGCGAATCAAAATGTCTTTAAATATCTATATTTAGCATGGGAAGAGTTTTGCCCTCTTGTGGCTGGTGAAGGAGAAGCAGCTTAACATTAAATAAGCACAATCTCCAACCAAGAACTTTTTTTTTTTTTTAAGTGGAAAATCTAAAAAAATTCACCACCTGTGTTATCTTTTATATTATGTTATAAAAGATAACACATTAAACACAAAATCTTCTGTTGTTTTACATGAAAGGTCTTGTTAGCGTTACAGCACAGCAAGCATCCGCGGGAAGTTAGCGAAGTAATATTTTGACATATAGAGCTGTGGGAAAAGGACAGCCAGTCTGTTGTAAAACGTCTTGGAAATGCCCATGTTGGATGTTAACTTGAGTTTGTACAGCACTAAAAAAAATAAAGAGACAAACAGCAAAAAAATAGTCTCTTAATATACATTTTCTTCAATAAAATTGGGCAGTTTTGGATGGAATAAATTAGAAAATCCCAACGGTATTTACATGGAATCAAAAACAGGTGTTGATCCTTATAATGTTGCTTTTCTGGATGTTTGCTCTGTTTAAACCACAGACATTTAGTCTGTTGTGCTTCTGACTGCTGAAGAGAGAGTAAACACACCTTAAAGAAGGTAGACATGCAGGAAATACCTCAAAAATTACAGAGCTCCAAATAAGGAGAGGATTGAAGAAGTTTCCTCCAAATCCATGTTAGAGACTAAAGACTATAAGAAGCACCTCACTGATGTTATTTCAACCGAATGGGTAACACTGTCAATTAAAGTTTTTACTTATGTTAAGCTACAAAATAGACCTTTGTTGAAAGATTTTGTTTAAGTGAAACGTCTTTTTGTATTCCCCTGTAGTTGAATATTTAATTTAATATTCAATAGATGGGGAAGTGATTGTTGAATTCCCACATGTTCCATGTTGTACTTGGATGGTGATTTATAAGTCAGCGGTTTATGATCTGTTTGGTCAATTTTTGCCCTAAATATTCAGAATGTTTATTGTTTTTCTTTATTACTGCTCATTGTATACGGCTTCCTGCAGTTCAAAATATGCAAGCTTAGTGGTAATATCATAACATTTCCTTTTTGCAAAAACAAACTGACTCATTAGCATGTTGCAACAACAATCTGCTCCTCACAGAGTTTTAATTTTACAATCACTTTATTGCTTTTTCATTAGTTTTTGCTCTTGTGTGCAAGTTTGGGTGTGAAGAGTCAGGTTCCGAAAATTGAGGTCTTTAAGGATATAATAAAGGATTTTTGTCTTCCCTTAAAGAACCTGATTTATTAAAATAAAACTGAATAGGATCTGTAGCTATATGGTATTTCAAATGTAAAAGAAACTGCTTTAAAAATACTCAAAACACTCAAAAGTATTTATTTAATTAACACATAACAGCTATTTTTGTCTCATTTATTTAAGTTACAAACTTCTTTACAAACTACTCACCCACAAGGCCTGTTGGTAAAAACAATGTAGCTCTCTTCAGTTGTTCTCTCTGTGAATATCACACATGTATGTTTCTCCCAGTGCCGCATCGCTTGGCGAAATATGGCGCGCTGGCTGCCTAAGAGGAAAGTCTGTCATCAGGTTTTGAGAGATTTGGGTTGTCCGAGGTGAACGTTTGGAGGAGACGGAGGCGCGGCTTTCCTCCGGACTCACCACTGAAGTTCCCACCGATCACATAAGGGATGATGCCGTCCGGCCACACTCGCTCAGGCCTGGAGGAGGCTGCTCGCTTCTGCCTCCGTGGACTCAGACCGTCTGCAGCTCCGTCATTGGAAGAGGAATTACCAGCTGCAAAGAGTGTAAGGAAATTTCATATATCATCTTGAATAGTTTGATCAGAATTACCAACTCCACAGAGAAATGTGCTTTTTCTTCCTGGTAAGACATACCTGAGTTTGTGTGATTTGCATGTTGTTCTGTATCGACGTCCTGGCTTGCTTTAAACACACGAAGATCTTCTTCGTCCAGAGCAATGTCTCCCATAAAGGCAGCTGTGCAAATTTAAAACATAAAGAAACTAGATAGGCCCCAACTTCTTGCGTCAAATAAAACAAACTTTAATGTACCTAAATGAGATTTTATGAGACAGACACAAAGTATAAATGATACAAGGTTTGCAAAACCAGATAGAGGTGAAAGAAAGATGATATACATTTACAATATTTGTCAAGAACAAATTATAATTAGAGTCTTAGCACCTTTCCATCTTGTTCTTATGCAGGAAATGATTCTGGTGCAACAATAACCAAGTTTCAGCTAGTTTTCTCACTTTGAAAACACAGCACAAATATATTCAATTAAATTCATCCTATATAATTAAATGTTGCTTTTTCCTGATTCACAGAAGAACATCAATTAAAATGGTTGTGGTTTGAAAGGAGGGAGGGAAGATAAACATTGACCAAATACATGAAAGGATTGCTAAGTATGTTGTGCTGCTTCCTGCACTGGGTCCATTAGGAAGACCCATCTGTGAAGGAGTTTTAACCTTTTTTAACTTTAATGCAAAAAACTGGTAAAGCAGTACTGATTAATGGTGAAAACATAACCAAATATTGTTTTTATAATCTCAGTTGTACCTTACATTCCATCTTTTTTTTAATGGAAAATCAACACATTTTGTAGAGAACCAAGGATGATTCCAGACAAATCGAAAACCCCTTTTTAAAGCTTGAACAGTCATTTATTTCTAAAGTGCTCCAGTTCGATTTTCAGGGAACTTTTTGCCACCTCGTTCACTTGAGTTACTCCACATGAGAGCCTCCTCTTGTTGTAGAAGTGAGAGGACGTGGCCGGTCTTATGGATGCCTTTGAAGTCGACTCAGTCATGCAGAGGGTGACTGTAAATGACTGCCACACCGCTCCTGCAGCGCCTGTGCTCCGTGCCCCGCGGCCATGAGGGATTTCGCCGGCGTCCAGCCGAGGAGCAGAGCTGGCACGGCCTCGGTGACCCACAGTCTCCAGGCAACTGCCTCAAAGCGGAGGAGCCGTGTGTGTCGAAGGTTCCCAAAGTCACAATGAAAAAAAAAAAAAAAAAAAAAAAGAGAGGAAGAAGCAAGGAAACCAAACCTGCTGGAGGCCCGTGATTACTAAAGAACTGTTGGCCATGTTGGACGATGGAAACAAGTTGTTTTCTTGAATATCTTGACCTTTTGGCAAAGTTTTTTTTTATTGTTGCTTTTAAAACAATCATACCCATCAGAATAGGAAAGTATGTGGTATTTTTTCTTTTATATTTTATTAGTGAATTATGATTTTAAAATATATTAATTCTCTTCTTAAGAGAAAAAAGCCATAAAGTCCTTTTGTGTTATATCTGTTGACATCTCTAGTTAAGCCCAAAATTACATTAAATTTCTAATTTTACCAACATGTTTCTTCTGACTGGAAGCAACATTAACATTTTGGATTAGAGTTTAATCTGATGGAGATTAGGGTGATGGCAAGGAGGCTTTCCATATGCTCTGTATTTATGCGCTCTACCAATAATAGGTTATTGCTGGTCAGTGATTAAAAAAGGGCTTTAAATACTGTAATTTATGATTATTGAGATATTTTTAAAAGATACAGGCATACAGGCAGGTAAGTTGTTCGTAAAGAAAAAACAATTTATCACTTTACTGCTTAAATAAAATCCAATTGCTTTAATTTGATAGATTTTTTTAAGTTCTCAACTTCTATAGTTGCATAAACCTTTGGTATACCTTTGAAAATACACACATGTTGTTAATTTAGTTGAACAATTTGAAAAAAAAACAACCCTACATGTTCTTTTTTATTAAAGTAAATAAATCTGCATACACAAACACAGAATAACAAAGAAAACAATGAATATCAGAATATCCTCACAGTTTTGGAAAAAGTTTTAAATATTCTCATACCAGCTAAGTCTGCCAGGTTCAATTAGTTTCTATATTTTATGTTGCACTTTAAATTAATCTACGTCCTTCTTTTCTTAGAGATAAATTATTCAAAGAGAGTTTGAATATTCCGAATCTGAATATTTGTTACGCTGTAAATTTAAAAAATAACCTTCTTTAATACACATTGATACTGACTTATGACTTATTGCTTATATACTTTGCAAACTCCTAAGTGAATCCATTTAAAACTAAATGTAAACCTGCATGCTGCCATCACTTTTGCTATGTTCAGTCTCAACAGCAGGACTGCGCTTCAAACTGTCCAAAAACACCTTTCGTATAATTAAATATATACAATTTTAGAGTAAATCTCACGGTACCTGCTTTGCATGGATCCTTGTAATCGACCGCATCCTCTGGATTGAAGAAAATCGCGCCCGCAGCTTCTCCATCAGCCGCCAGAGAGACGCTCAGACCGCACAGCAGGAGCAGAACTGCTGGTGCCGAGTCCATCGTTACTTCGGACTAAAAGGAGAACGACGCTGCTGAGAGATGGATATGTGGATATGGTTGGAAGAGTAAAACAAAAAGTAAAAATAAAAACTGAAAAAGAAAATGGAGTAAAACCTTGAGTTCCTCAGTGGGTCTGTTCCCTGCAGCCGCTGACATGCCGCTCCAGGAGTGAATCTGGGCTCAGCGCGTCTAAGTAGTAAATGTTAAACGTCACTTATTTTAGTCATAGTCCAGGAATGAGTGTACATGGAAAACACACTTTCAATGCAGTCAACTCTCCTCCCCCCAAAAAAAACAACCAATTAGGTAAACTCAAACATCAAATACATGTTCAAATCCTGTCCAGAGTCATGTAAGCAGAAAGGATTTAACTACACCACCTGTAGGCTGCCAGCGGGCTCCATTATTATGACATCTGGAAATACTGACGCAGCCATTACTGGGGCAGGCACATACAATGCCCTGTAAAACTGAACTGAACTCAGATGGAATAATGTGGGGGCAGACAAGCGCATGAATAATTGTGTCATTTGGGCTTGCCTCTTTCTGCTTTTAAGAACTGTAATGTTTTTCCAGGATGGTTTTTGTTGTTAAACAGTTAAATTTTAGTCAGATCCCATCTGTGAACAAAAGTTTCTAAGTCGAGATTTTGAATAGGATTTAGGTTCTTGTGTGAATGTAGCTCTGCTGCCACCACCATGTTTCAGAGTGATGTGTTTGCATCCTTCGCACGTCCCTTAGATGGCTTATGGCAAACTCTAAACAATATTTCTATTGGCTTTCCTTCAAAAAACCCTTAATTCTGGTCCGTCTCCCACAATTCAACATTTTCGGAGTGTGTGTCAAACTTTTATTCTGTTAAAATCTGTTTCCCTCCTGAGCTCTGGATCTCTCCAGCTCCTCCAGAGTTACTGTAGACATCTGGGCTGCTCCTTCACTCTACAACCTTTCCATTTAGGTCAACAACAATGTCTTTGTTAGGTTTAAAGTATTAGCAGAAAATACCAAAAGCTTGGGATGATATTTTATAACCCAACAAATCCTTCAATTTCTGAGTAAAGACTGAAAAAAAAAAAAAAGAATAGTTAAATAAATGAAAACTTTTTTTAAAGAAGAAAAAATAAGTGAATATGCCAGATCTCTTGGAGGGAAAAGATCCAATTAATAAATAAAGAATGATTATCAAGAGGAATGTGTTTTTACTCTAGCTTTCTAATATGTACTGCAGATTGATTGTTGAACATTTCACTGTTGTTGTTCAGTGGTATTTATGTTCTCACCACCATGTGGTGCTGATGGATAAGGAGCAAAATCACTTATTAAAGAAATGAAAAAAAAGAGAAAGAAATTCACAATTTTAAAAGACGAAAAGGACTGAAACGCTGTAGGTTCATTCACAAGTATTAAATAGTGCTTAATCTACCATTAAATGATTGTTTTTTGTTTTTGTAGAAACCTTTGATGCAAGATGGAAGAAAGAGGGAGCCAGAGACCCAGTCCCACTGGTTTCCCTGGTCCTTTGCCAGCGTACATCTGCTGCTGTGGCAGAGATGGGACTCCAACTCAGAGGAGAACTTTATGCTTAGGAGATCAGTCTTCCCAGGATGCCTCTCCACACTTGAGCACTTTAAACGGGGAATATTTCAGCCGGAGAATATCTGCTTTTACTCTCATTCAGGCTGAGGCCTGTCTTAAATTTGCAATCATGTCCCAGTCCTGGTGTGGGCAAGCCATTCTACGTGTGGAATTGGGCATACTGGTGGCAGTCCTGGTGGTCAGCGGCATGGCACAGATATATGAAAGAAGGGAAGAAGGGTCGTCCTGCTATGGAGGATTTGATCTTTACTTTGTTCTAGACAAGTGAGTGCTTCTACTTTTGGATAATCTCAGGAGAAGTTCTTTTAGAGTTTGGTGCATGAATCACCACAGTTTACTTCGATGTCACAGGTTCAAACGTTGCTGCTATAAAAAGCTACAATTTCTAATTATAGTTGGGCATGTAAATAAAGGATTTGTGATTGCAATAACTGAACCATTTGGCACCACGTCTTTATACTTCTCATATTTGTATTTAACCTAAATATTTTTGAAACGTATTGGTATTTTTTTTTGTTAACAGTTTACAAGGTAATTTTCCATAATTTAGAGGCTATTTTCTCTGGGTTTATCAAGCTAATCCTTCCTGAAACTTGCAACATATTTCCCCGCAATCTCCGTAGAACATACTAACAGGTTTTGATGGATAACCTAAATTATTTTGAAAGTATCTTTCAAGTTCCAGGCATGTATATAACAATTTTTGGAAAATTATTTAGCTTGTTCCACTAAAGGTCTGGAAAAATACACAGTAGGACTCAGCAAATAAATCTTATGTTAAGTTAGGTAAAGTTATCCCTAACTTACTACGTCCTGAAGTAAGTCCTGAAAGTAATCCCTAGATTTCGAGCAAGTAATCAGCATATTCAATGAAAACTGCTAAAAAAAAAGAAAAAGAAAAAGTATGCAGCAAATTTCAGAAAGTAACTTTTGAATTCTGAAAAAGTATCTGGTAAGCTTCAGAAAACTAACTCATAAGTTAATCAATTTCTATGTTTTGAAAAAGTTACATCTAACTTTAAGATTTCTTCACCCTCTGATATTACTTCAAGTTTACATTATGCTATTTTTTCAACAAATTTTTGAAAACCCTTCCTCTGCAATAATGCATTTGTCACAGTCAGCTAATGTCTAACTAGCCTGCTGCTCCCAGTTGTTTTTCTAAATTGTTTGACTGCTAAAATGGGAGTTTGAAATATGAATGAAATATTAGAATGCAATAAGAAAGGACAAGTTTATGCTTTGCATTAAAAGCTTTTATTTCTACATAACGGATGATTTATCTGAATACATCTCCCTAATCTACAAATTATTTTAGAAATAAACCTGCTACCTTCTAGAGTACTAACAAAATCCAGCAGCAGATTTCTACGTTCTTTAAACACATGAGGGTTAAATCACACAGGTGATTAAACTGTCACAGAGATAACATGACCTTTCAGAACGGATCCTGTGTCACATGACCTGGTTTACGTCTCTCTGGGTTTAACAGTGAAAGCACTCTTTTCATCTTGGACAGTAAAACTCGCTGCAGGGACTCATATAGTCAAACTGCAGCCGTACTTTCCTGACAGGAGCAGCAGCGTTTCTCTGTGTGCTCTGGGCAGCAGAACCCTTGCACCATTAGAGCCAGATGTTCCAAAGATCCCTGGTTTTTGGCGGCGTCCCTCCACTTAGACTCACATCCCTGGATAAATGAAAACATAAGGACGAGAGGCTGCCCAGAGCAGGCGCTGGAGCCGGTCAGAGCTCCAAATTTCCATTTAATTACTGACGTCAATATAATACCCTGCATTTTTTGTTCACTTTTGACATTTTTTTTACTTGCACCTGACATTAAAATGGAGAAGAAGAGAGCAACAGTTAAAATCTTGTGACTTTTGCTTTAGTTTGCTATTTTTTTTTGCAATAGCAAGAGTGAAGGTTTATGAAATGATCCCATGGTTTATTTGTAATGTGTAAACAGATATGACTATAGACGTATTGTTCAGGCCTTTAGCCATTGTGCAGCATGATGTCGCTGTTTTTTGTGAAGAGTAATAACAGGTTTGATGAAGTTTGTTTTGGAAATGAATTGGGTGAGTTCGATCATCTTGCAAATGTGGGTTCAACTCCTGGTTTTGTTTGTGTTGGTTCACTTTTTGGTCTTTAAGTAGCTCACACTGTAGTTTCCATAAAGTGTTGTGTCAAATCCAATTTTATAATCTATAAAATTGCCCAGAACGTCTTGTATTTTTTAGTTTCAATCAGTTGATCTCCCTTCTGATCTGGACTGGATGAATAATTAATGAAAATAGAAACAGAAACACTCAAAAAAAACTCCATAATTTATATAAAAAAAAACAACCTCAGAAAATATGGATGTTTTTTATTTGTTATTACCATCTTGTTTTTTTTGCAAATAATTAAATAATTTAATCTGAACTGTGGTCTAAACCGCCAATCAGAGTCAAACAATTATCAAAATTCATTACAATGCATACTACAGTGTTTGGTGGAGTAAACAGTTGGCTAACTACTTTAAAGTAATCATTTCACTTGCCAGTCTTTAAAAAGGTATCAAATGTATCTCTGAATGTTTTGCATGAGAAATATTCCAGAATTTTACTTTTTCACTGCTCTGAACTTTGTGATTCAGGTCCGGCAGTGTGCAGTATTACTGGAATGAGATCTATTATTTTGTGGATCATCTCGCCCACAAGTTCATCAGGTTTGTGCGGAAAATCCAGCTAAATGATGTGTCACAGTTACCTTGTGTCATTTATTGTCTTTATTCGAAATGTCCCAGTCCTCAGCTGCGGATGTCTTTTATCGTCTTTTCCACTGAGGGACGGATCCTCATGCCGCTAACAGAGGACAGGTGGGACTCACAACAACACTCTGCTTTATGAGTCTGGTTCTGGTTTGTATTTTGGGGGTTTTCTTATTGTTTCCTAATCAGAGAGCAAATTCGAACGGGACTGGAGGAGCTGCGCATGGTGCATCCAGGTGGAGACACCTTCATGCATAAAGGCTTTCAAAGGGTAAATATCTTGATAAATGTGTTAAATAAATGGAAAAATCGAGTCCAAGTCAGAGGACCAACTTCAAATCTTTTCCTTTCAGGCCAGTGAGCAAATATACTATGGAACTGGGTATGGTGAGAAAACTTTTAAAATGGGTATTTCTCAATATTCAAGCACGTATCAGGATACAAAGAACGCGACGTCTACACTGAAAACTACACTTCAGCTAAATTTCATATTTTTCATATTCATAAACTCTTGATTTCTTCTTCCGCTTAAGGCTACCGGACAGCTAGTGTTATCATCGCCCTGACAGATGGAGAGCTGAGAGAGAATCAGTTTGACTTGGCGGAAAGAGAGGTGAGGGAAATGACTCTGAGCTGAGGAGGACGATGTTTCTTTTTATCCTCTCATTTTCCCAAACTGGACCTTAAAGTCTTGTCTAATCATTAGGCTGGCAGAGCAAGGCAACTGGGTGCCACTGTGTACTGTGTTGGGGTGAAAGACTTCAACGAAACACAGGTGACTTCTGCCTGCCAGCTCATAAACGGAACAATTCATTGTTAAATTGGAGTGACGTAAATTGTTTTCTGCTTTAATTGACAGCTTTCCACCATTGCTGACAGTAAGGACCACGTTTTCCCTGTGCATGATGGATTTCAAGCTCTGCAAGGAGTTATTGACTCGGTACGCCACACACCTGATTAGATCCTATAAAAGCATAATACAGAGTTTGTGATGTGATTAACTTCTTGTCTAGATCCTGAAGAGATCTTGCATTGAGATCCTGGCTGTAGAGCCCTCGAGTATCTGCGAAGGAGGTGAATAAAATGCTTCATTTAACTATGAACATATACAGTTGAAGCCTTATATTTACATGCACTGAAAAAGTAAAACACATATGTGTTTTTTCTCACTGTCAGAGGTTAAAATGAACCAAACTTTTCTTGTTTTGGGGCAGTTAGAATTACCAAAATTATTTCTATTTACTAGCAAGAACATTTTTTCGAGTGTTTTCTTTTTTCCTTTTGCAACTTTCTTCAAATTCAGACCATTTAAAATGATCAGTTTCTCTGATTTTACTCTTTATAAGTATAGTTTGAGTATAATGAAGTTTGTTATTTTACTCGATGGACTTCTGACAACATGTCTCTGAAATTCCAAGCAAAAATTTAGCATTTGCAAAGAATGAGAAATGGGCAAAATAATGAAAAAGCTTCAAGTAATGCAAATAAATCAAGTTCATATTCATGTAGAAACAACAAAACTAATATTTTAACTCAGGAAAGGTTCAGGAATCAATATTTGGAGGAATAACTCATTTGAACTGCCTGGTTCTTGTCTTTAGATGTTGCTTCACTATTTCCACATAATGTTCTTCCCTATATTATGAAAAGCACCAGTTCTTCCTGCAGCAAAACAGCCCCACAACATGATGCTGCCACCACCGTACTTGATAGTAAGGATGCTACAAGAGTCCCTGTTGTTCCTGCAAAAGTAACAAAGGTGATCATGGCCAAACAGTTCCGCTCTAGTTTCATCAGATCACAGGACATTTCTCCAAAAATTTGTGTCTTGCTCCATATGAGCATCTGCAAAGTGGAATCTGGCCGTTTATGTTTCTTTTAAAGCAATGGCTTCCTCCTCACTGAAGAGCCCATGTCACCACAGGACACGTTTCATGTGGATAATGATGCTGTCTTTGGCCTTTGATCTGGGGTCTTTCTGCACATTTTAAACCAAGACACATTTATCTTCGGGACTCATAACCTCTGTCTCCTTTCTGAGTGTGATGACTGGCCTTTTCCATAATGTCCAAACTTGCATGAAATTGTTTGAACAGATAAATGTTCAAACATCCAGAAATTGTTCCTAAGGATGAACCAGGTCTTTGCAGCTGCATGATTCTCCTCCTGATATCTCGGCTGATTTCTTTTGGTTTTCCCAATGATGTCAAACGAGAACGCAGAGTGTTTTAGGTGTGACCTTAAAATACGTCTACAGGTGTGACTCCAGTTAACTCTAATGTGTCTGTTGACTTATTTTTGTTTAAGGTTTAATCCAAGTCATACAGACAGTTATCTCTGATACTGATAGGTAGTTTAATGTAGGTTAAACTTCTGAATTTAAAGAAAGTTAGAAAAATACAGAAAATA
Organism: Gambusia affinis; assembly: GCF_019740435.1. Taxonomy (NCBI): domain Eukaryota; kingdom Metazoa; phylum Chordata; class Actinopteri; order Cyprinodontiformes; family Poeciliidae; genus Gambusia; species Gambusia affinis. The sequence goes on along the minus strand of NC_057884.1, from coordinate 14,290,135 downwards.
AGGTTTTCTAGCATTTAGCTAACAGAAATAATTTAGGTAATTCTAACTCATCTAAAGCAAGAGATCTTTGATCAGTGTATTTAAACTTCTGCACTTATTTACCCAAAAACTTTCACAGAGGTTATTTTTTCTTTTAGAAGAATATTTCTAATTTGCCATGTCCCTCCAGAAAACTTCCAGGTGTCTGTCAGAGGAAACGGTTTCCTTCACGCCAGAGACGTGCAGAAGGTCCTCTGCAGCTTCCGCATCAACGACACAGTTACTTTCAGTAAGTGCTGCACTTCTTTGGGATTTAACACAAACTCATTTCAATATAATTGTAAGTATTTTTTTTTTTTTTTGTAAAATACTAAAACTGATAAACCTGATAAATAAAAAGCTTGAAAACAAAAACTATCTTCCTGCAGTAACTATTGAGCTCATTCAAAGCCTTAAACTATCCAGATTTTCTTCTAATTTTTATTCCTTTTATTAAATATTCTTCACTTTAAAAGATCTTATCAAGCCTAATAATAGCTTGTAATGTGTTTGATTTTACTCTCAGCTCAGCCGTGGCTACACTTCCACACAAAAGCAATTATTGCCCTAAAACGTTATGTTACAAACTCAAACTTTTCTGTATCTTACTGAGATTTTTTGTGTTGAATCAAACAACATTTTTTAAAAATCAAAATCTCAAATGTGTTTTTCCACAAATAGATATTGTCACAATTTTTGTGACATTTATGACCATTCTTCTTTGAAAAATTGGTGAAGCTCAGCCAGATTGGAGGGAGAGCAACTGAATGACCTGCTCCAAACTCTCAGCTGGGTTTAAGCCTGGACTTTGACTGAGCCATTTTATCTAAACCATTGATTCTCCCTCCTCTAGATCCCCTGGCCTGCATGTGTTATATTAACTAGGTTAACAGGCTTTTGCTGAGAAGGCAATGCATTCATTTGAGTTAGGTGTGCTGCAGTGGAGACACACCTAAAACGTGAAGGACTCCTAGGAACAAGGTTAAAAATAATTTATCTAAACCGTCCCATTGCAGCCCTGGTGATATGTTTACGGTCATTGTCCTGCTGAAAGGATTCTCAAGTCATTTACGACCTCTAAATGGTTAGAAACACAAGTTCATCCAGATGTTTATTTAATTATTCCACAAAAAACAGAAAATGACTGTCACTATAAATAGCAAGCTAAGTGTGGAAAAACTAAGGATGAGGCAATAAAATGAGATGTTAAACTCCATAATTGTAACCTACAAGCACAGCCATTACTAAGTCTTAATCCTCATTACATAATAAGCACGCTGGTGTCTTTGACGCCACTCTGTTGAATGTATTTTGATTCTCAACATATGGATGGGCAGGGGCCAAACATTCTTGGTGGGCCGCTATGACGTTAGCCTTCTACCTCTTTAGTCACCATCAGCGCCGTCGTTCTTTGCTTTGAATCGGCTGGTGAAGCACTCAGGACTTCTCAGATGTCTGCAGAGGAATGTGGGGCTCATCAGCAACCAGGGCTCTTTGCACACACTAGACACTCACTCAGCCAGGGTAAATAAGCCACAAACCCTCCCCAGTTTGCTTCAGTTTCCATCAGAACAGGAAGTCCAGGAATTTAATAGCATAAAAAAAAGGATTGAAGCTTCGGATGTTTCAAGACGAGGAGAAAAATATGAATTTGACTTTTCTTCTTCATCACTGAACCATCCTCTGAGTTTTAGCTCATTGAGCTTGAATTTTTTTTTTCTGTTCCTGCAGTGGAAAGACCTTTGGTGGTGAGAGATACTTACCTTTTGTGTCCAGCTCCGGTTCTGGAAAGATTTGGAGTGTAAGTGGGAACAATGTTCACAAGAAACACATCTGTAAAATACAGAGTAAAATAATAAGCTGAAACATCACTGTTTGTGCTCATACTCTTGTTCATGCATGCTCATTAATGACACCATGAATCTGAATAACCTCTTTTCTTTAATATTGTGGCGAGACTAGATTGAAATCGGGAAATTGTAAAGTTCTAAACCCAAATAAAATTGCTCCACAGCGCCACCTTGGGAATTTCACCCAAGGAATATTACTCCCCTTTTTGATAGGACACACAAGTTCACTCATGCATGGATTAAGACATCTGAGACAAGTTTAAAATGTACAAACAGCTTTTTATTAGATTCTTCTTAAAATATTCTTTTTAAAACCAATTCTTTATAATACTAAAGGGAAAAAAAAAGAAAAGTAACTACAGTAGCTGAGGTTACCGGCGGAAGGGGCCACTATAAGACGGTATCCATCCAAACACAGCAAACAAAACCCCTGTAAAACACCAGACGCAGTGAGACAACCCAAACTCAGGAATCACGGCACACAAAAAAAGAAGACACCATCACTACACCAACACCGCCGCCGGGCCTCAGCACTGCCAACAAAGAGAGAAAAGAACAATTAATAATGACAACAATCCAAAATATACAACGAAAAGAAAACAATATCAGCCTAAATGTATAAATAGTTAGATCACACCAAAAGGCTGGAACAAAATAAAGAAAAACAAATTAAATGTCCGAATCTGGTGCGACCCTCTGGCCACGCCGCAACAGGAGGTGAATTGAGCGCGCCGGTGCAGACGCCAATGCCGCACGCCAAACACCACTTCAATAAGGGCGTGTAGCCGCCACCACGATCCGAGGTTGATAATGCGCAGAATCCGGGATATCAACAGAGCAGCAATGGTAATATGGGGGAGATCTGTAAAAGTTAATTAGTCACTATTTAACAGAACTGCAACAAATTGGCGCTAACAATGAGCGTTACTTCTTACCTCCCAATCCAGACAAACTCATGTACGCGCGCACACACACACAAACCGACGACGAGGAGGAGGAGAGCCGCAGAGTAGCGTTTTGCCTATGATCACACCTGGATTTAGATTTTCTGTGAATAAACAGCAATAGTGCAAAGAGAGGGGAGACCTACCACCACAAGATCAGAGCAGCATGCACCTGATGTTATGCCTTTTGGCTGTCAGTCCCTGAGACGCGAGTCACAGTCAAGCTTGAGGAAGACATGTGTGTCCGATTGGGCGCAGCGGCTTCTTATATATCACGCCCACTTTGCCCAACCGGAACCTCGCACCTGAAAGCTATTTGTATAGCAATACATGTATTTCTATACCACTACAATATGAACAATCTAAATCAGAGTTTAGCAAATTGTGAACACAAAAACAGATTGAAATGTTAAAAAAGGATAACTTGAGTTCTCTGCTGACATACATGGATTGGAGAATTTGTGACATTCCCGATACGTGCAGCTTAAAAAATGCATTAATTATGATACTGAAACAATAGCTGGGATCAGAGAGAAATATACCAAGATTTAACCATTCTGCTGAAATAAAAATGAACAAAATAGACGACAAATATGGCACAGAAATGCATTCATATGGTTTTGTTAAGTGGATTCTTTCATTTATTGCTGGAAATCTTCCCTTTTTTCAGGTCAGCCACTCTCTATGTCAGCATGAATAACGGCCTCAGCTTCATATCCAGCTCTGTCACAATTACTGCCATCACCTGTGTAAGTATGAAAGAAACAAAACTGGTTCTTTGATGAACACCAAACATCCCCCAATCTTTACTCTGATTTCTCTTTTACGCTTGTACAGTTGCTGTGTTTGTCCCATATCATGTCCACATGACGTAAAGTCTTTTTTTTTTTTTATTGTCAAGAATCAAAGGCAGTGCAAAGTGAAAACTGAAATCTTGTTTGCAGTTTGACGGGACCTTTGTGGGGATCGCGTTGCTCATCCTGCTGCTCTTGTTCACCGTTATTCTGCTCTGGTGGTTCTGGCCTCTCTGCTGCACCGTGGTATGAAAATAGCCAAGAAGAAATGGAAATAACTGTATTTTCTTTTGCAATCAACCAAATACTTCATAAACAAATTTTTACATGCTAAAACTGTGAGATTACAGTGGCTGTTTCAACTCGTTGCAGGTTATTCATGAGCCACCTCCTCCCGTGATTGAAGACCTCTCTGTAGGTCACACTTGTTAATTTCATTTACACATTTAAGTTACAATTTAATTCATTTATTTTAAGTGCCTAAAACATTACTTAGGAGGACGAAGACGGTTTTCCAAAGAAGAGGTGGCCCACTGTGGATGCGTCGTACTACGGTGGCCGTGGAGTCGGGGGAATCAAGAGAATGGAGGTAAAAGGTTGAAGAAAAAAAAAAGTGAAATAACACACATTTATGAAATATGAGAACCGCTTCTGCCTCACTGTGTAATTGCCCAACAACAGCAAGTGATGTGGTGGAATGGTGAAGACATTACAGTTTAAGTGTGATGTCAGGAAAAGTGGGTCATTATGTGGCTTTGCAGTTTTAAAACTGGTCACGATTGTATATATTGCAAAAAATTGGTCAATTTAGTCCCTTTTAGATGTTATGAGACCAAAATAGTCCCAACATGAAGAACCAGTGAGCTGTTTCTGTTCCTTTTATTCGTCCACTGGGGAGGCAGTCTGTCTGCAGGACTCTCAACCCACCCAGACCAGCTCCTGTTACGTCTGTACAGTGCTGGAGTGTGAGCAAAGGAAGACTGAGAGTCTGTGCAGGAGGAGGCGATTTCCTGTCTTTCAACATTCCTAACACAAAGATTAAAGCAACAAAAAAAGTCGACAGATGTAGTAAAAAAAAGAGGGGTTTTTTCTGTCTTGTCTTTTTAAAATCACATTTGATGTTTCAGATGATGGACAAATTTAATGAGAGGAAATCATTTTATTTTTCGAGGGAAGCTAACTAAAGCAACCTGGCTTAAGTGAAAAACATTTATAGCTGTCAATCTATATTAATGTCATGTACATAAATAATCAGTCTCACTCTGGATACTTATCGAAATTAGGACCTAGTTCTTTAATTAAATGATATTTACACAGAATAATTGAATATGTTATTAATTTTATAACCATTTTTTTATGCAAAACTAACACCAAGACAAACATAAATAAATAAGATAAATTCTACACTGGTTTGGATTAAAAGCTTTGAGACGTAAAGTTTGTCGCTCTCTCAAGAGTTTAGAGGAAACGCCTTTCTCACAGAATATTTGTCCCACAGTCTCTCCGCTCAGCTGCTGGGGAAATCTGAACACAACAGATTTATTTTTGCCAAAAATGTTCTTGGTCTGGTTTGGTTTGGTGTGCCTTTGGTGGCCACTCACTCTGAATCACTTTGAGACTGAATTGTACACAAAGAAAGTAAGAAAACAGGAAAACATCTAGTCGGCCTAGTAAATGGTCACAGTGATGCTGTCAGACAACTCGTCTCTTCTGAGGTCTGGATGTCCTGGAAATGACAGCAAGTTGTTTGTTAACGGGGAATCAATTTAAAATTCCTCCAGACACGACAGCACTGGAATCTTGCAAAACATTTTCGCACATAAAAGAGGAGGTAATGATAAAAGATTGTTTTTTCTCTTTTCCTCGTTGAGCTTTCTTTGACAAAATGTTGACTTCCTTCACAACATCTGAGAGGCAGAACTGCAGTTGGAAAGTACCAACAAGAACTCTGGTGGGTTTTACCTACTAGGGGTTTGTTGGTCACTTGCCAGGACTTGCTGGTCATCATCGATCCTGCAGTTATTTAGTCTGTCCTGTGTTCATTCGGCTCATCCAGCAAACAATTATGTCTGGAGAGAGGATCCTCATGGCTGACATTTCATCCATCCAGGACGTCAGAAAAAGAGCAGCTCAGTAACATCTCTGCAGACTCCACACATCCTGGATACAAATGGTTTTAACGTTTAACTTCAGGTGAGCTGTTTGTAAAAATTAGGCACCAGAGAAGCTGCACTTACATTTCAACTGTGTAAAAAACTTAATCCAAAATGTAAAAAACCCCAAAAAAACAAAACAGCATTTCACAATTTTGGTGTTTCCATTAAAAAAGAAACACAATTAAAATCACACATGAAGAAGTTTGTTCTCTTGAGAAGTCATTAAAAATATGCCATGCAAACATCCTCCAACTACTTCCTGTTATCTTCCTCTTCATGGTCTGCAGCGGTGGCGACATCAATTTGTTGGTCATGTGACTCCTGGGAAGCGAAGAAAGTGTTTCCATTGCACTTTTGTGAAATAAACTTAATTTGATGCCAAGAACACCACCGTATACCAAAGCTTTTAAAAAAAATTTTAAAATTTGGAGTGTTTTTGTTGAGCAAATTTATTTCTGAAATGACAAATTAATAATGAAAACCCAACTACTGAGAGTTTCTTGAACACAACAAACACCTGGCAGCTACTCTAGTGTAAAATAAAATGTGCATTTTTTTCACAGCCAGATAACAACTTCTACTTTTCATTCTTTAAAAAAAAAATTAAATACATGTACATATTATTGCTGTGTCCCAATTTTATTTCCCCTAATGTTTATGTATTTATACCTATATGCTGTGAATGCTTGAAAGAAGTAGTCAAATTCCTCAGTTGTTCACACAATTGTGGCCCATTGTATTGAAATCCATGCTTCTGTTGTCATTCTTTTGGAAAGCCTTGCTTGCTTTAAAAACTAAAAGTTTCTTTTAGAGTATATATAGTTCAGCTGTGGTGATCATGACAAGCACACAATCAAAAAGTTCAAACTTTGGTTTATGCTACAGCATAAACCAATCTTTGTACATATTAACCTTTTAATTTTTTTGTAATTATGTCATGTTTAACAAACCTTTTCATCATGCATTTTTCTTATATAATTTATTAGGATCTTTTCTAGCTCTTTTTATAGAACCAAAGTATTTAAAGGGTTGTACTTTCTTTTTACTAAATATTCTGCTAACACATTTCCTGTTTCCTGTTCCTGATTTGAAAATTAAATGTCTTCCCATTTGTTTCTTATCTAGTAGCATATGTACTTCAGTTGAGAGAGAAACTAACTACAAATCCAAGAAAGAAAGACAGAATAATCACAAAAGTAACAAAAAGAGGACATAAGTGAAAAGACAGAGTAAGACATTCCACACTCAGACTCCTTGATGTGGTGGTTAACATTATTCATAATGCTTAAATTACCAAAGTTAAATCAAAACTTCAGATGAAACACGTGGCAGTCTTTACCTCAACCCTCAGCGTGCAGGAAGCAAAAGATGAAAGGTGGGAATGAGATCAAACAGAAGAACAATAAAGCTTCCTTAATGGAGTTCAGCACGCAGGTCCATGCCGCATGAAACCAAGTCACTTAGTTGACACAGAGAGACACAGAGAGACACAGAGAGACACAGAGAGACACAGAGAGACACAGAGAGCGAGACTGAGGTCATCTGGACAACAAACACGACTGAAATGTTTGCATGTCAGAAGGAGCTGAAAAGTTTTACTGGTCTGAGACACTGATTTCTTTTTTATCTTTTCTTTTCTTTTTTGACAGAACAGTTTGACATTAAAAAATAAAAAATACCTATTCTTAATCTTTGAGAAAGTGCAGCAGTAAGGGGAACGACTACAGGAACTCTGTCTCCCTTGTGTGTCTGATAAATCATGCAGAAACAGGATTATGTCTGCCTCCTTTGGGATGATTCACTCAAAAAGAAAGACACTCTTCATTCAGCGAGCAAAGCTCTGGAGTCAAACAACTCCAAACACTAAAATGGAAAGTATGCAGAGCTTCATTTATGTGCTCTTTCTGCCAAGTCAAGGCATTTGTGGCTTTTGTGTGGTAGCTGAAAGGGAGTGAATTTGACTAATGAACTTCCAAGGCTGTGTTGACAGTGCGGGTTTAGCTTGTTAAATTCTGGCTCACTGTTGACATCTCAGCCTTCTTTGCGTCAACGTAAAGGCGAACACTAAAAAGAATTGAAACGAGACATCCAGGTAGTCTGGCGAGGTATCTTGTTTATGCGAGTTACTTCTCTTTAACGCCGCTGTTTAACATCAGCTCTGAAATAAAGTTAGTGTCGAAGAAAAGTCACAAATTTGAAACAGTTCCATGGAAAACAAAGGACTGCCTACTTTTGTTTTGGGTTGTGGATTTCAGCAGAGTTGGTTTTATTAAAACCTTGCAGGACTTTGTATGGTTTCTATGGAACAAAGCAACCTGATACAGCAGCAGTTGTTTAATGCATGAGTTCAATTACAGCGTCCCCGACCCCAACAGGCTTTTTTCAACAGCCTTTATCTTCTATTCCTATAATCGACAGATTTAATTATTAAAGATACTCTGTTTTCTCAAGATTGAAAATACTCTGTCTTGAGTATCTTCAGTCAGAGGCATCTGCAGATTGGATGTAATACAGACCGCTACAAGAAACCTTAAATTACCACCTTAAATAACTCTTTGAAGAATCTGAATTAATGAGCAACAACATTTAATTTTCCTCTGGGATTAATAAAGTAGTTTTGATTTTTTTGATTTTTATTTTTAAATTCTGATGTTATCATTTGTTCTGTCTGCCTCTTTTATTAATTTGATCCCTTACGATGCATCATATTAGAATATGTGTCCTAATCAGTCTCGTTTGTCAGAATAAAAGTACCTTTCTGAAAATAATCTTTAAGCCGGTATTAAAAGTATTTTTCATCTAGTTTTTAAAAGTATTTTTAATTGGTCTGATGTAATATTCTAATATAAAATCTCTTGTTTTCATTAGCTGTAAAGGGAAAATCATAGCAGTTAAGAGAAAAAAAGCATCTGTATATAATTAATATAGTGTGTTTCGCTTGGTGATAACTTTCCTTAAATTTGGCTTTGCAATAATATTCTAAGTTATTAAATTAGTCTATCTAGTGATTTTATGTCTCCCCCTGGGTTTTCAATCTCTTTGAAGAACGTTTTGCTGGCTATATGAAGAGTGCTCCATAAAAGTTCTGATTGGGCCCGACTAATGGATCTCAGGCTCATAAAATCTACATAACAGCTTTGAATGCCAACGTTTCGCTGGGGGGAAAATATTGCATCAAAATCTTGTGTCCTACCTTCATAAACATGTGAAGTTTGTTAAACACTTTCCAAGGTTTTAACTGGAGCCATGTGGGTCGTTGGTAAATAAAGGCTCTCCTGTTGCGTTGAGGCCTTATGTTTACTATTTGTTACTATAGGTTTTGCTAACTAATATCTGCAGTTTGTTGTCATTTTTATTTTATTTACATGGCTGTTCTCCTTTGCTTGTCCGTCTTTTCAGGTGCGCTGGGGAGATAAAGGCTCAACTGAGGAAGGAGCCAAACTGGAAAAAGCCAAAAATGCTCGAGTTGTGATGCCCTCCCAGGAGTATGATCCACCTCCACCGCGGCTTTATTACCACACACACAAAACCATCCCCTCCCAGAAGTGGTATTCTCCCATTAAGGTGCTCACTCACTTTTTCCCACCTTGTGAACTAGATTTAGATTTGCTCTAAATCCAAACCTTGGTTTGGGTAAATGTGCTGTCGTCTTCTGAGCTTTTGTTTTTGCTCACAAATAGTTTCCTAAGACACCAGAAGTGAGAAAATATGTTGGTTTTAGTGCTTTTGATTATCTGTTACCAGGAAATAGGTAATAAAATTCAGTTTCCTCCAATATTTGTCAGCTGCAAGGATGGACGTAACAAGATCCAGACTTGAACTGAGCTAACCCCTCGGAAAGGAATCTGTGGAGTCTGTTGTGGTTTTAACTGGTTGCTTATCTGTCGCTGTTTATTACATAAAGCCTTCCACGCATCTGCAGAGAAAGGAACTGAGCTCAGAGTTGGACCTCTTTTTCCCCTACTTTCTTCTTCATCATATATTTTTTTAAAAGATTAATGGTACAATGAAATAATTTCAGGTTATCCGATAAAAAGAAATAACTTATGGACAACTAAAAGCAAATTTTTTTTTTGGTTTGTTTTTAAAACTGAACTGCTGACACCTTCTTGACATTTTGGGTTTATTTTTGGATAAATAAAATTTTTTATACCTGGCATTTTTTATAATGACCTCCAAGTTTAGTGTAAATACAATACAGTTTTGTTTCTAAGAGACTTTTTAATGCCCATATGATGCTGTATTGTGTGTGAAAGGCAACAAACTTAAGAAGTAATGGTTTCCAGCTGGAAAATTAATAAAAGAAAATTATCTTAAAGATGCAAAAGTCAAAAGTAAAAGCTTAGAAAGCTCAGAAAACCACTGAGCATGATCATAAGATTGTAATAACATTACAGAAGTGACAAATGTAATCATTTTCCAGGGAAAACTGGATGCTCTGTATGTGCTGCTGAGAAGAGGCTACGACAGAGTTTCAGTGATGCGACCTTATCCTGGAGACAAGGTGACTTTATTTATCTACAGTGAAGCAGAAGATGTAAAAATAGATGTGAAAAATTCTGTAGCAAAACAAGCAAACCTAAAAACACCCATATGGTGAGACTGGCATAACTTCACTGCCATTTTTGAGTTAAATATAATTTAAATTAGCCTTATGGAAGCTATCAAATGATGAAATAATTTAGACAATGCATTATTGTCTGCAGTAACAAGCCTGCAGAAGTCATCAGGACTCCATGCAGTCTGGCTCCCAAAGTTCACAGAGTCTGCATGACTGAGTTTTCTTTTATGTCACTCACTAAAAAGAAAAATGCACTCTTTCCACTTGCAAATTTGCCAGTCGCCCTGCAACAGGAAATTTAGGAATTTGTGCCCAGTTTCTTGCCCTCATAAAGCTAATTGTCCTTTCGTCATTGGTTGTGCAGCTACACATTTCCATGTTACTCTCTGTGCCTTCATTACAGGGTCGGTGCATCAACTTCACCCGGAGCCCGTCCTACCCTTCCCCCCGCTATCCCATCTACAACCACCCCTCCACACCTGTCTACACGTTACCACACAGGTACCAACGGCGCCCATCCGACGACTGCGAGGACCTCCACCTGCCCCCATCGCCAACCTCCACCCTGCCACCTCTGCCGTCGACTCCACCCCCGTCCTCCAGCAGCTGCTCCTCCTCGTACACGCCTCCTCCCAACAGAGACCTGCCCCCGACCAACGGCAGACAAAACTCAGTGCCGCCGTCTCCCACGGGCTCCCTGCCTCCGCCACCACAGGCGTCGCCTCCATGCAGAGCACCTCCGCCCTCACGCCCGCCTCCGCGACCCAACCATGAGATCAACATGATCAAAACATGAAATAGGGATTTCTTCACAAGTCTAGGTCAGATAGTGTAAATAATACGAGTTGTTTAGATGTTTTTATTTAGTTTGTCTTTTAGATTAAAAAGTGTCATTCACTGTTTTGCCAGAGTTTTAAAATAAACATGGGGCAGCAGCCAAAACTTTTGGAGCTGCTTAAAATCTTAAAGGCAACCAAAAGTTGCAACAAAAGGAACTTGGACAATATTGTGTTTGTATCTTTTGAGTAAAATACAAACCTGGGGTAAACATTTGGACAGTCAATGTTTTTCTGGGATCTGAGGACATCAGAAGGTATTTTGAACTGACAGAGGGCACATAAACGCAAAAACCTGGGAAACTTTATGCTCACAAACAATCACTTTAACGCTCCGCCTGCTGACGCTACTAGCACTATTTGTTGTCACCTTGCCACGAAATGTGTTGTGTCCTCATCAGTTAACTCTGAGTTCTTTAAATTGTTTAATAATCCTGGACCAAAGCATGTTTTCAACAGAAAGGTTACCTTTGGTAATTGGAGAGAAATTTGTCTTCTTTTGCCTGCCTTATTTTCTGATATTCTACCAACAAATATTTGATTACTTGTGTCGTGTTATACTTGGTGTTTCCCTCAGATTTAGGTTTGAACTAATCCCTCACTTCTTCTTTTTCATGCAGACATCCAACTACACAAATCCTTCTCAGTTAGATCTAATGCAGGATGGAGCAGAGGTACAACACTGAGACCAGATTACTAAAATAAAATTAAACATGTGAAACTTTAATTAATTTCTGATCCCTTTGAGTGACAACCTGGAGATTATCTTTACAGGTTTTCATTTCCTGTAAAGCTAAGCGTCCTCTCCGGAGAGTTAATCTGTGACTGACCCAGCAGCAGATCTGAAACCTTTGATTTGTTCATTGTGCAGTAAAATTAAAAATAACACCTTTTTTGTCTGCTTGACTCACAGTTGATTTTTTAAATTGAATTTTTAATTGTTTTTATTATGTCCAAAAATCTGCTACGTTGGGTTAGATTTTAGAGCTCGTGTGTGAGGTAAATCTCCCGAACTTTGACTTATTGAATGTGAGCACAATAATCCCCAGATGTGGGTGGCTGATGGAGGTGCAGAAGGTGCAGCTGGTGGAGCATGAAAAGCCGACTGTCAGGAGTCCAGCTTTTTATAAGGTGACTGTATATTTTCCAGTAGGTCTTAAAATAAACCATTTTCACAGCTTTTCACTTGGAGAATAGGTTCTGGATGAGTATATAAATCGATTTACCAGAAAACGGAATTAGATACGTTTCATCCGTCTCAGAAGACGACGCTGCTTTTTTGAGGAGAGCATCGCTGACCCCTGACCCGTCCTGATTTGCCCTGAATCCAGCCGCTTCACTTTCAGGTTTTAAAGTGTCTTCTGATCCCAGCAAAATTTGCACAAGATTTACATATTCCTCCTGCAATGGCAGTGAGCTAAATCCACCAAGTATGAAGGATCCAGCTGCAGAGAGTTGAGAAGAGTTATTATTAAGGACTTTTTATTCATCTTTAATTGGAGTACAAGTTCTCCAAACTCTTTGAGTATCCTTGGAATTTTGACAATGTCTTCCACATGTATTTGCACTCCTTGTAAAAATGTGGAATACGCCTTAAAATAAAAATAATATTATCCAGTAATATCATCTAAGACAGAACGCATTACAATAGGTGTTATGGAGGCTTGTTGTCCTCCACATGTATGAACCTGCTGCTGAAAACATGATGTTCCCACCTCCAAACTCCAAAGGTGATAGTAATTTATTTATTTTTTAAAAAGCTGTGCAGGGTATTTGTTCTCCAACGTTGGTGTGTGTTTTTAATTTTGGTCTCATCTAACCAGACTATATTCCCCTTGTATTTCACTGGTTTGTTTGCAAACAAACTTTAAACATGCTTCAACAGGATTTTTCTTCAGGAGTGGAGTGTTGCGCACTGAGTGTGGATAGAAGTGGCAAGTGCTCAACTCATTGTTTCCACTGTAAATGCTATCTGTTTATTTCTGGTCTATCTATTGGAAAGCTTTTATTATTACTTCTTGAATTGTCAGTCAGAACCTTTGAGAGTGAAAGTTATAGTGAAATTATTATTTCTAACTTCCTATGGCTCCAACAGTGCATGAGGTTGGAATTAAGCTCAAAACAAACAAGGATTGATATGTTTTGCAACAATAAACAACGATTAGACGATTTTCTCAGCGAAAAAAATATCTGAAGTTATGATCATCTTATGATCTAATTACATTTTCTTTAGTAGCTTTGGATTACTTGGATTTCTAACAAGTGGTTTATGCTGTTAGCCTGATTAAAATTATATCGACTCAGAAATATTTGTATATGCTCCCTGTCACAAAGGAAAAAAAAATCTTGCTTTCAATATTAATATATTCAATAAAATGCTGAAAATGTTTTTCTAAACAATTTAATTTTACATGTGAGGAAAAACTGAGCATTAGCTAATCAAGCTAATGACTGATCCGTTTGGGAAAAATGCTCATCTTCATATTTTTTGACTGCAGAGGTGGGAAATTTGTGCTCTGAAACGATTCCTTAGTTAGTTTTCCTTTTGGAAGCTTGTTTCTATTATTCCTCGTTCTTGTTGAACATCTAAAATATTTTTACCTTTTATCCCTCTGAGGGAAACAAACAGACATGAGAGAAAAAAAAAAACCTTTAGATGGAGTTAAAATATTATGTAACAAGCCACAAAGCAGACAGTCAGCTGACTCTTATTCCAGTCAGATTTCCTAAAATAAATCCTATTTCCATGTGTTCTCCAAGTGTTTTTCATATTTGGAAATGCCTTGAAAGGCACTCAAGTCTGCAGTTTTGAGGTGGTGAGCTCACAAAAAACAAAACAAAAAAAGAAGAAGCTTCCAGAAACAGAGGAAGAAAACATCAGAAATAAGATTTTAATTCTTCCAGGATCTCAGCAAACAAGAACGGTGACACCTGCGATAGCTCCATGAACTCAGTAGTTTACTGACGGTTTAGCTCCTTTGTGACCCCTTCTTCTTTTTAAAACAACACAAGACAGTGATAGCTTCACTTCAGTGCATTGTGTAACATTAGAAAGAGGAAAAAAAGCGTCTCATGACTTTATCTCCCTGGAGAATCCTAAAAAATGTTTTGCAGTGGCTTCAACTTCCTAGCTTGGCCGGCAGCGCTGTCTACCTTGGCTGCACAAACTGTAGGGATGAGCACATTCATAGATAATACGCTCCAAAGTTCAGGGATTGATGGGCAACAGTGTTTAGGAAAAAATAAAAAATAGAAGTAGAAATTTATGTGAAGAAAAACACAAATTGTCTATTCTGTGTGAAATCCAGTCCACTTTCTACTGTTTCCACGCGCACGTCTCCAGAAGATGAATCTCTCTGAATGCTTTGGTGACCACCAGGAAAACAAGTGACTCATGTTACTATGCAGGAATGTTTCTTTTGAACGTAATCAGCGCCTCAAATTGGTTATGCTGTTTTATTGGGAGGTTTAAAGTAGAGTAAAAGTACTAGTGATTTACTGAGTGTAGGGGACGCTTGGATCGGTGGTTTCTTTCCATTTTACCTCAGGAGACTTCATTCTTTCAAAATCAAAACAAGACAATAAAAACACGCTAAAAAGAAAGAAAATACTTTTGACCAAAAATAGTGCCTTTCAGACAAAGCTTTTATATATAAAAAAACCCAAAATACGCATGCTGACACAAACTTAGCTTGCACTCAGACATAGACAATGAAATAAATCAAAAAGAAGAAACTGATTCTGCAGAAAGTAAGAAGTCTGGTGCTAAGATATTTTCCCTGACTAATCTACTTTGAACTGTTTAGGCCAGATTCGATTGTTCAACATATCGTTGATTTTTTGCTACCACATGTTAGCACAAAGAGGTAACGTCCACATTTAGTCTCTGCACAAGTTTTAATAGCACACGGAAATTGTTTCAGATTTTTTATTTTCCAGTAAAGAAGAAAAAAACAACAAAAAAACCATAAGAAAACATTTTTACATCACTGTGGAACGATTTTGCCACAACTGTTTATTAATAGCATCACCTCAAAATACAATGTTACATGTCCATCAAGGCAGATACGTCAATGTTACTTTAAAAAAAACTGGAGGACTCTGAAGAAATACTCTTTAATAAGAGTATCAAAGAAATAAGAGTATTTCTTTAATGTTGGGTGATTTTATAACACTGGTGGTTAATCCTAAACTGGGATTAAATTAGAAAAAGCTGTTTCCAGGGACGCCTGCATGGATTGCCTGATGAGAAGCGAAAAAGGGCAAAAATGAATAAGAACAGGTTAGGACTGTGGGTAAAATGCAGATGATTTACATTCAGAGATTCCTATTAAAAGTGTACACCCACTTTTAATTGTTTTAATATATAACTCAGAGACAGAAAAACACATAAGAGTAAAAGAACAAAACAAGACTATATTAGGCTGATAAAACATTTAACTTTCCCTTTTTACCCCGTATTAACTGAGCCGATAATACAGAGAACACATCCAGGAATCTTAAGCCTGAGCAAAAAAGCCTCATATTTAATGTTTTATCACAAAGAATCTAATCTGTGATATGCTGACAAACTAAATTTATGAAACTTATTTCACAGACTAGACAGAAAAGTTATAAAACATACACTAAACTGTGTTTTATACCAGTTTAAACTGGGATTAGGATAATTAAACACTGACTACATCCAAATCTCTGCTGAGCTGCTGGGATTTTTGGAAAGCTTGTATTTAAAAAGTGCTTTTAGAAAAAGAACTGTGTATTTGGCTTGCAGTAACATGGCAACTGACAGCTCTGATCTGATACCGAATGTCGACAAGAAAACTGCAAACATTTGAAAAATCTCCTAATACTGATAATGAAAGCACAATCTGCAGTTTATATGTGAACAACAGGAAAGATTTAATGGGCTTAAAGCATGAGGCGACAAGCAAATCCTTTGGGTTGTTCAGAAACTGATGGCTTCTGGCACGACGCACTAAAAGCTGAATCACTTTTCCTCTAAATCCAAGTAAAATGTCTTAGTTGGATAAAAAAGTGATAGAAAATATCAACATTCACTCCCCATGAAAATGGAGGTCATCTTAACTTAGGCCTTATAATGATGAACTTAACTTCTTCTTTTTGGGGCCTGGACTAGTAATACAAGATACAACAACACTGGTTTACAAAAACAAGACTTGGCTGGACAAGCTTCAAATTTACTGTTTTTTTTTTTCTGATTAAAATTAGAAATATTGGTTCAGATATTAGGCCCAATATTATTTGTATAAATGTCCGTGAGCAAATTGCAGGGAAGTCATGTTTTTGTGGATGTCAACAGAACTCTGGAATAGTTTTGTCTGGATTTCTGACCACTTTTTGCTGGAATGTCTTGAGTTCATATACGCTGGGTTGGTCCCTGTGATGCATTAGGCTTTTACACATAGAATAGATGTTTAATTAAGAAATGGCCCTGGCCATGATGCTACCACCGCCTTGTTTTACAGTTCATACAAGCATTGAGAGTCTCTTCTTCACATTTTATGTCCTTTTGGCCAAACAACTCAGCTTTTCCCCACAAAGCATTTGGCGAGTCAAGCTGAAATGTCAAAACTTTAGAGTAGATGGTTCATATTTTCTTGTTGATGTTAAATTCGAGTCACTGGCGCTCAAAAGCAGCTTTTACTTTTTTTACCTCAGTGGTTCCTGGGTTGTTGTTTAACTTTGAACTTTGCTTTTATGTAAAAATATAAAAATGACCGTTTAGATATGATGGTTAAAATATAAACAAAACTGGTTGTTCCAAGAGGATAAAGACGCCCAACACACATCACCATTGGATTTTGATGGCTGCTGCAGACTGACATTAAGCTTCTAGGTTTTCTCCATATTATACAAGTCTTCAGTCAGAGGTTTCTTGAGGCAAACTGTAACACAGACTGCTACAGGAGATCCTTCCTTCCCACAGCCATCAGCAGCTACAATGACTCTTAGAAGACTATTATATCAGTTTTAATTTTGGGATTATTAATGTATTTTTGATTTCAAATCCCTGACATCAACCCTTCTACAACTTGACTAACAAGGCAAGTGGTTGAAAATGCAGTCAGAATTATGGCAGAAATCAGTGAATATGTACATATCTGAGCCTGAATTTATAATTTTGACCTTGTGTGAAAAAGTAAAAACTGCATACAAACCTTTGCTCCGGAACATTCTTAATTACCTTTATGTGATTATTTAACAGATAAATAATCCACTGAATTAAAGCTGAAACTGTTCATGAAGACTTGATATGGTGACTGAAAGCAAATGAGATGAGTGAGGTAGAGCCTTAACCTTGAAACAACGTCGAACTTACATGTGGGATTTCAGTCATACTGCAGCTGAACTATATTTTGGCTTCTTCTTCTTCTGACTTGGCATTTTTTAAAGACATACTAACAAAACTAAGGCTTCCCTGGGGAGCATTTGGGCTGAAAAGGTGCCGCGGTGAATGGGTCATCCACAACTTTTCCCACGATGGTCCAGGAATGCAGAGGACCCACTGCCACTGAGCCCACGGCGGCCTGCTGACCGATCCTGGAGACGACCCGGTGCACCGCCACGGGCTGCTGGAGCAGAGGGGCCTCCGTGTGCAAGAGGGCGACAGGGTGACACTTTGTGCTGTTTCTCACTTGCTGAGTCCCAGACATGAATGTGTGAGTGTTAGCAGGAGCAGCTCTGTTTGTTTCCTGCCGTTTCCCAAACGGTGCCTGCAGGAAAACATCTGATGCTTCAGCAGAATTATGGGATGCAGAAAAGGCGGAGACTCTGCAGGCTGCCGCGCTTTCTTTCCTTTGCGGTTTAAACGGGGCCAGCTGGAAGACATCAGAGATGATGGCGCTGCTTGGAGGAGGGCTCTGAGATTCTTGGTTAACAGGTATGAAATGACTCTTGGAGCAGGGAACGCGTGAAGGGCGGGGATGAGCGCCACGTTCGTCTGACAGCAACATGTGTTTATAGGGGACACATGCAGCGGAGCTCTGATGGATCTTCTGCCCAGGAGCTGCAGACTGAGCAGAGTGAAGTTTGAAGAGCTCCCTCTGCAGGTCTGTGTGTGCAATAACAGAGAGAAAAGTGAGATTCTGTTCTCTGAAAGTTTTGCTACATTACATTAATGTTTCTTAAAGAATCCCTAAACTAAAACCAAAAACAAATCTTGTAAGAAAATCACAACAAATACAAATAAATGAAATGTTTTTAAAAAATCTGAGGGATTCAACTCATCACATACATTTTTTCCACATAAATTTCAATGAAAGCTGAACATGAATTTACTGAGTATTTAATTGATAAATTAACTTATTAATACTGAACTGAGGTCCAAGCTGCTTTACACAACTTAACTGTGACACAAACAGTGCATGTTCAGAGTCTTACCTGTGTAGATGTACAGGACAATCCAAGCAGATTGTTAGTAATGTGACATATTTAAACTTTTTTTCATCTTTGCCCAACAACAAAATGTCTCAAAGAAATAAAATAATACAATTATTGTTTTATTATAATAAATAATTTATTATAAATATTATAATAAACCCTAGCCCTTATAATAATAATCTTTGTGTGTGGACAAAGAAAGTTGTGCATGGGTTTAAAAAAGCAGGTTGGTATTAAAAAAACATTATCACAAGCTTTGACTTTTTTCTGCAGCACTGTTCAATTTAAAATGCCTCAACATGAATACAACCAAGACATGGCTGTCCAGAAAAACAGACGGACCAGACATGGACAGCATTTATCAAAAGAAGAAGCTCTGGTCAGATGAGGTCTTAATCTTTCTTTCTATCCAACATGTAAATGTGTACTCGATGTGCAGAGCTTCACCTTCCAGCAAGATAACGACCCAAAACACAGAACTTCAAAGGGATGGTTTAGATCAAAGAATATTCAAGTGTTGGAGTGGCCCAGTCAAAGTCCAGACCGAGATCCAGTGGAGAATTTTGAGCTGTAAATGCTGCTGAAAACATACTCTAAAAGACATTCAGACTTTGTGATCTCATATTTTCCTGCTTCTATCAATGAACTTGAAGTTAAATTCATCTGCAGACTCCCAGCAAATTATCTGACCCAGCAGTTCCAGTACAACTACAGAGGCAGATCCACACATGTTGCATTTCAACAACCTGATTCTCTCATTTTCCGAAAGTGGAAGAAAACTGGCCAAGGTTTGAGAAGGATTATGATTTATTCACTGCAGCTACACACAGGGAAAGATCTTCTCTTCAATCCTTCAACATAGAGGAAGTAGACATTTCCATATTCACCTAGAGTAGTGTCAGCAGAGGGTGCCATTACCACACCAGCAGAATCCAGGGAGGATCCTAAGGAAATTTAAAGAGATATGCAAACCTGAGAGTAACACCATAATGAAGAGGCATAAATTTGAGAGACAGAGACAGAGCTAACACTAGTCAAAGTTCTGTGCTAATGTCCATCAGTTACCTTACAGAACAACGAAGCAAAACCACTTCTGCACCTAAACAGGTGACACCCATCAGCGAGGATGCTCTACATTTAAGTCACAATAGAAGAGCTGAATGTAAAGTGAAACACTCAGTCAAAGTCAGGAGATTGTCAAAGAGTGATTTGCAGTTGTAAGAATTGTGAAGGCGGACATCTGGGAACACATGAGCAGCTTTTGGACAACCATCTAATGAATGGAGAAAATATCATTTCAAAAAAGAAAGCTGGCCAGCAAAACCAAGCCAAGTCAACTAAATTTGAGCTTAAATGGAATCAGATCACACATTTACCAACAAAGGTTTGACATTTAATCTGCGCAATGTGAACACATTCATAGCAAAACAGAAAGAGACAATGAATGACAAAGTGCTTGGGTTCAATGCAGACAGAAGGGAGGAGTGTAATGTCTTACAGACAGGGTAATGTAGACAGCGGTGTTGGTATTCTTTTT
Source organism: Gambusia affinis (assembly GCF_019740435.1). NCBI lineage: Eukaryota > Metazoa > Chordata > Actinopteri > Cyprinodontiformes > Poeciliidae > Gambusia > Gambusia affinis. Next base: position 14,270,038 of record NC_057884.1, on the reverse strand, counting down.
CTCCAACGTAAATCCGTAGAAAAGCTCTTGAGAAAACTCACGTAACTTGATCTGGTTCATGCGTGCAATGCTGTGATCTCATCTGAAGAGAGCACCTCTGTTAGTTCCTGCTCATTTCGATAAACACAATCTGAAATTAATTTATGGAAACCACACCATGTAGAGTGTAGGGTCTACTTTATGTTGCTCCATGACATAAGATCCCAATCCAAGGTTGAGGTTTGCGGTTGTAAAGTGACAAATGGCGGAAAAGTTTAAGGGGTATGAATAAATCTGCCAAGCTCTGAAATCTGAAACACTGAGAATGCAGACCAACAGTGTTTGAAAAATGCAAGAATCAACAGTCAAAAAGTCAACATTCACATTTGTACTTTATTATCCATCCCTTTATAATTCTTAAATTATCTCACAAAAATAGGAGCACAAAGTATCACAGCTCTGATGCAGGGTTGGGCCATAATGACAAGGAGGCATCTCAAAAACACTTGATAATGTCACATAGCTGACTGTTTTCATTTTGGGGAAAATGACAAAAAAAAAACACACAAATTTGGGGCTTCCGTTTCTCACCAGGTACTTGCCTTGCTTGGCTTTAGTGAATGCAACAGCACACTAACGCTTACAGGGAAAAAGCTTGGGGACTTGCATAGGTTCAGACAGTAACTGCAGACAACTGATGTTCAGCAGGAGGATCAGAAACGGGATCATTGGGTATATTAAGCCTTAAAACTGCACATGCTGTAACTCCGGAAAATATAGCAAGGCTTTCAAGATGGCTTCTTGTGGTTGTTACTCAAACCTTCCGCACTATCAGGGGAAATGTTATTAACATCTGAGTAACTCACTCCATCCTTTTGGCACAAACTTTAGATTCTGGGCTTGGTATTCCTACGCTTGTCACTTAAAGGGGATCTATTATGCTTCCATGCGCAGGTTAGGATAGGCCTATGGGTTATACAAAACATATTTGTTACATTTTTTTTTACACAAAATGATTCTTAAATAATGAGATTTTAGTCTGGTGTCAGGTTCTTCCTATTTGGAACTCCTTTCAGAACGAGCTGTTTTGGGGCCTCTTGCCACTTTAAATTCATTTAAGCTGTTGCTGGTCACGCCCTCTAAAGCTTGTGAAAATGCCTACAAACAGATGCGCAATTATACAACCATACAGCTTTGAAAAACAGAAGTAGAGCCTCCTGCACAACCAACAAGAATGCGGCAAGTGATTTGGTTGACAACAAAACACTTGCTTTTTTCAGCTGCCATTGTACGGCGCATACAGTGGTAAAACCAGCTCACCAAACTTGCTGGACCTCTGCTTGGGTTCCTATGTGACGTGCTGGGCTTCGCTGGGTAACAGAACAGCATTTGTCGAATGCAACTTAAAAATCAGGAGGCTCATTTTCCAGACACAGAAGAACTTTAGCTTACTGCCAAAAAAGAGGCTGAGTGGTTTTCTTGAGCTCTTGGTTTTTAGAAGCAGTTGAGACTTACATAAAAATACAGAAACTTGCAACATGTGAGTTTTGCATAATAGCTCCTCTTTAAATGCTAGTTATATTTAAAGTAATATTGCACATGGATTGTTGAAATATGGCCAATTAACTTGTTAAACTTGGGCACTTTATTTCCATAAAATAAGGATATTTCTAAATCTCTTTCTCCAAAAATAAAAGTTGTGCTTTTTTAAATTCCGTTTTTCAAATAAAATAAAATAAGAATAAACAAGTGAAAGTAGCCATTTTCTTTGTAATCATGTATCAGAAGCATGAGACCCTTTATTTTGTCCTACAGAAACATCTATACAGTTCTGACCTTCAATAACGTTTATAATGCTGTGTGATAATCAGACTTCAGCCACAGGGCTGTACCTTCAGACCGCCACACTCCACAGAGCCCCGAAAACATTAAATACAAGACGAGTGTTGTTTCTGTAAACTGTAAAAATAAACACATACTTCCAGAGAACGGGAGAGCAGTAGGTCAGTGTGCTGCAGAAGATGCAGCTCTGACCACCTGAGAGAATTTAGGAGGAGAGAGGGGGTCTGTGCTTTCATAGGAGATTTAAGGACAAACTGACCAAATGCAATTTCTGCAGCAAACAACAACACAAGAAGACTACTGGAAAAAACACCCAATACTTCAGAGTCCACGCACGCACACTTATCAGAACACTGTATACCAACGCATGGGATTGTAACATTCAACAACACTGCCATGCTTTTTGATATGAATCCTGTGATCACTAAAATGAGCCAAGAAAGCCTTAAAAAGCACAAAAAATATATAATGAAATGGGACCAAAAATTCACACAATTAAACTCCCCCTCTATACACTGGCTGCTTTGAATAAAAAATATAATCGTCCACCTTTCCATGAGAAGAGACCACACACAGATTCACTTTTCTTTTCACGAGGGTGGGATAAGACACGGGATCAGGCCTCATCTTGCAGGCTGGACGGAGACCATGGTTAGCATCTATACATTTTAACATACCGACAGTTTCAGAGCATTTATAACCAAGAATAAAAATAAAAATATCACATGTATGCACAGAGGAAGGACATTTTCAGATACTCTTTAACATTATCGAACAATTATGATGTTAAGAATCATATATAGATTTTTAATATAGACTAATATTTATTTCTTACATTCAATCTCTAACACTCTATTCATATTAACATGTATTAACAGGAAAACAATGTCATATATATATTTGTATATATATGACATGTACATCAGATTCACACATAAAGCAATATGTCTTCCACGTGTAAAGCTTTATGACAATGACTTCATATATATGTTCTGGATAAGAGTTTGCAGATATCTATTTACATAAATAAGGAGTAAACAAAAGAGAGGAATGTAGCAGGGATTGGACAATGTGAACTAAATGTGCAAAAACAAAAGAATGAGTGTGTGAAAAATATTTGTCTAATGAGATTTCTGTCAGTGCCAGGAAATGATTGGAGAGTGTTGTGTATATTTATATTTGCTACTTTTTATCTGCTAGGTCCTATTATTGTTAGTTTATCACATTATTATCAAGATTTCATGCATTTCTATAGATATGGAATGCTGCTATAAACACACTGACTTCTGATTTAGTTCCAACATGACCTTCCTTCAGGAAAACAACTTAAAATCTTCATCTTAAAAAAAAGCAAAGTGGAACGGACAAGAGCAAATATTATTCATACTGAATGGCTGGATGTACAACACCGTGTACAAATATTGGCATGTCTGGTAAAGATGCTTAAAAAAGTCTGAAAATTAATTAATATTTTTAGGGCTGTTGTAAACGAATATTTTAGTAATCGAGTAATCTGTCAATTATTCTTACGATTAATCGAGTAATCTGTCAATTTTTCTTATGATTAATCGAGTAATCGGATAAAAAAAGATTAAATAAAACATTGGTAAATCTCACATAACAGCAGTATTACTGTCACATAACATCAGTCCATTTTTTTTTTACATTTGAGCTTTCCTAACATTAACTTTTCTGTAGTTTAGAAAATTAACTTGTAACTATAACAGCTCACTTTCTAAGTTAACCTGAAGAAAAGTTATACAAAAATCTGAAATTATATTCAGTGTAATAGTAAAGAGGAAGGCTCACAAAAACGCTTATAAAAAATGTCAATACTCCTGCTTTTCGTTTATGCATTCATCTTCAGTCACATAAATGGATGAACTCTCACCTTGCCCAGACATTTATAGCTTTTGTGTTCATGTTAGCGATGGGATTCGACACCTTCGTTTGTCACACACAGAAACATCTACCAGCTACGTGCCGCCACAATGTGCTCTTCCACCCATTTACTGAGACCGTGATGTTATGAAATTAATTTTCCGGTTCGTCCGTAAAGCTACACTTAGCTTAGGTTAATCATCTAATGCGCAGCCGCCCGCAGTGTTCGGTCTTTCCGGTTACCTGTATAAATACTCCCTCGGCGTTGTTCGGTCTGAACCGGCCACTAGGCAGCAGCTCCGGGAGGAGAAAAGACTATCGTACTCCAGGCATCGCATCGCGCCAGTCATTTCAATCATGCTTATTGGTCCCCCGAAAAACGACCCAGACATTATCATCAATCAATAAAATCCTCCCAGGCCGAACTTGGGAGGATTTTATAACTGCTAACAGTTAGCATCATAACTGGACGTTATGATGCTAACAGTTAGCTTTCGTCAAGAACTTAGGGGGAAGTCAGAGCACTGTGCAACGCAAGTAATAACCTGGCCCGAACAAGGTGCGCTAAATAACAAAATATAATTTAACGAAGCTTCGAGGCAGATAAATTTTCCTCGAGGAATTGTAATAATCGAGGTACTCCAATTACTCGAGGAATCGTTTCAGCCCTATATACTGTATTTTATTGCGGTAGCATGATCCCAACAGGGAAATTTTTTGAAAAGTCCAACCTTACATTTGAGTTTTTCAGTGAGCGACATATGAGAGTAAAGTATTTTTAATTACAAAAAAATGCCATCTTAACCCATATTTGTAGTTTATAGTTTAATATTCTCAGAGTGCCTCAATGATTTTGATTGGTAATACATGTTTTTGTTTTACTCAGGTGAAATGATGATGCAGTGGCAAGAGGCAAAATATTATTTTTAACAATGGGAATGACAAGAAAACATGCTATTCAAACGAGACAAAATGCATCTTGATCTTCTAATGTTCAAATCAGAAAATTGCTCTCTTAATAAACTCCAAACAGTATGGCCAAGATATTCTTGATATATTTTTTAAAACTTTTGTTTACTTTGATCCCTGTAAGCAGAACATACAAATTGCAGTCAGAGCAACAATTAAAACTTTAATACATCTGGATGTGTGGTACTCAAGCTAAACTTTCCACTTCACGGGCAGGAAGGAAGAAAATTATTTATTTGTGAACATTTTAAATCAAAATCATTACTAAAGGTGCCAATAATTATGGAGTGTGCTGTGCTTTGTCTTTGCTTTGTTGTTCTCGTCACTTCTTGGGTCACTCTATGGCACTTTAACGTAGTGTGAAATGACTCATGTTTCTGTATTTCATGCTCAACTAAAGCAGCTTCAAAGTCGTACAGATCTTCCATCCCTTAACTCAAACAAGTCTAACATTTATGCATCTGTGTGCAAATCAGGCTACAAAACATCAGATTCAGAGATGTTTGGCTTTGTTAACTAAAATAAACCTCATCTGAATGAACAATCATTAAAATTTTCCATGGTTTTTTTCTGTGCAAATAAACTCAGGGAGGAAAATCTAGGAAGGCAAACCACAACAAATTCACTTGTGCACGAGAACTACAACCACTTAGAACTATGTCTATTTTACATTACGACAATTATCATTTTTTGTTTGCTATTAGACGATGCAGTATTCTTCAAATAAACTGATAGCTTTTATCCTGATTGACAAAAAAAAAAAATCCTACCGTGACTAGTGTTTAAAATGGACGGTGGATTGGCTGCTCGTTTTCGGTGGATCACACATAATGCATGGCGACTAGAACAAAGCTGAAATTTTAGCGTGAAGATGAGAGATGAAGAAATGGCGGACGCTGCTATCGATGAAAGAAAAGTAGGAATGAAGAAACCGCTGACAGGTGAGGGATGTTTCTAAAATGAAGGGAGGAAGTCAGGGAGGGGGTGCAGGGAGCTATCTACATCTACATGGCTGATTGTTGCTATGCTATGGCGGACTATTATCCAGAGATACAGCTTCTATGAAGGAGGAAGGGGGGGCCATCTACAAGTCGATGAGCTGGTCCACCAGCATCAGGGAGCGGGCCAAGCTGGGCAGGCTGGATTCAGAACCACCACTGTTACTGCGCGAGTGGCCTCCTGAAACTGGCCGAAGAGACAAGGGGAGGGGAACGAGACGAGTACGGGCAAACAGAGGTGGGGTTGGAGGGGAAGCACGGGAGTGGGAGTCACAACAGGCAAGGAAAGCAGTCAAAAAGGAAGGAGGGAGAAGAAGGAAGAAAAATATTTACCCAATTAGAGCTACAGCTTTTCCAAAAATTGCATCCCTACGTTTTTATTTGACCTATTAGATTTTAATGTTTTATTTCAAAGATGACTTCAGCCACATGAGGCTTTCTAACAATAAAAAACTTTAAAGGCGTACCTTGGGAATTCTTTCGGCCTGTGACGGGAATAGGATCAAAGTCGTCCTCTGTAGCAGCCTCCGCACTGGCTGACTGAGCCTCGAAGTCTGAGATCAAGAGAGATGAGTCTGAAGACGATAAATAAATCTCAGATCAACGGGGTAACGTTTGAATAAAAACAATATAATGTAGCGGGCCACTGGGATGATGTTTTATTACTCCAGCAGAATAATGATGCCTCCTCCACATAAAAATATGCACAGCAATTACAAAAAGATTTTCCTTCTTTCTCTAAAATGATGCTCTGAATCCAGGCTTTTCAAGACAAATAGATCTGCTGCTCTGTAAACATAAAAATGATATCTGATGGCATATTATGAGAGGGAATTGGTGATTTGCAACTGGAGTCAGCTGCTGCACATAGTCAGGCTGTGATTCAGAGTTGGCAGAGTCAACAACATTAAATACTTTTGCTCTGCAGCCAAGAACTGATAACTAAACCCCAGCTGTGCAGTTTTTAATTTGACAGAGACAGCGCAATTTTATAGATGACTCCTGTCAGATAAGGAACATTCTGCTACATTACAGACTTTAAACTTGATTAAACTGATTGAAAACCCATTATAAGGAGGATCATTAATCTAATAATCATTAATCTAACAAAAAATACCCTGACTATGAAACAGTGAATCAAAAATGTTTTAGCTTTAGGGAGGTGTGATGATAAACGAGATTAAAAAATGAAGGATGTTTAGTAAAGCTGTTGGCCTGAATTAAAAAATTATTTGGTTCTGGAGGACAAAATAGAGCAAAAATGTTACCGTTTGCTGAAATTTTCTATACGATCCAAAATCCCAAGAGTGGAATCATAAGAGTTCAATCAACACATTTCTACAAGGTCGATATTACACTCAAACTCAAGGTCTCACGAAGCGGACCTACTCACTTCAGATCTATAAGGGAAGATAATGAATTGAGCTGTCAATTCGTGTCATGATGAAGGACAAAATGGCTCCTCAAACACACTTTATCAAGTCTAAAGATTGCTGATGTCAAATTAATGATTCTGCCAGTGAGAGGAGAAATTAATAACTTATCTGCATACTCTGAAACCACACTCTGCCGTTATTTCAGCAAACCAACTTGTATAATGGGAAAGGACGAAATGATCCTTAATGGGGAGTGTGTGCTGGTGTGTTTATGGTTGTGGAACTATGATCTAAAAGACTTTTCTGAAAAAATCAAATGGTTCCAGTTAAAAGTTATAGGACAGTCTAGCAAACTCAACATGTTTGTGTTTGTGATGATAGGACACAACAAGCTTCACCTCGAAAGGCTTCACACACTAAAAAATATAATTATGTAGGTGATGTTTAATGGTTGCCATAGAGACTTTGTGAGTTTCCACTGTAGAGTCGCCTCCACATGAAAAACATGGTTCCTCGTTTAGCTCAGTGACCATTGGCTGAAGCCTATGAGCCTGAGTCGCATCGTTTTTATACCCCATATTAAAAAAATTATCACTAATTTGTAATTTAAAAATTCTAGAGACTCTGATCAACTTCAAACCAGCATACATTAGAAACAGTTACTGTACACTTTTTTTTTTTTTTTTTTTTTTTTTACTTTATTTTTATTGGAATTTTTAGAATATTTTCAAAAAAATAAAAAATAAAAAAATCAAACACTACAAAAAGACAAACAAAAATAAAGCAGAACAAACAAAACAAATATAACATAGTGGGGGGGAGACTCTTATTACAGTATCACAAGATTCAAGGGTACCGTTCGTATCCAAAATTAGTCCTGTAACGTTGATGTGATGTTTATCCATTTTTCCCATTTGTCCTGGCATTGCTCTTCTTGTGTCCTCAGTCTATGTGTTAGAATCTCCATCTCATATAATGAGTTCACAGTCTGTATCCATTCCTTTCTGGTGGGAGGGTCAGATTGGCACCACTTCCTAGTTATTACCTTTTTGGCAGCCACCAACAGAATTTTAAACAAATAACAGTCATTATTAAGAACAACATTCTCCAAAAGGCCAAGATATAAAACCAGACCAGTCTTAGGTATTGTGTAGCCTAATATTATTACAATCTCTTTGTGTATTTCGTTCCAGAACTGTGTAATTCTAGGACAAAGCCAAAAAACATGCGCATGATTAACATCAAATTCTCCACAATTTCTCCAACACGGTTGGACAATAGATTTGAATTTGCTGGTAATTTTGGGTGTTATAAAAAATCTGATTATATTCTTCCAACAATGTTCTCTCCAAATTCTGGAAGAGGATGTCGTAGTTTGGGTCTTCCAGATACTAAGCCAGTCGTTTTCCGTTAGCAGGATATCTAATTCCCTTTCCCATTTTGTTTTAATATCCAGAGTATTTGTGCCTCTATTTTCCAATAGATGTTTATAAATTAAAGACACAGTTCTGTGTTTTTTACCCTTATAGGTCTCGACCAGCATTTTGACAATCCCATTTTCATTTTGGTCTACTCTGTGTTTTATCTCTTTGTTATAAAAATCCCTTAATTGTAAATATCTAAAATGATCTTGAGTACTCAGAGCAAATTCTTGTTGTAGTTCCTGGAAACTTTTGAAATGCCCATCTTTAAGGACTACACATAGAGCTGTTAAACCTCTTTCTAGCCATTGTTTAAATCTTAGGTCTTGAGTAAAATATTTGTTATAGGCTGGCCATTGGATCAAACATAATTGTTCCTTTAGTTTGCATTTTCGAATTATATATAACCATTTACCCAGTGAGAAACTAGTAATAGCATTAACTTTCTCAAGTGTATTCTTGGTGGTCTCTATATCTCCAATGATACTCCGCAATTCTCTTCCATGGACTTTTTGTTCAATATTTTTCCATTTCGCTTCATAATTTATGTCACTTATATTTATTATGGGAGTTATTTGAGCAGCATGGTAATATTCTCTAAAGTCTGGTAATGCCATACCTCCCTTCTCTTTTGGTAATTGTAAAGTTTCAAATCTTATTCTGGGTTTTTTGGCGTTCCATATGAATCCAGATATAATCCGGTTCCATGTTTTAAACTGTCTGTCTGGGATTTCTATAGGTAGTGCCAGGAAAAGATATAACAACCTTGGTAATACGCTCGTTCGTTTTATGGTTTCAATTCTAGAGCTGAAATCTAGTGTTAAGGCGTCCCACCTTCTGATGTCCCTCTTAATTTCTTGGTCCACTTTAATAAAATTTGCTTTATATAGGTCATCCATATTTTTTGTTAGCTGTATTCCTAGATATGTCATTATAGTAGCATTCCAATTTAATTTATATTGTCTACGAATCGTTTCTGATGGTGTGTAACCGAATGTTAAAACCTGTGTCTTTTTCAAATTTAATTTATATCCTGAGTAGAAGCCAAATATCTCCAACTGTTTGATTAGACAGGGCAGGGAATTTTCAGGGTTTGATAGATAACAAATTACGTCATCCGCGAACAAACCTATTGTGTGAAATTCATTATGTATATCAATGCCTTTGAGATCATTATGTTGTCTTAGGTGTTGTGCCAGTGGTTCAATATAAATTGCAAACAGTGTTGGTGATAAACAGCAACCCTGACGTGTAGAACGTTCCAGTTTTATGTTATCAGTTAGGTTTCCGTTAATCTTGATTCTGGCCACTGGTGATTGATATAAGGTCCTCACACACTGTACGGCCTTTTCATTAAAACCAAATTTTCCAAGTGCTTTATATAAGAAGTTCCAGCTTACGCTGTCGAAAGCTTTCTCTGCATCGAGACTGATTAAAATAGCTCTTATTTTTTTACTTTGAATATGATCTATAATGTGAAGTGCCCTCCTGATATTATCCCGTGTTTGGCGACCTTTAATAAATCCTGTTTGGTCCTCATCAATGATATCTCCAATGAATTGTTCAAATCGTTTTGCTAATATTGAGGTATAAATTTTATAATCCATGTTTAGAATAGATATTGGTCTATAATCAGAGCATGTCTCACTCATCTTTTTTTTTGGAATAACTGTTATAATTGCTTCTCTCCAAGATGGAGGAAGCACTGCATGTTCCAGAGTATAATTAAATGATTTTTCTAGTAATGGTAGGAGATCTTCACTAAAGGATTTGTACCACTCGGATGGCAATCCATCACTACCTGGTGTTTTACCGTTTTTTAACCTATTAATTGCTTTTTGTATTTCTATTCTTGTTATGGGAGAAGTGAGAAGTTTATTCTGGGTTTCTCCAATTGAGGGCAAGTCCAGTAAATCCAGGAAGGTTTCTATCTGTCCATTGTCAGCGGACGGAGGTTGACTGTATAATCTTTGATAGTACGTCCTAAACATGTCCTCAATAATTACAGGGTCGTGTGTCATTTGATTTGTTTCACCATCTTTTAATTTATAGATATTTCTATCTGACTGCTGCTTTTTCAGTTTCTTTGCCAGCAGTTTTTTTCCTTTAGGCCCGACTTCATGGTATGATTGTCTAATAAATTTTGATTTCTTTTCAATTTCATATGTAAGCATTTTATCAATGTTGTTTCTTACTTCTTTTATTTTAATAAGCAGGTTGGGATTTTGGGTTGATTTATGTTGTTTTTCTAGATCTATTAATTTAACTCTTTCTTTTTCATAGGCTTCCATTCTGGATTTTTTAAGAGCCACAGTTTTTGATATCAGTTTTCCTCTTAATACTGCCTTAAGTGCGTCCCATAGTATCACCGGGTTAACCTGACCATCGTCATTCTCCTCTATGTAGGTTTTGATATCATTAGAAATTTCAGTTTTGAATGTTTTGTGGTTTAGCAAGCCTACATTTAATCGCCAAGTTGTTTTGCGTTTACTGGAAAGTAAATTAAGTTTTAATGTTAGGGAAGAATGATCAGATATACTTGTTTCTTCTATTTTACATTCCTTTACTTTATATATGTCAGATTTATTCATGAAAAGGTAGTCAATTCTGGAATAACTTTTATTGGGCGCAGAATAGTGGGTATAATCCTTTGTTTTAGGGTTTAATTCCCTCCAGACATCAACAAACCCAAATTCTTCAAGTGCCAGTTTAAATTTTTTTGTAGTTAAATTTTGTTGTTTTTTATCATTTGTTGTATCAAGCTTCGTGTTCAATATCATATTGAAATCTCCTCCCCAGATCAGCATTCCCTCTGTTTCCATAATTATTTTATTGAGGAGGTTATTAAGAAATTGAATATTGGTGTTTGGGGGGTTGTAGACATTGACCAGTGTTACCTTTACGTTTTCAAGAGTCCCCTTCACTATCACATATCTCCCTTCTTTATCTGATAGATCATGGCTGCAGTCAAATTTTACTGAGTCATGAATTAAAATTGAAACTCCTCTTTTGTTTCCAAGTCTGAATGAGCTATAAAATGTATTTGAGTAGCCAAAGCCCCTAAGTTTTTCATGTTCTGATTTAGACAGGTGTGTTTCCTGTAAATAAATTACCTGTGCTTTCTCTTTTCGCATTTTAGTTAAAATTTTTTTGCGTTTTATAGGATTGTTCATACCGTTCACATTCAACGAAACAATCTTGATACTATCAACCATTATTTAGATTAGAAAGGTCACCCTTTGATATCAGAAAAAGAACCCCCAACAAATAACTAAACGAGCTATTAAAACATAGATGAACAAATAGAACAGAAACTTCCAAAGGTAGAGATGTGTAAGGACATCCCTCCAGGTCCCTGCTGGTGGGAGGAAGGCAAAACACCACCCTAAGGTGGGGGCCCTCTCTAGTAGTAGCCTGAGGTCTACTTATACTAGATAAGTCCAACATTTGGTAAACTCTGCAACATTTACTCCATTCGGTATTTGGTTAAATATCTAACAAAGACCTATAACAGATAACTTTGGTAACAGAAGCTCTTATAATAATGCGAACCTCCTCCTGTGGTTCAATGTTCAGTCACTGGTCCTCACGTCTGAACTCGGTAAGCTTCTCCCTCGCGCGTTGACCTGTATCGGTGTTGATAATCCGTTTCCATGGCAACAGCGAGTCGAGCCTCTCCTTGGCCAATCTTATCTTGTTTTCTTTTGGAACCCAGGTCAAGCCGAAGCCTCTCTTGATCATATCCGATGCCGTTTCGTCCGCGTTCTCATAGGTCCGCACTCCAGAGTCCCAGAAGATTCTCATCTTTGTGTACGGCGTCTGGAATCTGATACCTTTCTGTTTCAAAGCTGCCTTTAATGGGCCGTACGCTTTGCGTCTTTCTATGACATCCGAAGCATAATCGTTATCAAAATAAAGACGTTTGCCTTCCATCTCCATTTTCTGCTCCCACGCTTTCTTTAGAATCATTTCTTTAGTATTGAATTGCAAGAAATTCACAATTATAGATCTCGGGCTTTGTTAGGAGGCGGTCTGGGTACCAAAGCTCGGTGTGCCCGCTGTATCTGGAGTTCACTTCCATCTGGTAACTTCAGCTGTTTATTTAGCAAATCGGTGACAAACTCTGAGACCGATCTACCTTCTTTGCCTTCCGGAACTCCATAGATACGAAGATTATTTCTCCGGCTTCGACTCTCCAGATCCACAAGTTTGTCGTTCATAGCTTTGTTCCTTTCTAATGTCTCAAGCAGCTCATTTTTCATTTCCAAGCACGCAGCTTCCAGGTCAGCCACTCGGGTCTGTACCTCGGTGATACTGCCCTTCTGGTTCTGCAGCTCGCACATCATTTCCTCCCTGAATCTGCTGAGATCTTCCTTCATTGTGGCTTTTACATCTTCTTTGAGTTTTTCTATGTCGTGCTTCATTTCGTTTTTAAACTCTTTTAATTCTTTTGAAAGCGTCTTGATACCCTCCAGCAACGCGTATTGCTGTGAGTCAAGGCTAGCCTTCCTCGTGGTAGCATTAGCTTCATCTCCACTAGCATCTCCCGACTGTTCGTCATTTTCTTGTGTTTTATTCGTTTTCTTTTCGGTCTTGTTAGTTTTCGGCATTTTCCCCCTTTAAGTGATTTAGCCTGTCGTTTTGATAATTATCTGAATTAAGCGAGGGGGAAAAGTTTAATTACCGTCACGGAGGAGCCTGTTTTTATGCGGCCATCTTGTTGCAGCGTTGACCCGGAAGTCCACAGTTACTGTACACTTATTTTAAAGGATTGCTATGTTAACTAACAAAAAAAAAAAAAAAATCTTAAAATAAGATTTTCTTTAACCCTAACTGAATAAATATTCTTCAAGAATTTGATTTGGCTAAATTTTTCAGTGTGAGATTATGTTACTGCAATATACATAATTTATTTGAATGTTTTATACACGTTTTTACTAGGAGGAGGCTGCTGTATCTAATATCTTAAACCCACTTAGGAATCAAAATACCTGGTTAGAGAAGCAGCATCTCACCAATTAACATCTAATCCACTGATGTTCATGCATTTCAACCTCTAAGAACTTACAGATTGTAAATTATTCAGTACCAATGTTTACTTTCTTCAGAGTTTGCTCTTGAAAAAATCAGAACCAATAGTTCTTTCTTTTCAGGATAGAAACAAACATATCAGAATACATCTGTCAAAGGTATTCATGCTTCACTGAGTGACTTTGAATCATCACCAAGCAGAGTATGTTTACAGTTAGGAGCTTCTTACCCCCTTTCGGCTGCACTGAGTCTCCTGACAGCAGGCTGAAATCATCCAGAGCAGAGGTGGCGGAGGTGGGAGCGGAGGAGGCGGCGCTGCCCGGTGCTGCGGGTGGTCCGGAGATGAGAGACCCGAGGAGAGAGTCGTCTGCAGTGAGAGGGTCTGGGACGGATGGCGAGAAACCAAACCAAAGATTGCCACAAGAATGGGATCTAGTTAACAAAACATCTAAATTCTCACTTTGATATGTTTTATAATTTTAAATGCTCGTAAAAGATATAAGCTGTTAAAAGTCCAGTTTTTATGCTGTATGTCTAAACGTTTACTGAATCACAAGCGATAATGTGGAACTATGTGGCCACCAGGGGCAGCAGAGAGACAAACTTGGAGAAGGATAAATAAAGAGGCCAGTTTATAAATTCTGTTGATTCATTTGAAGCCAGTTCTTTCACACATATGTCATTTCACCCACTGTTAATATAAAACTATTGATTCTTTCACTCTTTCTTTACATAACGATAAGAAGGTTTGCGCTTGACAACATTACTGTTTCTGTTTGCGTTGAATCGAGCTGCAGGTTAACCCTGTTCTGTTTTTAATGCAGTCAGCCCTGAATGATTTTTTGTTTCAGCCTTATTTGGGTTGAAAAATGTTTAACAGGTAAAAAGACTTGTACCTTTCACAGGCTCCACAGACCCTCCAAAAGGATCAGACAATGACAGCAGATCAGGAAGCATGAGAGAAGATGTGTCAGGAGATTTGAGACCTTCAATCAGCTTCTCTGAAGGCCAGAAAAGGAAAAAAGTTAAAAGCTTATGTACAAACATTGTGTTCTTTGTAAGTCAATGTCAAATTCATTCAGACTGCACAGAAAGAGATGTAAAATGGGCTTAAGATTGAATCAAATTGGCACAGGGAATAAAGTCAACAAATACCGTATTTTCTGGACTACAGAGCGCACCTCACTATATGCCGCACCTACAACGTTTTAAAAAAAAAAACAACCTGGAAATGTACATATATAAACCGCACTGGGCTATAAGTCACTGGTTTCTCCGCCGCTCTCGATTTTCCACAATAAATCTCCTATTAAGGACGCAGCCCTCCGTCTCCAACGCCAAACCATGGATTCGTTCACGCCGAGTTCGCACACAGCGGCTGTCGATCTGTACTACCAGATTTATAGCCTTCAACTTAAAAGCTGCATCATATGAACTTCGTGTGGTTTCCATGATGACGGGGTATGAGTTTGAAAACATTTCTCCATCGTGCTTGTTCTAAATGAAAATGAGCACTTTCTTCTTTGATATCTAATTTTGACTTCCAATGATTCACTTCCTGCTAAAGAGCCCCCTGGTGGTTGAAGAAAAATCCACAGAAAAGCCGCACCGGGCTATAGGCCGCTAGGTTCAAAGCGTAGGAAAAAAGTAGTGGTTTATAGTCCCAAAAATACGGTGCAATATTTGTTTCTTTTTTTTTTTTTTATCTAGAAGCTCTTAGTCATTATTGTGCTAATATCTCGGTTGTTGCAGTTAGTTCTCACATATTTATATAAAGATATAAAAAACATTTTTATTTTCTCATATTTTATTAGAAAAGCATGGGCATTTACCTGGAGCATCCAACAGTTCAAGAGTATGGAAAGGATCTGGGACAACCAAAAGAGAGGCTCCTGAGTCCAGAAGAGCAGATGGCCTTTCAGCTGGGAGACAAAGATAGAGAGGTTCAAGTATGGCATGTAATTAAAGATAATGTCCAATTTAATACTCAGATGATTCTGCAAACTGAGACCAATAAAGTGTTGTGTCTCATAGTGCAGTACTGCTTAAATAATAGAGGAGAGTTTAAATCACTCATTTTGTCATCATGGCATCCATATGTGTGTTAGACGCAATATCCTTGTGATGATCACAATGGGAGCCATGCTTAAAAAAATATACTAGTTAACTGATTTTATGTAATTCATCTTTTAGTTAGATGTCCTTTTGTGTAAATATAAACTTCTTATTTGTTTAAAGTTCCCTTTGTTTAATAACAACTAGAGCGTCATTAGTATTAGTCTGGATTGCATTTTTTCGTAACTTTTCTATTTTGCCACTTGCCATATGAAGCATTTGAGTTTCCTTGTTGTTGAACAAATAAACGTGATCATGTCTTAGCTTGCTTAGAAAAGCAGAATTGTTTTTATGAAATAAAATTTTTGAGCCTTCTGACATAAAGATTTGTGCAAAATTAGAAGTTTCAATCAACAAAATTCACACACAACATCGGCAAATAAATTTGACTTTAATTCTAACATATTTAAACATTGCAACAACTTATTTTTGAGATGCAAACTTTGCAAAGTGATTAGCATAGAGTGCTGTTTATAGTTAAGGGAAAAATGTGAAGGTTCATCTTTTTTTTTTTCTGGACTCTCAGTTTGTATGACTTTTAGTCAAAAACTTTAAGTTCTGGTCTCTAAACATCAACTTTACAGCAAAACAAAGACAGTTATGATGACCACAGCATCTCACATATATGCATAGTTATAATTATAAGCAGATAGAAAAACTTTGAATTTGTCAATACCAGTTTCTTGAAAAGTGTTTTCCACAGTTGAGGCCTGCAGACCTGGAATCAGCTCTTCAGAAGGTGTTACCTCAGAATCTGACACCATGTCTGTTTTTAAAAAATAGTTATCATTCATTGTTTACATCAACAAAAGACAAAAAACTCAGACTTATTCTAACCTTTATTAAATGATATCTTTGCTGTCTGTCCACCTCTGTAGCACAATGCATCTTGTCCATGACTTAAGGTGTAATTAAATCTCAAAAATGATTGCTAAAAAAAAAAAAAAATCACATTTTACCTGAGGACTTTTTGTCATCAGCTTTGAATTCGTCAGCTGTGAAGTTGGAGAAGTTGTCGTCGTCAAACGGGTTCCATGCTGGCTGTGTGGGAGTGTTGGAGGAACCAGAGGAAGGGACAGTGGCTGCAGCATTGTTTTGGTCCTGAGCAGCATCGCAAAGGCTCGGCTGAACAGAGTCGGCGGTGTTTGGTTGAGATACAAGTGATCTAAAAGAAAAGAAAGACTTGTTTTTAAAAACAAATGCAAAATATTTCTAAATTCTTAAAAGTTGCACTTACTGGCTGAGAGCAATGTTTCCATTATCCCCCTGCTGCAGCTGTGTGGAGTCACTGACAGGAGCTGCAGCACCGTTTGATGCTGCATCACTCGGCAAACGTTGATGACCTCGGTCCTCAGATGTCTTTGGAGTCTCAGGTGGAGTCTGCTCAACAGATAAAGAGAAATAAATGTGTAATGATCAGAATTATTTTTACTGCATATTTGAATGGACTTTAGGAAAAGGACAGAAGAGGTGAAGGTCAGAGGTTGCTTGGCCTCTTACAATCTGAGCTGATTTTTGGCTGGTCTCAGTGGAAGCAGGCTGACTTGGAACTGGTGTCTCCTGCTGCGCAGCTGCTTCTGGTTGTCCCGGAGACGCCTTGCTCGGAGAGGGTTGAGCCTCCGGCGGCTGAGCCTGACCCGGTTGTTTGCGACGCACTGGACGCTGAGGTGCGGCAGGGCTAGATGGAGTCTGCGCTGCCTGTGGAGGAGCGGCGCTAACCACAGAAGAAGAAGGCGTGGCCTGTTGCTGGGATGTTGGCTGTGCTTGTGGTGTTGCGTCAGCTTTCGCCACTTGTGATGCTGCAGAGGCTGCAGTCTCTGCTCCAGCAGCTGCAGCCGGCTGCACCGTCTAATGCGCAAATATATGTAACACGATCTGATGTCACTGAAGAAGAACCAGGCCTTTACACTAAATAGCCACAATTTTATCTACATTTTCAGATGGGATAATGAAGATGATTCATCATTTCACAGGAAAAAAATAGAAGTTTTCCTGAATCACTGTCTGTACCTGCTTCTGTGGAGCAGCAGCCTGATTTGCGTTGGTTTGTGTTTGAATGAACGGCTGAGCTGATGTCTGTGCCTTCTGCGACTGCAGAGCTGCAGCTGGCTGGGAGAGGTCTAAACTGACTCCTGCAGGGTGACAACACAGCACATCACTCAGCAGCATCAATCAGTTTCAATTCTACTTATAAACATGCACAGTTTCATATAAAACTTAATTGAATTCACAGTAACATGAATCTTATTAAAATGTTTGAGGCTGAATAATATCATCAGCTAAAAGCTCATAACTCAAACCTGATATCACCTGAAGCAGTGATACAGAATAAAAAAGAAGCAGACTACTTTACTTTTCCAATCCATCACCATGGATATTTCATCTGTTCCTACTAAGACCTGCTGCACTCGGCATATCCAAACACATGCTGTAGGATTCATACACTTATGTCATTTTTATCAGAAAGTTTGGTTTTCTGGTGACAGAAACAGAGCAATGGCGGAGTGAAATACGTACCCACAGACTGAGCTGCGGCACCAGAGAGATTAGCTCGCTTGCGAGGGGTGAGGGCAGCAGGCTGGATGGGTAGGATGCCAGCAGCGGGCTGGGTGTGCACGGCTTTGGGCCTCTGACGAGGGGTGATGGAGGTTTCAGTGGTGGGGATTGGATCTGTGAGTCTGACGACAAAAGGAAGCATAATTCCCTTCTCGTTAATCATGGAAAAACACTGTTAAGATAATTATTTAATGAGTATCGGGATACTGACTATAAGTAATTAGTTCCACAAAATGTGGTGTCACTACAGCTTTAAGGGTATTACAGAGTAATGAGGTCATGCTTGCCTGGGCTTAGTCTGGCTCTTCTTTGCTGCAGCAGCCTCACTCGCTTTGATTGGCTCAGGAAGTGTGGAAGGAATCGGAGAATTCTAGTTTGTGAAGAAAAGAGCAAATATTGAAAAGGAAATGTGCATCAAATTCTGAATGAAATGCAGAAAATAAAGCTGAAACGTTTCTGTGTGGACATGTGCAAAGATTCTCTAAGATGACTGACTTACTGACCTCGTTGGGTTTTTAAGGTCAATCATGAAAACTAAACAGCACTTAAGATTCGTCAAAAATAGAACTGAAAAAAAAAAGTTTCAATAAAGTTCAAAATTTAACTTTGCTAATCTTAATCTACAGATCACTGCAGATGGTGTTTATTCTGATATAAATAGTCTAATCTAAAATTAGTTATAGGCAGAAAATCATCATGATTAACAGAAATAAAGTTATTCTAACATCAGTCTGAAACACATTATATAGATTAATTAGACAAATCTAATTGATCTATATAATGTGTTTCACTTGGCTATGGAGAAACTGGTGTAAAGAAACATTTCAAAAATATTCAAATTTATTGAGTGGCAGCTACAATATTTTAGTTTGCTACACTGTTTACTTTTAAATCAGGCAGTAACTTTAAGCTGAATCACTTTACATAATCCCGTTTTCCACAGGAGGATGGTGTACTGCCCATACCTTCAGTTTTTGTGTAAATAATGATATTCTTCTGTATGTATCACATAATGAAAACATGACAACTTGCAGATTCACAAAAAAAGGTTCTCCTAAAAGGCGAAGATGCTTTTGACATCAGAGATGTCTTAAGTCAGTAAAACTCTGCCTTCGTCTTGCTACATCTCAAACTTCAGGACCAACTAATCTGTATTTCTACTAAATTAAGATGAAAAGAGACCTGTCTGCTGTAGGTACCTAGAGATTTTTCTTTGAGTAAAAAACAATTATCATATTTATTTGACTATTTGACTGGGAATCTCCGTCCTCCTTCTCCTGTGGCTTTGCTTTCCTGCCTTTGTTATTTTGTGTGCTTTCTGAAAAAGTAGGCTAAACAGCCACCTAACTGTGTGTGTGTGTGTGGGTGTGTGTGCCACATTGTGCATGTTAGGCCTTGTGTTGACCAGAGCTGCTGTTTTTGTGGGATATACACATACAGCCCATGTGGCATATTTATGTGGGTCAAGAAGCCACCATGAGGTCTGCGGTGCAACGTTGTTGTTCGTTTCTGTGTGTGAAGAGCATCGCATGCATGTGGCTTGTATTTGTGTGGGTTAGGTTTGTCCTGGCTTTGTGCGCCACACGCATGATGCATGTTGGGAATGTGGCTGTGTTTGCGTGGGTCAGGTACAGAGATAGTTTTGTGTGTACCCTCTGATAATATCTTCCTGCTTTTAACTTTTTTACCTCCACGTTACAAATTCTGGAATATACCTTCAAGACTGCCATTTCTTTCCATAATTGATCAAATATGGTTACAGAGAGAGACTCACCTTCATGTTCTGAACAGGGCAAGTCCGCTGAGCAAGTTTAAAAGCAAAGTAGGACACCTGATAGATATCCGGTCTTTTGTCAGGATCCGGCTCCAGCATGTAGCCTAACAACACATAATGTAGAAAAATTTAAAATCTCCAAAAATTAAACAATAAAACACAACAAAAAATCTGGATTAAGCAGAGAGCAAAGAATATTATCTGACAGGTACTAACGAATGAGGCAGTGGAGATCGTAAGAGTAACGGGAATTATCTGGAATAGTGAAACTGCCATCACAGATGGCCACCTGGCTTTCACCAAAGGGGAGAGTGAAGAAGCACAACTTGTAGAGCAGACAGCCCAGCGCCTGGAGAGAAAAACCACATGCACACCCAGCGACAGGAGAAAGGAATGGATGAGTCCAGAAACACCAAAAGCTGAGAAAAGATTATTCAATCATTTCATAAAATTAGTGCGACTCGTATTAACCTTGTAGGTTTTATTGGTTTATTTATGATGGACAATAAACACAATCACATTGTGATTAAGTTGTTGTTATCACAAAGAATATTAATCCTACTCACCCAGACATCAGCCTTTGTAGTTATAATCTTATTGTTGTAGAGGTTCACCATTTCTGGAGCACGATATGATAAAGTGGTGTACCTAAGATGAAACATTAAAAATAGTAGGAATACCAGATTTTATGTGCCAAAATAAAGCAGAAACTGTAAACACAGGGCTTTGACTATACACAATACAAGTTATATATTACATCAATAAAAAACTGCAGACTCTAGTTGTTGTGAATATTCTACAGTTAGAGTTTGAACAATAAACAAAAAAAGTTAATTTAAACATGGTCCCTCTAAAAATATTACAACTTCAAAGTTTTTATTTTGGATTTTCATATCATAGACCAACACTTAGTAGAATATCATTGAGAAGGGAAAGGAAATTATAGTTTTTTTAAATGACTTCAAAACAAAATCTAAAACAATGCAATTTGTATTCAGCATCATTTGATCTGATACCCAAACATAAAATCCAATGCAATCCTTTAGAAGTCAATGAATAAAATAGTAAATAGTGTCTCAGTTTATTTTATTCTCCATGCCTTTTAAAGGTTGTGTAAAAAAACAATTGAGTTACATTGTTTACAATAAGTACTCATAAAAGAAAGCTTGAGATGTTAAAAAGGCACAAACTTTTTGATTTCTTCCTCCACTGCTGCCACTCCTTCGGTCTGTGGGTTTTGGAACTTGTTTGTGGCGCTGCCAAAGTCACACAGCACGTAATGACCTTTGTCATGCAAAAGAATGTTCTCCACCTGTGGATGCGTGAACATTTTTTTCTGTTTCACTCAGAGATCTTCAGAAAAGGCTTTATTGTAGACAGCATAGTGTTTCAAAGCAAAGTACTGATTTCAAGCAGCAATTAACCACCAGGGTAAGATGAGATACAAGGCTTTTGCTTTGGTAAGACGGGCATCTGAGATAACATTGAGTAAATTGTACTGATTACCTAGAAGGACCCTGAAATCTACCAACATTCAGCTAGACTGATATACAGTAAACTAAGCACACACACAGAAAAACAAGTACATTTTCTAAACCTGATGAGGAGTGATTGTTAATTTTCTTTCCAGATATAGCATATCTCTTCCAACAACTTGGAGCTCTCCAAGTTGTTGAAAATGTTATAATTGTATTAAATGCTTCATTTTTAACACAATTGTTCAACATAAAAACTTGAAAAATACTTAGAATTCCACCAATAACAGTTTTTGGATAAAAACAGAAATGGGCCAAGAAGACTGTAATAGCTTTATCTTCAAAAGATAAAGTAATCAATCACATTAAACTACTGTCACCTTCACATTACAGCACACAAGGTTGAAGCAACGGTGAAAACAAACCCTTCACAAATTAAGTGAATTTTTTGACATTTCTACGGCCAAAACGTCGTTTTTCCATTTTGCTCAAAACTACTGAGAGACTACGATTTAAAATCAATGCAGCTACACGGCTCTAATTGCAGCAGGTGAGTTATTTCAAGCATGCTAACAAGTTACATTGTCCTCTGCTATTAGACCAATGAATAATTAAACGAAGCTTCCTCTCACACCAACATACTTATCATTGCTTTTCAAAGGACGTCTCAGCAGGGTGATTCACAGAAGGAGCTGCTGCTGGGTTAACACAATTACACTGGATGTCATCTCCTTCAATATGCAGCACACAGTGGTACATTACAGGGCATTAACACATCACAATTCAGAGAACCCCGATTCACTGTATTTAAGACTTCACTTTGCAAGAAGCGTTTTATTCCAGGGCAGAACTGACGCAGGCTCACGTTTGTGTTAGAATTATTAAATACTTAAAATAAAAACAAGGCTTGTTAGAAAGCAGCTAAAGATTTTTTCACCTTGAGGTCTCTGTGGACGATAGGCGCCTTGCGCTGATGCAGGCGAGATACGGCATCGCAGGTGTCACAGAAGATCTGAAGCACCTCGGACTCTGTGAAGCCAGTTTGAAGTCTCTGATTCATCAGATTAACCACCTGCCCTCCTGTAAAATAATATTTTAAAATGTAACAAAGCAAATCATAGGATATTAGGCCTGTAATAGTAACAAATTTTCCTGGACAACAAATTGTCCCAGAAATTATTGCGATTTTTCAACTGATATTTTCAACTGATATAATGATAATGTCATCATAATGCAAGTTTCTTCTCTTAAATTTTCATTTTGAACAGAACACTCCACACTGGAACTGAAAGACATTTTAAAATCCAAAATAAAACACAACAATAAAAAAAAAAACAGAAATAAAATGGATTATGATGTCTCAGTAAACAAACTTGGCAGACCACGAAGGAAAGGTCCTGAGGTTGGGGGATGAACCAAGGATGGGCTGGACTCAAGAACTAGCTGTCTTTTTATATAAGTTACCTGCTCTACCACTACTTTGTGCATTTCCCAAACTAGACTTTTAAAAGGATAAGGGTAAATAAAAGGCAGAAAGACTGTGAGAAAAACTAAGAGGCTACACAAAACTGGGGTGGAGGCTCAATCAGTAAACATAGCACCATATGAACCAGATTGGCTTTGTGAAAATCAAGACCTAAATACAATTATGAATCTTTAAAATTAGTGTTCGCAGATTCTTTCTATCCAATCTCACTGAGCTTGAGCTATTTTGCAAGCTGGCAACATTTTACTTGTAGAGATATAGAGCTTGTATGGACAAACAGTAAAAATCACAGTGAGACGTTTTCAACAAAATAGAAAACTTTTGTAAAAGTTTGTCACTTTCTGATGTTCTAGAAGCTACAATTCTAATAAAATATGTAAACTTTTGGGTTGTAATGTAATTAAATGTAAAATATGCAAAACTTTTGACAACACGCTGCACGTGTAAAAACATCTAAATCCACAGTTTCTCATTGAGATGGTCATTCCAGCACAACCCTCACCTTTGCAGTAGTCCATCAGTATGAGAACCTCCCATACATCTCGGGATCCCATAGCCGTGATACTGGAGTCCAGATAACCAACAATATTCTTGTGCCCAACAAGGTCTTTCTGCAAGAATAACAAAAAAAAATGCACCATCATTAATACACTACAATGCACAAAGATTACACCAAAAAAACTCAGCAAGAATAAACTGCTTTCTATTGTCAAATATAGGAATATTACTGATGATGTAACACAAAATTATTTTCTGCAAAAGTTGCAGGTTAAGTTGAACTGCCAGTACTTAATGCAATGCAAGCTCGAGGCTATTCCCTACAAATGGAGCTGAAATAAGAAGCTGGAATCAGGAATCTATTAAGTAATGACAAAAAATTCAAGTACTACTGCTGAAGGTGCACCACCGTCTTTGAGTCTGAGAAGAGTGATAGTGAGAAGCAAAAGTAAGAAAGCCTGTGAGTTTAAGAAAGCAAACATGGGCCAACAACATGTATGATTCCACAGGAAGATTGTGGAGTGATAGTATCTGGTTTGTTTATAATCTCAGCATCCATTGCTTCCTTCCTTCCTGAGTTCCTCAGCACAAAGAAGACAAAGTCTCATGTAGACTCTAAACTCAAAGAAGGCTTTCAGACTTTCCAATATCAACATTAAGTCAAACGTTTTGCCATGACATCATGGCAATAAAATCCCATAGTGCAGAAGTTAGTGCATGAGAAAACAGAAAACATTTTACCAGTGTCAGCCTGAGAGAATAGAAACAAACCAAAAAATAAGTCAAAAGATCAAAGATAGTCCTTGTTTTTAGAGGGACACCTAAGATTATTAGATGCCAAATCTGAATAAGGTTTATTCATGTGCTATAAAACATTCCACACAGTTTAAATACTTAACTACCGTAATACTCCATGGATTTTATCTACCTTCAACATGAAATCCTACTAGTTTCCTTTTGTGTTCTGAGGCAGAACATCTCAAAAGCCCCGATTATTGATGGAAATAGTTCGTTCATGTTAGACGGATGGCTGAGTCAAGAAAATTGTCCAAGAAGTTTATGGAAGAGAATGTTAAATGCACAAACAAAGAAAATGATATAAAAAGACAACAAAAGCCCTGAATGTACATACATACACAGGTGGAGGCAAAGTTTGGAAGTTTAAAGGCAAATGAGTAAAAAGGAAGAAGGACAGTGTCAAACGGTGCCACCAGATTCATCAGGTGGTCAAAAATGTTCAATTGAGGTTTCGATTTCCACAAGACACCAGAAAGAAACTAAAGAATTTGGGATTCTGTGGAGCAAAGAATCAAATCTGAGATTCTTTGGGGCCGTTGGATTAGCATTAAGTCTGGAGGAGGAAGTATGACGTTCAAGCTAAAAAAAAAAAAAAAACGACAACCCACAGGGAAGCATGGCAGTGGCTCAGTGATGTTCTGGCGCCGTTTCACTTTCTCTGACTTTGTGTGTCAAAGGCAAAATGGATTCAATTAAGTATCAGGAAATCCAGATTCTCATGCTGTTGTGCAGTTTGTGAGGAAACTAGTGCTGATCTGAAAGAAAACATTGTGGAAGATACTAGAAAAGCCATCATAGTTGCTTGACTTGAGCTCAATTGAATATCTCTGATTGGATTTGAGCAATACAGCTGTAGTTTAAAAAACCAAGAACATTAATAAACTGGAGGACTTTACCCATGAGGATTGGGATAAAGTTACTGAGGAACGATGGCAGAAGATGTTCGAATCCCATCTGCACTAGGTCATGACATCTAAAAAGACTCCAATGTGTTGAAGATATTTCAGATGGAGGGTTTAGATCATTTTGAGACTGTATAAAATAAAAGAAGCTTTTAGAGCTAGATTTGAAGAAAGTACTTGTATGATTAGCTGTTTGGAGCAGCATAAATTGTTCAAGTTTGATTTGTTTATTATAACTAGCTAGATTTTTAAAATGTTCCTACAGCAAAACCACTAAAATTCTCAATCACAGGGTTCCTGCTCTTACAGTGAAAGTGCTGCTGTAAAGTTTTGCCTGTCAGATGATTCAAGAAAGGAAATCACATTTGCTATTCCCTCTGAAATAAAAACACCAGTTCATTTTTCTTTAATAAATTTGTTTTAAATATTTGTGTTCATACCATGACACCAGTTGTGTTTTGTTTTTGTTTTTTCAAAATCAAGGTTGTCATAGTCTGAAAATTAAATACCAGTTCATTTTTATTTGTCCTGTTTGTACTAAATTCAGCCCCTTGCTCGGGGAAGGCATTCTGCATGTGTTTCTCTTTCTAAATACTTCTGTTTTTCCTGTTGTTCTCACATGTGGTTTTACCAGAACCACAAAAAGCAAAGCATGAGAACAAGCAACGAAAACGTTTATACAAAACCACTCACCATAATTTGAATCTCCTGTTTGCACACCTGCAGATCATGCTCATTGTTGACGTACATCCTCTTCAGGGCACAACGCACCCCTTGGTTTGTTTTCACCAGGAACACAATAGCAAAGCCACCTAAGAAAAAACAACCAAAAAGAGGAGTTGTCACATTAAACTGTCAACCAGATATGATGATAAGCAGATGGAAATCATTAGCGTTTAATACACCTGCAACATTCAGAGTAGATTTGCAAAGTACTCAACTCCACAATGACACTGCACATCAAAGCTTTCGGTCTGCATCTCTGTTCTAGCAGATGAGCCTTTTTTTGCCTCATTACATCAAACAACTGCTAGTGCTTGTCCTTTACATCAGAACGAAGGATCAGAACCACATGGTGCTGCCTTATAGCGTTATCTATTAGTCATGTCGTTGCTGGAGGGTTAAAGTGGAGGCCTACAGTGAGGCCCAACCATCTGGTACGGCTCAGGCCGCATATTCATTCTGCTGAGTTTAGCTGCGACACTCATCAATTTCAGACAACCACAGACAGATACTGCAAATCTGCATGGAGCATCTCAGATGACGGATGAGGATATAAATAAGATTGTGATGCACATAATAAGGTAAACATATACATTCTGATTAGCTGAGCTTACTCATATCATAAGAACCTTGGAAAATTGTTCTCAAATGCTTGATTAGATGGAGCCCAGACACACCACTCTAAAAAAGGAAAATGTGTTTGGTTCATAAAAACAAAAAAAGAGAAATACAGATCTGAAATGTTTAAGTTAATGATGCCAACTTTATCTCTAGATCACATTTACAAGAAACAAAAGTTGACTACACAATTTAGCCAAACAAAATTAATAAAAATAACTATAAAATAGATCAAAAACCATTTTAAATACACTATTAAGGGGTTTCACAAAACAACTGAGGTAATTTTAATTTATGGCCTGAGAAGTAGGAATATGTGCACAATGTTTGACAGCACCAAATTTAGTCCATGTTTCCTTTATGCAATTGATTCCTTGAGGGTGCATTAGTTCTTTTCTTGCTTTCCTGCATTTACAAAGACTCAACAATTAAACTACTTAGAGGTGTGTAGGGTGCGTTATCCTTATAGCTCCAGACAGGCTTCCACAGTCCAGCATCAGCATTTTCACCTCATGACTCTAGGTTGCAATTTGCTTACCGCTGCTTGTTAGAGTGAAAATGACAGTATCTACCGTAAACATTCATTTTGAGAGCATAAAGCAACTGCCTGGCGCCTGCTAGTATCCATCTTTGCACCATAATAGCAGAGTAAAGATAAGAGAGCTTTGTTTAGGTACAATAAATTAAAAATGTTTTGTGACGCCTGTGTGGAAGACATAGTTATGTTTTAGTGGTGCTAAGTGTCTCAAAATGAGAAAAATACATCACCCCCTACCAGGCTTTCTGCTCAGGGTGGCAGGGCATGAGGGGCGTCATGAAGCAAACAAACAAAAACAAAAAAGCTTCTTAAACCCTGAATGATTGTTTTCTGTCACCAGATGCAATAATCTGACTGTTACAGATATAAAGTCAATTTGGTGGGGAGGTAATGTCTGGGTTTTGTTTTGATATGCCCAGAATGAATCATCTATTATTCAATATCTTAATATTTTAGATTATTCAGTTTTTCTTTTATTTTTTTCTGAATTGGGGACTATCTGGGTTGCAGTTCACAAAAACCCACCCCGGAAACAAATGAAAGTAAAGAGTTAAAAACAGAGTGCACTGAATGGCATGACCTGTTCTGTGCACTCTCTTTCTCACCTTCAGCGATGATCTCCTCAACCGTGACTTGGTGCCGCCCGACAGTGAAGGCTCTGCCAATGAAATTTCCTCCGGCGTGGCTGGACCCAGAACCGCTGCCCCCTCCTCCTCCAGAACCAGGCCCGGAGCTCACCAACTCCCGACGGGAATCAAAGAACTTCCTCATGATGTCGAAATGACAGCAGGGAAGATGTGGTTCTCGCCCTCTTCACGCTGTGATGTGCTGTCTTATTGCAGTGATATATTATATCCCCGGATCCTTGTGTAAACTTATCCAGAGTCTATTCTGGTGCCTCAAAAATATGCAAGTAATACCTCTTTCACTTGTGGTGATGATGTGAGATTCTTTTAGGGGAAATTTCCCATTTGCTTGCCAACACAAGCCAGCTGGTGATAAGTATAGAGCGGCTAGCAGTTATGTAAGTGTATTACACCGCCCAGGAGGTTAAAGCATCTCCGGAAAAGTGCTCCTTTTACCAGCCAGCCAGCTGTTCATGGTCGGCTGCGGCTGCTGAGGAAAAATAGGTCCATCTCCATCTCGTCCAGCCGTTACCAAGCTAGCTAAGTGCTAGCTGCTAAGGCGCTCTGACATTTCGTGTAAGGTTATCCAGGTTATCCTCTGAAGAAAATGTCTTCATACGCGGTATATCCTTCGAGTAACTGCGACAGCGCTACCCAAAAAGCTGTTTCCATCCTTCAGGAAAGTGCAGTGACGGTTTGTTGCCTCATAGCTTACTGTCTGTGGGGCTATTTAATTTCTTCCATTTGTGTGTGTGAATGTGTGTGTGTGTGTATATAAATATATATATATAAAAAAAACTATATGGTTTCCGTTCGCTGACGCCTTCAGCGCAGGGCAGCCCCCAATAAGCGTCGAGGTGATAGGAGACGAGTCTCCGTCCCCTGCAAGTATGTAAGCACTGCGTCTGTCATCCGCTATAACGGTACCGACTGAGGTTTCGACACAACCGCCTAATCTCTGCAACCACAGCAATCTTTGGCTGCCAGCATTATCGCAACATCCTAGCTGTTGCTGTTGACGCACACGGTGACTTGTGGGTACTGTAGTTCAGAGAGCCCCGTCGCCCTTTCGTGCTTGTGTGCTGCCGTGTGAGGTCATTTGCTGCGTTCACGTCACGTGGAGATATTCACTGTTGGATCACGGAACAACAAGCCCCCCAGGTGTTCATGTACAAATACCTGTCCTATATTTCCAGATTGATAGTGACATGATGAAAAATAATATAT
The DNA here is from genome assembly GCF_019740435.1 of Gambusia affinis. Lineage (NCBI taxonomy): Eukaryota > Metazoa > Chordata > Actinopteri > Cyprinodontiformes > Poeciliidae > Gambusia > Gambusia affinis. The sequence continues at coordinate 14,241,205 of NC_057884.1, read as the reverse complement.
TTCATTAAATGCATTCATGTTTTCTAGACATTTCTTTATTTTTATTATTACTTACTATCAAAGGTGGTAGGTCATAACTAGATTTACTTAAGTCATTTTTTTGGGAAAAAAAAGGCAAATGTACTTTAAGGAGTAGTTTTACTACACTGTACTTTTGAATTTTTCTTGAGTATGCAGAAGTGCTACTCTTATTTATGGATAAACTACCCAGTGTGTGTAACTTCACTAAATAAAGAACAAACATGCTTTTGTAAAAAAAAAAAAAATTTTAAATGCCCCAGACACAAACCAACATTTTACATTTAAGTAACAATTCTTCTTTAAGCTTTGTAGTTCTAGTGTTTTGTTTATTTTTCTTTTCATTTTCTTAACCTTTTTTTTTACAAACATAAATATACATTAGCCTGAATGTTTGCTCTAAATATTAGTTTAATATATTTTATATCAAAACATTAGATTTAGGAAAGTGTTTCTTCTGCCTAAATGTCTTAACATTTTTAGATATTAAGTCAAATATTCTGATCAGTTAGTCAGTACACAAAAAAGCCTTTGTGCAAAATACGTTTTCACTTTTATTTGAGTAAAACTAATGTAGTAGTTGCATATTCTTCATACTTTGTTGAGTATTTATTTATTTAATTTGTCTGTCAGTGAGAAAGATGCTGACCAATTTTGGAGTCCAATTCATAAGATGACAATAAAGACTATTCTGTTGTAATGTTTGATGATCTTTGTCATGCCTTGCAAAAAAATAATAATAAATTTTCAATCTATCGTCCAAAAAAGGAAAGAGTGTGGCACAACTCTGAATTTACCATGAAATGGTTTTCCACCTAAGTTGAAAAACCAGGTAAAGAGACCATTGTTCAGATAAGCAACCAAGAGGCTGATTATACTTGTGAAGGAGATTTACAAAGCCACAGCTTGGATACAAAAATCTGTCAACAGGGCAATAAAATGAGCACTAAGTAAATCTGACCTTTCTGTTCTGGGTCTGCTGAATCTGTGGAGCTTAGTGTACAACAATGGATTCTTTGTAAAATTAAGAAAATTACAAACAACCCGGAGCATCGTTATTATAAAATTGTTATGCAACAACCGAGTCAGAGGCTTCTTCAGTTGCGCTGCAAAGCAGACAGCCACAAGAAATTTTTCCTGCCCAGTCATCAGCATCTACAACAACTTTAAAAACATTGTATAATATTACAATAACTTTTAATTTCCCATTGAGAGTAATCACATATTTCTTTTATTTGAACTGAATTATAGACTTGCAACCTTATCAGCTGCAAGTTTGTTGAAACTTGGAGCTGTAATTGCAGAGAAAGATATTTCTGCATGGCATTGACTCGGGAGGAGGTCTACAAATGGATGCTACAACTTCAGAAGTAAATCCAGAAAAATTCTGAAACCATACCTTTTTTACCATTTACTATGTTTTGTCTTGTAAAATCCCTGTCAAATACTTTTTTTGTTGTTTAAATATGACAATTGGAAAAATATTGAGAACACTTTTACTTGGACACAATATAAAATTGAACAGGAATGCACTCACCTATAACTTTATAGTTAGCAGCAACTCTTACATTTGTGTAATAGCTGCTCTCATTACATACTTTACAGGCTGGTTGGTCTTATTTTGGTCATTGTACACCTCTTTCAATATATTTTGTGTCATTTTAAAGACACTTTGTGTCATGCTGTCCTTGTTTTGAGTCACATGTTGGTTAAGTTGCTGCCAGGTCACATTTGGGAATTATTGAGTTTCATTCTCGGTTTGGTGTAATGGATTTTTCTCTGGTGTACTGTACATCCTTATTACATTTATATACTATTGAGTGCTTTGGAGCTTTCATCCTTAGCAACTTACAAGTGAGTATGACAGTAAAGGAGGGGCATACAGGGAAATGGAAATCTTGGCAAAGACATTGCAACATTTAGAGTGAGGAAACTGGGCATAAATCCCATTTCCCAACAGCTGAAGGACAGCTTTACGGCATTGCAGAAATGTTTTGTGGTTTCTTATTTTATCTTTGTCTTTTTTTTCTATTTGTCACAGGTTCTTTGTTTAACTTCCCCCCACATGTTTTACCCCTTGCCTTTTGGTTTGGTGGTGGGAACTCTTCAGTATTATGCTCATCTGTTGTCCTTATCATCTGTGCAGTAATACATCTAAAAGAGTTTTGGTGCTGTCAGTATTGCAACAAAATTATAGGAATATAATCCTGAAGGTAATTTCATTCAAATGTTCACAATAAATTGAGCTATTTAGTTGGAAGTATAAGTTTTGCTCCTGTGCAAAAATAATTGCTGGGCTAACCCTATGTATTGGAAACTCTTGTAAAGAGGTGTAAAAAGCATTTTTAAAAATAAAGGAATATTTATTCTTGCAGTATTAAAATGAACCAGGGAACAGTAAATGAGAAGATTGTTGCAACTAAACACAGAGCAATCTTGGACAAAAACAAAAAACCTGCAAAAGGCTTGAAAAGACTTGACGCTCAGCTCCTCCCTTCCAGTGTTTTTAAAAATAGGGACCGTGACCACCAGGGGGCGCTAGGTGGGGCTCAGAAAGCTGGTGGAATTGGAGGAAAAAATGCAACTTAAAAAAATTGTCCAATAAATTCTTTTTATCAAAGATTTTTAATAGTAATTTATTATTTATAAAATTATGCGACCTTTGTCAATCATTAGCAGAAAATTATTAATATGTTATTTGCCATACCCTATTGTCTGCCAGACACATTTATGAATCTGCTTTGCTCCGCAAGCTACTGTAGCAAAAAAAAAAAAAAAAAAAAAAAAAGGTATAGGCAGCTAAAAGCTAAACTGTATTTTGAGTAGTGAATAAATGTGAAACAGAAAACTCTTAAAGACGATATTTCTGTACATATTTTTGGGTCAGCAAAAGGGATCCAATGAGATATTGATGGGGTTCTGCTAATTTAATATTTAAAAACTATGTAATTGGACTAAAAGCAAGTTATGTGAAAACTATTTCAAAGACTTAAATGATGAAATAAGATAATTACAAATTCAGGCAAAAGCAAGACTTTGCATCTTTGTTTGAAAATGTTTTATTCTTTATAGATGAAATTGACTCGGGTCGCGGCGGTGTGTCCAAAAATTTTACTCCTAAGAGTTCAATTTTTTCATAATATTTTTTGTCAAAGAGTTACTTAAGTATTTATACCTGGTTGCTACATATCACCATGAAATCCCAACAAAATCCATCGAAGCTTGTGTTTTGAACGACAAAATAACCGGTTGAGACTATTTGGAACGCAACAGCGCCCCCTGGAGTCACAGCAAGTAAATTGGATGACTGCGCGCGAGCTGTGGCTTACACGCCTACATAGTGTTAAAAGAGGGTGGCCCGTGAACAGAGCTGTGGTTAAAAGCTACGGTGTGTTGCTATTGTCTCTCTACCTTCTTGTTGGGCTTCAGGACGAAAGCACTCTTTGACCAGGTGAGACAAAACTCAGACTTCTTCTGGTTCCGCTTTGTAACTGTAAGTTTTTCTCAGGCAACCGCTTTTTCCTGTGCAGGGTGTGCCCAGGGACGTCAATGCCAAGTTGTAGTTCTCTTCTTCCTCATATACTGTCGGTACCGGTTTTGAATTAAAGTTTACATTTTATAGGCTCTAGAAAAGATGAGCTCCACAAAAGTACACAGTTGCTGCGATTATGAATAGATTTCAACTGCAGTCATAACTTTGTTGTTCATTTCCGCTTGATTATTCTACGTGTCACGATTGTTCAGTTTCTTCATTTACCGAAGAAACTGAACAATAGTTGTCAGGACTGTCTTTACGTCTTGACAATCCAGTTTCTAATTGCTTTCCAAGAACCGACGCTATATATTCTCATGATAGGTGGAAACGGAAATGTAGTTTTTGTGTTTTCTCTAAGCTACATTTACTATGTACACGTTTGCATAAATTTGAATACAAAACTTGATCTGAAGGTTTTTCTGCAGGATAAATGTCTGTGTTCCATATGCAGAATAAACTTCGTCATGGCTTGCAGTTGAAACATGCTGAGTGTAAAAATGTCATGTGATCACGTGCAGAGTATTTTCACAACAAACCACTCTGTGTGGCTGTTTTTTGAATTTAGACCACAGTGTCTGTCATGTAAATGTCTTCATAAAATATTCCGATATAGTCCGATCATTTTTTGTACAATAAGCTTTTAATCACAGATAAATCAAAAAGTTATTAGTTTATACACAGCAGACTGATGAATTGCAGTGTTGCATTTTAATGTCATATTAAATTTTAAAATATGTAATGGGAATGACTTTCCATTAAGGGAGTAATTACAGATGTGTCCAGACAAACAAACACTTTATGTGATTGTGCAGCACCAGCACTGAAATGGGACACGAGAGCACATGGCCTATGAGTGTGATGGAAACCCTCTTGTAGATAATAAAGCAAATTAAATATTTATCAAAGGTTAACAAGGGAAGCCTTCAAACCTGGCACCATCTTATTACCTCCTTGGATTGTTTCCTCTTACTTTGCTATAATCTCTTTAATATGCTATGAGCTGCTTATTATTATTTATTTGTATTTTTTTTTTATTTCAGCTCTCCAGACCAGATACACCATCATTCAAAAATGGCAGCAGTAAGTGTGTTCTTTGTAAGCTGCTTTTCCTAAGCATAGTGACCACCAATAGTATTTGCATGTACTTGGTCTAAACATGCAAATACTATTGGTGGTCTAAACATTAGACCTAATGTCTAAAGTTAGTTGTGCTGTATACTATTATTTTTGCAGCTTGTAGAATGAGTACATTTCTGTCTTTGAGTTTAAAATGTAGATCAGCCTAAGGTGTGGCAAATACTGTGATTATTATCATTCTACAGAAGTTGCAACACTTTAAACTGCTAAAGATGTTAAGTGAAACTTTAGTCTCTTCATGTCTTAAGACAGGAATAGAAAGAGATGGTACTGATCTTAATTTTGAAAACTGATTTTGTTGCATGGGCACAATTTCCTACCACATAACTTAGTTCAAAGTTGAAGAATTTAGAAATAATTCTGTACTTCTCCCCAAAAGAAATCCCACTGCATGATGCTTACTCCACCACTTTTAAGAGTTCGAACAGTGCTCTTAAATTTCGTTGCCTCACTTAGTTTCCTCCAAATGTAATCCTCATTTCATGAATAGTTGGGTAACTGTATGTGCTCTGAATTAGGATGTGTTTTTTCCCCATTACATTAAAGATCTGCATCAAACTGGGTATTTATCTCAGCAATTCTTTATTGGAAACGTTTGATTAAAAAAAAGTAAAATTTCACAATTCATAAAGAAATGATTTAATTTACAAGTGAACTGGGAATCGAAAATTGTATAGTTATTTTTTCAATCTAGAAATGGTGTAAGAGATGCACTGAATGGCTGAAATATTTCAATTCTCTTTGATCAGTTGATTGTTGGCCAGCTGGTCAAATTCAAATATATCCGATAATTGTTTTCCTATTTATTAAGTGGATCATATTAAAGGTTCTACCTATTTTTGTTCGATATATGCGTCACACAGCACCGTCTACTCTGACGCCTGCACCACAAACTTTTTTTCCTGTTGTCTTTATAGTCCTTAGCAGCAAATCAGAATCGGTAAAAATCACAGTAAGACGTAAAATAGTAACAGAAAAAAACAAAGTGAAAAATGTCCAGTAGTTGGAAAATGCTGATATGCATCTATGATGTATTTAAGCAAGTATAAAATCAAGAGTATTTTAGAATTTATTACAGGTAGATAAACCAAAAACTCTTTGTTTACTTTAATTTGTTTGCATTGATAAGTGGTTGTAAATGTGTAATTCATGAGCAGATTGGAAACCGTGGAACTGTGACCGAGGCGACTGGTTTTGATGCTGCAGCTGATGCCCAGAAGCTGAGAGGAGCCATGAAGGGAGTTGGTGAGTGGCCCACAGCAACACTTTTATTCCTGGTCCATCCTTTCCTATCTGATTTCATGAAGGGCTCCATGGAAAGAAAAAAAGTCTGCTCCTCCCAAGCTCTAGAGGAAATTTTAGCGTTGCTGGGCACTTGTTTTGTAATCACAGCTGTTGATTTTAGACTCTCAACATTTTTTCCCCTTTATCCTGTTGTTTTTGCTTAACTTTACACTATGGAGACAAAATAAACCCCTGACTTTGCTAAGCATGCAAATTGCAGTAGTAATCTGATCTCATTGTAGGTTGCTGTGGTCTGAATTGATACAGTCAGAACTACGTGACAAACCAACTTTTGCTCTGCATCAGATTTCTGAAAAGAAATGTGGATGCTGTTAGGAGTTTACTAAACTAATCAGATTCTCCTGACTCCAGTTTGCTGCTGTTTGCTAACAAAAGGCTTTTATGCCAACCCAAACAAGCAGCTGTGTGTCAGGATTATCTACACGGCTGTTGGAGGGATCTCCTTTAGACACTTTTAAAAAAAGGTTGAGTTTCGAATAAAGTGTTGTGAAAAAGGTTTTGTGCCCCCACAGATTTAATCGGTTTTTCCTTTTTTGTAATAAATGCTTCACACAAAACAAATTTTATTATCTGACAAAAAACGGAAGAGTAAATATGAATTGCAGATTTTAAGTGGTTTTCTTTACTAGGGGATAAACAGCTATCAAAACCAACTTCACTTATGTGAAAATATAATTGTTCCCTTGTTAAATCATAAATTAACCAGGATTAACCACGTCTTTGGAGGGTCCTTTCTCTAACCAAACCTGTACAATCAAGAACTCGTATAAGTAGGACCTGTCTGACAACATGAAGTAGGCTAAAAGATCTCCAAAAGAAACACAACTTGCACCAACGGATGAGAAATGAAGTCATAAACGTTCATCACCAGAAAAAAGCCTAAGGGAACATGGAGCAGTCTAAACCTTCCCAGAAGAGGCTGGCCTACCAACATTATTCAAATAGTTCATCAATGACTCATCAATGACTCATCCAGACGGTCACAAATGAATAAAAAACTATGTGTGAATCGCTGACGGTCTTACTTGCCGTAGTTAATCAGATTTATATAGTTTTAACAGTATATAAGAGGTTGGGAAAAATTTCCCAACCTCTTATCACTGTTGACCAAAAACAACCAAAAGGGCATTCTCAAATTTGCCAATAAGCGTCTCAATAAATCCCAACACTTTTGGGAATATGTTCTAAAAGTTGACAATACAGAAGCAGAACATTTTGAAAGGTGTCCATCTCATTACATGTGGTGTAAAACCAACAGCATTTCAGGAAAAGCACATCATACTGACAGTGAAATATGTCAATGGCGATGGGAAGATCTGGGCTTCCTTCAGCAGCTGAACTTTTCATTATTAATTCAATTCTATGAGGAAAAACCCGAAGGAGAATGTCTGACCATAAGTTTGACCATATGGTTACTTGTACAAGTTCAGTAGATCAATGATCCCAATTCAAAACCAGCATTTCCACTTCTTATTGGCTCAAAAACAGAAAATGAAAGTTAGTCAAAGTCTGGATTTAAGCCTGATTTGCTTCTCTTTCTTGAAAACCCTCCAATGTGGCTGAATTAACATAATTCTGCAAAGAAGAGTGGGCCAAAATGTTTCCACCGGGAGTTAAAAGACAGATAAACAGTTATTGTGAAAGATAGCTTTATTCCCATTATAAATGAAGTAATCAGAAAAATAACCCAGCATTTGGTATTTCCTCAAGTAATCTAATTAAAAAAATGTTTGATGTGTAACATATAGTGTCACCAAAAACAGAAAAAATCTGAAAGGGTCCAAGTTGTTGTTCACCAGGTGTGCTGTGCTCTGATGTGGCTTTCAGGGACGGATGAGGCGGCCATCATCGACGTCCTGGCGCACCGTACGATTGCCCAGAGACAGCGCATCAAGGAGGCCTACAAACAAACTGTGGGGAAGGTGAGAGCAAACACAATCTTCATCTGAGTGGAGGCAGAATTATTATCTTGAACAAACATTATTTAAGCAAATGGAGAAGCAACAGCTTTACAACCTCAAAATGATGAACAGCACCCTAAATGAACCCTATCGCAAACAGTGCAGATGGTCTGTCACTATTGTTTCAGTCTGTGCTCTTATCATGTTCTGTTAAAGTGTGGTACGGGCAAAGATAAAGTCCAAGTTAATCATTGACCAAAAACAGAAATGAATTGGAAATGACCATCTATAAAAACAGCCTTAGACAGAGGGAGCCCTGTAGTCGGTTGTATAGGGTAAAGTTCCCTCCTTTAATAAACATTCACTAAAACCAAACAAGGAATTCTGCCAACTGCCTGCTTCCTGGTTTCATTATCAATGAGGATCAATATATTAACTAAGAGGGAAGTTTGGGGGTTGACATAGTGAGATAAAGATGCTCTCTTCACATGGAGTCCAGTAAGAAGTTGAATAAAGTTTTCTGAGAATTCATTGAGGGAACTGCAGGAAAAGCAAAGGCTGAGCGCAGCAGAAAGAGTGAGTCATGTTGGTGACACCCACATGTGGTCAGCGGTGCTAAACGGCTACACTGTTCACAAAATGTTTCCAAAAACCACACCCTCTAGTGGGGAGCCCAGAGATTATGGAAGTCTGGTCTCTAGAAGATAAATCATGATCTTAATTAACTTATGATAGAACTGGAAAATGACTCAATATTATTCCCTTTTTTCGTCCCATTAGGACCTGGCTGATGATCTGTCTTCAGAGCTGAGCGGACACTTCCAGAGCGTTGTTCTGGGTCTGCTGATGTTGGCGCCCGTCTACGATGCCTATGAGCTGAGAAATGCCATGAAGGTCAGAATTACTCTCTTAATTAACATTTTTGTGATGATTTTATGGTCAGATAGTTTGTTGTATCCATACTTTTTAGGCACCTTTTCAGCACTTTGCTTCAAATTATGATGAGAAAACGCAAATAAATAATAAAACACTGACTTCCTTTAAATCTCAACTAAAAACCCACTTGTTTAGAGTTTTATTTGAAACGTAATCAATTGAAAATTTATTGACGGAATCTGACTTGATGTTGTGTTTTTAATGTTGATTCTATGTTGCATAGTTTTTTTGTGTTTGATTTGATGTGAAGCACTTTGAAATGCCTTGCTGCTGAAATGTGCTATACAAATAAAGTTTGTTTGATTGATTTGAATAAATACAAAACTACAGGAGCCATTGGTTGATATTTTGTATGTTTTCTTAGTCGTTCCTGTTGTGTCTCAGATATTAGAAACAATAACTGAATAAAACATACAGAGTGCCTCCTGAAAGTATGTGGTTTGATTCTTTTAATCTTTCCAGGTCTGTATAAGTACAAAAAAATGGAAAAAGTTTATTTTCTACATTTATATTTTCATTCCACTGTTTGAATTATACAAATCTGACATTCTGAGAAAAAGAGGAATTTTTACATTGCCTACATTAACTTTACAATGAACAAATTAATGAATGAATTACGGTAATTGTATAACTTTTTGTGAAATGACAGAATCACCAATAAGAAAATCTGACTTTTAAAGAGATGTATTTATAAAATAACTACATTTTACAAAATATGATAGATTTGAACTGATCTTAGTTTGACAAAAGGCCAAAAAAAACCCAAAAAACAAACAACAGGAAATAGCCCTTGGCCTCACTTTAGATCATCTCGGTGTTGTTCCTGATTTGTGGGGGAAAAGAGAAGATGAATTGCATCAAGGCAAATATTCAGTACTCAAACGGAAACTTCTAAAAAGTTGAGTCAGGAAAAGTAAGGAAGTATGAAAGGTGATCCCCGTCATTCTTGAATTACATTCCTAGTCACTAGATGATAGATAATGCTTGAGAATATCCTCTTTCATTTTTATTAGTCGAAACTTGTTCTCAGGTGAACTTGTTACTCCAGTTTCTCTGTCACTTGCTAAAAATACCAAGTAATTCATGTAGAAAGAAAAAGGCCTTTTACAAACCTCATTGATACTTTCTCACAGGGAGTAGTAAAATACCTTTAAAGTTGTACTTTAAGCTCCTTTCCATTGCTTTAAGTAACTAAATAGTAATTTTCTGCTTTACAGGGGGCTGGAACAGAGGAGGCCTGCCTCATTGATATTCTGGCTTCAAGAAGCAATAATGAAATTAAAACCATCAACGAGGTCTTTAAGAGAGGTAACTGTGCCACTTCTCATGAGCAGACTTTTGTACATTAAGCTACTGCATCTCTGTCGTTTCCTGGGCCTACATATGACATATGATATTGCACAGCGGCCTCTAAAGGCCCATTATCAGAAAGCAGTGGAAGTTGTAAATTATTCATGATATGAGTCGCTCTCTGTCTGGGAGCTCATTGTTTTCACCTTTTGCTTTTATGTATTTGGTGTCTATCTCACCACATGGAGTTAAAAATAACATGTTTTAGTGGCTGTTTTAAAAATAAAACTAAACTAAATAATAATTTACATAATTTGTTCCTTTTTTTTCACTGTAGAATATGGGAAGACCCTGGAGGATGCGGTGTCTGGAGATACCTCTGGGATGTTTAAAAGGGTTTTGGTCTCTTTGCTCACGGTAAGCAAACATCAGCCTCCCAGTTTGCTCCAATAATATTCATTTAATCTGTGCTGTTATGAGGCACTCTTCATAATTACTGGCAACCCTGATAAAGAGGTGTCAAAAAGTCTTAAAATAAATGGTTGTTATGGAGACTTGGAGACCCTGAGAGACCAATCGCTCTTTGAACACTTTTTTCCCCCACTATGAGGTCAAAAGATGAATTTGGGTCCTGATACAGCTTTGTTTGTTACACTTCCAGTTGCTTTGACATTTTATGACATCGACCACAAATGTTAGCATATCTATGCCGCTAACTATTTTCTTGCAAACATTTCCTTTCTGGTGAGCATTAAACACACATCTTCTTGTTTTAAATTGCACTGAACGGCATTAAAATTTGATAAATGAATCCACAGATCTTTGAAAAGACATCCAACTGCCATTGCTGTTGAAGGGGGCGACAAAAAGTATGAAGAACTAATTTATATATAGTTTTAATTGCAATCATTTAGGTGGTTTCCGGTGTCGTTATGACTAAAACCTAGCACAATTGCTTTATGAAAAATAGCCTCACCAGATTCCAGACATGACAGGAAAGTTTTTTTTTTTTTTTAATTATCGTTCATAATCTAACAAAATAATAATTATAATAAATATAATAATGAAATGGAAAAGTTCAGAAGTCAAAAACCGGTGCACAAGTAATTTTCTAGGAGGGGTAAAAGCTGACAGTTTAACAGTGTTTTTCATTGTGAAATTATATTGATGCAACAAAAAATGATATATTTTAATGATATTTATTAAAGATTTCTGCAAAAAGAACAAGGAGATATTTTTCATTAACATCATTGTCATTTCAGTCACTGCTTCATTTAATGACAGAGCAGCAACTGAAAGTTGTTTTAAAGCAATTTATTTAGGCATTCACTTGATTATGTAAACAAAAGTGAGTGATAAAATAACTTATTTTTTATTTGCAAGTTATTTCCCAAAAATAACATTGAGTAGCATCTTTCTTACCAAGGTTTTACTGCTTGTACAGAAAGAGAAACATTGATTATCTGTGTGTATTTTCTTATTTTATATGGATTTGTTTTGGCTTGCAGGCTGGACGAGACGAAAGCGATAAAGTGGACGACGCTCAGGCTGTTCAGGATGCGAAGGTTAATACCTTCATATTAAATAAAACTCTCAATATAATACTCATTATTTAAATCCCATGTAACTTCCTTTTTTTATTTCTGGGTTTACAGGACATCTATGAGGCTGGAGAGGCTCGTTGGGGCACAGATGAGGTGAAATTCCTCACAGTGCTGTGCGTTAGGAACAGAAACCATCTGCTGAAAGGTATTGCTGCCAAAATAAGAACTGCAGTTATTTTTTTATTATATAACAAAACTGGCATTAGAAAAAGCTTGTGAAGGTTTTACTGACCACTTGTGGCAGGTTTGAGCAAGCATTAAGTCTAATAATTTCTCCTAATCCATAAATCGGTGTCTAAAAAGCTCATAATAAATAGCATCCCACTCCATAAATCCTCATCATATTGTTTTCTGCTCCAGTGTTTCAGGAATATCAGAAGATTTCTGGGAAGGACATTGAGACTAGCATCAAGAGTGAGATGTCTGGCTCCTTGGAAGACGTTTTTCTTGCCATAGGTCAGCTTCTTCACTCACATGTTTCATCACACTGCCATGTATTGACTGCTATATCAGTCTATTAAAGTATAATTTTGCTTATGTAAGTGAAACACATTATATACTGCAGATTAGTTGCAGATAGATTGATGTTTCCATGCCTTTATCTCCATTATCTAGTTAACAGAGTGAATGCACATTATTTTAGATGATAATATTAGATCAGAAAGAAATGTGGACTTGATGAAAAGTATGATTAATGCCTGCTTAAAATACATCATTTTCAAAAGGTACATTTAATCTAACAAAGAGTCTCATCAGAAGCCATACTCTGATTGAAAATGAGTGCATTATTTATATCTTAGCCTTCTGAAAAGTGTAAAACCTTGAATTCCTTTAAAAAAACAAAACAAATTTGATTGAATACAAGAAAGAGTGAGGTAACATATTGAATGCTTAAGTTGGATTTTTTTTTTTCCACTTGCAAGAAGACCAAGCTTTTATAATTACTTTCAGAGTAAGCGTAATCTTGTATGGTTGTTCATTTCAGTTCTGAACATCAGAAGCAGGTATATAAAATGAGTTAGTGGTTAATTAGTTTGTGAAGTGACTGCTGCAGAAATAACAGGTTTTACTGTAACACCTATTTATACATCATTCAGACTTCACGATGCCTTCACAGATGTGAAAGGCACTCATCCACTAATGAGCCCTAATACATATGCTGGCTTTCAACTCCGTGTTCATAATGAGCTCAGTGAATCTTCCCAAAAGTTGCACGATTTCCATAAAACATTTCAGATTTTGGTTCATCGGATCATGAGAGCAAGTTTTCTCACTTCTTCATCTGAAGATGAAATGAATTCCAATCACTTTTCGATTTATTTTTATTTTTCAGCCTGCAGGGTAAAAATGATCTGGTTTTAAGAATTTCATCTGAACTGACATGGGAATTTCTTGTGTCGATGCTGTTTTTAATCTCATAAAATGAAGATCACATATGCATATATGCTTCACATGTTGCTCATCTAGGATGCCACAAAATGTAAATTTTCCTCTCCAATTTGTGCTGATGAAGGTTAACTTTAAATCTGGAAAGGGTTTTTATTTTTTCGGCAGTCTTCCTTGGAGCAACAAACCTTTACGTGTCTCAAATACTGAGAGATTGAGGCTGTCAGGAATGCTTTAAAAACAGAAAGATGAAGCTACGTTTTTATTTTATTTTTTTTCAACCAGCAACAACATGTGTCACACTTTAATTTACACAAGAATGATTAGTGATGTTTGTCTTTGAGTTTTGCAGTTTTAGTTTGACATGTTTGTGTGATAAACACTAAAATTAACTTTTTTTTCTGATTGCAGTGAAATGCATTAAGAGTAAGCCAGCATTTTTTGCTGAACGGCTATACAAGTCAATGAAGGTAATTATACTGTATCTTTCAAAAGTGTTTATATTGCTTAAACTATTTCATATTTGTCCCAAAGGTCTTTGGGAGTTTACATGACACACAAATTAGTCCATAATTTTAAAAGTAGAAAAAAAATCAATGCAATCTATTTAAAAATTTTTTTTTTGTAAATAGAAACCTGAAAAGCTTGGCTTTCAGTTGTTTTCAGACTCCCTTAACCTTAATTTACCTAAAAAAAAAAAATCCAGGATAAGCAATTCCCTTTAGAAGAGATATTATAGCGGAATGTAATCAATGTGTGAGTATAGTTTAAATATAGCTGTTCTGAAGTCTTCAGAGGGTTATGAGAGAATATTAAGAAACAAACATGATGCTGTGGAGAATATTAAACCAGAGTTATGTTCTGTTTACACTTTCTTATAACCTATAAAGACGGGAGAGGGAGTCCTGGTTAGATGAGACCAAAATTTAATGTCTCATTCTAGAGAAAACCCAGTCTGGTGAAACCCTGATCCTGAACATTGCCATGGAAACACCATCCTCTCAGGGAACATTGATGGTGCTAGCATCATACTGTAGGAATGCCTTTGTGCAGCAGAGTCAGGGAAACTGGTTATAAATGAAAGTCATGGAAGAAAACTTGTTAATGAATGGAAAGACATTGAACATGCAGCCACGGCTCCACTGGAATGGTTTAAATCAAAGCTTTTTTATTTGCCAAAAATGCTAAATTCAGACCTACATCCAGTTAATCTGCAGCAATATTTGAAAACTGCCCCCAGTTGCTCTCCATCCAGTCTCACCTAAGATTATGGCTCAGAGAGGCTGCATATCAAACTTGGAAAAGAAATTAATTTATTAAAAATAAAAATACAAGTTACAAAACTGATAAGGCTTTTCTAATTTTTATATGACATGAATTCTTCTTGCAAATCTTTTTTTTTTTTTTTTTTTTTTGTGAACACAATCTAGATGTAGTTTCTATCTTTCTCATCAAGGGTCTGGGCACCACAGACAGCGTCCTCATCAGAATAATGGTCTCCAGGGCTGAAATTGACATGTTGGACATTAAGAGTCAGTTCCAGAAGATGTATGGAAAGACTCTACACTCCTTCATCAAGGTGAGGGGCAGGGACATGTTGTGGTCAGCTCAGGCTTTGCAATCCATTAGCCATGATCTAATTATGATAATTGCAATTCCAGCTTTATTTAATGCGAGCCTTTTAATCTGTGGAAGATTTATTGTTCATTTCTCCCACACAAGCTGCCATTTTTTTTGTTTTGTTTTGTTTTCTCATCTGCATAAAAGTAATGCAAAAATCATTTTTAGATCATTTGCAATAACTTTTAAATCCTCACTGTTTAGGGAGACACATCAGGCAACTACCGTAAAATCCTGCTGGAGCTGTGTGGAGGCGAATAGAAACATTCACCGACATTCAGCCCCGCTTCTTCAGACCACATCATGTTTTTATGTTGTCTTCTCTGCATTTCTCATTTTGCTAATTAACACGGTGCCTTGTATCACTGTTTCAGATACCAATTAAACCAAAGATCAGTGAACCTTTACACCTGTGTCTTTGTAATTCATTACGTGTCGGGAGGTAATTAATGCCATTAAAGAAACACAAATGCCTCATAAACATTTCCAACAGATAAGTTGAATACTTAATGACTTTACTGCAGTCACTCTTCTTCTGTCCAGTCAGTAAGGCCCATTTGCTTAATTGGTCACAATGGACCTTTGTTGAGTCAGCCCTGTTTCACTGCTCTTAATTACATTAACAGGTTGTCACTATATTAGGAAGGGAATAAAGTGTGTTCTAATCAAGAGGATGCGATAAAGAGGTGTAGCTGAAAGAAAAAGCCGTAACTCACTTTAATGCAGTGCTTATACTCAAAGAGACCACCAGGGGGAGCCAGACCAACTCTTAATGTTTTACTGCGGAGTTTGCAGGAGAATCTGATGGCATCATTTATGCTGAACCTTGTTGTAAATAGTAAAGTTAATATGTTCTCATTGCCTTTTTCGTAAAGAGCAGGAGAATATCCAATCATTCAGATGTGTTTCTGGAAAAACTGCGTCGTTTAAAACCTCATCAGATTTGTTCACAAAATTCGACGTCTGAAGATCTGCCTCCATTCATGTCTTTCACTTGGGGCGATGCCGCCCTCTGTGACTATCTGCTGAAGACCTCATTTAGTCGCTTCCAATTTGATGAGACTCCCAGAAAGGCTGCAAGACGCAGCCTGTCCTATCAAGATGCAAGTCACAAGATTATCTCAGTGGTGAACAGTTAATGCGCGAGATTTCTGCCGTTTATTGTTGCAATGTTCATGCTGTGCTAAAAGTACTTTCAAACATTATGGAGAAAGAATCGTGCGTGTGTTCTCTGAATCAAAGGAAATGTCTTGTTCAAAAGATGAACTCTGGGAAACTTAAACGAGAAAAAAAAAAAATTAATTCAACTGCATTTTGACTAAATACGGTCTGTTAAAAATAATATAATAAAAACAGTTGTCAGAAGATTTCTGGGAAAATGATGCAGTGTTACAACTCCTGGTCTTCTTTTCAGAGCCCGACTCTAACAATCAAAACTTCAACATCTGTTAGTAGCTGTGGCCCAATTAATGTTGGATGTGCACCTCTGTTTGATCAGCATGATGCAATTCTGTGTCTGCAACAAATAACGAATTCTGTCTTGTTCCGTTGTCTAATGTGACAGGTGTCACCAAGAATACATAATAAGCAGGCACAGCGTGAGATGTTCAAGTCATCTATGATTTTGGAAATTGCAGTGGTTTGGACTGATTTAAAATACACAATTTGTAAAATTGGGCATCAAAAACGTTTAGAGCTAGATGTGGGCCTATTTTTAAATTAACCATGTTTTCTTTAAAAATTAAAGTGCTTTGTTTGTCCACATATTCACTTGTGGCAACCTTTGACCAGCCACTATGTGCCGCTATAACTTAAAAGGGCAGGTTTGCTAAGTGCATGACTACTTTTTCCTCTGAAAAAGTTTCTCACATGATTTGTGTCGCCCTGCAGCTCCTCTGGAGTTATGAAGGACAGAATGGTTTCTCTGATAAATACTCTCCTTGGACAGCATTGTTGGTCTGCAGAGATGCCATACTTTATTTCAGATGATTAACTGAAATGTGCTGAGGTGTTTGAAGGTACTGAGATGTTCAAAGGTTGGAATATTGTTTTATAACACATCCCACCTTTGATCTTCTATAAACTTTAAATGTTGTATTTAGCGGTACCAAAGTAAAAACGGGGTACATACAAATTCATATGATCTACCTCAGATTTTCATTCAAAAAAAAAAAAAAAAAAAGAAAGCTTCACTTTCCTTCCATTCAAACATTTTGGGTGATTCATCACACAAAATTCCATTAAAAAGATTAATATTTGTGACAAAATAAATAAAAAAATAGTTTGCAAGCCATGTAGAAAGGCACTGCCAATTGCTTGTTGGCTCTAGGAAATCTTAAGGCAAATGTTAATAGAAGATCAGATTTTAAGGGATGAAGTGGTGATTTACTACAGCTGGAGAAAACAGTTCATGCTTTTAATGACATTCCTAAAACAATTTCATTTCTTTCAGGACAACAATAAAAACTTTTGCATCCTCTCTTTACTTGCAGAGAATGTACATTTGATGGGAGCAGGAGGATGCTTTCTTTACTCTGACAATCACACAACCCAAAGAAAAGATAAAAGAAATGGATAAAAGAGCATGTGACTGACGCTAGAAGACCAGAAGAGGACAGGGCTGTTTAATTCAAGGATGCATGGAAGAAATCTAGTCTGTTCCAGGTGAACTAAGGACAGCATGTTATTGTGGAGAATATGCTGCAAACAGTTTTAAAAAAAACAGACAATGCTGTTTCTGATCTATTCAAAATGCAATCAGGAGCAAACTGAGAGGAGCCAGGGCCAAAGTAAATGGTGCAGACAAATACATAATTATGTCATTTTAAAATATATGGCATGAAACAAATTTTTTGGTGAAAAAAAAAAGTAATTATACTTTCTTGCCCTGGCAGAACTTAAGACGTAATAAAACCCCAACAATGTACCAGATTTAATCAAGGCAAAATTGCACAAAATGAGCATAGAGTCTTAGGAGAAAAATAAAATTTTAATGGCTCTACAGGCAGAAACACAAATTTGGTAATTTGGGTAAAGAATGTGTGATAACATGAGTTCTATGTTTTTATTTTCCCATAAATCTAAAAAATATCTACAGTCTGCAGGTCATCTCTGCACTTTCTGTTCATGTCCTTAAATGGAAAATTAATCTATAGCTTAGAAACTCTAAGATTTATTTATTAATATTAAAAAAGCAGGTTGGTTTTTTTCCCCCTCCCCTCCAGGGGGTCTTTTGTGGGCTCTAGTGTCCCTTACTTGAAAGTAGGCTGACAGGAAAGGGGGGAAGACATGAGACAGATGTCACTAGGTCCGGGAATCGAACCCATGTCGAGGACTCAAGGCCTCCAAACGTGGGTCTCACGCCACCACAGCACTCCAGGTTGAGTTTTATTATTGAGGTGGACACATCTGGAAAAGTAGTAAATAAGCAGAATTGCTGGTGGCAGTGTTTGGGTTTGATGAGCTTCTAATTGTCCTTATTTACTGTAGAAACTCATTTGCAACCAGTTTATTCAGCAATGACCAAATCCGTCCACAAGGAGCAGGACTAATTAACACAAACAAGGATGGCTTCTCCTGCTGTCACGGCCTGTAATTTACCAAACCAAACGCTTATTTGTTACTGTAACAGACAGAAGAACAGAACAGCTTTCCTGCAGCAGGTGACATTTTATACTTCACATTATCTTATTAAAAATAATGACAATTAAATAAGCACTGATGGTTGCATCATTCTGAATTATCTTTCTCTGCAGTTGGTGACAATGTAGACAATAATGATTCATATTAAAATGCACAAAAATGCAAAGAGACACAGTAGTGTGGAGATAATAGGTTCTATCCATTCATCCTTCCTTCCTTCCTTTCTTCCTTCCACAAGTAATGAAAGTCAGATTGTTAGAATGTTTTATAACCTGCAAGTATTTATTTAAAAAAATCCATCAGTTTTTTAACTAAAAAAACGGATCGATTTCCTGCAATTACATTTCTGGGTTTTTATTATGTAAATTATCTAAATAAATTCTTTTCATATTAGAGTTCAACAAGATTTTGTTCAGATCCATAACATGTTCATGATTACTTCTAACTTCACATAATGTTTGCTGTTAAACCCTGACTGTGTGTTTTAAGAAGTAAAAGATATTTCATGAACCTAATAAACCTTTTTAACATAAACATATCTTCATGTAGCTTCTCAGACTGATTCAAAAAGTTCATCAAATTGAAAATGAACCAGAGTTAAAAGTTGGTTCTGAAAAGCACCTTCACAGAGCTCCAGGCAGAAACTTCACATGGAAACTTCTAAGCAGCAACTCTACCGACGTAACATCTGCTTTTTCAATTTTCATCTCAGAACATGTAAAAGCATCTGGTTGTTTGACCTCAGGCGAAAAGACGGAGCAGAGAAGATGGAGTCAGACTATTAACATTAACAACCTGATTGGTGTTAAGTGCAATTTAACGAGAGCCATCTGATAAGGAATAATCAATGACTGATCAGCACTCTTATCAAAAAAAGGTTAAATAGACTCTACAGGTGAACAGCTTTCTCACTATCTTGACAAAAGAGGAATGGTTTTATGGGCTAGATAATGCACATATGTACTATAAATATATTTTCAAAAGCTTGTTTTCATTTGCCTGAAAATGTAGCATATGTCCATAAGAATCCTGTTTAGAAAAAACTTTAGGAACTTTAAACACTTAATCATCTCCCAATCAGCTCTTAGTGTTTTTTCTATCCATCTGTAGTTTTGGACATAAAACAAAATAAGCTTGTTTGCTACTTGTTGCTTCATTTGCATAATGCAGTAACAGGCAGCAGGTGGAAACTTGGTCCCTGCAAAGAAAGTGAAGTGACAGATGGTAGCTACTGTGAAATGTGTTGTAATTGGAGACTCATCTGGAAGAATTAATTGAAACAGAAAATCAAGGCTCTTTCTATCTGAATGGGATCCTGCTCTTCATTTGTCGAATGAAAACATTTTCCTATTATCTCCCATTTTTCAGCTAATGTTGATTGAAAAGAAATCAATGCCTGTTAAAAACATTCTGGTTGCTATTCTCCCCTCATAGGATAGTAATGAATTCAACTCAGTTCCTATCTGACTGTTCACTCCAGCTGAAGATGGTCAAAATTAAAGGCTAAAGACAGCTTTTAAAATCACAAGGAGAAAGAAACATCCCCCATGTAGATTTAAAGTATCGAAGAGACTAATCTGAATACTGATTTAGAAAGAGTGAGAGAGTAAAGCACCCTAAGCATGGAGAGGAAGAGGTAGGGGTTTTATTTTGTTCATGAGAGACTGACTTCCTGCACCAGTGGGGTGTGAAATTACATTTATTAAGATGAAACAGAGCAGGGAAAGGAGAAGCCCAAAGCTGGTGTCTTGTTAAACGTGCTGAGTCGGGCCCCGAAGGTTGCTATAAATACAATAATCTGTAATGTTAGAAAAGAAAAACCGATTCAGACAAAGCAATTGTTCACTGTAGTCAGATAGTTGTTGTGAAACACATCGTCATCCTGCAGTACAAAACCTGATACATGCATGGACCCTAATCTGAAACAGGCTCCTCTTGTTTTGTGTTTTTTTTATTCATATTGTATCTTTTCTGGGCACATTTTTCACTCCTGCATTATTGAAATGCCTATTGAGAGGTAAATATCTGCCAGCGGACAGCCGTGGTTGTCTTTGCAAAATATTTTGATATTATTTCTATTCAGATAATTTCAGAGCTCACAGTGGGTTTATGTTTTATCCTGAACAAAAAAAACAACAACAACATACATCTCTAAAGGGATAGTTTGGGGAAGATGAAAAATACATTTCATGATGCTTTGAGTAAAATTTCCACAAATTTTAATTATCCCACCTAGTCAGTAAAGAAAAAGAAAAATAAAGAACATGCAGATAGTCCTCTGAGTTCTGTTCCTCGATTTACCACTGAAAAATATTCTCTCTGAGCAATTCTCCACTGCCAAGCTGGAAATGGAAAAAATATTTGCAATTCAGTCCATTGGGCCAAGTCAGTAATCAGAAAAGGAGGCTTAACACAGAAACAGTGTTAAAAGGCCAAAAGGTAAAAACACACATTCGTAGTAATTCATTTTTTAAATATTTGATTTATTTAATTTTCATCAGTTAACATATCTGTGGATCAGTATTGCTTTTTACATTTACTCACAAGCTGGGACAGACTGGCGACCCGCCCAGGGCGACCCCGCCGCTCGCCGGGAACATGACCTGGAGATAAAAACCAGCACCTCCACACCCCACTGGGGACAAGGATGTAAAGAAAATGGATGGATGGATTTACTCAAAAAAAGAGAAATATCTCATCTCTACAAAGTAACAATCCAGATCATTTACATTCAACATAAACTAAAGTTGTTAAAGTTGTTTTAAAAACGATAAAATCTCCAAAGGTTAAAGTCTTTCATGGAATTGTGTTTACTTTCGTTCTTCTTGTTTATTTTTTTATGTTTACTGCCTATGGTCCAGAACAAGTTTTACCTTCAGCTATAAACCCAGGCACTCTGGGAGTTCTTTGTGTTTCTCTCAATTTCTCAGCTTCTAATGGGTGATCTACAGCCAAAACTCTCCTCCCAGCTTTTCCCACTGCCCTCACTCTGTTTTTATCCTGTCCAGGTATCACGATTTTTTATTTTTAGACTCAGATTTCCTCTGAGATCTGAACTCTGGGGCCCAAAACAGTACATTTTCACATCTTTATACAGTGTACAACCTGGACGGTACAGCCTGAATTTCCCGCTACAAGAACATATTGTTTACAAAAAAAAAATGTTTTAAAAGGAAATCCACACATTACATCCTGACTATGCTTTTGTAAATTAGACAGAGCTTCATCTACAAAATGCCATCAGAATACAAAATGCTAATGACTGATGGGACAAACTTTTATTCAAAGAAAATCCACAGACGTGTAATCCAATAGTAGGAACCAGAACTGAATATAAAATGCATCAGATAGAAGAAGTTATCAGAAGCAACTCTGGGCTCTTTTATCAAACAAAAGGAATGAGAAACGTGTAATAAGAAGAATTAAGAAGTCTCACGTGAAAAGAAATAAAGTCTCATTGAATCATGTTGTATGCTTAAACTGAAACACATTGTATAACCAAGCTCAGCATTTTCTTTGTTCATCCTAATCAATGTGGAATTGAGTTCACATAAAGAAAATACCAGGCACTTCTATTGAGATTCCCACAATTTAATATACAGCTATATGTACATGTGAGATTCCTTCTATTGGTAGATCAAAAATTGTTAGCTGGATTTGTTTACAAAATTGCAAACAAATACTGATTCAGCTATTGGCTATTTTTTAATATGCAAAATCAAACTCATTTAACGCCACATCGTGCTTACATACAACAAAATTGTAAATGGCTGCGACGGGGAGTGAGTAAAACTGGGACATTTTAAACAGTATTTATATGTTTATTCATATACTGCAAAAACAGGGTGGAGCACTTTGAAAGTGTAGTTTAAGCAGCAAAAACCAGAAATCACTCACTTGAATCATTGATGAGTAACGGTGTCATTTTCTTTTAACTGCACCGTCACTCATCAATGGTTCAAGTGACTGACTTTCCCAGGTGTGCGATGACTGGCTCCCAGCCTCCTCATCAAAAGTTTGGTGAGCAAACATGAGGCCTCATATACAACCATATAGTTTAATGATATTAAACTATATGGTTTAATATAGCTTAATATCATTAAACTATATTAATGATATAGTTTTATGTTGTAGCTTCTCTGCACCGCAGAAGCCAAACTATTTTTCTCCTTGTTCTTTTGATAGAACTCCTTTGGTTAAAAAAATGGTACTTTAGTTTTCTCATGTTAATGAAATGATTTTCTGGTGAAGTAATATAGAGGATGTGAAGCAAACAACAAACAGAAGCAAGAAATATCTTTGTTGTGCAGAACAATAACCTCATATGCATTACATTTTGTTATTGCTATGAATGACCATCTTTATTTTTTGCTTTAATAATAGGTTCTCTCAGTCTCATGCAAAGCTTTAAAAAAACCCTCAGTGATGGTAATATCCATTTTATTACACTTTATATTCATTTTTAAATGTTTAAAGGTAATGCTGAATTTAAAATGGCCGTAGCTGCCTTTTTTTCTATAAAAGTCCCTCTTTGTGCATAAATTGTTTTGGCTCTATTCCATGTGAATATCTCACTGAATATTACCCAGATGTGTTTATATGGAAATCAGCTCTGCTATATTCACCAGCACCCCCCCCCGTGCAGCTGCTGCTCACCCTCTTAATTTAAACACCTTAACACTCATCGCTTTTTGACTTGATGATATTAGTGAATTTAAAATAGACTGTCCAATAATAGGTTAACTGTATTTCTGAACATCACCCCTGACAAACCTAACTGGGCCTGTTCGCAGGATTGGTTCTCCGGGTTTGTTCTACATGAAAACCTCACTTTCTGGATCCATTTTTTTCTTATCACAGAACCAGGATGAAAAATCTAATTTATCATGATACCAGCTCGTTTAATCATGTCTTTCATCTGGCTCGAAAGGTTATAAAATAAAGGCTCGCCTCCAGTATTTTATATTGTAATCACAAGACATTTTTATGCCTGAGTCATTACCAGCTCCACAAGCCAACTCTTATATATTCTGCATACTGTATCTGTGTACATTAAGAGCGACCGAGCTTCACAAAGATCACAATTTCTAGACTGAGTTTATTAACGTGATGTGGAGAGAACATGCAGACCTGCTCAGTCAAATGGAGAGGGGATTTGCCAAAGATGAACAGTGCTGTGATTATCAAGTCTCCACATTAATGAGAAATTCCTGAGGGTTTAGAGCTCCCCTATGAATAAGAGTTAAAAAAAAAAAAACAGAGAAGAGCTCAAAAAGTCTAATGTGAGATTTTAATTTAATTATAAACCAATTCCTTCAATCAGAAAAAACCCTTTAAATGTCCGCTTATTTGCAAAACTTAATAGTTTAAAGACCTTTTCCTTCTCATTTTATTTTATTTTCAGGATAATTTAATAATTTTCATAGTTAACCTTTATCTTCATTATTTTGTTTTGTCAAAATTCTCTGCCCTTTTTCTGAAAGTTAAACTTACAAAACAAATAGATTAATTATTTGTAGCATGATTTTAACCTACTGGATTACTCACTCACCTTAGAGAATTTATTAAAACATTCCGTGTTAATTTAACAACACAGACTTGTTCTCATCAAAACATGAATTTGAATATTTAGCTAGAAAATGCCCCTAGAAAGATCACACCACGAAATTATTATTTGTACATATGTAAAACATGTCAAGAAATATATTTTCTTTTACCACCTTTTCCTAGAAAATTTTACTAATGTTTGCCAAAGCATGTTTACCAATTCGATTCAGCATTTTGATGCTAAAAATTTACTTTTAACATTTTCCATATAATTTATTGCTCAAATTTTTACCTCCCAAAGGAGAAGCTTGTAGATCAGATGTTATTATTTTAGAATCATTTTCTACACCTGCTGCAGGACCGCAAAAAGGTTGAGTCCTGTTACAGAAACATCCAAATAGAATAGTGGAGATTATCAGTCAAACCCCCTCCAATGTACCCAGGAAGTTGAAGATGTTCCAGGACCACAGAGGTCACAGCTGAACACTGTAGTGAGTATGTGCTTCGTAGAAGGAGAGAAAGAGAGAAAAAAAGGTCAGGAACCACAATAATCTGCCAGTGTGAAACTACAAGGAAGCGTTTTACCACGCCCCTCAACTTCCAAAGAAATATGTGGAACTGCTTCATCATGCAGGATAAACCAAAACGACTAAACCCAGGTCAGACTACTGCAGCAGCAACCCCCTCCGGTGTCACTAGGGCTTGGCCATAAAACAAAGCGGCGCAGGGAAGATCAGGGGGGTCCACACGGAGCAAGCGCTTGAAACCAGGGCTTCCAAAGCAGAAAACAAGACAGGATCCCAGCATGGTCAGTCTGTTCCGGCTGTAAAAAGGCCCCAGTATATATCAGCCAGATGCCCCTCGACTTGTTGGAGCAAAAATTGTCCATGTGTATAAACTTTGAGAACAGGCAAGGGAAGATCCATCAGGACAAAACAAGGATGTGTCATTTATCGTCCGGCCACACCGTGTACAGGGATGTGGAGACGTCTAGAGGTTGTCTCACCGCAGAAAAACCAACCACTGATATTGTCCAATCAGAGAGGGTATGTAAAGGCATGACAGCATTCATGGTGGAAGAAGTCGCTGCTGTATCCACCAAAAAATGGCAAGGTTGTCCATCAACTGTCACATCCAGCAGGGGATCTGCAAAAACTCCCTGACACAGGTTCTCCAGCCTGAAAGTATTGTCCAGGACGTTGCGGAAGAAATGCAGCACCCGGATGTTGTTGTGACAGCAGGTGCGGCGACACATCAACCCGTGCAGCAGCCAGTGTATAGTGAGGGCACTGTTGAACCCAGTGACCGTCCTCGCCACAATAGAAACACCTGTCCCTGCGTCTCCCGCCTTGTACACCCCCTTTTCGCACACCCGACCACGCGGGCGCCCCCTTCCTGCCCCCACGCCACCCTGGAGCCGCATATACGTGGGGACCAGGTTGTGTCACTGCAACAGGAGCCTGACCCAGAACAGGAACTGATTGAGCAGCAGCTTTTAACACAGCTGTAGCCTCCTTCCGCTCCTGTTTTGCAAGATGAAATTTCTGTCGAGCTTCACCTAATTGCAGCTTATGAATTTGTTTCTTAAGATCGTCCAGCTCCTTCTCCACCTCTCTCCCCCCATCCTGAGAGACCCGCAAATCATGGAACAAATTCAAGTCCCCTTTCGTATGGTGACAACAGTTCAATTCCGGGTCGCCCCTAGCGTGAGCAGATTTGTTCTCAGAATGTACAGACAGAGCTTCCAAATTACCCGATAAATTTGAAACGCGTGTGGTCAAAGTTTCCACATCACGCTGTAGTTTCTCCACCATTTGCAAAATGGGTTCCTGAAAAGAGTCGGCAGGAGGAGCAGCAGCTCTGTCCTGGCGATCCATTATTTTCTAGTTTAATGACAGAGTTGTGCTGTAATCCCTGTCGTATAACAGTGATTCCCTATGGATATTTCCACATGCATAAATGTCACACAAAAATGATCATTTCCCCAACCGATAAAGCAATTTGAAGGTTAATATTATCTATGAACAGTAACCCATATAAATTTAGCAAAACCTTTCAATGTCCATGTCAGTCACTACATTAAATTTAGGAGACAGATGTTTCATAATCCGAGTCTGACACACTCGGAGTTAACCCTAATCACACTTGGGTGCGGTGTTTCTCAGGACAGTTTCCAACCATATGCTGTAGGTTTTGTATTTTATTATATTTGTTTATCGTACATACTAATTTATATATTCATTCATTTAAATTATTCTCATTTAGTCATCTACTTATTTACCAATACGTATTTGTCATAATCCTCCATTTTCTCACTGTCTTGGCTTATTCTGTAGTTGTCGTATGTATTATTTTATCCTGCAGTACAGTTAGTTTTTGTGAGTGTAGACAGCTGTGAAAATTATAATTTGTTATCCAGTCATCTAAGTTTTATTCTATGCGTATCCTGATTTTCGACATATTTCCAGTCATTTGTTTATAAGCTGTCTGTGGGCTGACCTTTGCTGAAACCTTTCCCCATTTTAAAAGAAAATTTTATATTTTCTTTTAATATATAAAATTTGGTCCAGTTTGTTGACTCCCAGAAATCCTAAAAACTGGAGATCTTTTAGTAGGCCAGCAATTAAAAATACCTGCAGTGACAACCTCCACTTCCACACTTTCGAGTGGGAGGTTCTTTGCGTCTGCATCCAAAACAGGCTTGCTGGCAACAATCCTACCGTTTTATATGAGATAAAATACCAAGCGGTATTTACACCTCCAATCACACTCACAGTCACACTGTTTACGGAATTTAAGCATTGAGAAGGACTCCGCTGTCCTTTCCAATTACAAAGAAGTGAGAACTCAATATAACGTTATTGTAAGTGTTAAGTCCATGTTGAACCATGTTTTCCAAACAAGATTTGATTCACTGAGGAATCTTATTTCTCTGAAATTTACTATCCAAATAAAAGTCGATTGATCAATTTTGTTTATTATTATTTAATACCTAATGGAGTAATTTTTGTTTACAACAGCACCGCACCAGGCTCCGTCCACCTATTTCCACGAAATTTTGCGCAAGGACTTCGTACGTCCTTCACGGATTTTGTGCACTATATATATCTGTCAGAGTCTAGAATTTATAGGGTTTCCTATGCGGGCAAAGACCCCCAGTCATTCGCCACACTTTTTAACCAAGCTAGTATCAGTTATTCGAATAAATACGTTAGTCCATAACATTAACAACACAAGGTAATACAAAAACTGGATTCGCGCCAAAGGGCGCATCACAAAGCTGCATTTTGAAAATATGCATTGGTTTTATTTTTCTTCAGTCAGTGCACACAGACCTTTCTTTTTTTTTTCTTTTTTTTTTTTTTTCCCACTATGTATCATTTATTTGCGCATCAGGAGATCATACAGATATTGATGTTACATACATTGTACAAAGCTTACATGACTTCTATTTTTTGTTTTGTTTTCCCCTTCCCTCTTTCTTCTCCCCTTTCCCCCTTCTCTTCCCTTTCCCCGTAGCGAACATAAATCCCTGTATTAACATAACAAAAACAGGACCAAATAAGTATAATTACATAAAATAAAAATTTAAAAAAATACATTAACAACCAAAAAATAAATAAATAAATAAAGCAAATAAAAAATATGCGTGGGTTGGAGGGGGGGTTGGACGGCATTGAGAAGCTAAAAGGCAACAACTCTTCACTCAATTATTCTGTAAATTTAAGTCACATGACATGAAGGGTCAATCACATCTATCTATACATTATAAAGGCAGAGCTTTTATGTATGTCATAAGAGGTGCCCACTTGTGAGTAAATTTAGCTGAATTACCTCTTACTGTCAATAGAATCTTCTTCATCTTTAAGCATGATCTAACAGTATTAAGCCACTGAGAAGTAGATGGAGGTATAGGAGATTTCCAGCAGAGTAAAATACATCGCCTGGCAAGGAGAGAACAGAAAGCCAAGACCTCCCCCTGCTGGGGCAACAGATTAATTGAGGTCACTGGAACTCCAAAAATGGCAATTAGTGGATCTCTTCGGATCTGGATTCCAAAAACCCCTGAGAGTGTGGAAAAGACACAGTCCCAAAATTTTTGTAAACTTGGACAAAAGAAAAACATATGACTTAAGTTGCAGGGAGAGGTCCGGCACCGGTCACACTGGTCCAAAATTGAAGGAAAAATTTTAGAAAGACGGGATTTTGAGAAGTGGACTCTGTTTATCACTTTAAACTGTACAAGCTGTATCACACAGACCTTTCTAACAGAGAAGTCATATAGCAGGACTAATTCGAAGAGAAAACACAATCAAAAATGAACTGGCAGCCAACTTCTGATTCCGACGAACTGTTAAACAGAGAAGCCCAGCTGAGCATCCAATGTATCTTGGAGGAGACCGACCTAATGTCAGAAGAGAGAATGGCACTTTTCGAATCAAGAGAGGAAATAAAGTTCCAACTAAGAAGAAGAGAGGAAAAAATTAAGAAGCAAGTTGACCTAATCAAAATGTTAAAAGAGGAAAATATAAAATTGGAGCAGAAAAACACTGCCTTGGAAAAGGAAAAATATACTGTGAAGCAGGAAATATCCCTCTTAAAACAGATAAACACCATATTGGAAGAAGAAAGCAACTTTTTTGAGCAGGAGAAAACCTCTTTAGAGGAGAAAAATACCTTCTTGCAGCAAATAAACATGGCCGAGAAGCAGAAATGCACCGCTCTACAGCAAAAAAGCACTGTGTTGGAGAATTTTATCCTCGCCTTGGAGCAGGAAAAGGCTGCACTGGAGAAAAATACCACTGCATTGGAAAGGAAAATCACTGCCTTGGGTCAGAAATATGCTCTGCTCTCATTTTTTGTCAGTCAGTGAACACAGACCTTTCTAACAAAGAAGTCATTTAGGAGGATTAATTCGAAGAGAAAACAGAATCAAAAATGGACTTGCAGCCAACTTCTGATTCAGACGAACTCTTAGATAGAGAAACTCAGCTGGGTTTTGAATGGATCTTGGATGAGATTGAGCAAATGTCAGAAGAGCGATCGACAATCTTGGGATCTACAGACGAGACTCTGGTCCAGTTAAAATGTAGCAAAGACAAAAATAAAAAGCAAGCTCTTATAATCAAAATGTTGACAGAGAAAAATATAGAACTGGAGAGGAAAAATACTGCATTGGAAAGTGTGGAGGTTCCTCCACAATTAACCCAGTGTTAGTATTTATTTAAATGTTTTATACAATACATCTATAATTTCATTTGTTTGTGTGTTTATTGTTTTAGGTTGTTTACTATTATGGGTGCACACATTTAGTAAATACCTTTTGTTTATTATAATTATTAACGATTTTGTTTTGCTGAGTTGAAGGACTGGCTGAGGGAGAAGACTGGTTGAAAGGCAAACCAGGAAGTGGAACAAACCATCAGGCTGCTGGAAGCAGGGGACCTGATGTTGAAGAACTTTCCTCTTTCTAGTTATAGCATAAGTCCTTAAATATTTTGATGTTAGGTTTGATTTGTGTTTGTTATGGTGTTGTAGTTAAAATATGTTGGTTTAAATTAATTGTTTATGTTTATACATTGTTTGTCTTTGCCTCATCTCCCACCCCTTCTTGTGTGTGTAGGCTAGCCTTTGTGTTTAAATTCCCCTGTGTGTTCATTGTGTGAAGTCAGTTTTGGTTTGTTATCCTGAGTTAGGTATGCTTTAGTTGATTTCTTTTGGGCCCATTTTGTTATATTTTTGAGATTTGATGTTGAATGTCTCTTCTTGAAGAAAGTTTGGAAAAATAAATAGAAAGTATATTTTTATATATGCCTTTGTCCTTGTGCCTTACTGGACGGACCGTAACAATTGGTGTCAGGAGTGGGATCCTCCAGTTAAGGACAAAGGTATATTTATTGATTTAAAAGAAGAAAACCCTAAACCATGAGAGGAGCCAGAGGTGGGAAAGGCAAGTCAGCTCCATCAGACAAGGAAGCGGACACAGAGCAGGAGCAGTGTGGTGCAGCTGGTGAAGAGGTTGACGAGGGGAGAGAGCCGACCATATCTGACTTGGTTGGGATCCTGCAGGGCCACATTGGACAACAGAAAGCTAGAGAGATACAATGGGAGAAGGAGATGGCACGTCAAGATCATCGGTTTAAGGTTTTCCAACAACAGTTCAGTTTGTTTCAAGAGGAGTTTCAGGCCCAGTCTTCTGCAGGCCTGAGGCCTTTTGTGCAAGACCACGCCCCCTCTTCTCCAGGCTTGAGGGATGATGATGATGATGATTGCTCATCACCAGCACCTGCACCGTCTTCTGGCAAGCCAGGTGACTCAGTTGCTACATGTTTGTTTAAAGAACCGAAACTGCAAAAGCTAACTGAGAAGGATGATATTGAACATTTCCTTATAACTTTTGAAAGGATAGCTTGTGTGTGCAGATGGCCAAAAAAGGACTGGGCATTTCAATTGATTCCATTATTGACTGGTAAAGCCAGGAGTGCATATGTACATATGGATATGGATGAATCAATGGACTATAATAATGTTAAAGCTGCTATTTTACAGAAATATGAAATTAACAGCGAGACTTACCGACAGAGGTTCCGCTCTCTTTATGTGGAGCCAAATGAGTCCCCCAAGGAGCTATATGTGAGACTTAAAGAACTATATGGAAAATGGGTTCAGCCCCGAGGTAAGACTGTTGAAGAAGTGAATGATGTCATAATTCTTGAACAGTATTTCCGAATGTTGTCTCCAGAACTCCAAGTTTGGATTAAGGAACGAAACCCAAAAGATGCAGCCGAAGCAGTTTCCTTGGCAGATGCTTTTGTGGCGGCCCGTAGAAAGACTCAATCGTGGGCTTTTAGAGCTGCAAAAAGAGAGTTTATTCCGGGTTTTGGTAACACCAATCAAACTGGAAATGTGAGTAAGCTGTCTGGAAAAGAAAAATGTTTTCTCCCCAATCAAACAAAATCTTTGAAAAAACCCATCTGCTATTTATGTGGGCAGGAGGGCCATATAAAGCCCATGTGTCCTCAAAATCCTGCAAAACTTTCTCAGATGTGTTTTGTACCCAGAGAAAATCATGTATTGAACAGACAAAACCAGCCACTGATGCAGACTACTGTGGAGATAGATGGGCAGAAGGTCAAAGCCCTGATTGACACAGGAAGCACCCAGTCATTGGTACATCGCAGGTATGTCCCACCACATAGTATTTGCACCTCTGAAACAATACCCATCTGCTGTGTTCATGGGGATGAAAAACAATATCCAACAGCAGACATTTATATGAGAGTGCAAGGACATGTTTACCTGTTAAATGTGGGTGTTATGGATAAATTATCTTTTCCTGTTGTCTTGGGTAATGATCTTCCAATTCTCACTGACCTAATAAATGCTTCTAAAATGTGCAATTTTGTGCTCACACGGTCCCAGGCAAAGACCTCTGGGGAAGATGAACCCAGCCTAAGGGCCTTGCCATTTTATGGGGCTGAGATTGAAGAGGGTCAAACTAAAGAACGGAAGTCTCGTGCACAGCGCAAGCAGGAAAAATTCAAACATACCACGGCCTCTCCTGTGTTACCTGAACCTGAGGTACAGCTAGACTTTGAAATTCCTGATAATATTAGTGAGCTGCAGCACCAGGATAGAAGTCTGGCTGACCTTATTAAGAGAGTGGAAGAAGGTGGAACTGCAGAGGAATTTCACATGCAAAATGGCATCCTCTATAGGAGACATGGGGAAGTACATCAGCTTGTGTTACCTAGAAAAGCCAGAAAACCAGTATTAACTTTGGGCCATTCAATTCCCTGGGCTGGCCACCTGGGGAAACATAAAACAATAGCCCGAATCCAACAGTGTTTTTACTGGCCTGGATTACAAAAGGATGTTGCCAATTTTTGCAGGAGTTGTCCTCAGTGTCAAAAAACATCCAACAGATTTGCAGTGAGAGCACCTCTTCAGCCTCTTCCTATTATAAATACACCATTTGAACGTTTGGGCATGGATGTTGTGGGTCCAGTGGAGAAGAGCAAATCAGGTAACCGATTTATGTTGGTTATCACTGATTACGCAACAAAGTATCCAGAAGTGTTCCCTTTGAAATCTGTCACAGCTAAAACTGTTGCTTTTTGCCTGGTTCAATTTTTTTCACGAGTGGGGTTCCCCAAAGAAATACTGACTGATCAAGGGACAAATTTTATGTCCAAATTACTGAAGGATGTCTATAAATTGATTGGCATTAGGGGACTGAGAACCACCCCATATCACCCTCAAACTGATGGACTCACAGAGAGGTTTAATCAGACTCTTAAGAACATGCTTCGTAAGTTTATCAATGAAGCTGGGTCTGATTGGGATCAGTGGCTCCCTTACCTCATGTTTGCATATCGGGAGGTACCCCAAGCCTCTACTGGGTTTTCCCCTTTTGAGTTGCTTTTTGGACATGAGGTGCGAGGTCCACTGGCTCTGTTGAAGGAAAGGTGGGAAGGGGAGAAACCTGCAAAAGAACCTGTAAATACAATTTCTTATGTCCTCCAGATGAGAGAGAAGTTGGAAAAGATGACCTCATTGGCTCAGGAACATATGCGTCTCTCCCAACAGAAGCAAAAAACCTGGTATGATCAGACTGCTCATGAGAGAAGTTTTGAACCAGGTCAAAAGGTATTGGTACTGCTACCTACTGATGACAGCAAGTTTTTAGCTCAATGGCAGGGTCCATATGAGGTTGTTCAAAAGCTGGGACCCACCACCTACAAAATTTGTACTCCAGATCAGAGACGCAGTACAAGAGTTCTTCACATTAACTTGCTAAAGGAGTGGGTCTCAAGGACTGAGGGGAAGCAAGATGTATTTTTCATTAGAAATGTATCAGATGAGGAGGTGGAAGAACAATATTTGCCTCTACCATCAGCTTTTGTTTTTGACCTGAGTCATCTCTCCCCAGAGCAGCAGTTGCAAGTGAGAGCCCTTTGTAACATCAATGTGTTTCATGCTAATCCTGGACGAACTGATTATATTAAACATGATATTCGTTTGAAAGAAAACGCAATTGTGAAACGAAGAAGTTACAGGATCCCGGAGCGTCTCCTTGGCCCTTTAAAAGAGGAGATTGAATTAATGCTTTCTCTGGGCATCATTGAGACTTCCCACAGTGACTGGTGTAATCCTATTGTCCTTGTACCAAAAAAGGATGGCACCATGAGGTTCTGTATAGACTTCCGTTATTTGAACTCTGTTTCCAAGTTTGACTCGTATCCAACTCCTCGTATTGATGATTTGATTTGCTGTCTTGGAAGAGCAAAATATCTTACCACCATTGACCTCTCTAAAGGTTATTGGCAGGTTCCCCTTACCAACAGGTCTCGTGAGCTGACAGCTTTCCGGACACCTTGGGGCCTCTATCAGTTCACTGTCATGCCTTTTGGGCTTCATGGAGCACCTGCAACCTTCCAGAGACTTATGGATAAGGTACTGGGGGGTTTTTCAAACTTTGCATCTGCTTATTTAGATGATATTGTCATCTACAGTAAAAGCTGGGAGGACCATTTGCATCATCTTAAGGCTGTTTTTGAGTCTCTTCATGCTGCAGGTCTGACTGTTAATGCAGCTAAATGCACCCTTGCCAAGAAGGAAGTTCAATATCTCGGCCATATTATTGGCAATGGAGTCATCAAACCTCAGATCCAGAAGGTTCAAGCAATTCAGTCATGTCCTCTGCCGCAGACCAGGACACAGCTAAAATCCTTTCTTGGGATGTCGGGTTGGTACCATAAGTTCATTCCTAACTTTTCTGCCAGAGCTGCTATGCTTACAGATATGACCAGTCCCAAGAGACCCAATCAGCTTCAGTGGTCGGAGGAAGCAGAGAGTGCATTTAAGGACATCCAAGGAGCCTTAAGTGGACCTCCAACATTACACTGCCCTGACTTTGACCAGCCATTTATTTTGCAAACGGATGCATCTGGGCGTGGGCTGGGTGCAGTGCTGCTTCAAGGGCCTCCCGGGGAACGTCATCTTATTGCTTTTATAAGCAGAAAGCTCTACCCAAGAGAAACTCGATACTCTACCATAGAAAAGGAGTGCCTAGCTGTGAAGTGGGCCTTAGATTCACTTAAATATTACCTATTGGGGACACGGTTCATCCTAGAAGTGGATCATAAGGCTCTGAAATGGCTTGAAAGAATGAAAGACTCAAACAGCAGGATAACCCGCTGGTACCTGGCGATGCAACCATTTCAGTTTGACGTCCATCACATCCCTGGGAAGCTGAACACTACTGCCGACTACCTGTCACGCTGGCCCATGGACCTTCCAGAAGAGGGGGAGTGTGTGGAGGTTCCTCCACAATTAACCCAGTGTTAGTATTTATTTAAATGTTTTATACAATACATTTATAATTTCATTTGTTTGTGTGTTTATTGTTTTAGGTTGTTTACTATTATGGGTGCACACATTTAGTAAATACCTTTTGTTTATTATAATTATTAACGATTTTGTTTTGCTGAGTTGAAGGACTGGCTGAGGGAGAAGACTGGTTGAAAGGCAAACCAGGAAGTGGAACAAACCATCAGGCTGCTGGAAGCAGGGGACCTGATGTTGAAGAACTTTCCTCTTTCTAGTTATAGCATAAGTCCTTAAATATTTTGATGTTAGGTTTGATTTGTGTTTGTTATGGTGTTGTAGTTAAAATATGTTGGTTTAAATTAATTGTTTATGTTTATACATTGTTTGTCTTTGCCTCATCTCCCACCCCTTCTTGTGTGTGTAGGCTAGCCTTTGTGTTTAAATTCCCCTGTGTGTTCATTGTGTGAAGTCAGTTTTGGTTTGTTATCCTGAGTTAGGTATGCTTTAGTTGATTTCTTTTGGGCCCATTTTGTTATATTTTTGAGATTTGATGTTGAATGTCTCTTCTTGAAGAAAGTTTGGAAAAATAAATAGAAAGTATATTTTTATATATGCCTTTGTCCTTGTGCCTTACTGGACGGACCGTAACAGAAAGGGACAACAATACTAAGAAGCAGGAAATAGCTCTCTTAAAGCAAATAAATAACACATTGGAAGAAGAAAGCAACTATTTCCAACAAGAAAGAAATTCCTTACAAGAGAAATATGAGTTCTTACAAGAAATAAACATGGCCCAGCAAAAAGAGTGCAGTGCTCTGCTGCAAAAAAATACTGCATTAGACAATTATATACTCACTTTAGAACAAGAAAAGGCTGCCTTGGAGAAGAGAATTACTGCCCTGGGTCAGAAAAACACCACCAGGGAATAGAAAGAGTACTGGCAGCCAACTTCTGATTCCGACGAACTGTTAAATAGAGAAGCCCAGCTGAAAATCGAATGGATCTTGAAGGAGACCGACCTAAGACATTGGAAACTGCGCTACAGAAGGAAAAGGCTGCCCTGGAGCAGGAAAATGCCGCCCTTCAGGGTCTGACAAACACTGCCGTGGAGAAGGAATTGACCACCCTGAAACAGAAAAATACCGCCTTAGAAATGCAGAAAAACTCTGCCCTGGAGAAGGAAAAGACTGCTTTGGAGCAGAATACCACTGCCTTGGAGAAGAAAATCACTGCCCTGGGTCAGAAAAACACCGCCAGGGAGCAGGAAAAAAGTGCCTTGCAGCAAAAAAATACCGCCCTGGAACAGGAAAACACTGCCCTGAGACAGAAAAGCACCACCCTGGAGCAAATAAACACCACCCTGAAGGAGGAAAACACAGCACTCTGGCAGAAAAACACCTCCCTGGAGCAGGAAAAAACTGCTCTAGGGCAGAAAAGCACTATCCTTGAGCAAGCAAACACTTGAAAGATGTTGGCAGGAGAGCTTGCTTCCGCAACCGGTCCAATCCTCGGTTGAGGAAGCTAGCTCTTGGGACGTGGAATGTCACCTCTCTGGTGGGGAAGGAGCCGGAGCTAATGTGTGAGGCTGAGAGGTTCCGGCTAGAAATAGTCGGTCTCACCTCGACGCATGGCTCTGGTTCTGGAACCAGTCTCCTTGAGAGGGGCTGGACATACTTCCACTCTGGAGTTGCCCAAGGTGAGAGGCGTCGGGCAGGAGTGGGCATACTTGTTGCTCCCCATCTCAGCGCCTGTACGTTGGGGTTTACCCCGGTGAACGAGAGGGTAGCCTCCCTCCGCCTACGGGTGGGGGGACGGGTCCTGACTGTCGTTTGTGCTTACGGGCCGAATGACAGTTCAGGTTACCCACCCTTTTTGGAGTCCCTAGAGGGGGTACTGGAGAGTGCTCCACCTGGGGACTCCCTTGTTCTGCTGGGGGACTTCAACGCTCACGTGGGCAATGACAGTGAGGCCTGGAGGGGCGTGGTTGGGAGGAACGGCCCCCCCGATCTGAACTCGAGTGGTGTTCTGTTGTTGGACTTCTGTGCTCGTCATGGATTGTCCATAACGAACACCATGTTCAAGCATAAGGGTGTCCATATGTGCACTTGGCACCAGGACACCCTAGGCCGCAGTTCGATGATTGACTTTGTCATCGTTTCATCGGACCTGCGGCCGTATGTCTTGGACACTCGGGTGAAGAGAGGTGCGGATCTGTCCACTGACCACTACCTGGTGGTGAGTTGGCTCCGCTGGTGGGGGAGGATTCAAAATTTCCAATTCAATCCAATCCAATCCAACTCAAATCCAATTCAAAATGTGTCCTCCACAAATTCAGCTGTTCTCCTTCAACTGTCTGACACTCATCAGTAGCTTCAGGCTTCAGACTGTCACCATCACTTGTCTCACCAATCAGTTTGTACACAAGTGCATCACATGGGTAAATGTATAAATATTGCTGTATATATGATGTACACATATACATATATTAACTGCCAATTTCTCACATTTTTCAATCCAGTTCAGATTGGTCCTGGTGTACGATCAGAAATATTATTATCGTCCCTTGTTAAAGTGTCATGTGACACTTATTTCATTACCTTGAACTAGTGGCTATGAATTTGTCTTTTCTGAAGAAAGATTTTATCATTCCGTTTGCATCATTATTTTTAAAAAGAGACATTCAGGACTGATAAACACTGCAAAACATAAGTATAATGCTGCTTCCAACTAAATTGTACTTAAAGGTGGGCAAATGTGAAAATGCTACTCAGTGTTTTTTTTTTATTATCCATGCTCAATGGTATCTTTTCCTTTTTTTTCTTACCTTATTGGCCCTGAAATTAAAATTGATTTTTGTAGTTTTTTTTAATAATATACACATCACAGAACAGGTATTGCTTTTCACAGGGTTGAAAAACTTGAAATAAGAATAAAAATACGTGAAAAGGATTATTCAGCCCTTGAATCATTTTTACATTTTGTGAAAGAATTTTACAATAACACTCCTATTTTTCCGTTATGAGGTTACTGTTAATTTTGTCCTTCTCCAATGTAACTTATTGACTTGATGCACATACTGCATATATTTTAAGTGATATTTTACATGCTCCAAAAGATCTCCAGTACAAGTAACCAGACACTAAAACAAGTTTTCCACAAAAATCTGGCTTTATCAGATTAATTAGATTTTGACAATCTAATTAAAAACTGTCTGCACAGGATGTGCTGCCGCAATATTTGAATTGTATTCTTGATACAACCAAAATAACATTTTTTGCACCCATCTTAGATTATTTGAATAAAATCTCATTTATTAATAATGCAAAGATACATTGTGTTATCTAAAGAAATCAAACTGATTAGAAATGAAAAATGTTAAGATAAAAAATTGTAAACTAATCCGATTTAAAGCCAGACTTTTTGTCATAAATTTATTTTTTGACATTTAGTATGACAGATTCAACAAAAGACTTCAATGAAAGCAGAATGTAGATTATAGACACAGTGAAAAATATATTTTTATGTTTAGTACAGAACAATTAGTGTATTAAGAGCTTGGAATTAAACGGTAGCTTTTAAAATGTTCCTGTTTTAGTGGCTACAAAATTTAGAGGTACCACAAAGTAATATTTGAACCATCATTAAGGATAAAAACATTATTCACTTTTTTAGTATACTTTTGTGGTTCTGGGCTCGCCTCTGAGTCATCTGAGCTTTTATAAAGCTTTCATCTTTTCTCCATGTAGTTGTGGACGGATTTGTTAAAAACCGCCAGGAAGAAATCCGCGTCTTCCTTTGTGATGCACATGGGGGTTTGATGCGGAAGATCTTCAACAGAACAACAACAAATACATAAGTAAATATTCGTACCTGTTCAAGAATACAGACAATTACAGACAGATAATGGGAAATAATGCAGTGCTCTGACTGAAGTAGTGATTCAAAGGCAGTTCTTCTGGTTCTGTGTTTTAACTGAGAAAATAAAACATAGTCATTTAGGACGTAAAGTTTCTCCTGGTTTGTGTATAGAGTCACAGTTTATTTTAAAGCCACTTACATTTTGTCCTCTAATCTTTGTAACCTTTGGAACATACATACCAGATAAATGAAGGCCTGCTAATCTGTAAAAAGATCACATGGTTTTTGCATTTGTATAATAACTAGGGGTGACCACTTAGACTGCCCGGCCAAAAAAAAAGCTCATATGCTAATATTACATTGGATCGCCTTTGGTTGTGATACAGCATACAATTGCTTTGGCATTGTTTTGATAAGCATCTGCAATGTCACAATATTTATTTCCATCCAGTGTTGCTTAAAATTTTCACATTTTAAATGTAAACTCTTTTGACCTTTCTTAAACAGAGTAGCATCTTTTCCACAACCACAGGACGTGTCGTTCCACGTGGTTGTTTAAGAAATGAGAAGCTACTCGTTGCATCAGCTGGGCTCAAATAACTTGTTGCCAGCTGGAAGACAAGTCGTTCAAGCAGTAACTATCCAATAGGAGACTCATGATTATTTGCTCAGTTAAATTCAGGCAGTTACTACTTTTTAGGCAAGGAAGTGTTTATAATTTTTGGGTTTTTATTGCACTCATTTTCCCAGGGCTCTAGGAATCCATTCTGTTTATTAATTAGCTTCTTTAAGCATCTCCTGTCCCCACCCGCATCACAGCTGACATGTCTTCTGAAATTTTACTGGTCTGTGAAACTTTCCAATACTTACTCTTCCTCATACAGTTTTTTTCCTCATCCTTTGCTTGAATTTACTGCTATTTTTCCCTTGTCCCTGGTTCCCACTGAGCTTTTCCCTCTGTACTTCAGTTTAACAAGTTCCCAATGAATAATGAAAAACCTGTTTGTAATTACTCCACCATCCTCCATTTGGTTTCTCCAAACAACTTTTTTTATAAAATTGCATAGCCTCTTCATGTTATGTGAAGACTGACTAACCTCACTTACATCTTTGGGAGAGCATTAAGATAAGAGGAAAGAAACAGATGACATATAAACAATAAAAGAAGGGTTTGTCTTCTTTTTAAATGGCCATTTTTGACTTATCAGGCTTTTCTTGTTTCACTAATCTCTTTTCTTTTGACATTTTTTTTTATTATTGATTATAAATGTCTGTCATTCTTACGTCTGCTGATGTTTATACTGTTTTTGACCTGTGTCATCTACGGAACCGAGTCTCTGCTGGTGTATGATCGTAGCACACTACTAGACCTCCAACCTTTGGTCCAGGACATGGAGTTATTCGATGTTGCGGGCCGACAATCTTTGCCCCCGCTTCTGTCGGAGATTCCGAGCCACTTGTTCCGGGCTCCTGAGCTGCTTCCACGGAGGAGTCGTCGTCGCGGTAGACGAAGCGGCCGGCTGGTGAAGCTGAAGTGTTTCATGACGCACTGTTCTGCTTTTGCTCAATCATCGCAAGGATCGTTTCTGGGCTCTCGGGTGCCTCGGCGTTTCTTGGATCCCATTGGTGTTTGCTTAGTGCCAGTGGGCGGCGTTGAAGTTCCTTTACGCCGCCGCCCCTGCTTTTCTCGGCTCTATATGCGCCGGCGGGGTTACCAAAACCTGAGACCGCTGTGCCGGGCTTCCCGACTTGTCGGAGCCCAGGATCAAGTTCCTGTTAGGATTGGCCTGGTAAACGCCAGGTCGCTTGTGAATAAAACTTTTATTCTTCGGGACTTTTCACCAAAGCCTGGATTTTTTGTGTGTGACTGAGACGTGGCTGAGTGTTGGTGAGTCCAGTGCTCTATCTGAGCTTGTACCAGCGGATTGTTTTTATTTTAACTCACCACGGGCCTCGGGGAGAGGCGGAGGCACAGCGACTGTTTACAAACAGGACTACAAATGTAAGCAGTGTTTTTTACAGACATCATTCCCCAGTTTTGAGTTTACGTCTTTTGAGATGAGATATGTAGACCCAGTTTTCTGTGCTGTCGTCTACCGGCCTCCCAAATATGATAAGGATTTTATAAGCGACTTTTCTGATTTTTTTATCTGGGATTTTAACTAACTACGAACATGTTCTTATTGTTGGGGACTTCAATATACACGTGTGCTGTCCAAATAAGCCTCTGGTAAAGGACTTTTTAACCCTTTTGGACTCTCTTAACCTGGTACAGGCCGTATCTGGCCCTACACATGAACATGGACACACACTGGACCTGGTCATTTCCTGCGGTCTGCCTGTGACTAACTTGGAAATCTGTGACTCTGTGTTTTCGGATCACTGGCCTGTTTTATTCACTGTTAAAAAAAAGTAAAAACACACTGCTGTTCGGCGCTGTCGCATTATTAACCCTTCCACTGCCACTCATTTTTCTACTGCTTTTCTTCAGCTCTGTGGATCATTTGACTTCCTCCACTTCGATACAGAAGAGCTCTGGTCCTGGTTTCATTCTTCCTGTCAAACCATTCTGGACTCGGTTGCTCCATTAAAAATCAGGCAGCCCAGGATTAAACCTGAGCCTTGGTTTGATGACAGAACTCGTGCTGCAAGGAAGGAATGTCGTCGTGTTGAACGCAGGTGGAAAAAGGATAAACTGCAAGTTACTCTTCAGATTTTAAAAGACTGTTGGCGTCTCTACCAGAGCACAGTTAAAGAGGCAAAAAGGGAATATTTGGCAAATATCATTTCTTCAAACAGTCATAATCCACGTGTTTTGTTTAACACCATTGACTTTGTGCTAAATAGTTCTCAGATTGCCTGCTTGTAAGCTTCTCCTGAGGTGTGTGATGATTTTATGCGTTTCTTTATTGAAAAGGTTAGTAGTACCAGGGCCCTTCATTTTCAGTCCCCTGCTCGGCTGCTTTCAATCAGTTTGAGCCTGTGACTGTCTCACTGTTAGAGGATGTGGTTGGCCACATTAAGCTATCAGGTTCCCCCCAGGATCCTGTGCCTCCACGACTTTTTAAAGATATTTTTCCTAGTATAGGGCAGCCTGTTCTTGCAATTATAAATAGCAGCCTGTCTTCGGGTGTGGTTCCCGCAGTAGTACAGCCACTGCTTAAAAAACCTAGCCTTGATCCTACTGTTCTGGCTAACTATCGGCCTATTTCGAAGCTGCCTTTTCTTTCTAAGGTCTTAGAGAAAATTGTGTATTGTCAGCTGACAGTTTTTAGATGACAATGGCATCATGGAGGTATTTCAGTCAGGTTTTAAAACTCTCCATAGTACAGAATCTGCTTTGATTAGAGTTTTTAATGACGTCCTTCTTGCATGTGATTCTGGTCACCATGTTGTTCTGATGTTACTTGACCTAACTGCTGCCTTTGATACAGTAGACCACAACATTTTAATATCGCGATTACACCACGTTGTTGGTATTGACGGCACTGTTCTTAAATGGTTCAGGTCTTACCTGGAGGAGAGAACTTTTTCGGTGAATATTGGTGGCTCTGAATCATCTCTTGCCTCAATGTCTTATGGTGTCCCACAGGGCTCAATTCTTGGCCCACTGCTTTTCTCTCTTTATATACTGCCTCTGGGTTCTATCCTTAGAAAACATGGGATTTCCTTTCATTGTTACGCTGATGATTGTCAGATTTATTTGCCCATAAAGCAGCAGGATATACAGTCAATCAAACATCTCCTGGCTTGTCTAGGAGATATTAAAGCTTGGTTGGCCTTGAACTTTTTAAACTTTAATGAAAACAAAACAGAGGTGATGGTGTTTGGACCCAGTGGCTCCTGTGAGTCCTCCTCTGTTGACCTGGGACCTTTGGAGGAATATTTTAAACCTGTTATTACAGATCTTGGTTTTAAGGTGGATAGTGATTTTAAAATGGACAGCCAAATTAGAGCCGTGGTTAAGTCCAGCTTTTATCATTTAAGGCGATTGGCGTCAGTGAAATCTTTTCTTTCCAGGCAGCATTTTGAAACAGTGATCCATGCTTTTATTTCAACTCGATTGGACTACTGTAACGCACTTTATCTGGGAGTCAGTCAGGCGCTGCTCTCACGTCTGCAGCTAGTACAAAATGCTGCTGCACGTTTGTTGACAGGTACTCGAAAAAGGGACCATGTGACCCCTGTCCTGGCCTCACTTCACTGGCTGCCTGTATATTTTAGGATTCATTTTAAAATTCTTATGTTTGTTTTTAAATCATTGCATAATCTTGCCCCGGCTTACCTCACCGAGCTTCTTCATCCCCACATACCCCATCAGTCTCTCAGGTCAGCAAATCAGCTGCTCTTGGAGGTACCGAGAACAAAAAGGAAGTTCAGAGGGGACAGGGCTTTCTCTGTTATGGGCCCCAAATTATGGAATGACTTACCTTTGCAGGTCAGAGAGGCTCCTTCTCTGTCCACTTTTAAAGCTCGTCTTAAAACTCATCTATTTTACTTGGCTTTCAACACCAGTGAGATCTAGTTTAAAGTGAGATTTAGTTTAAAGTGTATGTCTTTGTTTTTAAACTACTTTT
This sequence comes from Gambusia affinis, assembly GCF_019740435.1. NCBI lineage: Eukaryota > Metazoa > Chordata > Actinopteri > Cyprinodontiformes > Poeciliidae > Gambusia > Gambusia affinis. The sequence continues at coordinate 14,198,517 of NC_057884.1, read as the reverse complement.
AATTAAAATTATTTTTATTTTGTTGTGTTTCTGGATTGTACAGCACTTTGTATCAACTGTGGTTGTTTTAAAGTGCTTTATAAATAAAGCTGGTATGGTATGGTATAAATGCATTGAATTACATTGGAACACACATATATATATACATATATATATTTATTTTTATTTTAAAACTTAATATTTCAACGTTTAATGTAAAGTAAGTCTGAAAAACTAAAATGAAATTAATCCTTGATATTAGTGTGACTAAACCAATAAATTAAAGGACGTTAAGCCTCGACCTTTAGCATGTACTCCATGTAATTTACTTAATTTTTATGTGAGCAGGATTCATGTTACCTGTCCATAAACTCCTCCTTTGCCTATGAGGACTCCCCTATCTTTAACATCCTCAAAGATCTCAGCGATGTCTTCAGGAGGCAGTGAATCTCTGCTGGTCTGTAAATGGAAGAGAAGATAACTTTGAATAGAAAAAGTAGTCCTCAGATATCTACAGATCAGCTCAAAATTATTCATACACCTGGAAATTTAGGTTTAAAGTTATATTTCAATTTTACCAACATGATCCTCTAACTGAAAATAATATGCATGTTTTTAGAGGTCACAGTCCTGCCTTAAACCTGACAGAAAGTCTGTGGAGATAGTTTAGATTAGGGTGACGGCAAGGACAGAGGACTAAACATTATGTAGAAAATCTAAAGCAACATCTCAAGACATCAGCCAATAATTAAAATTTGTCCTCCTAATAGACATGAACGTAAGCACACCGCCAAATTACAGCCATCACAGAGTCAACTCACTGAGGTTTTCAGAGTTTTTGCTGTCTTGTCTGTAGCAACAGGTTTAAAAACGATAATAGCAACAAACTATTATAAACAAAATGTTTCTTAATAAGAGCTACTGTGTAATTCTATTGTATTCCTTCTTTTCCTTTTTTAAGAAAAAAACTAAATGAAACTCCTAAAATATAGAGACGTTAAAATATAACGGTCATAAAAAAAAGACGTTATATTTCAACGGTCCCAAATGAAGAAGCCGAAACATAACGGTCCCCAGAGCGAGAGGGCACAACAGCAACACCACCCTCGCCCGAAAACACCAACACAACAGCGCACAGAAACCACGGATCAGAGACACAACACGCCAGGCAACACACAAACATCCCACAAAGTCGTCCCGGTGGGCTTTCTTCACTATATACTGACCTAGAGGGGAAAACAGAGAGGAGTCAGCAGTGAAGCGTAGCGATGTCTTTAGCTTCCAGATTGCTTTTGGGCCAGAGCGGAAGTCCATCCCAAAACCAACCTGGAAGCAACGCCCCGCCCCCAAACGAAGGTTCCGCTTCACCGCTACCACTCCCGTCCCCACCCCAGGAAAGCATTAAACTGTAAATAAAAATGCAATTTGTTATTTTGTTATATTTCTTTTAGAACATAGAATACATTCTATCTAAAACTTATTTAAAAATTAATAAATAAAAAAAAACTAAAGATTGTGGTGGGATTTTTTTAGGCGCACCACACATATATATTCTCACCTGGTGTTGTAACTACAGCTGCCATAGGGAATCCATTACCAATGCCCTTTGCCATTGTAACCATGTCAGGGATGACATCATGTCCTTGGAAACCCCAGAAGTGGCTTCCAGTTCGTCCAAATCCAGTTTGAATCTGACACAGGTTCAAACTGGACAATGTGGGGATTCATCAGCACCTTGCAATGTGGTGATTGCTTTTGCAGTCCTTCCTCTCGGGTACATAACAATGTTGTCAATGACTAATCTACCCATGTATGCAGATACATGCCACTTCCATTTTAATGTTATTATTAGCAGTAGGTAACTAGCTTTGGTTTTAGTTATTTTTCAAACTGAAATACAAAATGGACTTTACCAAGTAATCAAACACAGTAGTTGATTCTGAAATAAAAGCGTGGCATATATTAAACTGATCTTAGCTCTAATGTGTGACTTATGAATTGATACAGTTTTCCAGGTGTAGCATAATTTATCATGATTATTTTGTGACTAACAATGAAATGTTGTTCATCAGTGATGACACAAGGGTAGATTTGCTGGGAGACAGAAAAACAATGACTAAAACTCAGAACTAAGCAGCCACTGGAACATGTAACTATCAGAACTGGTGTCCAACAACAGAAAGAAACCAGTGACCTTCAGACAACGACTCTTAAAGGTCATATCTGAACTGATTCAGATGATATGCTTAATGACTTCTTCTGTAAATTATGCACAATTAATCCTCACCATTCATTCAAGTTTTCTAGGTCTGATACCAGATCATAACACAACAGCTCATGTCTGATGACCTCTGACCCTAGGGAGCCTGATGCTAAGTACATATATGGACTAGTTTATCCTTAAACTTCAGGATTGTTATGATCCTAATGTATATTGGGCGTTGACTGTAATATGTCTCTTAGATGCAAGGTAAAGTAAGGTAATTTTATTTATGTGGCACATTTTCAGCAACAAAGCAGTTCCAAGAGCCTTTCATGAATTTAAATACAAACAAAACAACAAAACCAAAAGAAAGACTAAAAGGTAAAAGTAGAAAGCTAAATGTTGGTTCTTCATGTCTGACTCTTGTTTTGGGATGTTACCTAGATGGCACTTTCTAAGTTTGTTCTATATTTGTAAACTAACAAGAGTTTCCCTAAGGAATAAGAATAAGTAATCCACAATTTATAAACCAGTAGGAGTTTCTCTGGATCCTAATTTGTTATAACTAATAGGTTTAATTCCTATTCTGGGTTGCTAAGCAGAAAAAGAATAAGTAAACTAATAGGTGATAAGTACTCCACAATTTCTAAAAGTAATAATTTAAACAGTTGTATAAGTGAAAACTCTGTAAGACAAACTTAAATAAGGAAACACGTTTAAGAAATGCAATGTTTACAGACCAGTCTTTAGGAAAGGAAGCCAATAAGAGTTTTATCACCTGAAACTAGAGTTACTCTCTTTATAGTGGTGGAGGAAGCACGCAAACAGCTGCTCATATTTGAAATCATTATGTTTAATCATCACTTATAAAAGTGCTCTGTTTTTGGGACCCATCTCCATATATAGTGACCTGCAGCTCAGGAATGTGAGCATTTCTCTGTAGGTCACTGCCAGCACAACGGCTCTCAGCTGAGAAATTTAAAGTTTCTTTATGAAGTGTGTTAGGACATACTGTATATCAGCCTTGGGGAAGGCAATGTTCTTTGACTGTACCATATAGGGAGATAAGACCTGGCCTGGAGAATTAATTTGTTGCCCTTTGCCCTGTCTTTGCTGTTTCTGTGAGTGTATGGGGGAGGAGGTATGAAAAGAACATTTCTGTACTGAGTTTCAGAGATACACTCAGCTGTTGTAGTGTTCGTCTCTCCCAATTGCAATTGGTAAAAAATTACATCGAGTTGGACTTTTTCTGGAGGAAGAGTGGCTGCTGCAAACTTGCATGCAATCTTTCTCCAAACTTCAACCTCAACTTCGAAGATAAAATTTTAATCTGCATTGTCTGGTTTCAGTTTATTGTGGTATATGTTCTCAGGTAAAAAAACAATTCTTTCGTTCATAATATTTTGCATTTAAATATAACTTCAGTCATACTTTGTGTACATAAAAACTTCATTTTAGAGCAACTAGTAAGTGGTTTCTAAAACAAAAAATGTATTACATCCTCCAGAGGCCATAACAAGGAATATCGATTGATCTTTAGGTCTACATATTGATATCAAGTAGTCAAATGTCTTTAATAATTGAAAAGGCAGTCATCCGTGCATTCAAATAGATTTTTATTTCACAGCAGTTACATCATTTCATTGACGTATCTCATAATTATGATGGTTTTGTGCAAGATTTCTGCAGTTTTTAATTATTTCCCCAGCCACAGCTTTCTTGGTTCCAGAAGAAAATGATAAGAAACCAGATTAACTAAAAATATGGAACGGGATTTTCTTTTGGACCCCTGAGGATAAAAATAGTAATTTTTCCATTTACAAACTTGAAAACATCAATACCAGCAGCAGACAGCAAAATTATTAAAACATATTGTCTTGTTCCTTTTGTTTTCTCAAAGTTCAGTTATTTTTTTAAATTAGAAATAACAACAGTGCTTTGTGCGTATTGAGTTTGGGTTTCTTGTCCAAATTACTCACATAATGAACTGCTTAGAGCTACAGAATATTTACCCACTGATTTATGAGTTTATCTGACATTTTCTGCAAGTTGTTCAATGTGTTCAAATTAAAGGTTGTAATAATTGATGTGAATTATTATTTAGATTGCTTGGCCTCACCTTGTGATAAAAATGCACAAAAACAAGCTACAAGAATAAATATAGAAGGTGAACATAAAGGAATCAACTAAAATTGCAATGTTCGACTCAGAGGAGTGAACAGAAAATGGCAAGACCTGCGAAAATAGATAAATGATCAAAGCACCCAATGATTGTAGCTTGGTTGGTTTTTGATTTTAAAATTATGTTTTTCAATCCACTTATGGTCGAGGACGGTCAAATGAAAAACCAATGGATAAACTGAGTAACATAATATCTTCAGAAATGAATTATGCTTTCTAATAAATTATGAGGTTTAAGCATTTTGAACTATTTAACTTCTAAGAGAAATATAAGCTGACACTTAATTGTTAAATGTTTTGTTTTCAAGTATAATGGAAGATGATTGGGAGTTGAAATGGGTATGAAATGGGTATGAACTGATCATTCACGTGTTTTCAGCAACGCAGCAAAACCAAAAAACATTTAACACACCGACAAACAAAAAACACTAATTTTTAGAAAAAAATAAACAACTATAATTATATAATTACGTACTAAAATGCATATAGTGAAAAACATATATTTTTTTAAAGAACATTAGGTTTCGCACTTTGTGAAAGATATTTACATTTTAGAAAGTGCAGATTTGTAAGATTTTATTTTTATGGTATTATGTTTTTAATTTATTTTGTATAATTATATATATATATATATATATATATATATATATATATATATATATATATATATATATATATATATATATATATATATATATAAAATTGAGTTTTTATGGTTATTTCTATGGCAAGCTTCCATTTTAAACATGTGATTTCAGACCAGAGTCAAAATGTCCATTAAAGAATCAATTAATTTGTTTTAAAGCTGAGGAACAAGCAGCTCATTGATACAGAGTTGTAGAAAATGTTAGCACGCAATTGAAAAAAACACAATGAATCTACCCTTGATATTCCTATGAGCAGATAAATAATCCTGCTTCACACCGAACCGCCTCTCTGACCACTAACTAATCAAACGTCATCACCAAGTTCAACACAGACATCAATCTTTGTTGGTTTCTCTGCCATCTAATTGGCTCCTCATCATTTCCACAGACATCTCAGATATATCTCCTCTCCCTCTGCGCTCCGTACGCCTCCCACCTTCTTTCTCTCCGTTTAAAACAGCTGCAGCTTCAGCTCCCTCACTGAGGAAAAGCACACCGTCAAGGTCCATTGGTACCAGTCCTCACTTCTCTGCCAACAGAGAAATATCAGAGCAGGTAAGTTTGGCTCTATCATTAAAAAGCATTGCTTTGGCTCATTTTATGTAACAAGTGTGTGTAGATTTATTCAGATGTAATTATTTTATTTGCTAAAAGCACTGCAAGAACTGATTAGCTTTTAGATGAAGGATTTATTTTTGATGTATTCTAGGAGTGCAATGACAAAGCTGTGCTTCAGCTTCTGGTGTTTTTCAAGTGATAGATTAAAATCAATCAGTTTGAAAAGAGAAAACTTACATATCTGTTTAATAAATATATTTTAAAAACTTAAGTCTTATTTCTTTTTTTTTTTTAAATAGGGAAATGTTATGCATTTAGAGTTCTGATTTTGAATTTCTGTGATTTTATGAGCAAAATGCAGATAATTTTTCCCCTCCCCAAGCACTGAAAAACATAATTTTAAATTTGTTGCTGCAAACCAAGACAACTAATATTGCCTCGAGAAAACAGGAGTAAAAGACTGAGAACAATAACAGTTTCCTATGAAAATATTATTCAGCAGAAAGGTTGGCAACAAAGCGTGAGGAGATCACATTGCTACGTTCCCTCTGGCAGGTTTCTGCAGCAGCGGTCTGAAGCATCCTTTGGGGCTCAAATAAATGGGCAGGGCTGAAAATGGGCAGCAGTCAGGATGCGAGTGCGACTGCCTTTCAGCAGAGAAACATCAATTCATTTGTTGAATTTAAATTAAGTTTAACTTAGTCGCTAACTCATACTGGACATGCGTCAGAAAAATGCATGCGAGTGCACCTTATTTCTGCTTGACTTTATGCTTGGAAACAAAAGAACTAGAGGAAAAAAAGCTGCCTGTCTTCTTGTCCTCACTGCTTTCAAGAGCCATCAGAACAGTGACAGGCTTTTAAAAAATGTTTTACACTCCCCAGAGTGCCAAGAAAAATACACTGTGAAACAGTTTTTAAAATCCAGAGGACGGCAACGGCAGATACCAACTTTTATTTGGCCTTTTTCTAAAACACCATTTCAGAAATCATTGTCAAGCAGGCAAAAATAAACAGTTTTTCTTAAAAGCAATGAAGGATTGAACCTTGCTGGTGTGAGTAGCAGGATGTTTTGACCAACAGCTGCCTACTTGAGAGATACGTTGGGAGAGTTGATTACTGAACAAAAAGCAGGTGGTTAACTGGAAACGGCGTGCAGCTGTGAGGGACGGCAAGAGACTGAAGATAAACTGAGGAAACAGAAACTATGTCTGATAGAAAACAAGTGATAAGAAAATATGAAATAACACAAAATCCCTGTAAAATTCTTCTAATTATTATTCTGCGTCTTTGGTTACAAACTGTGCGAGAAACATTTGGACCTGGTTACATTATTTCTCTTCCTGGATACAGTCTCCAAATGGGTTCACTGGAACATTCAGTTAAAAGTATCTGAAACCAGTAATACTTAGCAACAATATGTGTGACAGCTTAAACTAAACCAGCTATTATCAATTTACTGAGATACTGGAATTGGTGCCTTGGATTTCTATGACTTTTTGCAGACTCTTTCTTTCCTTAAGGTGTTGAATACTTGTTTCTGGTGACGTTCCACTCAATTATATAATTTAATTGATCAGTTTTTCTTATTTATTTGTATTTGTAGATTGCTTAGGATGTTACAGATAACTGCTTGTCTATTTAAATACACTTACATGTTTAATTTCAATTCAGGTTTTGCACAGTATGTTTTTTGCATGATATTTTGGAGTATAAAAAAGTTCTCATAGTAACAGAGACCTCATTAAAATGGTCCACAGTACTCAAAGCAATAGACAAAACCTCACATCACATTGTCATTGAAATCCCTGTTCAGTACATTCATCGATAGTGTAACTGGCTGTGAAAAGTAAGAGGTCTATGCTGTTGCAGAGATTAATTCCCCAGTATGTACCTCAGCACAAATGATGCTAATTAGCAGAGGAGAAATGTGAAAAGACAGCAGAACCATAAAGTCTCACTATCAGGGCTGCAGGTGACAATAATTCAGTGAAGAAAAACTGTAGTGTGCAGACTGATGAGCATTCTGGATAATTTGTTCATTTGAAAACAAATAAAGCTGAAAATGCTGTTTTTATACTTTTCTATTTACGCCTAATAGTGCAAAAAAGCCTTTTTCTCAGGTAGATCAATTTCTGCTTCTCACAGAACTATCTGAATCCCTTCTCGTTAAACCCCCTTAAGCTCTGATTTCTCAGATCTTTTGAGATGAAGGAGCAGCATCCTCTCTTCTAGAGGTTACCAAAGGATGAATGCCTGTAGCTCCTGAACTGTGAAAGCTCCCACATTGCTGTGGTCAGGCACAAAGGCCAGTTCCTGTCAACAATGCACAACTGTACGTTTGCTTGTCATCCTTAGATTATATATTCCTCAGAAGGAGAGCGCTCCCTTTTGATTTAGAGGTCCAGCGTGGTCGAACTTAGAAATGACTCCCTGACTTTGACAAAGTAACTACAGAGTTTGCTTTGTCAGGTACTAAATGTCAAAAATTGCATCAGCCAGCATTTGTTCAAGTGGTTTTAAGATTTATTTAGAGATATGATTTTGGTGGCTCCCATGCGCAAAGCACATTTCAGTTTCAGTTCTGAAAGCTGCCAGGGCTTGGCACGCTCAGAGATCCACAAAAGTAAAATTGTATATGAGAATTATTTACTGCATTTATTCGTCCTTTTGTTTATGGGATGCTTCCAACACTACCCCCATTTTCTTTTTTATATTTCACACTTTTGAAATAGAAGGCATGTTTCATCCATTTGTGTTTTAGTTTCTTTTCTTTCATTGATAGAACAAGAGAGCATCAGTCCTTATAGGGGAGCTTATTGTCTTACTTTCAAGCCAAACGCTCATAGACGTAAACTGCTACTGTTCTAACTTCCTTGCAGCAGTAAGCTGTGCTGTAACGCTGACGTTAGCCTCACATGAACGAATGACATTTCTGTTTCAGCTGTTATTTTTTGTCTATGTTCCTTTCAGTGCAACTTTGTTTTTGTTTTAAAGTCTGTCTGAGCCACAATTAACTCAAAGATATTAACACCCATGTCAATTTTAGAATTAGAATAATTTTGATTCAACTTGGCGTTCTTCTGATAGGAAAGGAGAAAAGCGTCTCAGATAATACAACAAAAAATTCAAAAGTAGAGATGTTGAAAACATTATTCTATTTTAAAAAAAGAAAAAAATAAGTGTTGTTATAACATTTGAAACCTTTTGGCAGAAGTTAACTTCATATCTTAATTTGCCCGGTGTCTGAAGCTCTTGTCCTTGAGGGAAAAATGCTGCGACTCCGTCTGCATAAAGTTGTTAAAGTTTACATTAAAAAAAATCTTTCATCTGCCAGTTATGCCTGAATTGAATATTTATTGTCAGCAGGGAGAGCTCCATTCAGTTCAGGGTCATCAAAGAGCGTCGTTATTTTTCAAAAGGTTAAAGCCAGTGGTGAAGCCATTTGAATGCATTCATGCACAGCCTTCTGTGACATGATGAGGGCGCAACCCCGAACTTCCTGCGGTTCGTCGGTGGAAGATTTCCAGAGCTCATTAATTAAAATGATAATGACAATGCGATGAAGGTAAACTGATACAGCTCTGTTACAACATGCCTGGAGGATCTCCAAGCCTGATATGGGGATTTTTTTTAATTTTTGAAAAACACTTCTGGTGGCACTGGCACACATGTGTCCAGTTTTGCCTCACAGCTGGGGATCAGAAAATGATTAAATTAATTTTTTCTGTCAGGCTTCGAAGGAATAATGCCTAAGGCTTGAAAGAATATTTGAAAAATGTGTTGGTGTTTAAATATTTTAATACACTTGTCCTAATTGCATTTTTAGTTAATTTATTCTTGATTAGCTGATATGATGACAGGCAGCAGCCATGGAGAAGTCATGTTTGAATGAGTTCACAAAAAAGGAAAACTTAAAAACGATGCATTCCAGCCATGCTTAGTTATTGTGCGTATGCTAAACAGGCCAAACAGAGCGAGTTAATTAATAATGAAATTTTTTCTGCAGCTCTTGGCATGTAAATTAGAACCTAATTTACATGACAACACCACATGTTGTCATGTGGTGTTTCTAAAACACATTTTATTGGTGGATGGAAGTAGTTGCTCTCTGCATTTATAATGAGATTCCTTCACAACCATCTGCCTCATTATACCTTCCTCTTTACCTCTAAACGAGTGAATCTGCTGCTGCTTGTAAAAGCATGCTTTTTCTGCTAAGAGTCTTCCATTGATTAAATGTCATGAACTTTTTTCCTCCGTGTCTATATTTTTCAAGTACCTGATAGCCTGAGCAGTTAGAGGTGTTGGTGATGTTTGACTGCAAACCTGCCACTTTTTTGTTGCAGTGCACATACAGACAGGAGGCTATGGAGGCTAACCGCAGTAGTCCAACAGGAAGCACGCCGCCTTCCTCATCTGTAGAGCAACCTGAGGGGCGCATTTATGAGGTAGCAGTGCAGAGCAACTCCACCAACAGCAGCTCACAATTTGCAGATGTGGCCCTGCTGCAGACATTCAAGCCTCTCATCATCCCTTGCTACGTGCTGGTGGTTGCTGTGGGTGTCGTCGGGAACTACCTGCTCCTCTATGTCATCTGCCGAACCCGCAAGATGCACAACGTCACCAACTTCTTCATCGGGAACCTGGCCTTCTCGGACATGCTCATGTGTGTGACGTGCGTCCCCTTCACTCTCGCCTACGCCTTCAATCCACACGGCTGGGTCTTCGGCCGCTCCATGTGCTACTTGGTCTTCCTCATCCAACCTGTCACTGTATACGTCTCCGTTTTCACGCTCACAGCCATCGCTGTGGACAGGTGGGTTTAAATGCCTGCAAGCAATCACAACTTTGACAATTAGAAAAGTTTTTCTTATATTACTTTGATTTATTTGCAGTGTTGCGCGTTTATGTTTTAAATATACATGTCTTACAAAAGTGTTCATGCCACTTGAAACATTTCCACAGTTTCTCATGCTACAACCACAAACTTGAGTGTAATCAATTAGGATTTTTGTCGCATAAAGCAGTGGATGATTATGACGTTTTTGCTGTTTTTATTTTACTTTTTTTTATTTTTACCAGGAAGTTCTTTGGCATAACAACTCTTTTCTGAGACAAAACTAACCAAGAGGCACACCGGTATAGAGCATTCAAAACATGACAGTTTTAATTTTAAGTTGTAATGTATTTTGCTAATTATTTCAAATTTAAGGTGTAGTGTGAAAAGAAAGCTTTCTATTCTTTTTATTTTTATTTTTTTTTTACCAATTTCTGAGTAAAGTTTGGAGACCCTGAGGAGGAGTAGGTGTGATGGATGGGTATCATATCCACTTGTGACTGGAAACATGGGAGTAGCTTTGCCCAAGGCAACTTTATAACTAAATAAAAGTCAATGTTGTTGACTCCTTTGTTTTACTGAAGGCCATGGGAACAAAGTATGAAGTTCACAGTGGTGCATCTTGAAAGCAGCGTTTGTAAAGCGCTGTGAAATATTGTATCCAGGCAACGGAGAACTGAGGAACCCGCATTCCTGTTTGTCTACATAATCCAACACATTCAGGGAAGTGCATTATAGCACTTTTTTCAGCTTTTGACAGGATTTGTGTCAATATCTATCCATATTCTCAAGTAATAGTAGGTATTTCAGCATTGTTTTTTTTCTTGCCACTCTTTCAGACTTAGAGTGCAAACCAGTAGTTGCCTGGTTGACAGATTCTGTTTAATTTTCTTCTTACCAAACCAGTCAGTTTAGGTTGATGGTCATGTTTGGTAGCTTGGTAGCATTCTCATTTACACTTTTTGGATGAAATGGTCCAGTAAGTGGCCCTTACTGGGCTCGATAACGCCCAGTAAAATACAATGAAATTTGTGATGTGTTGATATTACAAGGTATAAATCACTAAGCAAAGTTTGCCACAAACAAAAATTAAATGCGGTTTTCTAAATAAGAGTGGATTACATTAGTAACCAATGAATTCACAAGCCAATGAATGCAATCATGTTGTATTCCTTAAAAATTAGGCAAATGAAGGGAGGTATTGATTTTCATGTCCAAAAAAAAAACCAATCTGTTCTCCTTAATCAATGCTAATGTCTTTATTTGGCAAGCAATTATTCAATAAGTGAAATTTCCTAATCAGTGAGCTTCTCTTAAGAGCTAACATAGTGCAAAATATAGCTAGATTAGTCAAATTCTTGAAAATGTCATTATTCTTAATATCATATCGATATTATTTAAATACGATATTTTCAATGAATTTCTTTGGGGGGGGGGGGGGGGGAAATTCTAGACTTTTCCAAGATTTTGGGGGGATCATATGCTTACCTATGCTTACAGGTCACAGACTGCTCAGCCCAAAGCTGGCCGTCTGATTGAATAGTACGTCAGCATACCTCATCAGATGCACAGAAACAGCTTTAGGCCTAATTAGGCCATTTAGCATTTCTCCACTATCTGATTGCTAGGACTTGAATTTTCATACTTGCAGAGATGTCACAGTGGCATTAATTCATCAATGGTCCTGATTAACCATCCATTTATTTTGTTAACCCTCCTTTTATGTTAGTTTCTGAGGTACAGCAATAATGTTCCTGGGTCAATTTGACCCGTGGAGTCTTTAATCATGCCATACTGTCAGAAACCAAAAAATTCCTCCAAAACATTTTTGTATCTGATTATTAACTCCAATACTAACCATTTCAATAAATATTTGTGCAATGATGGTTTTTTTTATTTCTTATAAATAAAGGATCAGTGACGACGACTTACTAATTTACTCCTTTGTACATAAAAAATGGAATTTACATTTTTTATGTCCAATGAATAAAAACTACAAACAAAAAACAATAATTTCCTTGAAATTGATCTTTTGTAAAAGATTTTATATTAAATTTAGATTTTTTTTCAATGGGTGATCTTTATAATTGAACTTGAGACACACATACTGTTCTGGGTCAAATTGACCCGCTGATTAAAATCAAGAGAAATGAGTCATGCAGAGAGTATTAATGTTTTCCTCCACTTCTGCTGAGTGTCCACATTTGCCCACGGGAACTGAAAAAGTTCCCGTCAAAAGTTGTATGAACACCTGCTTTCTCAGTTTCCTAATGAAGCAAAGACAATAGTGAGAAAGTGGGCTTGTGTATGTGCATATATGGGTGTGTGGTGTGTGTTTGTGTGTTTGGTGAAATATGGTTCATATCTTCAAGGAAACATATAGAATTGGACATTTTTTTAAAATCTTTTTTACCCTTCAACTTGACTGCCGAGCAGTGTTTATCTAAAAAGTAGACGCACGGGGTGTTGCAAATCTGTAAAATGAATAAATTTTCAATTTATGTGTAGAGTGCACCTATTAAGACAAATAGAAAAAGTTTCATGCAAAAAAACCCAACACAATTATAACTTTAAAACGGGTCAGTTTGACCCGCAACATAACAGGAGGGTTAAAGTTTATTAAGTACCACTCTCCCTTCATTGCAGATATTACGCCACGGTTCATCCACTGAAGAAGCGAACCACCATGGCCACTTGTGCCTACGTCCTCATCGGGATCTGGCTGCTGTCCTGCGGCCTGGTGGCTCCGGCAGTGACTCACACCTACCATGTTGAGTTCAAAGAAGAAGGCTTCACCATCTGTGAGGAGTTCTGGTTGGGCCAGGAGAAGGAAAGACGGGCCTACGCCTACAGCACGCTGCTGATCACATACGTCCTCCCCCTTTCGGCCGTCTTTGTCTCCTACCTCTGCATCACCGTCAAGCTGAAAAAGTGCATCGTCCCTGGAAACAGGTCGGAAGACCAGGTGTGCGTTCACCAGGCCCGAAAGAGGAAGATCTTTCGCCTCGTCGCTCTGCTGGTGTCTGCCTTTGCCGTTTGCTGGCTTCCCATTCACGTGTTCAACGTTCTGAGAGACATCGACATCCACCTGATAAACAAGCGATACTTCCTACTCATCCAGCTGCTGTGCCACCTTTGCGCTATGAGCTCCTCCTGCTGCAACCCCTTCCTCTACGCGTGGCTACACGATCGCTTCCGCACGGAGTTGAGGAAGATGATGAAGTGCAACCATCGTATTGGAGTCCCCGCCAGCCACTGCGCAGCTGGAGTGGTTTTGTAGCCTGTTAATTTGCTTATTTGTATTTTGCGCAGATGGGAACTTGACCAACGCCATCCATCAACATGAAGTAGGCCTACAGGTGCAACTCAGCCATTGTCAAGCAGTAAATAATCTCCTATGCACAAACCAAAATCAAGCAATTCGCTGCTGTTACATTCACCTGATGTGCTTCAGAAAACTGTATCTAAACGTCTTAAAAATGACTCTACCCTCAAAAAACAGTAGAAAATATATGATTATGTTAGTAATCTTCAAGATTTGTATGAAACTTAAGATATTTACTTAAAAGCAATCATTGTTATTGTTCATATAAGCAGTGAGAAGGATTCATTTGTTGGTGAAACAAACTGTTTCAAATTCAGGTAGACTATGGTTGTATCCGAACTTGAGGTGGAACTCAATTAATTTTTTTTTCAAATTGAGTTGATTGCAGGGTCTCTAATGAATTAATCACATTTTGATTGAAAACCATATACTGAGAAAATAAGTAACATTTTCAACTTAATTGAAAAAAAATAGGCATATGATTTCAAAAACAAAGATATTTATTGTTTTTAGTCTGTTATTTAGATTATTCAACTATCTGATTGCACAAATTTTCTATTCAGCTGTCAAGTGTTTCAGTGTCTCCTTTATGTAAAAACCTTGATGTGTTAAAGTCACGTCCTCAAAACTAATACAAATATTTTACGTAAACAATTGAAGAATCTTGGATGTTTCATACAATGTCAGAGTTTACAGAGGAATAGTAATGACTAAATGGACTCTGATTTATAATTTTGTTTATTAAAGATGATGAGGCTTCAAATCTTCAAGCTCACAATTCTTCAATATCTTATGTATAAATTGCAAATACAGGCAGAAAGCTCACTATTTGCACAATATTGTTTGCAGGAGCTATCTGGAAAACATGAACCTGAATGTCACCGTTAAACAGAGGATCACGACCAAGACAAGATTGAAATTGATGGTGGAAAAACGTTTTATGTGGAAAGGAAATGAAGGGAAAATCAAACTATCAGTTCAAATCACTTTTTAGAAATGGTCACTACATGTGACTATTTTTATTTGATTGTTTCTAGTGAGGCTCTTGGGTCAGATTGGATCTTCATATCCTTCTTGAAGCAGCGTGAGGTTAAATTTATGAGGTTGCGCCCTGAGGCTTTCATCATCTTTATGCCAGCAGCAGACGAATGTACACCAACATCGAAGTCATCATCTTATTTTTCAACGTCATCATTTGAAATTGCCTGTATATATATATATTTAAAAAAACTCTAACGATCAATATTGTATTGTGCTGTGTATGCTCTGTTCCTCTGTGTATGGTTTTGAAGTCGGTATGGATGTCATATTTATCTGTAGCAGAGGCTATTAGCTTCCAAATTAGCCTAAATATCCACTTTTATTATTGTGTTTCTTGCTGAGCTACTACGGCATGTTATTGACATGCTTCTGCATGAACTTACCTGTCTCAGTGAGGATTATTTAAAGATACATGGAGAAAAATTACTATTGCATGCATTGATTTTTTTTTTTTTTTCGGAAATAAGTAAGACAATACAGCAAATCACACTCAGTTTGGTTTAGAGAAATAAATTAAAGCTGCTGTAATGGCCAAGCCAGTTACTACATGCCGCAAATTTTTTTTCATAAGTGTTGAAAACTCACACTCACACTTTCTCGTCTTTCTTCGTTATTACTCTCAATATCACTTTTGTCTCAAGACAAATTAATTCAGAGCTGTCCAGCTTTTTAAAACTCCTTGGTTAAAAGCCGATTAGGCTCATCGTGATCAATTACTTTTCCTGGTCAGCTATTGCTTTATAATTTTTACTAGCAACGTACAGGAAAAAAGAGAGGCATTTACAGTAGATATTTCTGTGTAAATTTTTATACTCTTGCGGCTTATAGAAAAGTACGGCCTACATTCGAACCCTGTTTTGTGAGTGCGGCCTATATTTTGGTGTGCTTATTAGTCCAGAAATTACGGTAATTGAAAATCTCCCTGAAGCTTCAAGATTTAAAGAAAGTTTGTGTGGAGAAAGGTTGTTATAAACATCCCTCATGCGTGTATCAGGCATCCTGAAGCTGGTATTTTTTACTTCTTTTTTTAAAAAAAATCTAGCACATGTGCCAAATAGTTTTCAATAAGGGTTTTCAGGTCTTATTTTCTGTGATATTTCACTTTCCATTTGTGGTCTTATTTATTTCTGTTTGACTACATCTGTGGTTTACATGGATGGCCACCTACAGCTGCTATTTCAAGTCAGATTCATTTGAAAAGTATTCACTGAGAAAATATTGATGTTCTCAATACTAATGTTTTGTTGTCTGTGAGTGTAATTTTCTTTCTTCCTATTATTATTATTTGTTACTCATTTATTTTTGTTTGATCCAACAATGTGTTTGCTGATGTTTTGCATGTTAAATACATGTAAATAAATGAAATGAAAGTCTAAATTAAAATGCTTAAAATCTACAAAAATCTGGAACAACCCTGGATTAGTCTAAAATGATTAGTGTGAGTGGATTGTGGTGGAAGTGGAAATTCAATTACATTAACGGTCAACTTGCAGCTGCATGTCTAAATTTGCTAATTAGATGCAGCGAAGGCTAAAATGTTTGCATGTGAATTAGACCTGCTCAGAACAGGGAAATGTGATAATTTATTGATCCCGTAAATCTTGTCAGCATTATCTGAGGCTTGCTAATCCATTCCTGCAGATGGATGAGGTTCAGTCTGAAGCAGTAACCTTACCGCTCTCTGTGAAGTAAAGGATTACCACTTGCTATTCTATTTGACAAAATGAAACAAAGCCTGCAGGGGGGGGGAAAAAAATGTTCAAAAAATATGTTTTTTTTAAGAGTACTTCAATGAAGAACAACATCAAACTTTAAATCGTAAAATGACAAAATTCATGAAGGACACCATGGCTATTTTCCAGATAAACCAAATTATAAAATATCACTCTTCATTAACTTCCTTTCAATCTCATTTGGATATCCTAGTATGGACAAAGCCCAGGAGTTATGAGGAGCATTAATAAAAGTGTTGCTGCAATCTGCTGCCCCTCCAAGCCCTGTTATAATATGACACGTCCATTAGTGAGGAGGAAGTAAATGGAATTTAGCCATAATTTATTATAATGACATTTTTCAGGTGGCATGTCAATGTGCATCAAGATGTGAGATTCTGAGGACACTACTGCTAACAATCATTACTTCTCTTTGCTGTTCAGGCTTGGATTAAAGTCAGTTTGCCTCAGATCCTTAGGCTTGTTTTCTAAAATAATTTATAAAGCTGTTTGTAGTATCACTGTGAGCTCTTTCTCTCCTCAGGTCAACTCAGACTGTTAGCTCTAATTGTAATTCATAAAGCATTATGCTTCATAAACAAGGACATCCCTGTGTTTTTCCACATCACTGTTATAATTCTAAATCTAGATGGTGTAATAAGTATTTCTTATTATTATATACCTCCTCTAGTACCAATTACTGTTACGCTTTTAAATGAATATGTTGGCCTGGAACAATTAGGAATTATTCTTACAACATGTGTGGGAATATTTCTGTCTTTGATAAAGTTAGTTGAGGGTTTGTGCCAGTCTGTCGCCAATACATTACACAGGATTAGACCTGATGAAAAACAACTTTCTTTTTCTGTCCCGTGAGAGAAAAAATACCCACTTACCTATGATGGAGTTCTTTTTTCAGGCTGTTACAGTGTCTCTGGGCTCAAATCTCATCTCTTTAAAATACACCATTATGAAAGATTTATTAGCACTTCAGTTCTCCATCAATTTCATCATCAACTTTCAGTAACCTGCAGGAATTTTTGTCTGCTTGGTGCACTGATGCACTAAAAATAAGCACAATGTCTTCTTTTGTCTGCTTTTATAGTTAGAAGTTATGAAACATTTACAGTTGGAGCTGAATTTTTCTAGAAACTGCATAAAGTCTCTGTCTGGCATTCAGTCAAAATAAGAATTTTCCATTTTAAACTCTCCAGAAAATAATTGGTTAATTTTCAGAGACATGTTGAGGGCTCTGATAAAGCTGAAATGTAAGTGTTTGGCCATCAGGATCATTGTTAGGGAGATGAAATGTTGTTGCAATTCATATTATTCAAGCTTAAAGATGAAGTTATTGAAATTAAAATGTGACTAAAATATTTCAGCAGCAATTCATTGTTTCATATAAAAAATAGACTTAAACTAAACTTCCAAATTGAATCTATTAAACCTGAAAACCATTCAGAATTCATTTTAGTCGCAGGAAAAGGTGAGACTAGTTATTTGTAACTATTAACATTCAATTCTAGTGAAAATATTTCTTAGGAGTGATGAATAAGCCTGATTAAGTTGCAGGCGGAAATGAACAGGCCTTTCTGTATGATTTAATATTTTTGCTGATTATAGTTACTGAAAATGTATTTCATAAATGATTAATTAAATTAAAATGTGTTGTCAAATTTAAAACTTATCATGATGAAAGAACAACATCTGGAAATACTGAAGCAGCTCATCAAACACTAGGAAAGAAATTCAAACTCAAGCTCAAAAGGGTTTTCCAAATGGAAACTGATTGTTAGTCATAATGGTCATCCAAAAAGTTGCAGAGTTGCAAAGCATACGGACAATAAAGTCAATATTTCGGAGTGGCCACCACAAAGTTCTGATCCCAGTCTGATAGAAAATCTGTGGTCAGAGTTAAAAAGGTTGAGTTGGAGGACACCAAAAATGTTTGACCCAGAATGAGAAGTAAAAAAGGCAATTCCACTAAATTTTAAAGAAACGTACGCAGACTTCTGAATTTAAATGAGGATCTTTGTATAATAATCTGTAGTTCTACAGCAAACAATGAACGCTGTAACTCCGCTTTTCCTCCACTATTCTTGAACACTCAGTCCAACCCACAACATTCATCCTTCACCTTAAAATGTCCCCAATGAGGATGATACAGTCCAGCTTTTCCTCATAGCTTTGGGCTTCATTATTACATCAGGTTGTCAGGAATTAATGTGCTGATTATTAACTCAATCCTCTGTGGTTTTATATGCTTCAGTTCGGCTTTGAGCATTAGGAGTTTCTAAAGAAATGTTCAATATTGTGTGGCAGGTGAAGAGAAAATGAGATAATTACTCCCAAATGCACTAAGGAACTGTGCTCTTGTAAAATCTGATTTTTGTGGGTCATCCTGAAGGCATCTTAACTTGATCACAGCCAATAAATAAAACAAAGAAGCAAAAGGTTCTCTGAAAAGAACCTAGTTTTTGTAGGAGAGTTCAGAAATAGCTTTTTATAACAAATTGAAAGCAAATTATTATAGGACCAGAGGTTATGTTTGGGGCTCATCTTGTTTTTTCTTCAACAAACTGGGCTTGTCCAACATGCAAGATCAGGTTTCTTTAGAGTCAGGAACCACAGAATGTCCAAAATGCCAGAATCCTCAGACTCCAAGGCTCTGATGTTTCAAACCGGCTCTGCATTTTTATGAAGCACTGAGTTGGAACTCGCTTCAAATTGAGAAAAATTGTGACTGTTGGTATTCAAATCGCTACGCTGCTTCATTTAGACTGAATCCACCGAATGGTTCGGTTCTCTTGGAGGAAAATAAATGAATTCAGATGGAGGAAACAGCGCTCTGTCAGACCTGTCAATTTTTTTTGTGGTTGCTGTGAATTTAAATTCAGTGAACACAGAACAAATCCATCTTTCTTACCCACCTTTGATGACATTTCTGTGCATCGCTAAACAATTATTCTGATTCATATTTCAGTTTCCAGGAAGGTCCTGATGACTTTATGAGAAGATTTCAACTGTGTTGTTTGACCTAATTTTTGTGTATTTGCAGCTAAATGTGATTTTACATACATTATACTGCAATATTAACTACAGTCACAGCCTCAAACACTTAAAATGATATCAATCATTTTAAATTCACAATTCTTATAAATCCTTAAGTTAAAAACATGATTTAGGATGCTTTATGAGATAATAAATTATCTTATAGAGATTAAATTTCTTTGTAAATGACAAATTAACTTCAGTCAGGATCTGGTAGTTGCAATTTTCTCTTCCAGTGTTGCATAACAATTGTAGGAAATATAAATTTTATGAAGTAAAATTCTTGTGCAAATCATAAGTCACCCAGACAGTAAAAAATATAAATTAAATCTCACATCTATGCAAAAGATCCTTTTCAACTATTAATTTGTGTAAATAAATTGCTTTATTGTAATAATGTTAAGCAACATAAATTTAAAATAAAATACTTGACAAACAATCTCTGCAACAAGCAGGAAACCATGAATCAGACATGCAAAAATATTTTTTTGTAAAATCTTTAACAATTAAACATCCTTCAAAAAACAAATAAAAGGTTAATTCTTAATTAAACAAGTATAAGTTAGCTATGGGTTCCCATTGTCAGAGGAGGACACCGCCTTCTGCATCAGGGCAAAGTCTCGAGCTTCTTGTGGAGTCCGGATGTATGAATCGATCTCGCTGTCGGAGATTTCCTCATCGCCGGTAAAGTTCTGCGCAGGCGGTTCCTCTCTCCTCCTCTTGGCATGAATCACACAGGGAGGAGCAAACAGGACCCTTTTACCCCAGTTTGGTTCCGGGTCTTCAGTCTGGTGAGAGTCATCTCCTTCTTGGTTTTCCATTCTGTCAGTGGGACAGAGTTGCACCACAGAGGATGCGTCTGCAGTCTGATCCCTGCTCTCAGAGTGTTGGGACGGTGCCACCTCCTCTGTTGGAGAGTTCAAAGCGCTGGCCTGAGGGCAATCAGCTAGCATCGCCGTCTCGTGGGTTCTCAGAGCCCGTGTCAGCAGGGTGTGCCGGTGCTCTAGAATATCCCCCACCAGCCGAACAACGTCGTCCCGAGTCACTGCTTCCCTGACCCAGGGAAGTTCCCGTCCAAGCTTACATAGCACTTCCTTCATCTCCGTTATTCTCGTTACAGCTGGATTACGCTTTTGCACTTTGGCCAGGTGACAGAATTTGTCGAGGGAGAGCCTGAGGCGATGTTTGTTGGGGTTCAAAGACTGCCAGGCCAAATACGTTGCTGCCATCATGATGGGTAGGGGCCGTCGTCCGGTCACGATCCAGGAATCTCCTGCCAACTCCACCAACGCTACGGCTCGTTTGGTCAACACCTTGGAGTCCTCTGCCAGCTCTTTAGTAACGTCTTGTGCACTTATTTTATATCTGTCAAACAAAAAATATGTTTAATCAGATTTAACAGAAAACTTTTGTGAATTGTGTCTACAGGGGCAGTATTCTGTGTTTTCCAACCACATGGTATCATTTTGTAACTCGATCGAGTAACTTTGTCACGTTCGGTTGTTATAAAAAGGCTGTATATATCAAACATGACTCAAAAGAAATTTGACTTCGCAATTTTAACGCCTTGAAATTGGTACTTTGTCCCGTTAAGACGTTCCTGCTCTTTCCGACACGCTGCCTTCAGGACGTCATCGCATCAACAGTGCTCTATTAAGGGTTTACAAATGTTCGTCGGAGCGTTGGACTGAGAAATAGTTCATATAATAAACTTAGCACCAAGTTTTTGCTCATTTCTGCTGCTGCTAGTTTGAAGCAGAAGTGAAGTTTATTCACAATGGTTAAGGACCATCCAACAGACTAAAAGGCATATGGAAACTTAAATGCACATCAAAAAGATGGAAAACCTCATTGTATGTTGCTGCTAATGTCTTTATACAGCA
This sequence comes from Gambusia affinis, assembly GCF_019740435.1. Classification (NCBI taxonomy): domain Eukaryota; kingdom Metazoa; phylum Chordata; class Actinopteri; order Cyprinodontiformes; family Poeciliidae; genus Gambusia; species Gambusia affinis. The sequence continues at coordinate 14,177,098 of NC_057884.1, read as the reverse complement.
GTTAATGGTTGAGATGCAGGAAAACAACATAGAAAGGACACCAGGCGTGTCGGTTTTTTGCATGATGATGGTCAGTAGGTCAGAGCACATCACTATGAAGCCACCCTCCTCCCTCACACCACACTTGGGACCCCTGATGATCCACTCTAGCATCTCATTGAAAACTCTGTGCATGCTCATTCATAGAACTCTTGCACAATTATTTCAAGTAACCAAATATAAAAGAAGCTTCCACACCACTTACTCCTGAACATGTGCTTCTATGACATCTGCGATATTGACAAAAGGAGCCTGGATGTTCAGGATCTTGATCATTTCCTGGTAAACGCCTCCCAGCAGCGTCTGGTCAGCATCCAGGAGGCTGCTGATGGTTCCCAAAGTGATCGGCCAGTCCCGCTGTCTGCAGCTCACGTACACGCAGCAACCAGCAAGCACCTCCTTCCTCTGGAGCGTCACGTTGATGAAGCTCTCCTGCTGGTAGGCCTGCCTGAAATACATCAATGCCAGTTCCTCTATTTCACTGTTGAGCCGGAGAATCCGACACATTTCTTTCACGCGCTCCAGACCTTAATGTAAATGTAGCAGAAGGAAAAAATAAAATAAAAAATTAGCTTTGTATGAATATTCCAGACACAATATTTTTTCTTCTTTTAAATTAGATATTTTCCTGTAGTGATCTTAAGCTAGAGTGGAACAGGATTTATAAAAGTCTTAAAAAATATTTTGGCTTCTTTCTTGTTTTTTGTTTTTTTGTTTTTTTAATTACTATTATTATTTTGTTTTGCTGACCAGTGAACATTCAGGTAGTGGTTCATTTAGGAAAAAAAAAAAATCACAAATCATGGCAGGATCAATATCTGTAATACAGCAATAGCAAAAGATTGTTTAGACACAGTTTTTGGTATTTCTTTTTATATTTAAAACACCATGCATGCAGGTTTTACAGAAAATAATAGGTCTAGCTGGTTGGAGTGACTTCTACTGTCCTCTGTTCTCACATTTGATGTGTATTTTCAGGTAAAGTTCTGTAAGAGAGGTCAAGAGGGATTAGGATTAAAGAAAAGGGTTTAAAAAGGATGACAATATCTTTTCCTGATAAGCACAAGTATTAATAAATGCAAGACATAACCTAGCCAAGTAGTTTCTCTTTCTAGAGAATATAACAACAGGCATCGTCTTGTTCACACAAAACAAAGAAAAACTCTTTTAAGTTGTATTTTTGGTAACTTTATTAAAAACCACCTTGTCTCAAAAGCACAAGGTGCTTTTTTGCAGCTAACGGACATGCATAAAAAAAATTCATCTGAACTAATAAGTAGATTTTAAAGCAACTTTTAGAAGAGAACCTGCTTTTTTCACCAAGGTTTTCATCATTCTTCAGGTCTTACAGAGAAAACTGGATTAAAAGAAGGACTAACAAGCCTCAGGCCTAAAAACTATCCCAACAACACTTCATGTTGAAAAGAAAATGAAAAAATACATCTTGCAAAAAGATGACAACACATCAGAGGTGAATCATTCTTCAGTCTATCAACTTTGTGCTAAGAAAAAGGTTTGAAAAGCCTTCAGAAAGTCTAAAAAAGTACTGCGCAGGCCACTTTAAAAGATTAAAAGAAGGTCTGGCTCCTTGGGGGAAAATCATCTTGTAATGGCTGAAGGCTTTTACGCAGTAAAAAGTGTATACATATAACAAGCACAAACTGCTTTGGGACAGAAGAGCTCACCTTTTATCAGATTGAGGCAGGGTTTTTTTGTCACTGCTGTGGTCCTGCTGTAGCTGACATCTGTATAGAAAAAAAACCCACAATAAATTGAACCAAATGATCGGCATTTTCCCTGGAAATCCATTGGAAATAACTCAAACATTAAAAATTCACCCGGTTACATGTTTGATCATTCCTCTTTTAGTCAACATCAACTTCTAACGCTGGAACAAATTTCTTACTTTGTTCCAGGCTGATATGTAGAACCAATTTCCCTCATCTGGTTCACATTTTAGCAGCATGAAAGCTGAATATATCGACTCAGACATGAAGCCTTAAGAGTATTCCCTCTCCTGACACCTTCCACATAAATCTGATGAAAAGCAAGTCAGGTGATCCAACAGTATATTGAGGTAATATTTAGTTAAACCTTCACAGTGTGTTTTTGTTTTCACTTCTCAGAGATTAAGCATTCAAGTCATGAAGATGAAGCAGTAGAGGATGTATTTTACAGATCTGTGTCTCTCAAGGCAAAGTAAATTAAATGTTTTATCTGGCACACACATTTTAGAAACAAATGCAATTCAAAATCGGTTTCACAGCAGGAAGAAAAAGGCAGAAAATTATTTTTATGACAGCAAACATAAATATTATCACACAAAAAACAATTAAATGTAAATTTCATGAGATGGAGAGAAGAAATAATAAAAAAATGCTTAACTTTTAAAGACAGAATAAATTAAGGGAAATTACTTGAAAGATTTTTATTTAAGGCACACGTTATTTTAACTTTATTTAAAAATAAAAAATAAAAATATGGTGCCACTTCTGATGTACTTTCTTTCTTTTTGGATATATTGAATTTAACATACAATTTTTTCCCCAATATTGTGGTTGTGTTAAGGGCTATATAAATGATTTTATCTAGATTTATGAATAATATAGTTATCTGATCAATGGCTAATCTTTCTCAGTGATAATCTTAATCAGTGATAATCTACTGTAATCTAAATAAATGCATGTATATATGAAACTATGGTTGTTAATTGACATTTTCTATGAACGAGGGTGTGTTGGTGTCCTGTTCCTACCTGTACCCCCCACCGGGTCATCGGCCAGGGTCCCCTCAGACACCACAGAGCCGCAGTCCACGCACACCAGCTGGGCTTGGCAGTAGAGATCATCGTCCACTATGTTGGAGGAACCACAGCCCGGACACTTCAAACCCGCTGCGAACATTTTCCAGTCATAAACATCCACTTGTTTAACCTGGACTACACTTTGTGACAACAACAGGAAGCGCCCTAGCGGTGTACGACCAACAAACGTAACCGGTGGGAAGCTTAGATGTATCCGGGTAGAAATAAGCGAACTAACAACAGTTCCGTTTAGGAAATTACACTTGAAAGAGCGTTCAAGGATAATCCGATTATACTTCAGTAAGCATGTTATACAACCTTAGTTTTCCCTCCGCAATAATAAACAATGAAATGTGGTAGCAACAATAAGAAGAGACCTCAGCTGGGGGGGTTGGGCTGAGGCCAAAAAAGTAAATTAAATAAAAGAGTAGCTTGTATTCTACGGCCACTATATAACGGTATTACGTTAGTCACATTAAATTGTGACATTGAGACTACTTTTTCAATCATTGCAATAAATTTAGTCAAATCAAAGACAATGTAGAGTAGACTGAATTCGAATCCTTCACACTATAACTTAATTGACTTGCTGTACAGTAAAGTTGCCATGTTTGGTAATTTGCAGTAACTTAAGACAATGTTTAACTGCTACAGACACTTGAATTCTTTAACTAAGAACAATTAAAACATGTCTTACCTTTAAGCAAACGGTAGTCCATGAAATGCCAAGCAGACTCGATGTTCCTGTGATGAAAATGCCTTGGGCGGGAAAAATTAAGGCCTCCCAATGAGTAAAATGTATCAATTTTCTGCACTTTTGACTTTACCAATGAAAATAAATAAATTCTACTTATTGTTTTTCTGCTGATTTTATTTAAAAAAATACAGAGTAAAATGCAATTTAAAAAGTAATCAAATTTGGTTAATTCAGCTCAGTGAGATTCCAAACTGCACAAAGTCTTTTTTATTATGTATAGTTTGCTCTTATTTATTTAGTAAATATTAATTAATCCTGATCACAGTTTTTTCAGTGTAGGTGAAGTAGCAAAAAAAATCACAGCATGTAGTGAGTGTATGTTCCCACGTCATGTCATTCAATCTGCACTGGACTTGCCCAGAACCTGAGCAGATATAACCATAGACTAAAAAAAAAAACTAAAAAAAAAACTACATTGCATTGTAAGTCGATCAGCATTTTTCTCCTCTTCTTTCCTTTTGAATGGACAGTTGACAAACGAGGACATTGTTAACATAATACATACATAATAAAATCCTAAATTAAATTAATTTATTTATTTATGGTCACCAAAAGGTTATTTATTTAAATAAATAAATGTAATTTACTTACGTAAAATACATTTATTTATTTGCAAATAAATAAATAAATTTATAATTTATTTATGTGTAACTAAAACATTATTTATTTAGAAATAGATAAATTTCTTATTTATTTATAAATAAATTATACATTTATTTATAAATTTATTTATTTAAAAGAAATTTATTAAAAAATGTATTTGTTTATTTTAAATAAAGAATCCAATTTATTTATAAATTTATTTTATTCACATAAAATAAACAAATTATTTATTAATTTATAAATAAAAATATTATATATTATTTATTTATAAATGAATGTGTTTATTATTTCTTTATCTATAAATTAATTATAAATTAAATGTATTTCTATATTCATTTATTTATTTTTGGTCGCCAAAAGGTTATTTATTTAAATAAATTAAATTTATTTACGTACAATAAAGAAATTTACTTATCTATTTAGAAGAAACAAAAATAACTAGAAACAAGAAATAAACATAATTAGAATCAAAAGAATTTGAGGCGGACACCGGCGGATGAGCAGCCTTTGAGGACGCCGGCGGCAGAGCAGGAACCAGGAGGCCGATGGGACTCGCTATGAATCCCAGGAGGCAGTCTGGGAGATCAACAGGACTCGCTACGAATCTCTGGAGGTCAGCCTGGAGACCAACAGGACTCGCTACGAATCTCTGGAGGTCAGCCTGGAGATCAACAGGACTCACTACGAATCTCTGGAGGTCAGCCAGGAGACGAACAGGACTCGCTACAAATCACTGGAGGTCAGCCCAGAGATCAACAGAACTCGTTACAAATCACTGGAGGTCAGCCAGGAGACCAACAGGACTCGCTACAAATCACTGGAGGTCAGCCAGGAGATCAACAGGACTCACTACGAATCTCTGGAGGTCAGCCAGGAGACGAACAGGACTCGCTACAAAGCCCTGGAGGTCAGCCTGGAGATCAACAGGACTCGCTACTAAGCCCTGGAGGTCAGCCAGGAGACCGACAGGACTCGCTACGAATCTCTGGAGGTCAGCCAGGAGACCGACAGGACTCGCTACAAAGCCCTGGAGGTCAGCCAGGAGACCGACAGGACTCGCTATAAAGCCCTGGAGGTCAGCCTGGAGACCAACAGGACTCGGTATGGACTCAGCAGTCCAGCGGGCCTCAAGCTCTCCTGCCAACATCTTTCAAGCATTAAGCTCTTCCGCTATCAGCCCCCTAGTGTCAAGCTTCCCCTGACACCGCAGTCCTGTTGTCCTCCTGTTGTCCATTCCACTGCCACCGATAATCAAGTGTGAAGCCTGGAGCCCTTATGACACTTCTTTATTTAGAAGTACAATATTTTTTTATCCAGTATCTGAGAGTGTTAATACATCCTCCCAGAAGTGTTTTGGGGAAGCCTCTGATCACACGTTTTAATACAGACACCTGCGCCTGTGGCTGGTCTGAAACTGGTTGGATGTCTTCGTGGATTTTCTCTTCAGAAGGCTGGTTCAGTTGTTCCATTTCAAGCTGCAGCTCTGTGCTCATATGCTCCAAGGCAGTGCTTTTCTGCTCCAGTGCAGCCTTTTCCTGCTGCAAGGCGTTTATTATATTCTCCAGCGCGGTGTTGTTTTGATCTAGAGTGGGGCATTTCTGCTTCACGGCCATGTTTATTTGCTCCAAGAAGTTATTTTTCTCCTCTAAAGAGGTTTTCTCTTGCTCAAAGAAGTTGCTTTCATATTCCAAGATGTTGTTTACCTGCTTTAAAAGGGAGATTTCCTGCTTCAGGGCAATTTTTTCCTTTTCCAAGGCAGTGTTTGTCAGACCCTGAAGGGCGGCATTATCCTGCTTCAGGGCGGTGTTTATTTGCTCCACGGTGCTTTTTTCCTGCTCCAGGTTGGCGATTTTCTGCTCCAGGGCAGTGTTTTCCTTTTCCAAGGCGGTGTTTTTCTGCTCCAGAGCAATCTTTTCCTTCTCCAGGGCAGTGTTTGTCAGACCCTGAAGGGCGGCATTATCCTGCTTCAGGGCGGTGTTTATTTGCTCCACGGTGCTTTTTTCCTGCTCCAGGTTGGCGATTTTCTGCTCCAGGGCAGTGTTTTCCTGTTCCAGGGCGGTATTTTTTTGCTGCAAGGCACTTTTTTCCTGCCCCCTGGCGGTGTTTTTCTGACCCAGGGCAGTGATTTTCTTCTCCAAGGCAGTGGTATTCTGCTCTAGGGCAGCCTTTTCCTGCTCCAAGGCGAGGATTATATTCTCCAACGCAGTGCTTTTTTGCTCCAGAGCGGTGCATTTCTGCTTCATGGCCATGTTTACTTGCTCCAAGAAGGTATTTTTCTCATCTAAAGAGGTTTTCTCCTGCTGAAAAAAGTTGCTTTCATCTTCCAATATGATGTTTACCTGTTTTAAATGGGAGATTTCCTGCTTCAGGGCATATTTTTCCTTTTCCAAGACAGTGTTTTTCTGCCTCATGGCGGTGTTTCTCTTCTCCAGGGTGGTGCTTTTATGCTCCAAAGCAGTCTTTTCCTTCTCCAGGGCAGTGTTTGTCAGACCCTGAAGGGCGGCATTATCCTGCTTCAGGGCGGTGTTCATTTGCTCCAAGGTGCTTTTTCCTGCTCCAGGTTGGCAATTTTCTGCTCCAAGGCAGTGGTAATCTGCTCCAGTGTGGTGCCTTTCTGCTCCAGGGCGGTATTTTTTTGTTCCAAGGCACTTTTTTCCTGCTCCCAGGTGGTGTTTTTCTGAACCAGGGCAGTGATTTTCTCCTCTAAGCCAGTGGTATTCTGCTCCAGGGCAGCCTTTTTCTTCTGTAGCGTAGTGTTTTCTTCCATCAGAGTATATTTTTCCTTTTCCAAGGCCATGTTTTTCTGCTCCAATTTGTTATTTTCCTCTCAACATTTTGCTGAGGTCAACCTGCTTCTTATATTCTTCCTCTCTTCTTCTTAGTTGGATCTTTAATTCCTCTCTTGATTCGAAACGTGCCTGGCTCTCTTCTGACATTAGGTTGGTCTCCTTCAAGATCCATTCGAAGCTCAGCTGGGCTTCTCTATTTAGCAGTTCATCGGAATCAGAAGTTGGCTGCCAGTACATTTTTGATTCTGTTTTCTCTTCGAATTAATCCTCCTAAATGACTTCTTTGTTAGAAAGGTCTGTGTTCACTGACTGACAAAAAATGAGAGCAGAGCATATTTTCAGAATGTAGCTTTGTGATGCGCTCTTTGTGACATCAATTCGCATGATGTCACAAATTGATGTCACTACCTCAGAAGAACAACTAGAAAACTGCTGAAGTTTGAATCAAAACAAACTTTATTGCTGAATGCATCTCGGCTTAGCTGATGGCTATTGGAGACAGTTGATCTGGTAATGTATCACCAAGGCTGAAATACACACTTAGGAGTCAACAGTTCTTGAGGACAATGGACTGACACAGCAGAGTACCAACGGTCAAAAGGAAACATTGTGCCCGAAAACAGAAAAAGGGGAAACGGGCGGGCCTGTTGACCCAGCTGATGCCAAGGAAGCCACCGATTCTGACTCTCTTTCGTGATTACTGAAATTCGTGGTTTGGGTAATGTTATCATTAACCAGAACTATATGAGTTACAACAACATTTAATTTGCCTTTGGGATCAGTAAAGTTGAATTTTGAAGGCAAAATTTTACCAAGTTTTTTTTTTTTTTTTGTACACTTTCTGGTGAAAATATCTTAGTACACTTAAAATAAGACAAAAACTAATAATCAACTTTTAAGAAGATATAGGAACTTGTTTAGTAAATAATTTCTTAAAATTGCTGAAGAATTATTAGTTCCATTGACAGAATAGGATGCTTAAAACAAAACATTTTTTCCCCAATTATAAGTGAAATAATCTGCCAATGGAACTAGTATTTTTCATCAGTATTAAGGAAAACAAGCTCCTACATCTTCCTGAAAAGTTACTCATAAGTTAGTTGTGTCTTATATTAAGTGTACTAAGATGTTTGCACAATAAACTAGACCAAAACTACTTGGTGAGATTTTGTGTTTTTGCAGTGAGGGAGCTGAAAACAATCGGAAATCATTTTTATTTCCAAAAGATGTGAAAAATTATGCCAAGTTATGCACTAAAATAGAGCATACTGAAGTTCATAGTTATAATGTGAAATGTTTTGTTTTAATATGATTAATATGTCAGTTATTAATTGGAATTGGAGAAAACTCCTCTTTGTAGAAAGTGATGGGGCTTCTGTCCACAAACTTTCTCTATTCTATTCATTAGCTCCTGATCGATTTTACTGCTCCCAAACCTCATTAAACAAATTTAAAAAAAATAAGAGAAAGCAATGTTTATCAATCCGCCATAAAGGATTATCCCTCCCCTCAGACTTAAAGCTAACTGGACTCCCCTATTAATTTGTCATAATCGACTCCCTTGGCGTTGGTGGTTGAAACTGTCTGTTTGGTCACTGTATTGCCAAAATAAATGGGGGTTGTTTCTGCTGCCGGGCTGTTGTTCGGCCCGGCAGCAGAAAAACCCCCCCATTTATTTTGTTTTCAAACTCTAAATTAAATTCCTTCAACTATTCTATCTATTGCTTCTCTTTGTGGTTTAAAGACTGAGTCAGTTTCGTTCACCGACGGTGGACAACTGCTTTGTAGTCCTGACCAGTCATCTGTTTGTAGTCCATTTTCAGCTTCAGTAGCAGCTGGACAGCAGCATCAACCTGCAGAAAAATAAATAAAACAGAGCCAAAAAAAAAAAAAAAAACTATTGAAAAAACTTACCAGTGCTTTGTGTGTTTGCTTTAGGTTCCTGATTTTGCTGTGGTGTCTTGGTTTCTGTATGTTGTATAATGGTTAATAAATTACATTTTGAAAACTACGTTTGATATTTATCCTTACAGGATAAATATCAAATTAATTTATTAATTTGATATTTATCCTTACAGGATAAATATCAAATTAATTTATTAATTTGATATTTATCCTTACAGGATAAATATCAAATTAATTTATTAATTTGATATTTATCCTTACAGGATAAATATCAAATTAATTTATTAATTTGTTCCCATGTTATAAAGTGGGAATGGATTATATCAGGTGGCTAAAATATTGGGTTCCCCTCCTTTAACTTTGGCAAATAATAATCAAATGTCACCAAATCCACAGGACTCGTTGTTGATGAAGAGAGGAATAAACACAGTTAAAGACTTTCAGAATTAATTTGTTCTCATGTTATAGAGGGGGAACAGATTATTTCAAGCAGCTAAAATATCAATTCTCTCCTCTCCTCCCCCCATAACTTTGGAAAATAAAGACCAACTGTTTCCAAATTCTCAAAAATTGTTATGTGTGACAGCATGTAGTATAATAGAAATTGTCTTAATCCCGTAATCTGTCTTATTTTACATATTATTATTTACAGAAAGTCTACACTGTCATCTTTTTAGGAAGTCTTAATTTTCATGCCCTGCTATCAGCCAGCTTCCATCCTCTTTTACCAGCAATGAAAAATTATAAACACACACAACGTGTTGGAAAACTTGGTGACTGACGTTTATTTGTCAGGCTTAAGTGACAAAAGTTGGAAAAAGACCGATTCTCTTGGCGTTTCAAATAACACAAAACAGCGTCATGAGACTTCGTTTATTTATTTATTTTACAATTTTGTTAACAACAGCTGCCGATTAAACTGAATGTTATGTGACGGTACCTGTGCTTTACAAATTGGCAACTCGAATTCTAAGGTCACTAATTTAATAAATGTAAGGTTGCAATAATAATAATACTTTAAAGTTACCTTTAAGGCACACAGGCCTGCTACATATGAGGCGTGAGACAATTCCACTCAATCCAATCAGTTTATTTATTTCACAGTTGTCTAGTCAGAAATATATTAATTAAAAACCACTCACACATTAAAATGACAGTTATGGCTCAACTCGAAGATGGCAGTGCAAATCAGGAAAGTGACCTACAAAAGAAACACAGCAAACAAAATAAAAAAAAATTGTGCACCAAACCAAAGAAAATACCACCACCCGGAAAGTCCACCACCAACACCACGGGCTGGCCGTTCCTGTCAAAATAAAAGAAACATTCAAATTACATATATTTCATAGTTATACAGTTCAGTCCACAGCAGTCCAAGTTAGGAGTCCGTCCTGAGACGAACCGCCGAGCCACAGCAAACGCCGCCTAGAGCGGCACTAGAAGGATCAGGACGAGCTGGTACGGGATGAAAAATGCACTTTTTGTTTTGAGAGCTAAACACTCGACAAGCTCCTTAAGTTTTCACATTTAATAGCGCTCATTCATGACGTCTTTTACATTGCGGTAGAGGAATTGTGGCAAACTCTTCTTTGGAGGCATTTTCTAAAACAGACACATTTTAGGGATTTTGCAATCATTGTTTTTCAATTGAAGCCACTCCAAAACCTTCATTTATTTTTGTTAATGTTCTGAGGTGGACTTAATTGGTAGTTTTAGATCCCTACCATGTTTCATAGCCCAAATCAGGTGAGCTGAATGTCAAGAAGTGATGGCTACTGTCCTTCAGGATATTCTGGGGAAAAAAATCAGCATACATAGTTTCTAAATTATGTCACTTTGTCCATGTCTTGAAGAAACAAAACAGCCCTGGAATGTATTTAATGTACTGAGATGTACTCACAGAGAAGTGTATATTTTAAATTTATTTCAGCTTATATTATTCAAATGTATTAAACATTAATGAATATAATTGCATTTCATATTTAATATTTGTCTTTTTTTTTCCCCACAATTGCAGCATTCAGAGTATTGACAGAATTAATACTCTTGCAGTTTTCTAGTTTAACATTTTTTTCTGCTGCTATATTATGTAAGAATTTCTGTTTTTGTCACTTTAACCCAGCTGTGTTGTTTTCTGCCAATTAAACAGATGATGTGTCCGGATGTGTTCAGAGGTCCTTGGGGAGAAAGGCACTGCAGGGTCTCACCTGTACAGACTACCAGAGAGTGTAGCTGTGCTCAAGGTACACAGACATGGCCACACAAGACTCAGTTCTCATTAACAGGAGAAAGAAATCATATAATATCATCCATCAATGTTTTGTAAAATAAATAAATAAATAAATAAAATGTTTGATGTTTTGGATCTAGAGTGTTTGCTTAGCCTTTTAATATTTGTACAACTCCCAATGGCACCAGACATTTTTATGCTTTATTGTTAGCAGTTCTTACTTATTGTTCAAACCGGTCTAAAATATCTTCAATTTAATAGATGAAACTTGTAAAAGTAAAAATGCTGAACTCCTAAAAAAATGAGATGTGAGGAGACGAGAATAAGTGCTGAATGAGCAGAATAAAGTTCAAAGTCTCCTCCTGTTGATCATTGACTTATTTTTAACCATGGTGAAAAGTTTGTCCCTTTACAAGGTTCATTCTGTCATGAGGCATCTACTGTGATTTTTAGATGCGGTCGTAGAAAATAAGTCAGGGAAAAACAAATTTTAAGAAATATTCTTTTTTTAAATCTGTGCTGTGGGACTAAAGTAAAACAGTTCAAATCAGGTGGGAGAGAGTTACTTTAATGTACCTGATTCAACTGATTGCAGTTCAACAAACGCCTGTTAATCAGTCATCAATTGAAATCAGCTGGACTGAAGCAAGGAAATACCTAAAACATGCAGGGCAGTGTGCCTTGAGGACCAGGGTTGGGAAACACTGCCCTAGGGGGCTCCGTAGTTATCTGATCAATGGCTAATCTTTCTCAGTGATAATCTGCGTACTGTAATCTAAATAAATGCATGTATATATGAAACTATGGTTGTTAATTGACATTTTCTATGAACGAGGGTGTGTTGGTGTCCTGTTCCTACCTGTACCCCCCACCGGGTCATCGGCCAGGGTCCCCTCAGACACCACAGAGCCGCAGTCCACGCACACCAGCTGGGCTTGGCAGTAGAGATCATCGTCCACTATGTTGGAGGAACCGCAGCCCGGACACTTCAAACCCGCTGCGAACATTTTCCAGTCATAAACATCCACTTGTTTAACCTGGACTACACTTTGTGACAACAGGAAGCGCCCTAGCGGTGTACGACCAACAAACGTAACCGTTGGGAAGCTTAGATGTATCCGGGTAGAAATAAGCGAACTAACAACAGTGCCGTTTAGGAAATTACACTTGAAAGAGCGTTCAAGGATAATCCGATTATACTTCAGTAAGCATGTTATACAACCTTAGTTTTCCCTCTGCAATAATAAACAATGAAATGTGGTAGCAAGAATAAGAAGAGACCTCAGCTGTAGAATATAAAAATTATAAGACTGGGGTAAAATATTAGCATTCTGAATTCGCTAAATAAAAATTAGTTGCGCTCCAAATTCATTGTAATTATTAGCATTGTCGCCACATTAAAATGATTCAGAAAATACAGACAACCTTATTTGTTAATGTATGTTCATTTCTATTTTCCATTGATATTCTGCAGATTAGTATAATAAAAATACTTCTAAGGGCACATTTGTTTTTCTTCTTTAGATAAACTATAAAACTGTTAGATGCCAAGATTTTTTTTAACATAAAAAGTTCAAGCTTTTTACACACACACACACACACAAAAGATGCATTTTTTAGATGCATAATTTGTGACATGCAGCCTTAAGATAATTGAACATGATTTATTAAATACAATATAAGCTATGTGCATGTAATGTAAATGACATTGGTTTATTCTGTTATGCTTTCCTCATTCATGTCATTTCATAACTCTAACATACTACTGAATAAATGAAACGAGAAATAGATTTATACATTTTTAATTTTATTTTGCAAATATACAAAAACACCTCATCCAGTTCCAGACAGTGTATATTTTGCAGTGTTTAACATTCAAAGATAAAGTGCTCTTGGTTTGAAGAATGCAAAGAAAAAAGAAAAAAAAAAGAGAAAAAAATCTAATTACAGCACATAGTATTACATATAAGGCTCTTTTTGACCAGGCAAGGGGAAAAAATGTTTTGATTTAACCAGGCAGTATAGCAAGTCTTCTACGCTTGAAATTTATGCTCTACATGAAAGCAATGAACATATATGAATGCACTTTTACACTTGACTGAAAAAGATAAAATTTTTTTTATATAAAAAAGATTTAATTGAAACTTCTACAGTCATCACAGTAATAGTTCATCTCTTCTTTTTGATTTCTCTTGTTGATATATTAACCTTAAGGTTTATCCTACTACAAAAGAGCCAATATTCAGTGATGAACACATCTTTGGAAGCCAGGAAGTCTTTCATGTAGTCGTGAAATTAATAAAGTCAGACCACAGGGATCTGATTTGATTCGGAGTGTCAGCTATAAATCCACTTAGGCAGACTTCTTTAAAGAGCTCATGGACATGAGAATACTTGGATTCTCTTCAATGACTCGCACCAGTAAGTTGTCAATGTACTGCTCCAGCTCTGATATGTTTTTATCTCTCTCAGAGAGCTGGCTCTCCTGTTTCAACAACAGAGCGATCAGTTCCTCTCGAGTTAGCTGGGAGTACGGTCCTGATCTCCCTGTGCCAACCTGTAGGAGGGACATAAAGTAAAGAGACAACAATCATCTTTGATCATGAAAACCAAAGGAAACATCACAGCAATCTCTAGATTGGCATTAAACATTTAGCTAAAATTGGGAAAAAGAAAAAAAAAAAAAGAATACATACGTTTGTTTTGTGCTGAACTCCATTACAGTCTAATTCTGTGGCTTTGTTATCATTTCCAACTGAGTCAGACTGCTGCTCCAGAGGATTAAGGGGTTTTACAGGCTGAAGTCTGCAATGACAAAAGGGTTGAGAATGAAACATGTGAAAAGAATGGCAAGATGAAGCAAAATGTAGTAAAGGCAAGGGAATTTGAATGTATAATTTGTTTAAAAATTACATATCAACTCAATGAAAGCTATCAACTATTGAAACCCTTTTTTCTGCACGTTATTTTTAGGAAGGCTCAAACTCTGTCAGATTGCATCGTATCTAGCTAATTTCAAAATCTTCGAAGCATATTCTTAATTAAAGATCTGAACATTGTACTGTTCTAACATATGGAGAAGTGATTGTTCTGCTGCGAGGTAACGCACCGCCTCACTCTCAAGTCTTTGTGTTACCTCCAACAGATTTTCATACACTCTCCATTTTTAAATGGTTAATTGATCAATGCTCTCTGAGATACACAAAGCTTAGAATATTGTTTTATATCCCGATCATGCTTTAAACCTCTCCACAACTTTATCCCTGACTCTATCCTGTCTGCTGTAATCCATGTTTATTATGATGCTGTTTGTTAACTTTCTCAGAGGCTCTACTTCAGAATGCTGCAATTCTTTGTGCTCGTCTATCACATAAAATCCCAATGATGGTTCTGATTTGACAAAGTGTGATACTTTGCAAGGTACTGCAGCCATACCAGCAATTAAATTAGACAAATTAATGCTGAGGACTAAAGCATCTTACCTGCGTGAAATTGCAGGAGGTCCTTCCTCTCTTGCACCAGCCATGGTCACAATCTTCTTGGACTCTTTGTTTGGATTCTCTTGGACCTGTACGTGACTTTTGACCTCTTGTTTTGTGTTGCATACCTTGTTTGGAGCAGTTGCTCCACTGTCATCTAAAACATCAATTTCGTCATGGTTTCGACTGACAATGGAGCTTGAAGGAGTGTCATTTGGATCAGGAGGTAGAGGAGCTCGAGCTATTTTGGAAGATTGGACTTTGGAAGAATCTTTGTCAGCAGTTTGCGATTTGACAGGAGGCCAAACTACTGGATTAGTTTTAACAAAGGTTGTTGCATCATTATGAACCGTGAGCTCATTTTCCTCCTCATTATCATCTTCAAACGGGTTTAAACCACAAACGGCACCATCTTTAATCTCCACCACACCTCTGTGAAGCTTATCTTCAGCAGTGCAGGGTATGGATGGAGCAGGACGTTTATTGTGTTTGCCCGTCTCTTCTTTGGCAGAATCATGTTCCGTCGTGCTCTGGGTGTTTCTCAAATCTTTGGAAGACCTGTTTAGAGGAGCGATCATCTGCACCGAGCGCTGGGGAGCAACGCTGACAGTTTTGACATCTTTGTCTTTACTCTGCTTGTTAATTTGTGGCAGATGTTGTGTCGACGTCTCCTCCTCCTCCTGTTTCTGTCTCTCCAACTGATTCCTTCCCGGAGGCTTAGGAGCCGCTCTTTTTTCCCGCTGAATGTTAGTTGGGTCCTTTTTGCTGGTGGAAGCTGTACTGTTTTCCACTGATGACGCAGCTGGCTGACATCTGAAAATGACAGAAACACAAGTGTGGGCAAAAGTCGGCTGTCAATTAATCAGACATTCCACAGCGGAGCAAAAATACTGAGTCAAGAAAACATTCAAACACAAATGTTTCCATTCTTATTCAGTGTTATCTGATATACTGCAAACAGTCTGTTGTCTTTTTTAGAGTTTAATACACATGGACATTATATATATTTGATGTACACATTAAATATATATATCCGTTTTGGATTAAGCCACAAACTGTGCACAAGAAAGAAATGTTTCATGATATTTATATTCTGACCACTGTACAGTATTTTATTGTAACTATTGATTTTGTTAATCTTGTATATCTAGTATTGCTACAACCCCTAAATTTCACGCAAAGTCCAATGTAGATTATCAATATTTTATGTGATAAGCTAAGACAAAGTAGCGATGGAGATCAAATGGAAGGAAAATAATGATCTGGCTTTTATGGAAGAGTAGCAAGAAGAACAACAACGCTCAAAGACCGTCATAAGAAGTCCTATTTAAAGTTTCCAATGCAGGAAATACTGCAAGCATCTGAAAGTGGGTACTTGGATGCCGTCTGTTAGTTATGCTATGAAACCATTACTACACATCTTTACTTTAGTGAATCATATTGAGGGAATGATTTTGTTTAGCACAGATGGAGAAGATGTTCAGAGTGGATAAGAAGATGATTGAAAGAAAAGCACAAAGGGCAATCCTGGAAGAAAATCTGTTAGCATCCAGAAAAGACAAAGATTCACCTTTCAGTTCAACCACCCTAAAATATATCTAGAGTTAAAGTAAGAGTTTAGATTGAAGTGTTTTCAGGTGTTAGAATGACCTAGTCAAAGTTAAGACCTAAATCCTACTCAGAATGTGAGGAAATTTGAAAATTAATGTTTACAGATGCTTTCCATCCAATACGAGTTTCAGCTGCTTAAAAAATAAATAAATAAATAAATAAATAAACGTTTAGTCTGTTAAGTTACAAAGCAATCAGATTAAATTGTAGTTAAATATTGGCTTGGGTAGGTGTTGATGCAAATGCCAACTAAACTTTAGAGGTCTTGAGCTTTTTAAAAATCTCCTCCCGCTTCATTTAAACTAACAAAACCTCAAAAGCATATTTCACAATATTCCAAATAAATGCAGATATTCGTCACTGCAATGTGATGAAATGTTAAAACTCTCAAGAAGGATGAATACTCTAGCAGTGAACTGCAAACGGCTTCTTCACATAATACTTGAGACAATGAGGCAAGACTGTGAAATGCTCTTCATCCTTCAGCCCAGGCTGCTCTCTCCTTCAAACTAACACATGAGCTCAAAGTCATGCAATTTTTATGCAGGTATCAGCCGCCTGTTGCATTTAGAAGGGAAGTGTTGAGATGATCGGTCACAGAGCTCTAAGACTGAAAAACAAGACCTGGGAAACTTTCCAATGAACACTAATATTTTCATCAAGTATTCAAATCCTGATTCACTGCCTCTTATTGTTCTGCTGGTGCTAAAGCAGGCTAACTTCAGCTACATCTTAATCCTTCAACCACAATGCAACCGTTTAAATAATTAATTCTTACTCCAGTACATTTAAAACTACTTTTATCAATTGATTTTAAGATTTGTACAGAAGTTCATCGTTTCCAAATATTTAATCCTACTGTCCTTTAAAATCAATCTTTCAAATTTACATTAGTTGATGCAAATTTCTGAAATGTTTTTTAAATATCTCCTTTACCCTTTCAAGTAAGCTGGTCTCTCTTCCTGTTGTCCCATGTTCCTATGCAAGATTTCCCCTTAAAGTTTAGTCCAATCCTTAGTGTTTACATTATAATCTTAATCAAAACTTCACTGTGAAATTACAGCAAATATTTCTGTAGCAAATATGTAATCCACAAAAGCAAGAGGACTGCAGAAAGGAATCACACAAAGGAGGGGCTAAGCGAGAAGTGAGTGAGAACGTCTGGATGCAGCGTTAGAAGAACACAAGACAGAAAAGAAGATGGACACAGAAAGGGAAGTAGGACACACATTCCAGACAATGAGAGATAAATATAGTCTATAAACCCTCTTTTTATGACTTTCCACATCTGGAAAAAAGTGAAATCAAGCTCCATAAATTCAGAGTCAACAGGAACCCTGGTTGTCAAACTGGCATTTCTATATAAAAATTATTTTGTGTCTGCATTGATGTCGCTCAAAAACAAAACACACAAACAAAAAAACAAAAAAAAAAATTGTGATTTTCCCTGCGCAGATTTAAATTTAGGGGTCCACTGTGGGGGAATTAGATAGCAACTAGACAGACCTGTTGTGAGTTGCTCTGTGTGGAGTTTGCATGTTGTTGCCCACCTCACACCATCTATACAACAACATGTTGGACTAAATGGTCACCGTGTCCCTCCTCACTGACCACTGGAGACAGAAGTATCTTTTGAATTTAAGCATCTTTGTGTTAAGGCCACATTTCTGTTTTTAATTCTGTATTGTAATATTATTCTAATTTTATATGTCATTTTCATTAACTTTAAGTGGAAAATTACTACAACAGAAATAAACCCTTTCAAATGTCAATGTAATTAATCCATGTATATTTTTCAGGGTGATAACTTCCCTGAAATAAATGGACTTTTCAATAAAATTCTAATTTATTGAATTGGTGTGTACTGTGATCCATTTACTTCAGTTTGGGATGCACATATTTTGACATTGACTGAATGAATTACAAACTATTTGTTTAGCCATTTTTCTGGTTCAAGAAGCAAAGTTCTGGCATAAACTTTAAATCCAGTTACTGTCACATGCCTTTTGCTGCAATAAATCCAGTCATCCTGCATTTTTGTTCGTTGTTCTTAAGACTTTCAAGAACAGAGATTCAAAAGTTGCCGACAGCTTGGAGAAAATATATCCCAGATGTACGCCAGGAGTACAAAGGCGTACATGTAGACTGATGGTTTAAATTTTGTATGTGGAATCCTTGCGAGCAAAATTTATGAGCACGACATGCTGACGAGGTCAAGGTGGAGCGCTTCTCTGACGTGTGGATGCAGGAATATATTTCTGAATTCAACATCTCTCCAGAAAAAGAAGTGAGAGTAAAAATATGATGGACTGCTGTGGTTAAGTTGGCAGATATTACGGAGGAGAAACACCTACAGTGTGCCAGTGAATACAAGCTGCAAGTTTTCATTTGTGATCCACACGTCAGGTTAGTTTTGTAGCTGTGCATGTTACCCAAACTTCATCCTGCTGCAGGCGAAGTCATCATTTACAGATGCTTAACAGGACAAGAGCAAAAAAATTAGAACCATTGTTTTATTTCCTTTGCGGAGGATCCCGTCATGTCCTGAAATATTTTCCCTTTGAGGATTATTAAAGTAGAAAATGATAAACTGCTGAGCCTTTCCTAGAAATAGTTTACTCTGCAAATTTAAACAGAATACTGTAAAATCACGTATATCACATTGATACCATATGGAGAATTAATTATTCTTAGAAGAAAGTAAAAGGGAAACAGCAAAGTACACTGGATGAGGTGAGGAACAGATTTTTAAAAATTTATGGTGAGAAAAGATTTGTTATTCCACCTGATTATGATGAATCATCAGTGAAATACCAGTTGAATATTGATCCACTAACCTTTGATCATCAGATTTTGCTTTAGATGATTTGGGAGTTTCCTCAGCTGGAGAGAAGTTTTCATCAAAAGGATTAGTGGAAATGATTTCTACAGGAACTCCCACTTTGACTTTTGTTCCAATACTTTTTTCTTCTTCTTTTATTTTGTTTTCCTTCTTTTCTTTTGCCAATTTTTCCTGCTTCCTTATTTCCTCTTCCCTTCTTTCCTTCTCATTCCTCTCCTCCCTCATTCTCTCCTCTTCAAGCCTCATTTTCTCCAGTTCCTCTTCTCTTTGTTTCTCTGCTTTTATTCTGTCTTCTTCTGCTCTTTTTCTCTTTTCCTCCTCCTTTTGCATTTTTGCTTGCTCTTCTTTCATTCTCTCTTCTTCTTTTCTTTTTGCTTCTCTCATTTCATCTTCCAACCTTTGTTTCTCGGCCTTCTCCTCTTCCTCTCTTTTTATTTTTTCTTTCTGGATCTGTTCTTCTTCCTCTCTTTTCGCTTGCTCTTCTTCAGTCTTTCTTCTCTCCTCTTCCTCTTTTCTCAGCTTTTCTTTAGCCAGCTTCTCCAGTTCTTCTTGCCTTCTTTTACACTCCTCTTCCTCCTCTTTTTTCTTCCTCTCTTCCTCCTCTCTTCTGATTTTCTCTTTCTGAATCCTGTCCTCCTCCTCCCTTCTTTCACGCTCTTCTTTGGCCTTTCTTTCCTTTTCCTCTTGTCTCAGCTTTTCTTTAGCTAACTTCTCTTCTTCTTGTTTCCTCCTCTCCTCTTCCTCCCTTTGCATCTTTTCTTGCTCTTCTCTTGCTCTCCTTTCCTGTTCCTCCAGTTCTTTCCTCTTTGCTAACTTTTCTTCACGTTCTTTCCTTCTCATCTCTTCTTCCATCTTAATCCTTTCCTCTTCCTCTTTTCTGAACTTCTCTTCAGCCTGAATCTTTTCTTCCTCTCTTCTCTTTTCTGCCATTAGCCTAGCTTCCTCCTTTTCTTCTTCCTCTATTCTCATCTTTTCCTTCCTAAGGATCTCTTCTTCTTCCCTCCGCTTCTTTTCTTGCTCCGTTTTCCTTCTCACTTCTTCAGCTCTCTCTTGTTCCCTTCTGACTTTCTCTTCTTCAACCCTCCGTTCTTCATCCTCCTTCAGTCTCCTTTTTTCTTCAGCTAATTTATGCTCCTCTTCCTGCCTCCTCCTCTCTTGGGCCCTTTCCTCTTCCTTGATTCTTTCTTCTTCCTCTCTGTGCCTCTTTTCTTGTTCCTCTAGTCTCCTTTTTTCTTCCACCAGTTTTTGTCGCTCTTCCTCCTCTTTCCTGACCTTTTCCTCCTCTTCTCGTCTAAACTTTTCTTCAGCCAACCTCTCCAGCTCCTTTTGTTGTTTCCTGACGGCCTCCTCTTCCTCTTCTCTCATATCCTTTTCCAACTTGACCTTTTCTTCTTCCACTTTTCTGAAATCCTTAATATTTTCATCTTCTTCCTCTTCCTCTTCTTCTTCCATCTGGGGTGAATACTCCCTCACTGCTTTAAGTGAATCCACAGATGGAGACGGGTTTTCCGGGACATCCTCCATTGATCCACGGCCTGAACTCGACAGGCTGAAGCTGGATCCGGCGCGAGACGTCCGAGGCGGCGGCTCCTCGCAGTAAACATGGCTGCCGTTGATGCACAAATTACTCTGCTCCTGTTTTTGTTGGCCAGAGGATGAATCTTTGCTGTCAGAGCTGCTGGAGTGCTTGTGTATCTTGAACTTGAACTTCTTTTTGCCTGAAAACACAACAAGAAAAATTAACATGCTTGTAGAAAGTTAATGGAGGGATTATAGAAAAAGTGCTGACCCTCAGAGGAGTCCACGTTCAGCCCAGATGATTGGCTCCCGCTCAGCGAGGAGTCCTTCGCAGGCAGGACAGACATGGACTGAGACAAATTCCTCTGCAGGTTGGATTTAGGAGAAAACAAAGACATCCTTTTGTTTTTCTTTGATTTTCCTCCCTCTCCACCTCCTCTAGCGTCCTCTTCTTCGCTGTCTGTCAGAACCTGAGTGGGCGAAGGCACCACACCTGATGAGGAGTCCAGCTCCTTTTTCTTTCCACGGACTTTATCCTTGAGCTTTCCCAGCCGGGAGCGGGACTTCCCTGCAGCGGAGAGGTCGAACATGCTGGCGGTCATGTTGTTTCTCATGAACTGGACGTCCAGAAGGACCTCTCCACGGTCTTTGTCCGGCTTACCGGTTTTATCCAGCAATTTAAACCACCTGGAAAAGAAATGCACAATATTAGAATCCATCCTTGTATGAACACTGTTGTTGCATGCACAGATTATTCTGAAGAAATAAATAAAAAGATAAAAGATTTCTATTCAAATCTGGATTACAGCTGCAAAAGTATGGAGACTAACTCAACTTTTTTATGTTAGAACCACAAACCTCAAGCTGTTTAATGAGATTTTATGTGGCAGACCAGCACCAACCAGTGTGTATTTGCAAAGTGAAAGACAAATGATTTGTGGTTTCAAACTTTTATTTTTTTTAGACTAAAATAAAGATTTGGAAATTGATGTGCCATCACCTTTCAATGCAGCGTGGGTCAGACTGCATAGCGAGAATTGGTAGTGATACATTTTGAAGTCTTGCTACAGATTCTCAGTTGGACTTAAATCTGGATTTTGAGTGGATTGTTCTACTTTGCTTTGATCTAATACTTTCTTTTCAAGCTATGGGCTGCAAGTTTAGTGTCATCGTCCTGCAGAAAGATGACCCTCGACCCCAACCAAGTCTTTTGCTGCCTCAAACAACTTTTCTTCCATTATTAAACCATTTTAGCACAATCTATGTAAGGGTGCTTTCGTACCTTGATAATTGAGGGAAGACTCTGTTTAAAGAATGTAAAAAATTATTTGTTGACATCACAGAGAGGTATTGCCAGGCTTTTTTCTTTTTACAGTTTTCAGACCACATGAATCATATATGGCATTTCTTCTCTTTGGAAACAAAAAGACAACATCTCTACATGTGTTTTTGAAATATTCCATGAGTACAATGAGATGCAACCAGTTTTCATTTGTGCATAATAGCAGTTTAGTTAATAGATTTGATCCAAGTCAGCAAAGGAATTAATTCAGTTTTCTACAGGAAGGGATTCTCTAATAGTTTGGATGTTTATAATTAAGTTTTGATGATAAAACCAAGGAGAATTATTAAATAAAGAGGAATAGGAAAGATCAAATTTAACATTTTGAAAGCAAACAAACATCTTCTTCTTAATAAAAAGGTCTTGCAGATTTAATCTTAAATCACTTCCTGTCTGAGACACAAACATCCCATTATGCTTCAGACATTTAAATCCACTGAAAATTAACTCCTGAATTAGTTCTGTTCTCAAGTCAACCAGATTAGACTTTGCTTCCCACAGAATTTACCAGCAACAAATCTCCAGTTAACCCCATTTTTACCTTTTAAACAATTGGTGTAAAACAGAAAGAAGTAAACAGCACTTCAAAGAAATTGTGAATAAACTGATTTTTGTCAATAGAAAGGTACCCCAGCTTCATACTGGTTGCTAAACAATTGATGTTTGGTGGTGGACAGCACAATTTTTACAAAGAAAACTAAAAGAGCCCACTCAGCATTAAATAAATGCCTATTGGGCAAAAAGTTGAGGTCAGCTCACCACTGAGAAAAACGGCTTCGGCTGAAATCTGGATTCTAAAGGAAATGAGGAAATCAGGAAGGGGCATTGTGAGTGTAAGCAGAAACATGCTGAGCTGTAGCTGCAGGCTTTTCTTTGTTTTAAGAACTCCACTGTCTGGGCATGTTTTCATAGTTTTGAGTTTATACATGACACACAGTATTTACAGGCTTCCCAGGAGGCAACAGACATAAAATACCTCAGAGGATTGCTCTCCTCTCATTGTCCTGCACAAGTTATGTTGCTTAGATTTGCTCTCCTCCTCCTCCCCCCTCAGGAATGCTTCAGATGTGTGGCACAAACAAAATTAAGGAGGGAAGCCGCCTTTTCCTGGAATTTGATACACGGTTCAGTCACTGCTGTCGCAACCATCCCCCCCCCCCAGCCTCCTGCTCACTGATGGAAAAACTGGAAATTATCTGCAAATTTCAGACCTTGACATTATTTACAATCTCAAGGCCTGATTTATTCAAAAACATCCTTCAGATATGCACTGCTAAATAGATATTGGATTTACCATGTGGAGGTGAGAGGGAGGAAGATTAATAGAAAATACTCAGCTTTTTTTTTTTTTCATTTCTATGCATAGACAAGTCTTCATTTTAGTAATCCTGGAATCCTTTGGACAATTTCACTGGCAGATTAGATCAGATTTTGCTCTTTCATTCTGCGCAAACTAGACACTTTTCTGGGCTAAAAGAATTTTAAAAATGTATATATGTAGACAAACCTTCTATATTTTGCTGCAGTAATAAATGAAAGAAAAACGAATCCAAACGTGTGTGCAAGGTTTTAACAAGATTTAAAGCAAAAAAAAAAAAATTAAAATAATAATAATAATAATCTATCCACCCCTAAGAGGTTTGAGGTCTCACTGTATTTGTAAAAATCTGCAAGTTGTTCTCCTTAATAAGCTCAGCCTCCAGGAGGGGATTTATTAAGCAGCTCTGGGCTCCACCAAGCAGCAGCACAGCAAGGAAAAGACTTGAATAATCAACACCTAGACCGCAGAAGAAGACCTTCGAAGAGAATCAGCGCGCGCTCTGCGACATCTCCAACCTTGGTGATATCTCTAAGTTCAACACACGGCTGAATGCAAATTCAGCAAACACGTTTCCAAATGGGGCCTCATGAAATTTTACACAAGGTCTGCAAACATGGTGCAGATTTATATTTTGGACTGAATTCTTAAGTAAGTAAACCTTTCCTCTAATAATTTATCTTTGCCAAGCCTTTATTATCCTTGATGACTGAATAAAGTCATATTCAATCAATCCGAATATGAAGTCCAACGAAGCTTGTTTGATTAAAAAGTACCTTTAGAAGATAACTTTTAAGCAGATACTAAATATAGTTATTATTAAACTCATATTCGTGTATTAAAATGGTTTTTATTGGTCTGATAACATGGTTTTAATGTGTTTTTTATTAACTATAAGCAGAAAATCATTGTTAACAGAAATAAAGGTTGGAAGACAACAGCTGCATTTAGCCACACCTTCATTCCTTAGCTTATTTCTACCAGTTACATCAATAATCCCATTTTCAGAGAAGAATCTGGACAGATCAGTAAATTGAGAAGTAAAATTTTCGACAGCTATTTTTCTCATAAACCAGGGAGACGTAGACATGGCATATTCTGCTCTAAACAACCATCAGCGATGGAAAACTATTCAAGATATTCCATCAAGATCATCCCTGACTTCAAGGACGGGAGAGTAACTCTTCATCGTAGTAATTAGCATTTACTTCAGGATCTCAATTTTCTTGGATAATTTTAAATTAAGCCTTAAAATTAGAGAGAGCATTTTACTGTTTGTTTAGTATTGTACAACAATAGAGCATCTACATCACAGGTCACAAAGCCAGACACACTCTACAAATAAGCCAAAAAGAGAAGAAGCAAGTTCCTCAAGTGAAATCAGAGGGGAAGTTGCAAAAGCATTTAGGTGGAGCCCAACACACTCTGCATGAGGTGGAGTTGAACTACAGATGATTTTAAACCTCTGTGAGCCGATACAAAGTCTGCTACTTTACTGGGCAGACAGGATGATGGATGACTTAACATTTTTATTTCTTTTTCCTGCAGATACCCATCATACTTTCTCTGGACACATCCTTCTTGGGCCGCTGATAACACAATGGCCCCGAGTGACTCAAGAGTTTCTTATCACAGAGCCCAGCTGGGAGTGGGAGAACAGCTGAATAAGTAATAATGTAGCAGTAAGAAAGTCCAAGGACTAAAACTGTCCGAGTCATGTTGTTGCTGGATCAGAAAGGCCAAAAACGAAGATAAGAAGAGCTTTTAGTCATTCTTTCAAAAGGGACTTATAAAACAACTTCATAAAAAATAATAATAATTGTGAACAAGTACAGCAAGTTTTACTGCAGTTATTCAGATTCACAGAGGGCCTAAATCAGGGGTGTCAAACTCCAGTCCTGGAGGGCCAGTGTCCTGCAACTTTTAGATGTGCCACTGTTGGACCACACCTGAATAGAATAATTAGGTCAATAGCAAGGCTGTGGAGAACTGCTCTACACAAGGAGCAGGCAATTAAGCCATTTCATTCCAAAGTTTTGCACCTGTAGCACATCTACAAACAGTAGGACACCGGCCCTTGAGGACTGGACTTTGACACCTGTGGCCTAAATTATCCTAAAGGCAAGATCATGGCCTATCTCTGGCTGGAGGATTGACCACAAACTGACTGGTTTCCTGGAAGAGTCTTGGCTTTCAAACAGTCCATAAATTTTCAATATGGCTGATGTTCAGGATATCCCAAAAGTTTCATGTTAGCCTGATTTATCCATTAGAAAACCAGGCTTAATGTGCATCTGGAATCGCAGTCCACCAGGACCACACAATGCTGTGCTGTTTCCTGTCATCTGTTGCTGTTGAGTTGAAATGAAAATTTAGAGCTAATATTTTATTTCACCAAGATTGTGCAATGCACCAATACCACAGACAGTGAGACAAACCGTCAACGTAATGATGACGACTCCTTTGACAACATGTAGCCTGTAGTCTGACTGTATGGTCACAGTCAGACTACAGTCTGGAAGACCAATTTGTGCCCAAGCTTCTACATTCTGGCTTCAATTATTAGGTTAATCATACCACAGGATATAACTCCAAAAATTCACGTTTTTGGAGTTTGCAAACTGATCTTTGTTGCTTTTGGAATAATGGGAATGGCATTTCAGCTCATATTGCTTCTCAACTTGTTTCAATGTAGAAACTGTTTTCTTTTTCTCTTACTCACCCTCCATCCATCCATCCATTCTGTCGCAGGGCAACATATAGACAGACAGGACACACAACCATTCACACACACTCACACATAGGGAGAATTTAGAGAGACCAATTAACCTGACAGTCATGTTTTTGGACTGTGGGAGGAAGCCGGAGAACCCGGAGAGAATCCACCATGCACAGGGAGAACATGCAAACTCCATGCAGAAAGACCCCGGGCCGGGAAACGAACCCAGGACCTTCTTGCTGCAAGGCAACAGCTCTACCAACTGCGCCACTGTGCAGCCCATACTCTTACTCACAGTTTGTTAAATTACTTTTGTAAGGCAGGTGCACCATCATTTAACTCAGATGTTGCAAAGTACCTGATCAGAAGCTCCTAAAAGCCATGACATCATTATCTACGTTTTTTGATCTTTGTGTATTTTTGATTAAAATGATAAGGATGAAATAAATAAATTCTTATTTCAATTTTATAAATAGAATAATTTCCCTTTCTCCAACTGAGAATCTTCATGTGATTTAATGTCAAACAAGGAGAAAAAAAAAACGTTTACACAAATAGTTTCAGTAGTTTATGTTTGAGCCTTACCCAGAAAATAGATTGGTTTAAATACACAATGAAGTTGACAATAATTAAAAGCACTGCGATTTCTCCTGTTAATTTACCTGCTGCTCAGTCGCTGTGCTTTAATCATTGACTGTTTGTAAATCATTAGCCTTTGCAGAGATGGTAGTTTTATTGTTCTAATACCTGAAAAAGTTGAAGTTTGATGATGTGCCATTTTCACCAAGACAGACAGTCTCACATTTTACAGAAGCCACAGATGAAAATGATGAAATAGGAAAACAAATAGGCTGATTCTACCAGCTTCATCTTCTATTTTATTACTTCCTGGCGCTCTTTTCCTATAAAAAACAGGAATGGAGGGAAAAATGATACAATATGTTGACATTTCTTTCCCTGCCATCATGACCTAATCTTTACCCAACTTTAAAACTTTATTCTAAATTGATAATCATAGTTCATGAGCTGTACTGTGGTGAAACAAGGCCTTCCTATTTAATAGTTAAACCTCAGCGGTTCCGCTGTGAAAAACCGACCTTCCTCGACTTTCACTGTTGCTGTCAATGTTTGTTTTCTCATTGATAAAATGGTCAGGAATGCGAGGCCAAAGCTGGAGGGAGTCACTGAGCTCACAGAAAGATCAACATAGAGGAGCTGTGACAGGATTCACTGCAAAGGAAACACGCAGAGATCCTCTTGTGTTAAAGACGATCGCTGATTTTCATATGGCTAATTATATGAATTAGCATACATATCCTAGTATGCTAATAAATCCATGGCACTGGAGATTAAACTTTTAAAACAACTAGCGAGGTCCAGTCAGCTATTATCATCTAGTTTAGAGGCAAAAACATGATTCTTTAAAGTCAGGTTGGTTGTATTGAACTGGGTTATGCTGCTGTTGCGTTTCCGTAGCAAGGCTGAAAAACCTCCGATGTAAAGAGACAAGCGTTAATGGGAAGCAGAATAGAAAACAAAAGAGAACTATTGTTCATAGCAGCGTTTGTAATCTCTGCTCACTGATTTGAGGTTTTGCTATAAAGCTAACAAACGGTGCATGAAAAATAGTGAAGGTCATGGAGACTGGTCGTCTTAATCCATCAGGAAGAGGCTTTCCGAGATCACCAATGCTATTGATCAAAAACTTGATCATTTCTAAAAGACGTAGAAATCAATTTGTGCCCAATAAAGATTTTCCTTCTTTATTTATTAATGAATATTTGGTGTATAGAAAGACTTTCAAGTTCAATAAAATATGTGAATTCTGGATATTCTTCTCCTACAAAGTTTCTATTGTTTTTCTTTCTGTATAAAAGGAACTAAATAAGCTCAGTCAATGAAAATTAATCTCTGAACCAACTGTTCATTTGCTTGAGTAAGTAATACTGCTTGGCATCCTCCAAGGCTGCAACCAAGGAAACAAATCCTCTAAGCTGCAACACTGGAGTGGGCAGCAATCGGAAACCAAACCCACGTAAATGGGCCTGTGCAGTGATGCATGGTTGAGCGTGTGCGATCTCAAAGGGCTCGAAGGTGCAGAGATCACAGATTCTTCAGATGTAAACACACAGGACAACTTTTCACAAATTCTGCTGCTGGGTTTTGTCATCTGCAATTTAAAAATCGAGACTTTACTTATGGGATTATGGGGGTTTGGAGCTGCGAGACCACAGAGGTTCAGCATGACTGACAGCAGAACCAAAAAAACTAAACAAAACAGAAGTTATGTCTGTGGTGCAGGTGGAAGGCAATTAATTTCACATGCCAATATTTAGTTATAAAGAAATGCAAACTCACTGGAACGTTCTGTTCAATGTTTATTCAGGAAAATCATAAGGCCAGTAGTTATATCTGTTTGGATAACTTTAAACTATTGAGTTGTACTTTTATATTTCTTTCTAATCTGGTGTAAGTAGATATAATTTAAATTCAGTGTGATTTTTTTCTTTCACAGTGAACTTACTCTGTCTTGTTGCGGGTTTTGTCCTCACTGAGCTGCAGCAGGTTGATGACAGCCTGTCCTAGCAGCTTGTCGGGTCCCACCAGAGCGCGGTGCAGGACCTGGACGTGCAGCGTGCTGCGGTCCTTCCCTCCACCTCCTCCTCCCTGAAGCAGCAGCGGTGGCAGGTCAAAGGAGGCTTCCTCTTTCCACACCGGAGCCACGCTTTTCTCCACCACCGACGTCTGGTACTTCTCCTTGCCCACTTGCATAACCGCGTACGCGTCATTGGTGCCGCTTTTCCCCTTTATCCTGAGGCCTCTGGCTTGGAGCACCGTTACCTGGACGCTTGTGGGATTCCACTGCTGATCCGCTAAAGACATGCTGACAGCACCTGCTGCTGGCGCCGTTACAGAGAGAAACACCAAAACAAAACGCAGCGGAGCCAACACACCACCAGGCTCGCCGCGAAACTGAGGAGGAGGACGGAAAAGTTAGTTGAAGAGCCCAGCAGGACTTCAGGAACCAGCTGATTGGGCGTGGTCACATCAAGAAGCCACGCCCACCTCAAACTGACAGGTGGGTGGATCAATGAGCTTCACTGTGGATGGACCACACCTGCCAGTGCAGTCAGAATCAATACATTGGAGTTTCCGTTCCTTTGAGGCTCATTTATCAGATTAGAAGTACCTTTAGAAAATAACAATCTTCAAGCAGGTTTAGTTAAACCCACATTTGGTGTGTACTTTTTCAAGTTCAAGTTGTAAAAAAAATCATTTTGTTACTCTGCTCCATCAATGCTGAACACACTGCAGCAGTATATGAAGCTTTCCACTTTGATTATTTTGGGACAATTCAAAATTAAGATAAAAAGAGAAATCTTCTTATGAAACTTGGTCTTGTTTTTATCTCAGATTTTAATTGTTTTAATCAAAACTCTTTCAAATGAGATCTTGGATCATGAATGCAAGAAAAAAAAAAAAACCCGTAATAATTTAATTTTAAATGGCTCGTTTCCATTGGCTGTAAGAGGAAAATCCTAATTATTAATAAAATTAAGGGGTATGGATCTGAAGGAAGTGTTTAATTTAAACGATACCAAAATTTATTATTTAATAATAATTCAATAAAGATTGTGATTATTCAGTTGACATATTTGTATATAATATATAATAAAAGTCAGAGATTATGCTACCTACCTTTACTTTCCTTTCTATATAGAAAGTATTTGATAAAATCTCTGAATGTTCATCCTGTCAAACAATGACAGGTCACATTCTTTTTTCATTTTCTTTTTATTAAGCATTTTTACATATATTCTGTGTTTTTCACCCCTTGCCTAAAAAGGCGGGTGCAGAACCCTTAGTCCTAATGAGCAGTGCGGTTTCACCTGTGTCTCCATGTTTTTCCATTCTGGACCTACATGCTCGTTACAGAAATGAGTTTCTGCTTCTTCTTTTGCATCCACTAAAATTATATACCTAGAAAATGTATTTAGTTCAGATGTAGATTTGCTGTTTTTGTATAAACAGTGACTCCTGCTGTTAGAGGGAGGCAAACAAGAGAAAAACACTTTTATTGAAATTTGATAATTCAGTTCAGTTTTATGTTTGTAGTGATGACATCTCGAGGCGCTTTACAAAAAAAGGACAATTCAGTCAAATCATACAGACAAATTTAAAGTCAAGTACATCATTTTAACAGATCCCAGTTGTAAAACAATACAATGAGGCTCAGTTAAAATAAACCAGAAATGTCCAGAGAAATAATAAACCAACAGCTATCAAACTAGCAATGTGTTTCACCTTTGTTATGTGCAAAAGATTAAAGCAGCAGACAAACATAGAGCCTTGAGCCAATTAGTAAACTGACTTACAAAATGCCGGTAGCTCCATAGTCTCAGTTATGTAACGTCTGCATCTATAAGGTTCTGCTAAATTAGGATTTCACTGGGTCACAGAACATGATTTCCTAATAAATCATCAGGGAGATTTGAGAACAACACAGACTTACTTTTTTTTTTTTTCCAACCGTGGGCTCTAGTGTCCCTTATATGACAGTAGGCTGACAGGAAAGGGGGAAGACATGCGGCAAATGTCGTCGGGTCCGGGAATCGAACCCGCGACGGCCACGTCAAGGACTCAAGGCCTCCAAATGTGGGTCGCGCTATCCCCTACGCCACCACAGCACGCCCCAACACAGACTTACTTTTTTTTTTTTTCCAACCGTGGGCTCTAGTGTCCCTTATATGACAGTAGGCTGACAGGAAAGGGGGAAGACATGCGGCAAATGTCGTCGGGTCCGGGGATCGAACCCGCGACGGCCACGTCAAGGACTCAAGGCCTCCAAATGTGGGTCACGCTATCCCCTACGCCACCACAGCACGCCCCAACACAGACTTACTTTGTAATAGTTTGACTTTTAAGTTAACAACTCTTCAAATTTTCTGACCTGGAACCAATTTCATTTGAAAAACCTTCATTGTTTGTTAAAGAGTCTTACCACCATGTGTTGTATTACTAAACAGAAGATAATAGCCTCTAGCTATACTGGTTTTCTTCTTTGTCTCCTGTCTGGACATCAGCTTTCCAGATGGTTGTGGTTTTCATGGTCACCCAGAAGTATTTTGCTGTAAAGCTGCTGCTGTTCTTCTTTAAAAGAATCCTTCACTTTGGTTCGTTTCAGTCCGGCATCCCTGGGTGAGCATATATGAATAGAAAAGGCACTGTCACTCAGAAAATCAATGTTAACGCCAATGTTTCCCACTGACCCTGAAGGGAGCAATTAGAGTTTGAACCGCCGATTTAGCTCCAGGGTTTAATACTGTCAAAGATAAAATCCCCAGTATTGTATTTCGTGAACTAGGGCCAGTGTTCTGCACTATTATTACTGTCTCCATAAAAATGTGAAATGAAAATGATAAATAAACTAAATGACATTTAGATAAAACAGTAATTTACCATATGAGGTCCACTAGCCCTCCCTGGGCAGCTATGGCAGCTTTTACTCGATTGGCGAACTGCATGGCATCCTCTCCTTCCTTCAAAGGAATTTTAAAAAGAAATGAAAATAAAAAGACATCCTCTTTTCTTAATGAGACTTTACATACTCTGAATAATGTATACAGTCATATTAAAGGGGATGTTTTCCTGACAGTTGAAAACATATTGGGTTTCTAGCTTATGCAAGTCATTTTAAGCTCCTGAAAAATGGAAATGGGAAGAGATATTTTATATTTTATTGCCTGTTCAAATGGGCTTATTTTGAAAATTCATTATGTTATTAAAATGACTGTTTGAGGTATTCACCTTGCTGTTCATTGGCGGCAAGTACCAAACGCTGCAGACGACGGCCCAGCTGCTCATCATCCTCAGAAGGTATCCCACCAAACCAAATTTACTGCTGTTCCAGAAAGCATCTCCAAAGCGAGGATCATACTGAAAAACAAATGTTTTCTGTCAGTGGCTGCTATGAACAACATGAGCGCAGCAGGGAGCGCTACCTTAATGGCGGCAGGATAGATGGTGCAGCCGATTTCGAAGCTCCCCTTCCTAAACATCATCACTGATGTGTTGTTGACACAAGTACCTGTAAGTGAAATAATGGGAGGTTTTAAATGTTTTAAAACAAATGTTTGCAAATGTAGCAAAATAGATTTTTTTTTGGTTTGTGTGTCTTTAAAACACGTTTTGCAGCCTGATTGAAGGAAATTTTTAAATGACTCTCAAACATTTCTTTAAACAGCACCGTGCACGCACTGCCACTTTATCATAGGTACATCTTTACAGTACAGTTAGAGCTTCTTTTTGCTTTCAGATGACAGATTTGGCATCTGGTGGGACTTTCTGCTATTGTAGCTAATTTGTTTAAAACATGCTTTTATTGAGATTTCTTTTGCCTAATGGATATTTTCTTCTGTTAAGACGATTCCCCTTAAACCTGAAAAAATGGTCTTAAGTTAAACTTTAAGCTCATCAACAGTATCTGTTTAAAATCACTTTAACTCTGTCTTTCTTGGGCTGAATTTCAACAAGTTGTCTTCACCACATGTCAGGTTGCTGCCAGGGGCAAATTTACTATTTTTGTTGACAAAAAGTTGAAAAGATTTAAGAGACAAGCAGTTATGTGAAAATGTAATTAACAACCTTTCTTTCTCTCTTTGTTTACACATATGCAGACATAGAACTGTAAAAAGGACCATTCATTTGCCTGCCATTGGCTTGGAAGGGAAAAATATCTATCTGGAGAAAAATAATTATTTTATGTGCATAAACATTATTAATATCTTTTTTGCAGGCTGGATGTTACCATAGCAAGCACTTTAACAGTATGCCTGCTACGGTTAGTACTGTTGTCCTCCAACGTTAAGTATTAAAACAAGTGTCAATATTTTTTGTTTTAATGTTAAGCAGTGTTTTGACAAAATTAATGTTCACATTTAAATGTATTTATATATATTAGGAGAATTGTGTTTAAAGTCATTTGGTATTTCATACAGTCAAACTTCCCTGATTATATATCTAGTTCTGTAGGATTTCCACACTCACCTTCAGGGAAGATGAGGACAGGAGGTTTGTTTTTATCTGCAACATGATCCCTGAGCCTGAAATAACATTTTAAAAAAACTGAATTAGAGGATTTTTTTGTGTTATGCTCATTTTTATATAAAAAATATACTCACTTTTAAGGTTAATTTTTTTTTTGTGATAATGTATTTGTTTATTTTCACTTATGCATAATATTTTTGAACTATTTTCACTGTAGTAGAAGTGGGAAGCTTATATTATTTAATTGAAAACCATTTGGTGAAAGTAGCCAATCACAAGATCATTTGTACTTCTCTCCTTTTAAAAGTGAATAACGCCATGAACTCGGAGACTATAAAATAAACAAGTACAATCATTTAAATGTTCCAAATCAGCTTTAAGGGTCTTACACGACGCTGTAATGCCTGTAATGTTACCTTTTGGCCACTAGGCGTCTGTCTTTGACTTCAGCTCGCTCAAACCATATATGAGGAGAGGACTTTACCATGGCTCTCTGGATCAATCCCAGCAAGCCTCCGTGTAGCTGCCCAACCTGTGAGATGATTTCACTTACTTCATCCCCGAGCTTTTAAAAATGCTCTACTTATAACTCACACCCTAAAAAAAACACACACACACTTCAAATTTCATACCAAAGAGTAGCAATGGTCATTGGCCAGGATGATCCCATCTATTGGTGTCGTGTGATTGGCCACGCAGATGCCGTCCTTCTTTGGTTTGTTTTCCCTGCAAGGCACAGACAGAGGAATTATCTGGAAGTCTTGCTGAAAGCTTGAGTCCAGCTAGGAAATCACTTTAAACAAACTCTAGTAATTCTGATTAGCAGCGTGGTCAGATATCCTGCTAGATGGAAAGAAAAGAAAAGTGATGAAAGAATGTTTTGCCAAGGCAATATTTAAAATTGTTTGGATTGAATGCAATACGATGATTCTCCTCTGGAGTGAAGAAAAGATGGTTGAAGGCCATAAAAATAGATGCACCTATGTTGAATGTAGATGTTCCTCTCACTGCAAATGTAGCATGACCGTTGTTGACTCTGTACAGCAGTATTGCTCTGCAGTATTTTCAGTAAGGAAAACATGCTAATTAATTTATTAAGTAATTAATTAATTAATTAAATAATTAATTAAATAATTAATTAAATAATTAATTAAGTAATTAATTAATTAACTAATTAATTGATTAATTATCCCATACCTGTTGTGATAGGTGATGATTCCAGTTAGTGATCTAACACAGAGGCGATAACCCATCAGATGCACCTTGTCACTAAGGTAGGTTCTCAACCTAAGGTCATACACAATGATCGGTTTAGATGGATCCACACACATGGCTAACAACGTCAGGTTTGTAACTTAGTATCTATCAACATAAACCTCACTTATATTCATGTTTGAGGTATTAGTAGAACTCACTTTGTGCAGGGTATCAATCCCACCACGGTACTTAAAACAATAAACAGAAAAATACCTGTGATAGCCACAGTTACTCTGCAAAACACAAAATAAAATGGTTATTTAAGACTCGTAAAAAATTTATTCTAAACCTACTTCTTTGCCTCTCTGACCTGAAAGGGAGCAGTACACCATAACGGATTAAAACTCCCATAATCCACAGGGCTGAAAGTTTTAGACTCATGTAGTGGAAACTGCGGTTGCTCCTAGTGAGCAAGTTCCAGTTTTCCAACTTCTGGGCCGAGAAGCGCTTGGTCACGTCATCATCTATAATGTTCTCCAAAGCTTTCCGACAGAAGAAGAAAACATCAGCCAGTTCAAACCGTGGCTCCAGACTCAGACAACCAGCACTGTGACGTAGATCTTGAATTTCCTGCTTCAAAGTTGAATCTGGGACTTTGACTATGATACCTTAGCAGAAAAAAATTATTGTAAAGTTTCATATAGAGAAAGATAAGCCAGTACATAATAGGTTTGTGAATGAAATGTCAGTGTTTTACCGTTGGTATAGTGTTTGTAGAGTTGATGATTCTTCTCTTTTGCCTTTTGCTCCATTTGTAATGTCGTCCACTAAATAAGGACAAATAAACAGACTGCCATCAAAAACCTCTTCAGGTCACAAGACTGGAATCATAGTTGGAAATTTAAGGAGAAAATGTGCAGCAGAAGGTAATGGTGTGATCAAAGCGGTGACATCAGACAGCAAGTTTTCTCTGGAGCACAGCTATGCTCCACAGAAGGCTGGGAGCACATGTGCTTTGCAGATGATAAACTCCATTATGGGCCAATTTTAGCTTCGAACTCTCCCTAGCCAGCGTATCAATTGGAAAAGTGGGTCATAAACTTCAGTGAGGATAGTTCTGCATCAGATATGAGAGAGAGAAATTTACAGAGTCACTGTGGAGTTGGGGAACAAACACAAATGAATAGATATAATACTTCTATTAAATATAACTATCTGAAAGTTAAAATGTCCTAAAGATTATGCGTAAAAATGGAAATTACAGCATTTTGTACAATTTAGGGACAGTACTGGTCAGAAAATGACATGTATTACATACAGAAAAGTTTCATTCTGAGACCTGGTTTCAAAACGTGCCGCTTTAAGAAAATCCGGTCACCAGTATCGTGTAAACAAACTGCTGGATTGCAACTTACAAATCAAGTGGCGCCATGTAAAATTACTTAAACTCTCCAAATCGACTGGTAGTTTTCTCCCAATCTCCCGAGATTAACATTTTGCCACAAATTTGGTTACTTTCGCTTTAAATACAAGATCAGGACAGACTGTGTGTAGCTTCCACAGATGTAGGTAAAGCACAGGGATTAAGCTTGTTCAAGAAACTGCATTGGGAACAACGTCCCAGGGATCTGAGATTGCTACAATATCAACACCAACTCAGATGGTGGTACTGAGGCTGCAAGCTTTTCTCACAGTGGGGAGGGTGTTGAGATGAGTCTTTTTAAATACAATTCTGTCTCTCAAAAAGAGCCTTTCACACCTCCCTGAAAAAAAGAGAAACCAAATGTGGATGACACCAAGGCGACTGGGCACACAGAGTAGAACTGCATATTGCTGCAAACTGAGTTTTTTCCTTGAATTTTTTAGCTCAAATGCAACACAGTTACCAGGAGGAAGAGTGAGGAACCTTAGCAGGAAAAACTGGTACGATTTGTGAAAGTAATAAAGTGACGAACAGAGACCACCAGCTTTTCTAGTAGTGCAAAGACAGTTTCAACTGTGGCATTAATGCATATAAAAGTGTTTTAAGTATTGAGCCCATTAAAATAGACTGTTATAAGCATTGCTAGAGGAGATCTCAAGTATTTATGTGGCATTTAAAAAAAGTGAAAATGAAGAATCTTTGATTCCAGTAATTTCAAGCCAGAGACACTTCAAACTCACCTCAAATATACTGAGAAGTATCCTCATGTAGTATTTATGGATCCCAAAAGGAAGTCCAAATACAGCTGGCACAATTAGGAAACCAAACACAAGAGTCAGCCACACATCGGTGAATAGGCCAAGATATTTGGAGAGCAGGTCGACAGGCAACGTCAACCAAGCCATGTTTTCAGCGTAGAAGGAGACATTAAGTACAAAGAGATGGAAACCTCCAGCTTTACCAAAGGTCTGCTGCTCTGTTCATAACCATGATGACTGAGTCAGACATCCGGATTTAACATCGTAGATCTGACTAAAAGAGAAAATTAAGATAAGAAACACATAAAAACAAATTTTATGATCTCAAGATGTTGTTTCTAGATGAGAAATAAATTAAATTGTCTGGGAAATTTTCCTTTTGTATCTTTATGGGCAATTCAACCTTTTTATAGTAAGCTCACAGCAACACAAAGTAACTCACAATTACCTCCTACCGTCTGTCGGATATGAATTTGTACCTGAGAGGATGACAGATGATTAGTTGGTGCTCCATCTACAAGAAGAAGGGACTCTGTGCTGTTTTCTTTTCAGACAAGCAGCAACAAGTCGCTGCAGAAACACTTAGCAACAGGTGGCCAATGAGAGCTGCAGTCACTGGGAATAACCCTTAAATCTGATTAAGGTGGATTTACTGTGCACTGCAGCAAAGCTTTTTGTAAGGGCAGAAAAAATAGAAAATTACCTACATTTTTGTTTTTAATCTTTTTTGATTAAAAGAAAAAAGAAGAAGGATGATTTTATAGAATTATTTTTGTTGAAAAATAGTAAAATTATCAAATCAAAATGTCAGGGTTGAGAATAAAGACATTTGATTTTTTTTCACATGCTTTATGGTCTTAAATTTTCACTTTTTTTAAATCTTTTAAAAAGACTTCTGAGTATTATTAGTAAATCTCTGACAAATTCATGTTGTGACATTAAGCAAATTAAAATAATTTTGATAGTTTTTTGACCCAAAACAAGAAATGTTTGGTCTGGTTCATATTCACAGAGAGAAAAAAAAGTGCATCTGTCTTTTTATAAGGTGTAAATATCTGGTTTCAACTGTTTGACACTTTTATTTTTCTAGCCACATTATAGTTCAAACTTCAAAAGGTTTACAGGATTTATAATTAATATGTTCAGCTTTTGTTTAAAAATGGTGCCATTTCAATATCAAATCAAAATTAAATGCAAATTAAATCCCACATAAACACACATTTTCCAATTGAAATATCTTTATTTTTAAATATTCTGCTACAAATCGTAGTAGTTTTCTGTCATGCATAGTTTCACACAGTTAAGACACATAAAAATCACAAAGTTGGATTTCCCTTTTCAAATATATCTCAAGATCAAAAAGCATGCATATTCTCTCATGTTTCTTATTGAACAGTCAAAGCTCTCCCAGCTTTACTTATTGAACTAAATCAGGTTTTGTAAACGTTCTTTGGCTTTTTGCATAAGAAGCTCACCTTGCTTCCTTATATTTACTGATAATAAAGTAGTAACACAGGTTTCAGAGACTGGAATGTGTTTAGGGAGGAGAATGGAGGACATTTATGTTTCAGCTCACTTTGAGGTATATATTGCTGACAAATGTTGCACTGAAAGGGAACATTTTGGCTTTCAAAATAAAAAAAACTTACAAAATCCCCAAAATAAAACACTTTTATGACATCTAAAACCATCTCTTATTAACTAATCTGCTGACTTCCTCAGTGACAGATTAGTGACAATGTTCTGATCACATACTTCATTGTTATTCATGCAAGTAATAACCAAACATAGAAATAATCAAAAGCTTATTCTAGTACTAATGATGTTTTTCTTACAGGATTGCAGTTAAATGATTATTTTCTGCACACTAGAAATTGCACATGTATGTCACAGAAAAGTCAGTGCTACATTATACATACTTACCAAACAAATATCGGTTTGTCTGAAGCCGATTTTTCTGTCTCGACATTAAACATCAACAATACACAGAACGCACACGCAGACATGACGAGATGACATGGAACGTTTCTATATTGCTTTTTGTATTTGTGCTTCATATAACCTCTGCATTTAAACAGATTTCACTGCACTTTGCGTTGCTTTGCTTCACACTGCTGTATTAAATATAATTACTCTTAACTGCTACAGTCTGTCATAAGAGGCTGTTGGTGTTTGCAGAAAATATCTCGAACGTCACATCCGCCATCACCCATTGGGTCGGTAAACTCATAGAAATGTTGCAATTATTAAAGGAAATCGTGTTTTAAAAATGTACTCTGGAAAAGTCACGAGTGCGGCCGTTGGTTTTGTTTATGCTCGGAGGAACAGCAGCAGCGTGTTATTAACAGTGAGGCTCCCGGCTGGACTCGTCAGCCGTTCAGCGAGGCAGTTTTGGGGCAAGGTTGATATGTTTTTGCCGTCTTCACAGTTCAGAGAAATTCGGTTTTCGTCGCCAGACTTCCTCCACGCTCCTCCAGCTGAGAATCCGCATCCAACACAACGTCGCAGCTCTCTGGCAGGAACTTATCGG
Source organism: Gambusia affinis (assembly GCF_019740435.1). Lineage (NCBI taxonomy): Eukaryota > Metazoa > Chordata > Actinopteri > Cyprinodontiformes > Poeciliidae > Gambusia > Gambusia affinis. The sequence goes on along the minus strand of NC_057884.1, from coordinate 14,138,188 downwards.
GACATCATTCGAACAAATTCTGGGAATTATGGAGAAAATGATGTATTGTTAGCATAGCTTAATGCGAAGCTTTGACTTTGTTTTACAGGAATAGCACCAGAATTTCAAAACTTCACTATTTGATGATTTATTTATTTTTTTTACCATCCATGTTGAACGTAATTAGCAATTTGATTACTTCATTCATTTAATTCTTTAAATTATTTTATGGCTTTAATTTTAACACTTTGAAGGTTTTAGTTAATTATTATAACTATTATACCTAACATTACATTTCAACAGCTGTTTTTGCATCTTTAAACCAAAAATAAACAAAACTTTAAAAAATACAGTAAAAATTAATCCTTCATTTTATCTTCTGAATTAATGTGCCTATTTTCTACATCCCTCTTCAGATTCACTTTTGTTCAACTTTTTTATTTATCTACTTATTGGCAAACTATATGCCAATAAGTAGATGAATAAAAGTTTTACTATATGCAAACTTCAAAATGTTAAATGTTAACATTTGACCGTTAGGCATAAACATTTAATGAAATGCCACAAGAATGAAAGTATAAAAATTTAACTAATAAAACAGTTTATTAGTTCTTGATTTTTATTTTTTTTAACTTTACATTTATCCATGTTTTTCTGTGCAGGTAATCTTTGAGGTGAAGCAATATGTTGCCTTGTAGTTAAACTAACTCTTTCATTGTTCATCCCTTCATTCAAATACCAAGAAAGTATCATCTTTGTGTATAAATAAACTCTTGAAAACGACCCCAAAATATAAATCCCGATCATCACTACTGCATGTGTTATGTTTTATTGTGTTTTCACATGTGCATATAAATACATATTAGCTATTTTACCTTCAAAGTCTACATGTCCATCTCCGTTTAGGTCAATGTCACGTAGGATTTCCTCCAGATCTTTGTGTCCAACCTGGTAAAGTTGAGAGGAAAGTGTCAACTTCTGTGGCACACACTCAGACTAAATTTGCACGTGAAAAGAGACGGGCAGAAATCAGTCAGACACTGATTGATGGAGAGACGCAGAGAGGAGGGCAGTCTCTCCGAGCGGCTCTGTACCTGCTGTCCTAACAGTTTTTTCATTGCTTCTCTGAGTTCGGCGGTGCTGATCTGGCCGTCACCATTAGTGTCAAACTGAAAATAAGGGAAAAGATTGTTAAAATAAGCAGCTGCTGTAACTCTTGACTGTACTTTTTCTTTTTGCGGCCTTTCTTCACTGCACAATCTATTCTTCTCTTCTATTTATCTCTTAAGTCTGAACCAGGATGAGACTCTTTAATCCAAATATAATTCATTGCATAAAGTATAGGGACTACCTCTGCTACAAATTTGAAAGCAACTGGGTATTACTCGTTTCATTTTAGGAGATAATGCAAATATTTTTCAGCAATTTTTGCACACAGATGTTACATTAATTAGTCCTGAGTTAAGTGTCACACAGCAGTGGGATCTTCCTCACCTCCTTAAAGGCATCCCTCAGCTCCTTTACTCCTATCATGTCGGCTGTTTCAGCCAGAAGTTTGGGCCCCATAAGTTCAACAAAGTCCTCAAAGTCAACATGTCCTCCCACTGTTGGAAAACAAGAGTTAAGCTCAAATCCACACCACATGCCAAGAAAATTCACAAAGCTACGACATAAAGCAGAAGATAAGCCAGTGTTAGACTTTACGTCAGAAGGAAATAAAACAAAACAAAACAGTTACGGTTCATGTTGATCTGCTGGCTCAGTTCTATCAGCTCCATCTCTGTTGGCATGTATCCCATCGTCCGCATGCAGTTCCCCAAGTCTTTGCAGCCAATGAATCCATCTTTATCTTTGTCAAACTCCTTGAATGCTTCACGCAACTCTGGGGACAAAAAAAATATGTCATAAAATTACATGAAAATATTTTAGAAATTGATCATTTGGATTGTTTATTCTGCTACAAATAAAGCTTTGTTCATAATTATTGACAACACTGGTAAAATTGTGCAGAAAAGCCTTTTAAAAAGTCTTTAAATAATGTGCATTATTAGTTTTGCTGTGGTTCTCATGGCTGTCATGTAGTGGGAAAATAAACTTGAATTGTCCAGAATTTGTAAATGTTGGGAAGTTGAAGTTTGTATCTAAAAATCTTTACGTGACTGGTATGTTCTCTAATCTTTCCCATTTATGCAGAGTCCCACACAGAAACAGGATGCAGCTTCACGTTTCTAAGAAATTCCTAGACAATCTGATATGTTCATGTGGTAAAATATGCCTAAATATGCTTGATTACATTTATTATTCATGAATTATTAGGATTGTTTTATTACTTTTCTTGGTGTGAGAAATAAGAAATTGGATCTCCAAAATTTAAGATGTGAGATTGTAGCACAGCAGTAAAAAGTTTATTTTAAAGCTTTATTTTAAATAACTGTGCAGCTATTAAACTTGATTGATGCCGTCGTCTGACATACCATCCAGCTCCTCTGGCCTCAGCTCTCGGTCCTGTGAAGAAATCACAATGCAAGTTTATCACCCAAACTGTTTAAACTCTTGCCAACTTTCCTCATTCCTCACACAACGTGATACTGTAAAATAAAATTAAAAAATTAAAAAAATAAACAAAAAATAGGGACTTTGGGATGTGTGCCAGCAGTTTTCAGTTTTGCTTCCAACTGGACAGGAGGAGCTCATCCGTAAGATCACAAAGAGATGAAAACATGCTGAGAGTCTTGGCAGTCGGATAAAATTTGGCACATGGAACAAAAGAAATTAGACAAACATCAGAAATATGGTATTTGTAAAGTAGGTTCTTCAAAAGTGGAATCCATTAGTCTGGAACATTTCATTTTCACTGTGTGAGGATTAAATGTTTTGTTTTTCAGATGGTATGATGTATACATACAGTGGCTCTCATAAGTGTACGCTCCTGTTAAAATGTCTGGTTTTTCATTGTTTTTCTTTGTTAAAGCAGTTTTTTGATCTTTTTCATTAGGAATCTGCCAGCATCTTTTTACAAATATTCTCCAATTCTATTAGACTGTAATATTATAATTCAACAGTCTATCTCCTGTCCGAAGCCCTCTTCAGGTCAGATTCTGTCAGATTGCATCTTGGACTCTGGTTAGATCATTCAAAACTTTAGTTTTTTTTCTTATACAGTCATGCTATTGATGCTGATGTTAACTTGGATTAATTGTAAACTTTCTGAGCAGAGAGGTGATAGTTTCTGCTCAAAACTGACTGGTACTTACACTTGTTCATGAATGAATTCACAAAAGATGTTGAGTTCTAGTTAGAGTTGTTGAACTTGATTTTGTGTAACTTTCACTCAGCCTAGCTCATCATTTGTTAGCTCTGTCACATGAGTGATAAATGTGAAGAAGAGTAAAAACCTATTAGTCTAAGTTAGTTTTCGCCATCTTGCTATTTGTCCTAACTCAGAGTGACCGCACCACTATAATTTATACATTTGTTAACCCTGCATAAGGTGAATCCAGGAGATAGCTGATATGCAGAACACAACTAGTGCATGTTAGAAATTGCCAGTGTTGGCCTCCTGGCCGCCTCTCTAATCAGTTTCTCCTCCATCTTCTCATCAACTTTGGAGAATCTTCCAGTTGTTGTGTTGTCTCTATTGTCTCATGTTATTGACTAACTCAGAATGCTATCTGACAATTTGATCATTAAAACCCCCCAAAAATCTCTACATATTTTTCTGCATTTCTGCAGGAAGATGAAAAGAAATAATGACCAGAAAAGGTGTATTTCAATTGTTACCATAGCTCCTCTTCGTAACCTTCCAATTTTTATTCAAGAATCCAGCTTGTTATACTCAAATCCACGCCACACCACACAGACACTGTTCTGTCTTGTTTCCAACAACCAAGAACTCTCCTTCCATCTGAGACTTTCAAGTCACCCAAACACCATCCTCTGACCAACACCACATTTCTCAAAAGCTGATATGATGTCTATAGTGATCACAAAATCTTTTGCTGGTGGTTACTGTGCATAAACTGCATTTTGTGCTAATCTTCTTTGGAATGCATGCACTTGATATGTTCTGGACTTACGTACAGTCAGTCGGCTCTCAGCGAAGCCCTTGCGTAGAAAGATGCATGCAGGCCCCAGCACGGTGTGCATGTTGGGTCCGTTCTGGGCCAGGGCTACTAGTGGCTCAAGATGCCCCCCCCCAGATCCCCCCGCCTGACTGGACTGCACTGCTTTGTAGTTCTTCTTCTTGTCCTGGAGCAGCATCCAGGGTGAGGGGCCAGAAATGGGAGCAGAGGTAAAGACAGGGGTAGAGACTGTGACTCATTTTGTTGAGGTGTGGTGTCAACAAGGAGTCGGGTGGAAGTGGATCGGGGTGACGGGTTCAAAGGGCATGCAGTGAGGGTGGAGGGGGGGTGACTGTGGACTGACACCTGGGTGTCAATCAGGAAAGTGTGAATTCAGGTTAGTTATGATGGATGAAAGAACCCAGTCAAACAAAACAGGGTGTAACATATTATGACAACGCAGCTGATGCCATAAATGAATCTGACTTGTACATCACCATCCCATCCAGAAAAGTGGTGGTAACTCTTTACATTATGTGGAAGTAGGTGAGAACTGCCCAACCATTTTGGGTTAAAAATTGTTGTCTCGTGCTTCTAAAACATTCAAGGTATTGTATGTTCACAGTTGTGAACTGCAATGTTGACAAATGCCTCTAACAGGATTGAAAATATGTTGATTTCATAATTTTAATGTTGGACCAAGCTCTTTCTAGATGCTTTACTTCGAAATGCCTGCACTGAATAAATACGCTTCTTGGAAATGTATTTATACGTTTGAGCTTTTTCACATTTCGTCACATTATAACCATAACTCAAAATGTATTTTATGTGATAGACCAACAAAATCAAAAATATTATTTAGTGTTCAGATTTTTTAAGCAAATTCAGATCTAAAGAGTGTGACATACACTTGAATTTAGTAACCTTGACTCAGTACAACGCTTGTGGGTTGTTGTTTTTTTTTGCCATGTCTCGCCACAGATTCTCGCTTTGACTGAGCCACTCTAACGCATAAACATGCTTTGATCTAAGCCTTTTCATGAAGCCACTATTGTTTAAAATCTCACATGAACACATTTGCAGTTCAATATTCTTGTATTGTTTCCTTTTAGGAAACATTGTGAACCAATCCTGTTGTCCTAAATGATGAAGTAAAATTTCAGTTAGCCATAAAATTATAATTACCAATTAGCCAATCAACCAGCGGGCAGATGTTGTTCTCTCAGCGGCCGTCTCAATTAGTGTGAGAGCTGCAGGTTAATTAGAAACAATCACTACCTCTCAGAGTTGCATGTTCCTGCAGATTAAATCACACAACATAAAGGCAACATTTCACATCTTTTGTCAAACTGAGAACATGAACTGTGAAGTTCTGCTCTAAAAACCACAAAAGGGGATCATCAAGAAACTGTAAAAGCAACTGACTCAACATCTCAGAGAATAACCGATCATCCATTTATCTGCTGCTTAAACTTTCTCTGACATAAGCTCACGAACATAAGCAGATGAAATATTCCTTTGCTTGTATGACATCCTACAAACAACCTTCACACTCCATCTGCCACCATGCCAGTCCTAATGCCAATTTGTGCATTCCTACAGTTCTCGCCACAGGAACGGATGCCCACTGGGTAATCTGAGCAAGCGATGCATGGAGCAGGGCTACATCCTGCCAGAAAAGTACCATGAAGCCTCGTGCCAGTTATATAATCTAACAAGAAGAGGAAAAAAAAAGGCACATCTACACATACACACATTGGAGAAGAAAGTGAGAAGAAACTCTGCAGCGCTCCTCGAACAGATGGCATCAACAGTTGCTTGTCATATTGTGCTTTCTCAAGGTTGTGCAGCTGCAAATATGAAGGCGGTCGCTGCTATGATGAGAGTGCATTCAAGCATGAGGATGACACAACCAGAGCAGCAAGTAATGAGATGAATTTGTTAGGTTTGATGTTTTTGGGGGACACTGTGATTCAGTTCTGGTAACAGATTTTATCTGATAGACTCTGATAGTAATAAGAAGCTGCTTACAACAGCTGAGAGGAATTTAAGGTTTTTAGGTCTGATGACATGATCCTAATTATGCCATGTAAAGATCTCAAGCGCTAACCAACTCTGCAGGGCCAATACTCTGAAACAATCCCGTGTCAACTATCCTGACTAAAAGTCATGGCGTTAAAAAGCTATGACACTAATTCTATAACAATCCCCTGTCTGATTTGACTTTATAGCTACAGCTGGGGACTAAAGTATCGGAATGAACAGAGGGATCAGTCAGGAGGGATTGAGTCAAATATTACAGCCACTGATCCAGTTGGTGACACACCATTACACAAACATGCACTGAGGGTCAGGGGGAGTCAAGGGAGACGACCACAGGGTGAAAAACCTTGAGCGAAGCTTACCTTCTTGGTGAATTTTTTTAGTGACTTTACAGAGTTTCCCATTGCAAAAAGAAAACAAAAAAGGCAACAAAATCTCCCTGTCCTTTATGTTTTACCTCTAACTGTGCTACTATGTCTGTTTGTGAGTGCACATGTCTGCATGCATGTCTGGATGGGTGTCAAGGCATGCATTGGAGTAGAAGGGTCGGAAAGGGGAAAAAGGTTCAGTGGGTTACTGACTGACATAAAGGGACATTTGGGGAAAGAGAGAGGAAATATAAGGAGAAGGACAAAGGGGGACCTGCTGGACGGTACAAGGAGACGGAGGCTGAGACGAAATAAAGGACAGGTTAGGAGAACAAAGATTATCAGGGAGAGGAAGCATGCATGTGATCTGTAGAAGATGCGAGTGCCTGAAGTGGAAAAGCAGGATTGCTTATTCATTCCATCCTCTCTCCTACAGTGTCTTCCCTCCCTCCCCTCTACCCTCGCTGTCTCTCGTTGTGTGTCCGTCAGTCTTGCTCTTTCTCCCACACACCCCCCATCCGCATCCCAAACTCCTGCTAACTCCACACTTTAAAACCATCTTTGTATAAATGTGTCTGACAAAGTTCTTTCGGTCAAGCATATTACCTTCTTCTGACCGAGAGGCTAAAGACATTAATCCAAACACGCAAACACACACGCCAACACACACTTGATTAAACACACTTGGATGTGGGGCTAGGAAGCTAAAAATAAAACTCTCTCTCTCTCTCTGTCTCTTTTCTCCACCCCTTTTCCGACTCTACCCCCAGCATCCATCCCCGACTACGTGGAAGCAACACAAAGTCATGATAAGCTGCAGGGCTCGGATTCAGATCAAAGCCAAAATGGTAAAGAAATTACACACGGATGCCAAATCACCCTGACGGAAAGAGGAGCGGAGCAGCACGTGCAAACGCAAACACACGCAGACAGATAGAAATGCTCGCCGGCAGTTTTTCTTTCACACATTCACACACACACACACACACACACACATGCCCATTTGCCACTGAGGATAAACGCTGAATGTATGGAGCATCTCTAAAGCCAGCAGTTCACAGGAGTAAATGTAAAAACAGAATATTTATTCCAATGCAACTTTGAATGGAAAAATAAATTACAGTTTTGATGACAAAATTTATATTGTTGTTTTAGTTTCCAGAATGTCTTTTGGTGTCGTAACTTACATATATTAGTGAGCATAACTTATTTATTATGAGCCAAAAAGCATTTTATTTATTCAGTGATGATGATGCGAGACTTTCTTGACAGGTTTAAGGATTTTCAATCTCCAGAAGGTTTTTTAAACATTTTGTTTGTGCTGTGGCTTCTATTTCAATTCCTTCACGTGAACCTTTACATTATTTTAGGGGATTTAATCCTAATTTGACTTATTTTTTTTACATTTTAGTATTTAATTTGATGGCTTGTCTATTAAAAATTTCTGCTCTCAGAAAATTATGTTGCACAGGAAAAGAAGAGTGTTATTGACTGCTTTGTGTCTGTGAGATTGGATAATTTGCACACAAGAGGGCAGCGTATTGCCAGAAGCAATAAATGAGGTAATCTTTCATTCAGGCAGAGAAAGGTTTGATCAGAGTCTGCCAGAAGTTTGCTTTTCATTTTCTTGCTCTGTGTTTGCCGCAGAAATACTTTTGTTATGTATGTTCTACATATTTCTTCCAAGAGAAAACATTTCCTTCTCAATCTTCAAGTAAATGGGGATTTCAAGCATCTTTAAACTTTTTTCTCAGCTCTTGCTACAGTTTTGAGAAGTCTGTTTTCACTTCTTTCACTGAGTCAAGCAGAAAAAGGTTCAAGCCTAAGGATTAATTCTTCTATAGCTCGTCAGCAGGTTTTGTTAAATATAAATATTATCAGCTGTACCTGACTGGTAGGACCTTCTTCTTCTGCTCTTCTGAGAAAATAGTGTTTAAACCAGAACAATATCGCCCCCTGAGATGCTTCAGTGAAAACCATACACATCTGAGTGGAGCATGCTTGGTTTTGCTGTGCTAAAAATAGTATAAGAATGAACACAACAAGGATGAACCACAGAGATGGAGACATCTCTTTATCAGCATCATACTGAATAACAGTATAATTATGTTCAAAAAGACTTTTTTATTATTATTTATCATTTATTATTAAAAAGAAAGGAGCCAAGTTTAATGATACATTTGAAGAAACCTAAGGAAAATATGTCTTAAGTTCATCCAAAAGCTTAGTAACTTTTAAATTAGGTTTAAATTATCATTCTTTTAGCATCACTATGTGTGTGTATCTGTAAAGAACAATACCAATACTGATTATTTTTCAGGTGATGTATTACCACATCATTATTAATTATTTTAATAATCATTGACAGCTTTCTTTAAATGCTTCTGAGTATTTATTTACAAGCCTAATTCCTATCAAATAGTAAATATCTGCCTCACAGAGATCCTGTTCTCTTTATTTGTGCTTGAAAAGGAAAAAGTGCCTCTGTCTGCTCGTATTTATGATATGTAATTAGCAGTTGTGGATTACAGTTGAAATAATTTCAGATACTATGATCAGCTTAAAAAGTAATAAAAATTTACCGTTTTACAGGAAGTGTTTTGAGTGACACAATCTGTGGCAAAGTAAAACATTTGGTTAGATTATGCTGCTGCTTAGAGGTTGATTTTATTTTGCAAGGTGCACAAATTAATTTCATGCACTCACTATGTGATTTCAAGTTTCACATGTGTGTTGAAATTATGACTAGACCGAGTTTTGAATTAACTTTTGAATTTAAAGAAAATCATGCTCTTATGTATTTTTTTTCACTGATCTTAAATCAGCTTTTTAGTTTCAAAACTTGTGACTTCTCTTGCGTAGAGAAGGTCCAAACTCCTTTTACATGCAGTAAAGGCATCCTCTCTTTATAAAGCCGTCTCCCACAGTCTCAACTCCGCAGGTAACGCCAGCGTCAGTCACTGCAGCCGCCTATATTCTCTTCTCCTGCTCGACCTTGTCTGTTCGCTCCTGTTCTAATAAACACATTCACGCCGGAGTCATTTCAGATCTAAACTCCCATTCAGCGTCCTCTTTGTTGCTCTGCAGATGATTCATCCAGCCTCTCACCGGAGGCTCATTGTGAACTTCAGAACACATCACACGTCAGATACAGGAGCCGTCAGCTCTTATAATGTCACACCACAGTGTGCACGGGCTTCATTTCCATCTCTCGCACTTTATTTCTTTTTTGTATTTTTTTTTCTTCTCCTTGGTGGATTTTACTCACTCACTCAGTAACTCAGAAAATCATGATTACTATCTTACATAACTGTTTGGACACAGCATGGTAGCAGCATCCTGCAAAAAACAGTGATTCTAGGATCTAACTCAGAAGCCGCTTTCAATTGACTTCATTCAATCAGAAAATGAACAATAGGTCACAAAGAAGAAATATTTGAAATTTGAGTCTGCAAAATACTGAAATGTATTTGCAGCCCTTCAACTTTTTCACATCTCACGTCTTTTATGTATTTACTTTGATTTTATGTGATAGACCAAGATAGTGCTTGGCTTTGAATGGAAATGAAACTCTTGTGGAGTTTATTCATATTTATTCCCCTTAAGTAAATACTTTGGAGAACTACATTGTGCTTCACTTATGATCTTTTTGAGTGTCTCTTCCACCTTTCTACATCTAAAATCTTGCCTAAATATTTGCTGGTCTGCCTTCACACCGAAACGATCTTGTGTTACATCCCATTCTTAGTTAATATGTTTCACTGTGATGTTATCCCACTCCTTTCAGTTATAACAGATTCAAATCCTCTGGAAAAAAAAACTTTCTACAAGGTTTGGAAGTGAGCTCGTGGGAAATTTTGGCCATTTTATTGTAAGCACATTTTTTGAGGTCAAACACTGGTGTTGGACAAGAAAGTCTGGCTGATAGTCTCCACTTAAATTCATCCCAAACAGGTTTTGTTGAGTTGGGGTCAGGACTCTGTCAAATTCTTGTGCATCAAACTGTCTAATCCATGGTTTCATGGATCTTGTTTTGTGTACTGATCCACAAGGTCATATTGAAATATTAAGACATAAACCCCAAACTGTTCCAACAAAGTCACAATACTGCAGCATTAGGAGTTCCCTTACACTGGAACCAAAGGGTCAAGCTCATAAAAAACCCACAAATCACTCAATGGCACCAAAATTTACCCTTGGCATAGAGCAGTCTGGAAAATGATAAATTCAGACTAGTCCACTGGTTTGACAAAGGGCAAGTTTGTCACTCCATGTCTCTACTGTTCCCACTGGTTTAATACTTCACATCTGACATTTGACTCTTTGTGTGATGTAAGGTTTGGATGCAGCTGCAGACCCATTGCATAAAATTATCTACACAATGTTCTTGAGCTGCATGAAGTTTTGAGTTTGGCAGCAACCCACTCTGCTGAAAGTTGCCTTTCGTCTGATCTCAGATTTTATCCACCACTTGGTTGATTTTCTGTAGTAACCAGTAGCACAACACTTCACTGTGGAATATTTTGAAAAGAGGACATTTCATAATTACATTTGTTAGCTTGTTAATCTATTTATTTGGACTGGTAGACCTCCTATGACTGCACCATCCTGGAAAAGCAACCCATTCTATTCCAGATGTTTGTAGAGGCAGTCTGCATGTCCAGGTGTTAGATTTTACACACTTGAGGTCATGGAAGTGACACTGAAATTCAATTGCATGGATGAAGAAATTCTTAAGGCAAATATAGCTATGGCTTTGATATGATTCAGGTCTGAACTTTGACTGAGCCATTGTAGCATGTGAATTTTTCTTAATCTAAACCATCCATTGTACCCCTGCTTGTGTCCTGCTGGAAGATCAACCTCCATTATAGTCGCAGTTCCTAATTTAACTTGCAAGGTGGTGGATTAAAAAGCAGAACATTTATAGAAAATTCATTTTATTGCACATTACTGACTGGCTGTTAAATTTGTGTCATAAAGGAGAAAGGTGCAAATAATTATAGCCGTTTTTTTTTTTTTTTTTAAAGAAAAAATATTTTGCACCTGACATTGTGTATTTTAGGTCTATTTGTCCTCCTAGGAAGGCAATTATATTTCTCTGTGCATCTGGATGCTGAGACGAAATAATGTGACCATGAGATTTCTTCCCTCTGTGGATTTCAGTCATCAGAAAGAGCATTTGAAGAAAAAAACACAGCATTTGCGTCATCTCCTCATGCTTGTGCTGAGACGTCACACTTTTATCCAAATGATCCACTAAAATCACATTTGAGCAAAACATCAGACTTCATCCTGGATGTGCTTTTCATCGAGTGTGTCTCTATTTTTTCCTCTTTTTAGTATATCTGAGTCTTTTTCATTTCTTATTTTAGATTCAGATTGCCACAAATATTCATCGATTAAACAAACCAGAAATTCAAACTGCATATTGTGTATGCTTGGGATCTGATCCTAATTTTGTGGATTTCACCGAAGGGTAAATTTTCTGCCTCCATCTTTGGCAGCATAGATATAAAAATACTCAACTGTGTCTAAAAATAGCCCGTTACACTCCAGACAAACTGAGAACATGTGCAGCGGAGAGATTAAGCCCCTCACTCTCTTTTAATTTCCATCCTCTTTGCATTTCTATTTCTTTTAGTGGATTCTTTGACGTCATCAAGGTCAGGGTGACCCAAGTGACCGAGGAACAAAAAAGACAAAACAACATATAGAAGGGAGGTTAAAAAAATAAAACGCTTCAGTTATGCTTGCAAATGCAGAAGGACTAACTGTAAAAGTGAGGAATTGAGAAAATGCTCTTTAATCTGACTTTAGGGCTTTTCATTGTGAGCAGGCATATTTTTCTACCTGGTTTATCCAATTTTTGTGTTTTCTTCAGTTCCTTCTACCATGAAACATTTCTGAGTTCACTCCTGGGACACAGAGGACGGCGAGGCTCTCACTGGCACTCTGAAATATATTCTGCAAGCTTTATCTTATAGGTGCTTGCACCCTCTGCTGGATGAGTCAAGCTTTCTTCTGCATTTTCATTTTACACATCTCCGACTTCTTGACAGCGTGCAAGGTTCCCAAAGTTCTGAGCATTTTCATATATAAAGAAACATTTTCAGGAGAACAAACAGAGTCAGAGCTGTTACCTGAATAATTTACAAAGCTGAAGCTTTTTTATATTTTGTGTCTGCATTGAATATAGAATCTGGCATTGAAAAGAAGAACGTTGCTAGTTTAGCATAGTCTAGGAGATTTTATGTTTTTTGTCCTTGTAAGTTCTCCTTATTTAATTAATTTGCTTAACCACTATGTTCTATGTTAGATCCATTCAAATCTGAAACATGATAGCTAGCTGAGACAACAATTTATCTGTACACCAAAACGTCATGTAGTTCTGGCTTGAATGAAGGATAAATATCTCCAAAAACATGTTATGGTCATTATTTATTGCAGTGATGCTGTGACCTTTTGCTTCTCCTCCAAAAGAGCATTGTTACCAGGACTTTAAAAAACTCAAATTATATGATGTTTCTAGGTTATTTTACATGCAAATTACCAGTAGCTAAAATAGTTAATCCTATTGCATTTGCTGCAATGATCGCTTCATGATTACATCTTAAGGTGTGGATTGTAAACTTGCTTCTGGGGAGCCACATGTCAGCTCAAGCAGGAAAGGTACTTGATTCAAAAATCTGCTGTGTAAGTTTAAGTGTTTCCCCTCTTTTTTAATTTTGGTAATACCTAAAAGGAAACACTGCTGTCCTCCAGTCTCATAATCAGGTCTTGATGGGCTATTTTTAGCTTCTTGTATTCCCTGCAAGTGAGTTCTGCTGAGATTGCATGGAGATCTTGATGTTACATAACAAAATGTGAAAAGAGAGAGTTTGCAGAGTTTGACATCTCACCGTGGATTTTGAGTGATGCTGCTGCATCTCTTCAATGAGAAAGCATCTTATTTATTTTTTCAGTTTTATTCCCATATAAGCGTCATTCACAGAGTTCTTCACATAATTCATGCTGATTATGAGCTATTGTGTTTGATACCTCACAATGCAATGAGTGCAAAAGACAAATAATCTCCTCTTTTATTCCTGATGTTTTACATCCAAAATCTGCATTTTGGTAACATGACCCAATTCCTTTAAAGGAATAGTTAAAAATTTATACAAAGTTAATATCTCATCTAATGTAGATGATTCTCTTGGTGTCTGGATTTAGTATAATGACAACCTCAAGAGAGTAATTTACTTAGAATCTGATTACTGAAGAGCTGCTAAGTGGTGCTGCGCTTGCAATGCTCTTTCATTTTCAAACATCTTACATGTTTTATAAATCTCCGGTAGTGAAATAAACTTTGGCTTTTGATAGTAAATAATTATCCAAATACAACTTTTAACTTATTTCAAACCTTCAGTATGTATTTATCTTGATTTCTGAGATCAGGTTTCATATTGTAAGATATTAGTATAGTGCCTAAATGGCTTCCAATGTTTGTATTAATGAATATTAAGACATGTCACACTATTCATAGCTTGTTGTGATCCATAACCTCAATACTTCAGATCCACTGTAATATAAATAATGGTAATATCATTAACTGATGCAAAATTGACAATGGGTTCATGATGGGTTAATTGTACATACCACTAGGATTGAGTTATTTCAAAATGGTGGAAGTCTGAGTCCCTTTCGGTCTACAAGTTAGCTTTAAAATTATCTGGAAGCCAAGAAATGTATCTGTTTCTTCTACTGATGTGCAAATCCATCCACTGATGCATCTGGACAAGTCATCAATGTTTCTGGAATCACTGGGTGTTTCGGGTCTTTCAACATCATGCACCCTCTTCCAGGTGTCCCAGCCAGGGATGATCAGTCCCCAGTGTGTCCAGACAGCTAACTTCCTACTTTGTTTTCATTAAGCAGCCATTTTGTTTCCTGCCTGCAATTGGATGCTAATGAGCAGCAAAACATGACCCAATCTCAAATGTTACAGCGAGCTAAGAAATGCAGATTTTATGAATCTTTTAAATTGTTGACAGTAGCTTACCACAGGCACTCTGCATCAAAATCATCTCAAGAGGTAACATTTCTCCTTACTCCCAAAATCAAAGTTTTTCAGTCACGCATCATTTAGCACACCAATTAAAGACTCACAGACTGATTTATAGATGTGATAAAATAAATGCCTAACTAGCTCTTCTTTCCTCAGACATCAGCAATTTTGGAGACCTTATATAGCACACCGTGGCATGGATTTTTCCTCTGAGGAACCACCTAAGACTGATTGAAGTTTTGGCCTGGATTGAGAGGAGTTATTTTGGGAACACATCAGTGCACGGGGAGGCAATTGTCTCCTCTCGAGCTTTTTATCATCGCCCAAAAAAAGACAGATTTTAATGAGGGAAGAAAAAGATAGGGAAGGATATTAAAGGCAAGGGAGGAGATTAGGGTGGGACTGGAGGGGGAGAGACTGGAAAACTCACTGAACAGCTGCATGATCTTTCAGCACAACAAGGGAAATATCTCAGTGTGGTATGATTTATGGATGTGTGGATAAATTGTTTTTATCCCTTATTGTTTTTCTGCTCTGGTCTATGCAAGCATTTTCCACAGAGCAGGTAAGGTGACCCCTGTCTGCTGCTCAGGTGACAGTCTTGATGAAAGGCGCTGCATTCATATTGGAGGGCATGAAACAGGAACGGACACCAGACACATGCTGCACCCAGATTTCAACATTCATTTTTAATCCGCCTTGACCCGCTGGCTGAACCTTTATTGCTTCCAGCCTCACCTGCATCTCACCTGAGAGCATTTTACCTCCTGCAGAACAATCAACACTTTCACTACCCTTCCCTCCTGCGCTGCAGTTAAAGCAGGGAACTTCAGTGGTACAGTGGATTTGTCCAAATATAGCAGAACATTAATATTACTACTACTATTTTTTCCTTGCAGTATTATTTTTAAAATGCTAGCATAACACCTTGAGCTGTTCCTGCAGTTGAAAGTGTTTTTATATAAATCTAAGATGATCTGTGAAGCTTATTCATGATGCGATAATCAATGTTTTTACTATTTATTTACTTATTACGTCAGACTGGATGGAGAGCACATCTGAGATTTTGTGACTCTGGTGGTCTTTATTCATAGCAATCAGTCAGGAAAAGGTTAGAAAAGGGGAAGAGACAGAGCAAAAGGTCAGGAACCAAACCGCCGCCAGCTGCGCTGAAGACCATTAGCCTCTAACGGCTTGTTCAGCACATCTACACCACACACCACACCAACACAGGTCATTGACTTGATTTAGGATTTTAGGACTATGCTTTAAATCATTCCACTATAGCGCTCGCTGTAGATTCAGGGTCGTTGTTCTGCTGGAAAGTAAACTTCCTCCCCAATCTCAAGTCTTTCATGGCCTCTAACAGGTTTTCCTGCATTACTGTTGGTAATATGAAAAGAGACAATTATATTGTGCTATAAATAGTTTTAGAAGGTGATTGTAGTGAATGAACTGGGAGAAATTTCTTTGAAATGCTCATTTGGTCTTAGGGACTCATTTCAAATAAACAGAGAGTGAGGGAGGAGAGTTAAACTCTTATGTTGCCTCGTCAAACATGAAATGTGTTTGAGTTTTTTTCCTAAAACACAGGAAAAAGCACAACTTTGTTATCCTTATGTTTTAAATTATGAACCTTACATGAACTTTAACGCTTAGTCAAGTTCTCTTGGGGTGCCAAAGTCCATTATGGATTGGTCATAGGCTAAGTACTGTGGGATTACATTACACTCATTTTGACAGGAGACCATCTTTCTTCTGCATGAAGCAATCCCTTTTTCCATGAATTAAATGTCATTTAAAACAACCAATTGAAAATGTATGTCTTTTTGTTAATTCAGAGTCTATTTCCCCCCTTCAGGTCCTTCAAGTTGTTCTTCAGGTACCAACTAATAAAATTGTACTATTGAACAAACTCCAACACATTCGTGTGTTTTCTGTGAGCTGAACTTTGAAGCAAACTTTGAAGTAATTAAAGGTTTTCGTTACCTGCCCAAACACCGACTTCACTATGGGATGAAGGTTGGAGTCGCACTCTGACGCCGAGCCCAGTCTTTTGGCTTTGCGGCGGGATGCTGGTCGGACAGGTGCGTCCGAACTGAGAGTGGACGTGGAGCCAGTCACGGCTCTTTCGCTCTGTTCGAAGAGAAAATCCGCCTCGTCGGGGTGTTTTGGGAGAGAAGGAGTCGGTGAGGTCCTCCTGTCCTGCCGGGAGTCGTCGTGGTGGACGAGGCGCTCTGCGGGAGGCGAATCGTGGTGCTGACGATGCTGATTGTGATGAGGTTTGGATCTGGAGGACTTGCCACGCTCTTTCTGGTGAAGCCGGCTGTGCCTCGCATCCTCCTCCTGAGCGTAATCATCCTCCAGGTGGCTCGGCTGCCGGTGAGAGTAACTCCTCTGCGCCCCGTGATGCTCAACTAAATGCCGAGACTCAGCGTGTCGCGGCTGGCAGAGAGGTCTCCGCGCACTTGTCTCACACTCATCCGACCAAGGAGCATCCTCGCTGCTTCCAGCTCTGGAAGGGCAGTGATGCTGATGATGGTGAGTGTGGTGGCGGACCCGGTGAGCTGCAGCGTGATCAGGGTTCGCAACCTGGCGGCTGAGCCCCGACGACCGCAGCAGAGAGGTGGTCGACTCGCTTTTGGGAAGAGAAGAGCTCATCTTTCCCTTTCTCCTTCCTAATGAGTGACGCGCGGCTGGAGAGGGATGCGAGAGGAGAAAATGAAAAGCCGATTGTCCGCAGTGTCCTTGCAGGTGCTCAGTCGCATCCAAATGGTCTCTCTTTATCCCAGAGCCACACACCGGACGGATCCTGAAGGTGCACCTGATCGGGAAGCAGCTGAGTATGAAGTGTCGCCTGATGTGACAGCAGGCGCTCAGCCAGGAGCTCCGAGGGGAGCTCCACCAAGTTTGGACAGCAGCAGCAGCAGCGTGTTGAGCTGCAGCGTGGCCCACAAAAGTTAATTAAGACCCACGTCACAAGCCTACAGATAATTTTCAAGCATAACGAGCTGCTGAGATAACTTGTTTCCCCCTTTTTTCTCTTGATTAGATGGTGATGGAGGGAGGGCGCATGCTTACCTCCAGGAGATTGATGGAAAATGTCACACTAGAGCGCAGACAGACGCCTAAGTGGTCACAGTGACATTAATTCCAGTGAACAGAGGTGACTCCTGGGGCGTTGTTACTTTTGTGCCTTAGTTTTATGTTTTTTTACTTAAGTTGAAAGTGCTTTTTGGAACATTTCAAATTTGTTGGGGTTTCTTTGGTCGAAAGAAATTTGAATGAACCTGTTTAAGATTTTGCCAAAGGGCTTTGAGTTATCTTGAAAGACGCTGCACTTTGATCAAGGAAACAGATGGAGCCGCACATTCCTGTAGTTGATCTCAGCTGATACTGTCAAAACGTCGGCCTAAAATTCACCTATTTACAAATCCTAAAAGATTAAACTCCCCAATCAGCTTTCTAGAAACAGCATATTGTCAAAACAAAAAAGGGAATTTGACAAACAGCCAAGAAAGAATATAAACACAACTCAAACTAACATATATATATAAACACGCACACACAGGGTCATAATTCTCTCAGCAGAAGGTAGATAATGACGTTAATACTTTCAGCCAATTAGACAGAATAGTTTTTCTCAGAGTAAGTGGAGAAAATGAGCAGATTTTGCTCGTCTCTCTCAGGGGAGTTTGTGTTCTCTGACATCTGTGTCTCTTCTGCTCCAGGGACAGATAGAGTATCATCACTCCATTGCATTAATGTCCTCTTCAACAGTGACCTGCTTCAACTACGCTGCTCTCCTTTCATTCATCTCTAACATTATCATCAAGTGGTATGATCTTTAATAATAATAATAAGTATGTCCATAGAAATCTTGTTCAAATTAATCCTCTCCATTTTTTTCCTTGTTTTTTGGGAAGTATACCTCTCTATGTCGGTCTGGCACTTGTCTTTTGGAGATACTGGGCTGCAGCAGGAACATTCAGGCCTCGAGGTGCAAATGGCCCATTTATTGTCCTCCGAGACAGAGAGACAACAGGAGAAGGTGGATTGCAGAAATACAAACAAAAACACATTCACCAATAGAAAAATGTAGAATTATTCGAAAGTGGAAAGCAACAATTAAATTTTGGTTCATTGTCACACTCAAGGGTCAGATTATCAAAATTTTAAATGCTGCAATGCACACAGCTGTGGCTCTGTATTCACAAACAGCAAATAATGGTAAATAATTTCAACCTATCTTAGGTAACCACCTACTCTGGATATCTTTAATTTTTTCTTTAATCTTTTATTTTTTGTGATTTTTTATGTTTTTTATTAGCTGCTATTTTTCCACAGCTGGACTTGTTCAAGCTGAAGAAAGTTGCAAAATATCCAGGCAAGAACAACACAGGAAAAAAAAAATCTAAATGTTCCTAAAAATGATCTGCTTTCTTGTTGGTATCCAAAATAATTTCATGTCTGTCTGTAAGTTCTAGTCACATCTGCTGGATACTCCACTCATCTCTTTGCACAATTTAATATAACTGAAACACTAAACAGGATTAATGATTAATGACAGAGTAGATTGGGTCCCTCCGATGAAGAATGGGCTTTCTCAGGTGAGTCGTTCAGACATGTTGCTCTCTCAGATGAGCAGCTGCTTCTGCAGGATCACGAGAACAGTTCAAGCAGGAACGCTCAATAGCTGAATGAGATTAATTATCGAGTTAGAAACTGATACCTCGAGACAACCACAGTCAGTGAAAGGGTAATATAATAATAGAGCATAACAAATTGATCATACAGTGCGTTTATTCCTTTAAAGTTCCTCTGTAGCTCTTAGTTCTGTGGTTTTGATAAATTGGTAATTGATTATTGCTGCAGAATCTTCCCATCATCTATCAATTTCAACAAACATAAAGAAAGGGACTTCCAGTGGATCTAAAATGAATGTGTATTATATACAGTGTATCTGGTTAATAGAATAAAATATAAAACAAACTTTAAATGAGAGACTAAAAATGTTGAATGCAGTTTAACATGGAGAGCACAGATCACTTTACCAATAGAAAAAAAAACTTGTAGTTTTTATAATGTAAGGAGTTTTGTCAAATTTCTAAAAACTAAGAATATTTCCCACCATAATATTCACCCAATCTGACCAACAAGTGCTTAGTTGTTATTTACATGAACCCGATTCCACTTTTAAAGCGCTCTTCTTGTCTTGGTTACCACTTCACTTCTTCTATCAGCTTTTATGTTACCAATGTTACAACACAGAGTATTTGCACAAGTTTTAATGTTGTGGTTAAAGACACTTGGACAGAGCTTTGGCTTCAGCTGTATTCAAGCTGAGTTATAGCGTCATAACTTTATTCACTGAGTCCTTCTTTAAGCCTTATTTCTTCTAAAATAGCCGATTTTATTCCCAGGTCAGCTCTCTGAAATGTAGCTGATCAGATTATTTCATCCACCTTCCCTCTCAGTCAGTCTTTTGACTCTGAATGTTTCTTTATTTCCTTGTCTGTCGGCTGCAGGCGTCTACATCCCAGTCCCAGTTCTCTGCAGAAAGCAAGCCTTTACATGCCTCACTGGCTCCCATTTTCTGCAGCCAACGCTGAAACCAGTTGAAAGTCACATGAGGAGACGTGCTAAGAAACAACAAAATAATCTGTTAAGTCAGCTATGTGAATGGGAGTGAGTGGCTACAGCAGCATATCAGTTCCCCGTCAATACAACAATTACACAAGAAAACATTTGCTAGATATTTTATATAGAAATCATGTTTGTTGATAATTTTACAGCTCTTTCAAAAACCATTACATAATCCCAGGAAAAAAAATGCTTGAGCATTTAGTGAAGCAGGATTATTACTCTTTTTATTTGTTTCATTTACTTCAAGGTTCATCAAGATTAGCTTAAAAAGAAAAAATAAACAAGCAAAAAATAAATTTAGCACATTTCTCTTACCTGTGTCCTGTTTCTTTAATTTTGATGACTTTGAATAAGATTTCAGATTTTTAACAAGAAATTTTGAAATTTTGTTGTGCAATTTATACATACATTTTTCAATCAATTAATCAACATATTTATCTATATTTTCCTTTCATTTGTACAATATATAAAATAATGTTTTTTAAATCAGAAATTTTATTTACTTCTCTGTTCTGTAATTTATTTTCAACACAAAATAAAAGTTTGACATTGTTAAACAAACAAAACATTGTTTCATTGTTTAAGCATGCCACAAACCATGTAGCGTTTCTCTTCTGCATCTTCAGGAGTAAAATAACAATAAAGAAATAAAACCAGAAACAGATAAACAAGTGTAGTTCTATCCTTATATAATCTGTCAAATCATTCTTACAATTTTGTGGACAGTTAGTTTGTATAGAGGGAATGAAGAGTCTCTGACTTTGTTCAGGATTATTTTATTCAAACATTCCCTGAACAAATCCTGCCCAGAAAATAAAGATGCTACAAAAATCCTTTCAGCTGACAAAATGGCTCTAATTCAGAGCCATCTTGTCAGCCATGTTGCAGCTAAAGATCCCAGCAGGCTGCATGTTTTAGTTAAGGCAGGCAGTGTTTCAGCAGGTTCTAGAAACAAGAAATACATTGTCAATATAATGGCAGCGATTGTATTGTAAGACAAGACCTGACTACACTTTGTCCAGGTGAAAATGCTGTCATGTAATCTTGAGATTTCAAGATGCTGCAGTAATTTGTAGAGTAGGTCGATAATTAGTTGCAGTTGATTCCCACCTCTCTTCCCAGTTGCTTCATCTGAAGCTAAACACATAAATAAAAAAAATATGTTGTTTGCCTGTGTTTAAAGGAAAACACTCAAACCTCTTCTGTTGTGGTGTGGTTCCCATTTTAGATACTTCAAATACATTTCTGTTTAACGTCTTCATGGAGAACAAAAGGCCTATTCAGCTCAAGAGTTGGTTTTTTTCAGTGTTGTGTGTCAGTTTGCCTTGTTTCAACTTTGATCATGTGAAGAAAAAACTCTTTAACGTCCCACTTGAAGTCTGATTATCTCTGATATCAGAAACCTTTGAATTTATCAGGAACACACTTGTATAGTAGTTTGCAAGGATTTATAAATCAATTCATGTCCTGGTTTATATTATGACATGTTTTTTTCTGTGACAGGGTAAAACATGTATGTCTTTGACAAGATTCTGCAAATACGCAAGAGTTCAGACTTGCTTTATACCAAAACCAAATCTGGAGGAATTCCCTCATTTGTTGTTTAGTTGTGAACATGCAGGAAACCATAAATCAAATTTCAGAACATTAATCCACTATGCTATTAATAATATGCATTAATGGCAACCTTTAGAGATGTCCAGTGGAGCTGAAGCAAATCTAACATCTGTTTGTCTTTACCAAGAACTCATGAAGCAAAAAACATGAGCAATTCTTACAGAAGGAGGTCAGTAACCTTCCTCTGCTCGTAATCATCTGGATACTGAGGAGACTCATGAGGTCCCTTGTCAAAGATCAGTCAGACTGCATAACGGCAAAGAGGAACAAAATGTAAATGTGTCTCGGTCCGTTCTGCACAGTTATGACTGCCGGCTTAATCCACTCAGATAGAAACTCCAGACAAACCAAATTTTACATAATCCCATCAAAGCAAAAAAATAAAGTTTCTTGGAATTATGTTGGTTTTGCATTTGACAAGCAAAAGTATTCATACCCTTTGACCTTTTTCACATTTTCGTCTAGTTTTAGAGACATAATTAGGATTATATGTGACAGACCAGATAGTGCATAATTCTAAAATAAAAGGAAAAGAATATGGATTTACATTTTTCTTTTTTTTAAAAAAAATGGAAATATAAAAAAATGGTGGCCTGCATTTGCAGTTAGCTTCTGGGAGAAAAATAAGACTTTTCTGCTTCCAGCTTTGCAAATCTAGTGACTGAACTCTTTAAACTGGATCTGAGCCATTTCAATCTGGAGAGACTCAGACGGAGAGAAAAGCAGCGATTAGGAGGTTTATTAACAAACACAAAATTTAAAGTTCTTTGGCGCTCGGGCCCCGGCTGAGGTCATCGAGCTGGATTCCGATGAGCTCGGATGAGCATTCCCGATGCTGGTTCGGAATGTCATCCCCCCCCGGGGCCCGACACTGGTGGTGGAGGTCGGTGGATGATGAGAGCCGGGAGAGCCGAGGTGGAGAAGGGGTGGAGGAGGCTTGAGCGCGGCTGGAAGCGGAAGACGCCGTGGTTGGAGGTCCTTATCAACTGGGTCTCGGTCGATGATTGGACGCGATGTGGCATGGTTCAGCGTTGATAGGTCAGCGGCGAAGACAGGGATGCACCGATTGGATGGGGTTAAAGAGTCTTCCAGTTTGAATTTGCGCCTAGGCTTCATAACACTGATGCTTTTAGCAGGAAGAGACTCTACCTGCTAAGGGGACTGAGATTTTTGGGAGTGCAGGGAATGCTCCTGGAGACCTTTATTGACTTTATTGACTTTATTGATGGAGGATTAGATTAGCTACACCAATTAATTAACTTCATCAGAAAGGCCAGCTCTTTGACTCAGTGTAAGTGGTAGTAAACAAAAAACTATTGCTAAAAAACATCAACTAAAAAACATCACTATTGGGCAATGTCTCCCAGTCCATTAATAAAACTGTTGCTGAACTAAAAAGTACTTTAATTGGCAGACTGCCGCATCCAGGTGCACAAAAGAGCTGCACCTCAGATCCTTTCTTCCAGCCGCTGCAAGACTTTGTAACCATTACAAAAAAAGTTATTTGCAGTTTTTCTCATATTAAATAGCATCCCTGCTGCTATTTGCACATCCTTGTCTTTGTATATGTTTTGTAAGCAATGCATGCATACATCTATTTGTCTCTATGTTTGTATGCAATGTTACAGTTTCTCCACAAACAGCTGTGTTTATAATAAAACTACAGGTGCACTCCAATCATCAGATGGTTTCTGAAGGCTGTTGTGACACTGGATTTTATTTAGGAGTTTCAGGGATTGAATACAAATGTATACCACACTTTTATTGGTAATAAGATGTGAAAGCCATGTGTCCTTTTCCTTCAAATTTACAATTATGTACTACATTACATGCATTTGTCAAGCAAGTTCTTAAATAAAATGCACCAAAGTTTGTGGTTCCAATTTAAGGAAAGATGACACATTTTATGTTTGTTGTTTTAAAGCTTCAATATTTTTCCATCAAAACAAAGCTGGCTCTGGAAAAGTTCCAGTTTTTCATTGTTTTATCTATCCTGTCCTTGATGTCCATTTCAAATTCCATGAAAAGGTGAGGCTTACAGAATATAACAAAAAAAAATGGTTGTTGCTGTTGGCGCTGATTTCAAAGAACCCATCTGTTGATTTTTTTATGACAAAGTTTGAAATTCACTCCCCATGGACGCCTCTGTTGAAGCAGTGAAAGTACTTTTCCTCTAACTGACACAACGCTGGCTGCAAAACTGAAAAAACAAACGCAAAAAAAACGAACAGGAAAAGCTGCAGCTTGGCTGTGGTCAGTGGAAGGATACTTGTCATGTTAGAATGACAAATTGCAAAGCTAACATCTTTGAGTGGTTGTTCACACACAAACCATAAAGAATTTTTTTCTCCATTTGTTTACACAACCCAAGGCTTGGGGAGGCCACTGAACTGTAACAAGACAAGGAAATTTAAAACCACCCCAATTAAAATTGTCATGACATGTTTCTTAAAGCCAAAGCTTTGACATGATAGTTTCATTAATCTATCCATTTTAGCTTGGCTTCCTGCCAATGAACTTGGGTTTGTGCCATTGTGATTTCTTAAAACCCCATTTGGCTTCATGACGACATGCAGCAGCCTAAAGGGGAAACAGATCCAGACATGATGGCTGAATATTCAGCAACGTAGGAGCCTCTTATCTCTGTCTTTGTCTCTGTCAGTAAGCTATGTGGCTTAAATGAGACTTCTGACAACCAGTCAATGTAAGTATTATACTCCTAAAGTTAAGGTAATTCCGATACCTGAGGGCAAACACAGATCAGACACATCGGCTCATTGGAGGCTGAGTGCAACCTGAACATGTTGCCAGTCCGTCACTCACTACATCACCTTAAATCGTTTGATTAATTGAGTGAACTTTATTTACTGCACTCACTAATTATCAAAATTTAAAATTTATTTCTGTGAATAGAAGGAAACTACATGATAGCCTGTACACCATTCAGACTCTGTAGTATGTCACTACATCTGGTTATTAAAATTCTGCTTTAATATTACTGCAATTTGCATGTTTTTGCCTTGAACCCTGGTGACATAAACATTTATGATGTTGAAATTAAATCGCAACACAAGCAGCGCTTTCCACAAACAGTATTTAACATTTCAGTCGACATTTGACTAATCCATATTTTGTGAGTTTCATTCTTGTGTTGTAATCTTTGAGACTTTGCTTTTGTATTTTGTTCTGATCTTACAGTCTTTGGGATATAATCCAAGTTATTTTGTCTCCCACTGCCATCAACACATTAATTCACAACCTGTGAGAGAAAAGGGGATGCAAGGTTTCTTTGAACAAATAACCACGAACATAATAGATATGACTGTTTGGGGACAAATAATATTAATGATTATAAGTATAGTCATACAAATTGCATCCTGTGATTCATTCATTTACAAAACAATCGTCAGCGACGATTCAAAGTTGTTTTCTTTATGATTTCATCAGCTGTCCAGGTATTTTGGCACTCTGCTTTACATCAATTCAGTTCACTGAGGTTTGTGAACATTTGTTTAAAAAAAAATCCAATCCAAACTTTAGAAATACCAAATTGCCAGAGATCACTCACTTTTCCTCCTTCAGTTATGACTGTTCACCATTTCAATGTTGCTAATGTCAAAAACTACTGAAACAAAGAATTCTAAGGGGGATAAAATCATATTTTTGAGATGTATTAAGTTTAACAATTGATTTTATTGGTAGAACTCCCCAGGAACAATGATTGCTGCCCTCGAGTTGCACTTCAATCAGTTTGGAGTGTTTGACCTCTGAACAAGGTGGAGAAAAGGAGCTAAATTACTTAATTAAACTGTTTAAAACAAAACAAACAACAAAAAAACAACAAACGTTTTTTGTCATAAAATATTTTCTATTAGAAAAAAATTTAATGTGCTGAACCATATAGTCTTTCAAATTCAAAAATTTTGAATTTTGTATTTTGGAATACAATTGTTTTTAAAGTAACCAAATATGTGGCTGAGAATAATCTATACCAAAAAATGCATTATTCATTACATCCAGCTCATACACATTAGTAAATATATATATATATATTTTTTTTTCTACCAGTGCATGGTAGAGCAATGAGTTATTAGGGATGAGGCTGTGATTACTCTCCATCATTCCTGCCTTTTCCTGTAGCATGTCATTCCTTTTTTGGGGGGAGTGAATCAGATGGGTAAAAATAGTTCTGGGACTATTTATTCAGAAAAGGGGGAATCAGAATGATCCTGGTGCCTCATCTGTCAGCCTCCGAGAGTTTTACCAAAAATTATATAATCCAAAATACACAAAGACGCAACACAGTTCAGGAGAACTCCCCTGAAGCATGAAAATGCAAAACAAAAGTGCAGAAAGATGCAAATAAGAAAGGAAGGACTGGTTTGAATGAGTGGACTCAGAGCTGTACATGCTCAGCGCTGTGACAGGATGCTGGATTTGAGTGAACAGGGGCTGGCATTGGTGAGTAGGGGGGCTGCTGGTATGACGCAGGGAGTGCAGAATAAAGGGATGCTCTATTTATAGCAATGCAGCGACCTACAGTATGATATTCCTGCTGAATCTTCTCCTACACCTTCCCTCTCTGCTTACATTGACTCAAATTATGGCACACGGCTTGTAATTTACTCAGATTAATTAGGGGGCTTTGATAGCTGAGGATGAACTAATCCTCTCACGGCTCGGGGCAGTCCCACTCAGCAACGAGGAAAAGCAGGCTGTGGCCATGGCTAGAAAAAACACTGTAAATTAACATTTATAAACACAAGATTCAAGGCTTTATTTTTTTTAGAAATGTTTGTGAAATTTACTTCACAGGATTCTTTCATCCTGTAAAGTGATTCTGTTTGGAAAAAGTGATTTGGGAATAAGTTCCTGGATAAATACAGGTCCTATTTTGTAATTGGAACATAATTTAGAAGTAAAATGCAAAAGCCAGTTCAGTGTGAGAATGTGTATATATATTTTTTTTATTTCTATCTCACCAGGGTGAATTTTTGCAGCTGAAAATATGCACACTATCGCCCTCTGGTGTTTTTTTCTATTATAGGAAAGCAAGACAATGCAATTATATTTGCTTAGCTGGATTTATACACAGAGTGATTGACAGAAAAGCAATAGAGCAGAAATAAGTCACACTAAAAGCATCAAATGAACCAGAAAAAGCAAAACACAAATGAAAAACATGTGGGATCACATAAAAACAATAACATATTTAAATGCAATCCCGAGCAAATTAAATGAAAAAGCCATTTTAGACTTGGTAAACACTGGTTTAAGTCCTGACTTAAATGAGCCAACATTTTCTTTTCCTGTCTGGTATTCAGGATATTTGTTCCAGGGACAAGCAATAAAAACATCTGCGGTCATTGTAGATTTCAGGATAAGAGTTTAGAGGGTGATAGATTAGTTAGTTTATCAACAATAAAATAAATATGATCGATAATTTAACTGATAATATCACAGAAGTAGGACTGCCTTTATCTTTTAATTTAAAAATCTATAAAAGTCATAGAGACCCTGCAGAGAGCTTGACGGAAATGGAGTTGTCTTTTGTCCAATCTTGCAAAACAATCAAGCTTTCATGTGTGTAATGAAAGCTTGAATTGCATTTGGGTGTTAGATATTGCTCAATCTGGCAGTAATAAAGCGTTTTAATGTGATGGTTGTTGTTTGGCCTGAGAAGTTAATCCCGGTTTTCCATCTTCAGGATCTTGACCATGACCTTTGAATCTGATCTGAGATGTTTCTGGGATTCTGCAACTCGAAGAGTTCGACTCTGTGTTTTTTCATTAACCCTTTGAGGCCCTGCTCTGATTTGGAGTGCATTAACCTCTAGAACCCGACGGACCCACCGGTGGGTCTGTCGGGTTCTAGAGGTTAATTATTCAACATCCAAAAGGCAGAAATAAACTCTCCAGACATAATTATTTTACCTGTGACATTTTCTTTTCTTTGTTTAGTTTGGTATGTCAATCTCCAACATGTTTTTGCACTTGTGTTTATGGTTTGATTCTTTAATTTTTATTTTCCTAAGATGAATGGTGCTGATTACATCCTGTTTGCCCTGATCTCAGACTCACGTCTTTCGACTAGTGATTCCCAGATCTAGTCCTCGTGACATCCTGCCCTGCAAGCTTCTACTGGCCTTTATAGGCCTTCGTAACACACTGTTCTGATTTTTTAATGTCTTTGTTTTATGCCTGTTAGAGAAAAAAAAACTTCTAAAACTCCCACGCCAAGAGAATAAAGCATTTTCTTGACGTGGGAAGTAAGATTAACTGTTTCACTGCTAAATCTGGAAAATAGAGTAAGCTATTGTCATGCTTCTAATGAATGTATTTTGTGCTCATTTCTCACAAATTGACACACTTTCTTCAATTTTATTAAAAGGCCTTTGACATAATTTGCTTGACTGGTATAAATTACCTGACTTTGAGCCATTTTATTTGAAGAATGTTTCCCCTCTCTTCCATGTGACTGGTATTTTTAATGTTTGAGATCAATATTTAACCACTTTAAAACATCACACGAATTAATTTAGGTAAATATAAATTACTCTTATACACTGACATTTCTCTGCTTTGCAAATAGATGCTTGTTTTTAACTTATTCATCAAATCTCAAAGTAATTTTCACTCCATTCTTCTCTGGTTTCTTACATTTTTATAACCTGAACCTAAAGAAATTTTGACAAGTGAACATTGACATTGAAACGTTTTATTCTCATGATATTAAATTCATTGACAAATTATTATTCTGACACTAGTTTTATAAAACATTAAAAGTGGGATATCTGCCAAAAACTAATACTTCAGACACCCAAATAAATGTGTGCAAACAGGCAAGAGTCAATCTAGACTAAATGATAAAAATATTAATAATATTGTTTATTAAACTGGACTCATCCTCGTGCACAAAACAATGACATTTTGATATTTTTTGTTATTTTCTTAAACAATAAAGAAACGTGTGAGAGATTACAGTGAATCACATCTAATCTTCTATTATTTTACCCTTCAGCTTATTTCATTTTCAACTAAATGCTTATGACTCAACACAGCATTTTAATTAGACATACATGACTACTTATGACTGTGCACAAATTGATTCAGAATGTCAGGACACAGATTTTGAGAATCTGACACACAGGGGTAATAAGCAGCCTTTTTGTGGTTTACTGCTGAAAAATGAATCACATCGAAACTTAAATTACCGTCCAGGAAGTGACGTAGTGTTAGAACCAGCATCCGCTATAAAGAGGCTATTTTCCTCAGCACAGATGTCAGGACTTTCACCTTTGACCTCAAACCCTCT
This sequence comes from Gambusia affinis, assembly GCF_019740435.1. Classification (NCBI taxonomy): domain Eukaryota; kingdom Metazoa; phylum Chordata; class Actinopteri; order Cyprinodontiformes; family Poeciliidae; genus Gambusia; species Gambusia affinis. The sequence continues at coordinate 14,109,110 of NC_057884.1, read as the reverse complement.
TTCTACATGTCTTTTCCTCTTCTCCTTGCTTCTGTCTAAAAACTGAATCAAAATAATATTTAGTATTTTGGTCAATTACAAGAATAGGAGAGCATCTTGCTGTATTACAAATAAAAATGTATTTCTAAATACATAAAATGTATACATGCATCAAATTAATGGAAAAGAGCTTGAATCTGATTGTTTTCTTGAATATAAATGATGCAATTGTTATAGTGCAGATGATGCTAAGTTTAATTCAACTGAATAAAACTTTTTTTTCCTTTTGACAGAAAAAATTACCCCTCATTTTAAATATTTTGGAAATTTAAAATAATGTTATTGTGTTAAAACGTATTTAATCCTTTTGAAATTTCGAAGCTAAAATTGTCCACATATAACAATGTGGACTATGACAGATCAGGAAATTCTCATTGTTGTTAAAAAGAAAAGTATCTGTTACTCAGCAGGACTTATGAGCGATGAGTAAGAAACGCTGCATCACAGAAGGATGACTGTTTACTTTTACTGATTTATAATGGAATCTGAATTATGTTGGATCTTTTGCGTGAGTAACATCCTGATGAATGTGGATTTTCTCCTATTTGACAGATGTTGAAATGTGTTAACATTAGCAGCCTTAAAAGGACTGTCTAATATACAAAAGACTTAAAGAACAGTTTATACAAACCAGTAAGCAGAACAGTGTGAAATTCCCTTTTGTGGTGTTTATCAAGAATAAAGAAAAAATTATAAATGGAAAGTATTTATTGAACAAAAATTGGGGGTGAAAGCAAACTGTTGCTGACTTGATGTCATCCAGCTGCAGAATCGCACAGGAAAGATACAATTTGTGACTTATTAAGTACAAACATTGAGGTGACGGGAGACCAATTTACACAAGAACTGATGCAGAACTGGTCTGAGTTATGTCAAAAATAAGCCAATACAACTTCCCTCATCAAATCTACATGTGACATTGAAGAGGGTTCATTCCTGCACTGCACATGGATCATAAATGTAAATACATTCTGGGAAGACATTCCTGACATTATGTCAGAACAAGTGGCTGTCTTTTACGTTAGATTCCCAAATATGTTTATAAGGAGACTTTGCAAATCCGAATATACAATTAATAAATTAGAAAGTACATAGTCATTATGATAAAGTCTGACTCCCATCTTCCTATTTCCAGGGAGAAATACAGAAGATAAACTCTTAGATCATTTACTGTGTCAGAAGTGATCATAAACTTTTGTTGCCATGTCAATGCCTCTAATGGATTCTGAATTATTATTAAAACGTTGCCATATTTCACAAATTGTCAGTCACCCTTGTTTTATTTTACTTTTCTGACGTACTGAAATGGTAAGACAAAGACTCTCATAAGCTTTAAAAATCCAATAAACATTTTTGCTTTTGTTCTATTTTCAAGATTTACTACCACTGAACAAAAAAAAAAAAAAAAAAAAAAATAGCCTCTGTCAAGGTAACGGTGAGTAAAAATGTGTGCCAACTGCAGCAGGGTGGCCAGCTGGCTGCTCAGTCCATCAGTAATTGCTGCATTGAACCCTTTAAGCTCAGCAAAGATTTGCTTTATAATTTCAATGGACCTTTTACAAAACATGTTGGAATTGCAAAAAGGCAACCTGTTGAGAGAGGAGCTGGAGAGGAGGCAGGGGGAAGGAGAAAAGGTGGAGCTGGATGTCATCTGTGTACAATGAACTTTGACACTGAAATTACAGACAATAATGCAAGGAGAAAAGATATATGACCAACAAAACAGGAATGAGGATGGCACCTTGAGAAAATGTGGAAAGTGTTGTCAGAGTGGTATTATTTAAATATTTCATTCATCCAGCGAATTTTATCAAAGACTAAAGTAAAGTCGATGATGTTATAAATCTGGTTGTAGTAATGAGAAAGTAAATTAAATCAAATAAAAATACAGGAAAAAATAAATGTACTGTTGTACTGTAATGGCCGATTTTGCCTTTTGTTTAGTGTTTTTTAATTAATTAACTTTTTATTCAGTGTTAGATCTTTCAGAATAAAGTCTAAAGTCATTTCTGTTTTTAAATGGCAGCTTTAGTGCTTTAAGTGTTGGTATAAGGCAAAGATAAGCTTGTTTTTTTAAGCAATTTTATGCTATGTTATGTTAATTTAGTCACCTAAAGTATGTTTTACATATTTTATTTGAATTTTACTGTCTGTAACACATACTCATCAGAATTACAGGAAATAAAGGCTTGAAATATTTCAATCTTTTCATCTACTTAATATATGACTTCATTTTCTAAACTGAGTGACAAAAATATTGTTTCTTTTCCACAGGATATTCTAATTGGATGTAAGTTTTGATTGTAGCGTTTAAATGTGACAAAACAAGTCTTGGGCAATCCTAGAGCATCATCTTCTGTTGTTCAAATCGCTGCTCTTTTTGACATTTAAGCCTCTGGGGGATTTTTTTTTCCAAGACCACCTAATCAAACTAATTTTAACACACTATCAAGAAATGTGAAACGAACTGATCGTTTTTCGGGAACAAAACATGACATCAAGGTTTTTCCCCCCAAGACTCATGGTTACTAAGAATGATCCAGTCTACATCCAGTAAATTACTGCTTTCGTTTCTGGAATAAGAGGGAGATATAGAAGGAGGAGGAGGAGGAGGAGAAGGAGGAGTGTCGGCCAGGATAGTTCATGCTTTGGATAATACGGATTTGATTGTGCGTCTGTGCGCACTTCATCGAGAGCAGGCGAACTGTCTGTAAAAGTTTTACCCACTCACACACAAAGCGAAATGGCCAAATATAAGCCCTGGCTGACGGCATGTTGCGTCCTTCTTATTGTGATTTGCGCTGTTGCTCTGGTGAGTCTGTGCATCGCTACGCTTCTTGGTGCGGGTTGCTCCGGCGGCAAATTCAGACATGCGGCTGTTTCGGCAGACTCGCAACTTTGCTCCGAGATTGGAAAGTAAGTGGCCTCCCTCCTCCTTTCTTGTAAGACTTTAATTTGACCAAATTGATGCTAAAATATTTTTTTTTTTCATTCAGAATTTTCCTACCTGAATCTAAAAACGTGTTTTTATTCATTGACGTGCACCTGAATTGAATCGGGCTTCGCCTCCTGTCAGTGGGAGTAAGCAGTTTAAGAGATTTGATCGGCTCTGTAAGATTATAGCATAGCGCATCCAGGTCCTTTGATTGCTCTGAGCAGTTGCTGAATCAATTCATTCAGAGTACATAAACATGACCTGTCGCTTATGTTGAAAGGTCTTGGCTCTGCTTTGGTTATTTGTCTTACTTGCAGTTGCGAGTCAATTAATCAGTCATCAGTAACTTCAGAAGTGCAAAGGTTGTAGCGAACGCAAGCAATTAAGTCATCACTTGGTCACGTGATGCTTTTGATATAGGACTTTAAGTTTCGTTTTCATTCAGTTGGTGTGCAAGCAGTAATAGAAAGGACAAAGAACTGAAATATGGAAGAAATGGACTTCTAGCAACTCCTAACCTTCTGGTTGGAGAGGCATACGGTATGGACAATTGAGTGAAATATTCTTGTGTTTGTATATGTGTAATAAGTTTCATTTGAACAATTCATGTAAGGTAACATGACGGTTTTATTGATGCATATTTGTCACCGTGTATTTTATTGCAGTGTTCACGGTGGTCTTGGGCATTTATGCTACAGAAAATTTATTTAATAAAGCCTTTGAAACCATCAGTCGGAGCGTTGCACCTTCATCAACCAGTGAGAAAAGTTGGGAGCAGCTATAGTGAACACGTACACCGTGTGCAGCGCAGCTCGGCTCGACGCCGGAGAACAACGAGGGAGGCCGCGCGGTGAAAGCAAGCTGTGAACTTCTCGCCAGCCATGCTGAGATGGAACGGGGAGAGAGGAAAAGGACCGTTGCAGCTTGAAGGCTACAACTCGCCTGCAGCTTAAAGAAACTACCGTTCGTCTTTCAACCTTGCAATCTGCTCGGACCGTTGCGATTGCAGTGACTTGCAAAATATGGCGTCGGCTTGCAATGAGGACAAGGATTGAGACTGCGCCGTTTCCACAAGTCAACACAAGAGGGCAACAACGCGCCGTGGTCGTGAGTGGTATCACCAAGCCCTTGGCTTTCAGGTTTTCAGTTGATAAGAAACATTATCACATGTAAATATTTGAATTTAAGTGTGAAAGGCCATTGTGTACATGTTTTGTGTGAATATTTCTGGCCTGTGTTATTAAGGGACTTGATATTTCTACTTTGGATTTCTTGTTTGGTTTATATGTGTATGCTTGATATTTGAAATTATTACTGAGGTTAACTTGTAGCACAAGTTTAGTTTAAGGTTTTGCTTAAGAGTTTGATTATTAATAATTCAGAAAATGGATCAAAGTGAAGAGAGTGCTCTTGTACTTGAGGGAGTAATTCAGGCTCTTGAAGAAGAAAAAATAGACTTACAAACAAAGTTAGAAACTGAAACAGATGCAACATTAAGAGACCAAATGACAGAACGCATTGCTGAAATTTGTAACAGTTTGCAAGCACATAGTGTAGAGAGTCAGGAACCAATTTCTGAATCTGAACAACCTAGGCGATCAGAAAGAGAGCGTAGACCAACCGAAAAGTGGCTTAACTATGCAAAAGAAGAGAGTGCCAAAAAGGAAAGAAAGTTTATGTTAACTTATGTAAGCTTTAAAGGTGAGGTTCAGTACATTAGGAGTCAACTCAAAGAAGAATGTGACAAAGAGAGTCTTGAAAATATGACAACTACTTTAGAAAGATATGAGTCACACCTAAAGCAGGAGTATGAAAGCTTACGTGCATTGACCACACCAAGCCAAGACATAAGACGGCGAATGGATAGCTGCACCTCAGTAACTAAGGAAGTAGTTGCTCTGTTGAAAATGCGTTGCTCAGAAATAGGCAAAGAGTTCGATGCTGCTGCAGTGAAGGAATCGCTCATCAAATTACTTCAGAGAGATGATGCGAAATCAGTATATGGGTCTACTGTATCGAGAGCTGGCGCAGGTAGCGTAGCAGGAAGTCGAATGTCAATAAAAAAAACGGAAGTAGCTGCACGTTTAGCATCCAAACGTGCTGAAATAAACAGAGAGAAAATAGCTGCACAAAGAAAGGAAGTGTTTGCTCAGCAAGAGAAGTTGAAAATGTTGGAAAACCAGAGGATCTGGAATCTATGCAAGCTGAATATGATGTGTATGAGGAGGAGGAAATGAAAATGAATGTTGAAACAGGAGAAAAGCAAGAAATAACTCTGCCTCCAAGTCAGCCCCAAGGAGAAAGGAAAAGTATATCTCTGTCTCCAGGTCAGTTCCAAACTCAGTATAACCCAGCGCCATGTGCTCAGATTGAAACACCAGTCCCTCTTCGTTCTGAAAAACAGTCAGAGCAAAAGCTGAATGATGCGACGCTAGTGCAAGCCTTCAAAGAATCTCTGATGATGACAAGACTTCCAGCACCGGAGCCATCCGTTTTACTGGTGATCCGCTGAAATTCACTGAATGTACCAGCTTTAAAGCCTTAATAGAGACTACCTGTACAAGCCCAGCACATAGACTGTTTTATCTCAGAAAATACATAAGCGGAGATGCTGTCTGTGCTGGAAGGAACTTTTTACCGAAGTGATGATGAAGCATATACGCAAGCCTGGGATGCACTGAACAAGCGCTATGGACACCCATTCATAGTGCAAAGAGCCTTTAGGGGTAAACTTAGTAGCTGGCCCAAGATAGGACCAAAAGAGCCACTAAAATTAAGAGAGTTCAGTGATTTTCTTGTGTCATGCAAAAATGCAATGCCTCATATATCAGGTCTTAAAGTTCTAGACGATTGTGAAGAGAATCAAAAGCTACTCCAGAAACTTCCTGACTGGGTAACAACTCGATGGAATCGAATTGTCACCAAGGAATTGGATGACTGCAAGCCATACCCAAGTTTTGAAGTATTCTCAGACTTCTTAGCCGAGGAGGCACGATTGCCTGCAACCCGTTTCCTCGCTTCATGCCTTGAAGAAGACAGACGAGAAACCAGGCACAGAAGTAAAACGCATCAAGGCCAGAACCCTAGTGACAACAACAAGGGTTGCTCAAAGGAAAGATCCTCCAGCTAAGAATTCAGGTGAATCAGCAGGCTCGACAAATAATTCACCTGCTGCTCAAACAAAGAATCAAATAAAATGCATATGCTGTCAAGAAAACCACTTCATTTACAAATGTGAAAAGTTTGCTGCTCTGACTCTTGAAGAGAAGAAAGCGTTTGTGAAAACCAACAAGATGTGCTTCGCCTGCTTGAGAGTTGGCCATGTTGCAAAAGATTGTCGGAAAAAGGCTACATGCAATGTTTGTAGAAAAAGCCATCCAACTCCGCTTCATGACGAACCGGCTCAAGAGGAGAAGCCTGAAGCCAACCAACAGAGAGACAGTACCGCTATTGCTTCATGTAGTATGAACATGGCGAATGCTGAACGCACTTCAATGATTGTCCCAGTGTGGCTGTCTAGTACTGTTAAGAGTAGCCCAGAGATCTTAGTGTATGCTCTGTTAGATACACAAAGTAGCAATACATTTGTCACTGAAGATGTGTGTGAAAAACTAGAAGCACACACTGAGCCAATTAAGCTCAAGTTGTCAACAATGACTGACAGGTCAATAGTGAATTGTCACAGAGCCTGTGGGTTAAAGGTCAGAGGATACAGTTCCAAAGAATGCATTGAACTACCACCAGCTTACACTCGAGACGATATTCCGTGGAGAAGACCAGCATTCCAACTCGGGAAACAGCCAAAGGATGGACACATTTGCTTAGCATAGCTGACGAGATGCCAGATTTGCTAGACTGTTCTGCTGGACTGCTAATAGGCTACGATTGCGTCAGAGCTCTAAAACCAAAAGAAGTCGTATCCGGAGCAGAGCATGAGCCATATGCAGTGAAAACAGACCTCGGGTGGAGCGTGGTTGGTGCCAAAACGCCTAATACTGGTGGAGAAACAAATGCAGGATTCTGCTATCGCACCTCTGTAAAGGAAATTCCACCTATTACACCTGTATGTGCGATTAAGGCTCTTGAGAGAGATTTTCAGGATACAAATCCTACAGATGTAACGATCTCCCAAGAAGATGTTCAGTTCCTACAAATTCTGAAAGAGGGAATCCATCATAATGACAATGGTCATCTGGAGATGCCTCTGCCTTTCAGAGAGCGTCCCCAGCTTCCTAACAACAAGCATCTAGCCACAGTTAGGCTGAAACATCTGAAAAGAAAAATGGACAAAAATTCCAAATACAAGGAGGACTATGGTCAGTTCATGGTCAATGTTTTCAAAGATGGTGATGCAGAGGAAGTCCATGCAACATCAAAAGATGGGAACACCTGGTACATACCACACCATGGAGTGTACCACCCGCGAAAGCCAGAAAAGATTAGAGTTGTCTTCTGCTCTGCCAAATATGAAGGCACTTCGTTGAATGACCACCTTCTCACGGGACCGGATTTAACCAACGCCTTGACTGGAGTGCTGTGTCGGTTCCGACAGTATCCAATTGCAATCAACTGCGACGTGGAGAAAATGTTCCACCGCTTTCATGTCACTCCAGAAGATCGGGATTTCATGAGGTTCCTGTGGTGGGAGAATGGGAACACAGCAAGTGAGCCCAAGGAATACCGCATGAGGGTGCACATATTTGGAGCGTCATCATCGCCAGGTTGTGCGAATTACGGTATGAAATACCTCGCCACCAAATATGAGCATGAGTACCCCATGGCAGCAAGCTTCATCCGCAGAAACTTTTATGTGGATGATGGTCTTGTCAGTTTGGACACCGTGGAAAAGGCCAAGCAACTTGTTCATGAAGCAAGAGAAGTCTGTCAGAAGGGACAGCTGCGTCTGCACAAGTTTATTTGCAATAACGAAGAGGTTTTGGAGAGCATTCCAGAGAGTGAGCGTGCTCCACAAGTCAAGGACGTGGACTTAAACTACGCAGAGCTACCAGCTCAGAGAGTGCTAGGAGTTAAGTGGAACATCGAAAAGGATGTCTTCTCATTCAATGTGGTCCAACAAGAAAGAACAGCCACTCGTCGAGGCATCTTATCCACAGTCGCCAGCATATATGATCCGCTAGGATTTCTGGCCCCCTACATTTTGACTGGGAAAAGAATCTTGCAAGAAATGTGCAAGCGAGGTGTAGGTTGGGATGAGCCTGTCCCGCCGGAGCTAAGGCCGAAGTGGGAGGCATGGCTCAATGACCTGAACAATCTTCAAACCGCTCAAATAACAAGGTGCTTTGTTCCCAACAATCTTGGCATGATCCAGAAAATAGAGCTGCATCACTTTTCCGATGCCAGTAACGATGGCTATGGGCAGTGCTCGTATATCAGGATTGTGGCTGAAGAACAAGTCCATTGCACTTTAGTTATGGCCAAGGCTAGGGTAGCACCCATGAAGATTGTCAGTATTCCACGTCTAGAGCTCACCGCTGCCACAATCTCTGCAGCCGTAAGTAAAGTTCTCAGAGAAGAGCTTGACTTGAAGATCGATGCTGAGTACTTTTGGACGGATTCACAAGTGGTACTGGGGTATATCAAGAATGAGGCCCGCCGTTTTCACGTTTTTGTTGCAAATCGGATTCAGAAGATCATAGACTCTACTGACCCCAATCGATGGTTTTACGTTGAAACAAGTCAAAATCCGGCAGATTATGCTTCAAGAGGACTCAAGGTGGCAGATCTGATGGCATCAGATTGGCTAAAGGGACCTAAGTTCTTATGGGAACAAGAAATTGTGACTAATCCAACAACCCCAGAGCTTCTCATAGGTGACCCAGAGGTCAAAATCCTGAAAACTGATGTTGTGCAGGAAGATAACCTCCTGATAAGGCTGGCAAGGTTTTCAGACTGGGTCACTTGCCTTAATGTCATTGCTCGCATTCAGAGGCTGGCTCTTAAGGACGTATCTGGGCCTGTTACAGTGGAGGAGCGAAAGAAAGCAGCTCTCGTGCTGATCAAGTTGGCACAAAAGGAAGCATTTGGAGAAGAGCTAAAGCTGCTCAGCCAATCACAAAAACTCAGGAGAACTCACAAAATGTATGAACTCGATCCGTTTCTTGAGGACGGAGTGCTCAGAGTTGGTGGCAGGTTAAGAAGGTCATCAGCATCGCTAGAGTTCAAACATCCCGTAATACTCCCGAAAGAAGGCATCATAACGCATCTGATACTTGATCATTGCCATAAAAGAACACAGCACCAAGGCCGAGGGCAAACACTGAATGATCTCAGAGCCAATGGCTACTGGATTATGGGTGCTAGTAAAGTTGTGGCCAAGCACATCAGGAGTTGCGTGACCTGTAGGAGACTGCGGGGTCGAACTGAAGTACAGCGTATGGCTGACCTGCCTGTTGATCGAATAGAGCCATCTCCTCCTTTCTCATATACAGGCATTGACTGTTTTGGCCCTTTTTACACGAAACAAGGTAGAAAGGAGTACAAGAGATATGGGCTGTTGTTAACATGCCTAAGCTCTAGAGCCATTCATATCGAGATGCTCGACGACCTGACAACTGATGCATTTCTAAATGCATTAAGATGTTTCATCGCAATAAGAGGAACAGTCAGACAAATTAGATCTGATCAAGGCACAAATTTCGTAGGAGCAAAGAGTGAGTTGGGAAAGTGCTTAATGGAACTTGACAAGGAAAGGATTGCGACATATCTCGCAAGAAAGGAATGTGACTTCCTTATGAATGTTCCGGAAGCCAGCCATATGGGAGGCATATGGGAGCGTCAGATTCGGACGACAAGGAGCGTGATGAGTTCTGTCTTAGCTCAGGCTAACGGAAGACTGGATGACTCCTCTTTAAGAACGTTTTTCTATGAGGCCATGTCCATAGTCAACAGTCGCCCGCTGACAACAGACACCCTAACTGATCCCAAAGGTGCTGAACCCTTGACACCCAATCACTTGCTTACTATGAAATCTACAATACCCCTTCCACCTCCAGGAAAGTTTGTTCAAGAAGATCTGTATGCAAGAAAAAGATGGCGGAAAGTACAGTATCTCTCGGAACAGTTCTGGAACAGGTGGCGCCGAGAATACTTGACCAACATCAGCCTTCGTCAGCAGTGGCATGCAACCAGACGAAACGTGCATATTGGAGATGTAGTCATCGTCAAGGATGAAAACACTCCCAGAAATGAGTGGCCACTAGCTAGAGTAGTTGAGGCACAGGAAGATGATGATGGTCTCGTCCGAAAGGTGAAAATACAAGTAGGCCAAAGTAAGTTAGGACCAAAGGGTGAGCGCTTAACACATCCTTCATTTCTTGAGCGTCCAGTGCAGAAATTAGTTGTGTTAGTTGAATACTGTTCAAAATAGCTCAGCATTAACATGTAAATCAGTCATCTATTGTAAGAACTATTGATGAAGATTTTGGGTTAAGGTTAAGTTTGAAGTTATTGAAAATTACATGTTTTATTTCTTTGAATATGGTGAAAGTAAACCTTTTGTAATTTTGGTGGCAGTGTAGCGAACGCAAGCAATTAAGTCATCACTTGGTCACGTGATGCTTTTGATATAGGACTTTAAGTTTCGTTTTCATTCAGTTGGTGTGCAAGCAGTAATAGAAAGGACAAAGAACTGAAATATGGAAGAAATGGACTTCTAGCAACTCCTAACCTTCTGGTTGGAGAGGCATACGGTATGGACAATTGAGTGAAATATTCTTGTGTTTGTATATGTGTAATAAGTTTCATTTGAACAATTCATGTAAGGTAACATGACGGTTTTATTGATGCATATTTGTCACCGTGTATTTTATTGCAGTGTTCACGGTGGTCTTGGGCATTTATGCTACAGAAAATTTATTTAATAAAGCCTTTGAAACCATCAGTCGGAGCGTTGCACCTTCATCAACCAGTGAGAAAAGTTGGGAGCAGCTATAAAGGTTGTTTCACTGGAATGTGTGCAACTCTTCCTGCTTTTGTGCACAGCTGGGGATTTTATTTTTTTGCCCTTGTGTTTATGTTTGTGGAGAGTTCATTTTGCAGTTCAAAGCAGAGACAATCAAAGGTGCAGATGTGAGTGACAGAGATGAACTGAGGAAACCTGGAACATTGGCTTAAAGTAAAAAGGTCAGCTTTACACAGAGAAAATTGCAAAAAACTATTTTATTAGCAGAAGAGCAGCATGTGTCTCGGTCTATACAATAAACATTATTTTTGTTAATTTGCTATTGTCTGTCTTTCCACAAAGTTTTTTAATTGCAATATCAACATTTGTTTTGTCAGGATAACCTATAGGCAGATAATTGAAAATTATGTCATCTCTCCACCTCTAACTCACAACCACATGTCAGTCTTTGGTACAACTTCAAACTCCTGCAAAACCTTTGAGCTGGCAAGGTCTAAACATTCCCAACGCTGCTTTCTCTTGCAGCTTAGGAGGCAAAGAGTAGCAGTGCCAGCACTCGTGAAAAGATCCTTTATGTTTCCAACACAGACTGCAGTGTTGTTTTCTCTTTTCTAATGTCAATCCAACTGAGGTGAAGAAATCCAGCCGAGACAAAAAAGATGTCTTTTTGCTACTATTGGTCACTGTCATGAAAGACAGGCAGCATGGGATTAATTTTGATTGGTTTTCTGTTGTAAAATGAAGGAAACCCCCAGAGTAAAAGCCTTCAAATAACACATTAGTGTTTGCCGGTGGGTGTCCAAATGTGTGCAGAGCATCGCAGTCAGATAACCGGTTTCCCGTAAATCCACTGAAAATTGTTTTCCAGGAACATGCTCCTCCAGGGCGGCTCAGCAGTAGATGGCGCCATTGCAGCTCTCCTCTGCACATCTGTGGTCAATCCTCAGAGCATGGGAATTGGAGGAGGCTCTATAGTGGTTGTCAGAAATAAAACAGGTGGGTAGTCTGCGTTTGATTTATTTTTCAGGACAAACTTTCAAAAATCAAACTTTTTGAAAGTTTAATTTCAAAAATCAAACTTTTGAATTATCACCACTTTTCTTTCTTTTTCTTCTATTTTGTATAGAAATAATCAAGTTATATTTCACCTTAATGTCATGAGAGATTCAGATGACAAAAATATATCTTGGGTTTGTTTATCTTGTCTGTTTGCCTCTGGGATGAATATGGGATGAACAAGTGAATGGGGGGGGGAAACTTTAAGAAGAAAACAGTAAATTATTTGTGAGTTATTTCATTTGCTCATTTGTTTCCAGGTAATGTTAAAGTTTACAACTTCAGAGAGTCAACCCCACAGTCATTCAAACCTTCCCTGTTAAAAGACTGTCCCACTACATTCGGACTGTCCACAGGTAAGCTGCATCGCTACACAGAACAATTTTTGACTTTATTTTTGTTTCACTAATTTATTTAATGTACAGGTCATTAAATGTTTATCCATGTTTCCACACCATTTTTTTTCATATTTATTAAAATGACCAAACCAAGAATTCAATCTGGAGAGACTCACAAAGAGAAGAAAATAGCAGTTAAAAAGATTTAATGGTACAATTCTTTGGCGCTCGGACCCGGCAGAAGACCCCGAACCGAGGATCGCCGTGAGCAGGCGGTCTGCTCGGCGAGCTCGGATAGTCTTCCCCCCCGGGACCGAATCTGGTGGTGGAGCGGAGCATGGAGATGGGAGAGCACGGAGGATCCTAGAGTATGTCCCTCATGGTGAAGGTGGAGATGGGGAGGAGGTGGGTCGTAGCACGGCTGACGAGCAGGAAGCCCCGAGGGTAGCTTGAACTCTTGAAGGTGTCCTTGGATGACGATTGGCTGGAGCGGCGTGGAGCTCCGTTCCGGATTGGCTGAGGCCAGGCGTGGTGATTAGATGATGTGGTGAAGCTGGTCGAGTCTCCCAGTTTCGCCTATGCTCCATATCATATTTACATAAATGTTCACAACCTTCATTTCCACTGATCCTCCTTAAGATGTTTTTGTAAAATAAGTGGAGTCCATCTGTGGAAAATTCAGCTGACTGCACTTGATTTGGAAAGACACACAGTCTATGTAAGATCCCACAGTTGACATTAGGTCAGAGGTCAAACAGCAAGCAATCAAAGGAGGTTTCTGTTGACCACAGAGACAGGGTTGTCCTGCAGCAGGTCTCTTTTAGAACGACAAAATGAAAGTCATTCCCTAATAAAAGGCACATGATAGAATGTCTGGAGTTTGCCAAAAGTCACTTGAAAGACTTTCAGACCATGAGAAACAAAATTCTCCAGCCTGATGAGACAAAGATGAAACTCTTTGGTGTGAATGCCAGGCCTGGACTCTGGCCACGCTCATTGAACATCTCTGGAGAGATCTGAAGATGGCTGCACAGATGTCTCCATCCAACCTGACGGAGCAGGAGACGAACTGAGAAGAAAAATGAACCAAACGACCTAAAGATAATCATTCAAAGCTTGTGGCATCACATTCAAAAAGGGATTTCTGCCAAAGATGACTCAGCAAAGTTTTCAGCAAATACTTACATAAATGTGATTTCTTGGTTTTCTGTTAATAAGTTTGCAAAATTCTCAAAAATGTTTCAATATTGTTTTAATTGGGTATTTGTGTGTTGAATTTTGAGAAAAGCAATTAATTTTAATACGATTTGGAATAAGTCTTGCACATACGCAAGTCAAGTTTATTTATATAGCAAATGGTCGATATGCTATATAATCAGGTAAATATGCTATATAAGCAGATATATCTGTTATGCATGAATTATGTCAAAAGCTTTTTGGAGGCTGATCAAGGAACAACTTACTAGGGGAGCTTTAGGTAAACAGGTGTGATATATTTGATCCATGCAACCCTTGATTCCAGTTCTTATTATCTATCCATTCAAAAAGAATGGATCAAATAAATTATTAAAACCCCCAAATTAATATGAAATTTATGTCAACGATGAATAAGCCTCTCAGAATTGCATGTTTACAATAAGAAACCTTAAATTATAACTTTAAGAAATCCAACGCAACTGAAAAATGTCTCTTTTTTTTATTAATATTGTCTTGTCTAAGAGCTGCAGTTTATTGTTTTGTTTTTTTAGGTAAGCTGTCTTCACATTTTTAGCTTCCAAAATATTTTTTTTCCTCATTTTCCACCTCAATGTTGCAGGTAGTCAGTGGATTGGCGTTCCTGGGGAGCTGCTGGGCTACGACGCCCTCCACAGACAGTACGGGAAGTTGTCCTGGGCCAAACTGTTTGAGCCAACCATTAAACTGGCCAGGGAAGGAATCCCCATGCCACCATATCTGGCACAGTATATGAGCCACAAGTTGGTGAAGCCGCATGTGGAAATGTCATCTCTCTGGTAAAATCTCACACATGCATCTCAGAGAGAGAGAGAGAGAGAGGTTTTAAAAAGTTTCCAGAAATTATAATTATTAGTGCAGATTAAATTTACAGAAATTAAAGTAAAATTATGAGTTTCAGCAAAAGAAATTAACTCATTTAAAATTCTCTTTTAAATCTCCAATTCTTTTAAATCAAAAACACTTCGTACAACCAGAGTTAAAATTTACTGTGAATATTGCTCTTTACATGGACATAATGCAGTAGTTCACCTCAATTTTCACTTATCCCCGACTGTAAAAATGAATGATTTAAACACTGTAGGAGGTACAAAATATGCTTCCCCTTTCCTCACAAACCCCACTCAAGAACACTATATCTTATTGCAAAATATTTTTCAAAGAAGATAAACTTAGGTCCAGGGGTGGAAATTTAAATTTTTCTCCACCAGCCACAGTGGCTGATAGAGAAAAATTTGTCACCAGCCACTATTTTTTGTTTCTCTTTCAATTACAAACCCCACAAGTACAAGCAAACTACATAAAATATACAATTTATTCTTAACTCTATGAAAACCAATTTATTGACAATAAGTTCACCATACAGATGTACATACACAGAATAATTTACCATAAAGCAAGGACACCTTAACAGGCTTCTAGGGAAATAAGTTCATTTTAAGTAATTACTAACGGCAAACTTTAACATTCTTGCAATCACTTTGAACATTTCCAAATTTTGGCAACAACTCTCCCTGATAGTATTTATTAAAGATGTGTCTAGTCATTTTAAAAATTGTATCAATAGCTGTTTCCTAACCGTTTTATTGTTTTCTCTTACTTATTACAATTATTACTAAAAAATCTCAGATTGTGTTCATTATTAATTCCACGGGCCATCATTATTCTTGTTTTACTCCAGAGTTTTTTGGACTACCTGGACCTTAGTGTTAGCTTCCCCCTCACACACCTGCCTTCCTGCCTGCATAAACATTCTTTTTACTGGGCAGCAGCAGCTAATCTGAACTCTTCCTCAATCTGTCCCAGGTCACGTGTCTCATCATCCTCGTCCGACGATAATAAAGCCCCTGAATCGCTAATTCCCTCTTCTTGTTCGCTACTGAATCTCCGCCAACGGTCAAAGTTAGTGTGATGATTAACATATCGGTTAGTTTGACACATTTTTCTGAATGGTCTTATGCGCTTTTTAGCTTTCGTCGTAGTTTTTCTGACCCGCCCCGTCTTATATCCGCTTATTTTCTCGGACTCCGGTTAGCAGCAACCGTTAGCTGAAATGGCGGTATTTATAAACTTAGAGGGGAGGGGCGGGCCAAAGAGGACTGAGGGATTTCATTGGATAAGCCCAATGTCCGTCAATAAAATCAACCAATGGGCTGTCGCGGTCGATAAAAATTAGATTTAATATAATTTTTTGTTATCGTAGAGCCGCCAGATATGGACAGTAAATGCATCTGTCTGGACTCCAGACGGTCAGTCCTCCCCTGGACAGAAGTTCAAACTGAATGCAGCTTTTTTTTTTTTTTTTCTGTTCAAATTGTCAACCCAGACTGGCGGGTGCGTTGCTCCGATTTATACCACTTCATACTTTCACCCGCATTTGGGTGCTAGTTTCCTCCCCTGCTTAGGTCAGAAGTATTGCTTTCCTGTTGGTGATGAATTTCAGCTGTTTGGAGCAGTTATTCAATGGTGTCCTGACTCAACACAACGTTTATGTAGCAGCAGCACTAGGAAAGAGGCCAGCAAAAGTTTTGGATTATAGTCGTCCAATGTTTCCATGACGTTGCTCCAAGGTTATGAAGGCTGCATCCTGAGGAGGGTTTGTTGAGATTGATGAAAAAAGGTGGGGTCAGAAGTCAATCGCTTGGAGATTCGCTTGTTTATTCAACAAGAGATCCTTTCATTTGACGTTCTGCAGAAGCAAGGAGAGGGTTTTGTGAGGAAAGTATTCCACACTTTTGTCTCATTTATGTGTTTCTAATCGTCATGCAAAAGTAATCTGAGTAAATATCTAGTGTTCTTTCAGCCATTTAATCCCTCTTTTTATGTTAAAAATTTGTTGGTTTTTTTTATTTATCAAACTCCTAATTGGAGATTGCTCATATAAATGTTGCATTAGACCAAATGTAGGTATGATGCTAAATAGCGACATTAGGCATATAACATATAAAACTAATTCTCTGGTATAAATAAGTAGAATCTTGTATTTATTACTCAAGCAGAACTTAGGCTTCTGAATAACTATTGCCTTTTTAGGCTGAATACCAAAAAGCATGTTGCTACGTAGTTACATATACATTTATGGTCTTATTTGAATTGTAAAATTGTGCATTATTTCTCCCGTAATATTTATGTATTCACTATTCACAATCTAACTTAATCATTTAACTGGTAGTCCTAATTTTAGGACTTTACTGCTAAATCTTTGGTGTAAAATGACCTGAGAGAAAAGCCTCACATTTAAACCTGCGATTGAAAAGCTGAAATGTGCTGAACCTTCTTCACTTTCAAAGTATTATGTTTAGGGTCCCTGACGGCAGAAATTTTGGCTCATAAATTTGCATTTCTGTTGTATTTTTCTGGAATAAATTAGACAAGCATGAGCTGACTTGAAATATTTCCAATAAAAATGTGTTGGGAGAAAATCTGTAAGAGGCTTTTGCACAAAAGAACCAAAGTCAAGCTTGTAGGCTAAGAATTTGTGATAGCAAGAAATGTTAATTCTGCTCCTAGAAAAGTAAAAACAGTCATTGTGAACTCAAAAAACAAAATGCAAAAAAATTAAATCACAGATTAAATGGATTACCAGACTCAAAGGACAACAGCTTCAGAACCTCAGAGCGCAACTCAAGAAGGCACTTTTTTTTTTTTTATTTGGAGAGCATTGTGATGTATATTTTTATTTCACTGCTTCTTCACAGTTCTCCAGTTTGAGCATGCTGGTCTTTCAGTTTCTCTGTGTGCTCTTTTTCTCTCACTTTCCTAAAAAATGTATGATTTTGCTAATGGTAGCTTTAAGTTAGGTTTAGATGTTCTTTTTCTTTCTTTTGTGACTTTAATTGAAAAACTTTCCAGGGTTTACCCCTCCTCTTTACAAAACAGTTATAGGGCATGGCTGTGAATTTAAGCAAAACAAAACTGCTTAAACATCAGGTCAGGTCACTTTTTGTCGGGATGCATTGTGTAGCAACTATTTTCAGCTTTTGCCTAACGTATGCTTTTATCTATTTTCTTTTATTCAGTGAAGTCTTTTGCAACAAGAACAAAACGATCCTGGGAAAGGGTGACACCCTGCAGTTTTCTAAACTTGCAGAAACCTTGGAAATCATTGCAAAGGAAGGAGTAAAAGCCTTTTACACTGGCAGAATTGGCAGTGACTTAATCCAAGACATAAAAGACGCAGGTTGGTGCAAGATTGGCCTGGGCAAACTGAGGCTGTTTAACAATGTAAATAAAATCTACTGCATGTAGAGGAAGTGGATAGAAGCACATAGGCTTTACAGAAATGTGTTATTGTCCTTAGGTGGAACATTAACGGTGGACGATCTGAAGTCTTACAGTGTGCGGGTGGTTAGTCCATGGACAGTTCCTCTGGGAAATCATAAGATGCACATCGCTCCACCGCCTGCTGGGGGGGCGCTTCTAGCCTTCATTCTCAAAATCATGAAAGGTTTCACATCTTTTGTTGTAACTCAGATGGGATTCTTTGAATGGACAATTATTTTGGACAATTAAAAACCTGAACTCTTGCTCCCAAAGGGTTCTCATTAACTCCAGACTCTCTGGTTGGTGAAAAGAAGATTCAGATGTACCATCGTTACATAGAGGCAGCTAAATTTGCTAATGGACAAAAGAGGAACATTCGAGATCCTGACTACAGTAGCAGCAAGGTTGGTATACTGAAATTATTTCTTTTTGAGAAAGTAATTGTTCTGACTCAAGCATTACAGAGTTTGATGTCTTGTCAGTGTAAGTCAGTCAGTTAAAGACCTGGAAATGGGGAACAAAATGTCGAATACGCTAATATCCACAAAGTATGCCACCTAGTAAGCAACCCATAGATGTATTAAAGAAAAAAAAATCCTAATTTATCAGGAGTTTTTTCATTCTGATGAGAGATAGCATTGTGTAAAATGTAAATAAACTGAATGCGACGAGTTAATAAACTCATAAAAATGAGTTTATTAACATTTAATCAGTTAATTACTGGTTCTGAAAAAAAATGAGGACAAAAATCTGACATGGTTACAAAAATGACTGAAAACAGAAGAGTATAATACAGAAAACTACAAGGATTATTATGGAGATGCTCCACAATATATAGTCAATAATTTAGAATATTTGTCCCATTCAGTCTCTTTGGCCAGATTAAAAGTACCTTTTGAAAAAAAAAAAAAAAAACAGCCTTTAAGGAGATATTAAACATACTGCTCATTAAGCCCACGATTCTGTTTCTAAAAATATATATTTTTATTGGTCTGTTGTAATTATATTAATTTTAAACATCATGTTTTCATTAACTATAAGCTAATAAAGGCTTATAAACCCTCATCTAAGTGTAATTAATCTAAATAAAGAGTTCAACTTATGAAGATCCTGAAATGAATGAACTTTTAAATATATTTATTGAATGGGACTTTTAGATTGGAAACTAATAGTCAGACTAAAGATGGATCTATATTAAAACAAAATAAAATGTATTTCACACACCATTAACCCTTTTAAAAGTTTAAAACAATTGAACAGTAAAAATAAAATAAGGATAAAAGTGTTAATTTTTTTTTATGCTCCTCTTTCAGATTGCTGATCACTTAATTGATCATTCGTTCATTGATCGCATAGCGAGGCTGATATCATCAAATACCACACATGATAACTCCTATTATCTTAACCACAAGCCTTTGCCTGATAACTTTGGAACAACTCACGTTTCTGTCATGGATGAGGATGGACTCGCAGTCTCGGCCACTAGCACCATAAACCAGCTGTGAGCACAAACCCTCCTCAAAAAGATGAATATTTTCAAAATCTACATGAAGTGACGTCGCCGTCCTAATCACACTGTGCGGTTCTGCAGGTTTGGAGGAGCGGTTTACTCTCCACGAACGGGGATCATCCTCAACAACGAGCTTGCTGACTTTTGTGGGAGAGTAGATTCAATAAGAAGCGGTAAAGAAACAAAACTCACTGCAGAGTTAAGGACAAATCTGTCTGATGTTCACTGAGTCTGAGCCGTTCTCCGTCTCATGCAGGTGAACAGCCGCCCTCCTCAATGACTCCTGTTATACTGGAGAAAGAATCTGGAGGGATTCTTGTGATGGGAGGGTCAGGAGGAAGTCTTATCACCACATCAGTGGCCTTGGTAAATCACTGCTTGCTTTTGTTGGTTAGTTTTTGGGCTTTTTGTGCTTAAATAAGTGTCTTGTTTTTCTAACAGTCCCTAATAAACCGCCTGTGGCTGGGGATGAGCTTAAAGGACGCTATTGCTGCTCCTATAATCTTCGTCAATTCAAACAACGATGTGAATTTTGAACCAGGATTCGATAAGGTGACGTATTTTCATCATTGCTGTAAATTTCTGTTTTTACATTGATTCCCACACTTATAAACATCCCTGTTCAATGAGTGGAAAAAACGTAAATTTTTATTTTATTGATGGAGCGTCATTCAACAATGATCATTTCTGGAAAATGTTCCCTTTTAATTGAAGTGCAGATATTCATCGTTAAGAAATAACTTTTTACTCATCAGAGTGTATTTAGCTGAGGAATTTCTCCTCATATATGTTAATATACTTTTTTAAGATCATCAATGTGTGGGAGCTTTTAATTACTAA
This sequence comes from Gambusia affinis, assembly GCF_019740435.1. NCBI lineage: Eukaryota > Metazoa > Chordata > Actinopteri > Cyprinodontiformes > Poeciliidae > Gambusia > Gambusia affinis. The sequence goes on along the minus strand of NC_057884.1, from coordinate 14,088,975 downwards.
TCCATAACTTACTTTCTCCTGAAATATAACAAATTTTGTGCCACAGAGACACACTTCTCCATCCAGAGGAACTGCCATATTTAGCTTAGCAAGGCCCAAAGTTAGGAGGATTGAGAGAAAAGCTTCAGAAGCCCATTGAAGCAAATGTCATGTCTAGAGTTTCACTAACTCCCCAAAAATGCCATTAAATGGCATTTAAATTTCTTTATCAAAGTCTCACAAAGGTAAACAGTTTGTTAAACTCTACTGGGACTCTACCTGGAAATAATTTGACAAGCACTAAACTTCTGAATTAAAGGATGAAAAACAGAGAGTGATCTGTGATGCTGTGGGCCGGCTTTTCTGATTGAGTGTGGCATTATTAATTTCCGAAAATGTAGGTTTTTAATTAAACATCTGCCAGAAATAAATGAAGGTGTGTCATCACTGCGACTTTAAGGAGCATAACTGTCCAAAATATAACAAAATCAACAAAAACATGGTTCACGACAACAACTTTTTTCCTGTAACTATCTCAATTATCAAGTGTCTTGTAATTTAACTATTAACATCATGAATGCTAGTAAACATTGCACCACTGATGTTCAAAACAAGATTTTTTTATTTTATTTGAAAAACATTTTAGTATTAAATGATACTATGATAGAAATTCAGTTTATTAAAAGACTAAATGTCTTTACCAGATGTGCCAATATATGTGTAAAGAGCTGTAGATAAATTATTTTAACTAGAAATTAAATTAAGATAATTGACTTCCCTGTGATCCATATGGAGATTTTCATATTGTATTTGTCACACTTTTGTCTCATTTAATTTTAACTGTGCTGTGTGTTGTTACAGTCAGTCATAAATGGCCTTAGACGTCTTGGACACAAAACTGGGAATTGGGCGTTCTTTGTAAATGTGGTCAACGCCTTGGAAAAGGAGAACGGCTGCATAGTTGCAGTGTCGGACAGCAGGAAGCTGGGAGTGTCAGCTGGATACTGATCATGAAGATCAAGCGTAACCTTCCACAAACGTCTTTTATTGGACGAACTGAGCCTTTAGGATTTGCGTCAGTGAATGTAGTGCAGCTCTGAAAAACAGAATGTGAATTATACTTTTTTTAATTTGCCTTTTAGGAAGAAATATGAAAGCACAGAAGTTGAGATCATTTAATCCATCTAACATGGAGATAAAAATGCTGGTAATGAACTCCACTTTTTTGTTACTAAAAAGTGACTAAATGTAGCCGCACGTCCATATAGTATTAGTCTAATACTATATAAAATTAAAGAAAATGAATCACTACCATGAACATATTTTAGATGAAGACAAATAAACATAATAAATGTATACTGTCCATCCAACACATTCCTCCTTTAGTTTGTTTTTTACATATATGTTACCTTGTGCAGCTACAGAACTGTGCAAAAGTTTAAAATCTATCCAATATTTATATTTATCTTTCAAAATCACAGATTTCATTGTGATGTAAAATCAGTATGGAGTGAAAGATCTCCAGGCTGTTTGGGGACAAATTTAGGCTCCAAATTCACTCGTTTACGACTAACTCGTGAAGTCTCAATTCAACAACTTTATCAATCGCTAATAAACAATTTCTGAAAGTCAGAGCTAAGAAGCAAAGATCTGACACAGAATGATGTTTCATTCATTACATTAGGTACATGCCTTAATGCTATTTTCTCAGATTCAATAGGACTGTGTCTGTTTCAGGTTGCTAGAAACCAAGTGCCTAAAGAAACTAGCTTCAGATTGTTTTATCTTCTCTGTCACATCACAAAACTTCCTCAGTCTATAAGTTTTGCAACACAGTACCAGCAATCCTAAAGAAAAAGAACAAACTAGTCTGAAACTGATTGTTGAAAGCAGCCAAAGACCGAAGAAATAAACTGAACAAACTTCACAATGTCTAAATCAAGAACAATTTTTCTCCTTTTAAAGGACATTTTTGAATAAATGAGGGGTGGTTTGAGACTTTTGCACAGTGCTGCGTTAGAGTTTAGAAACAGAAATGTTGAGATGCTATTTTCTAAAGTGCACTGCTACCCTTGTTCACATGAAATGGGTAAAAAAAGTTTCTGAAAGACTGACTTTGCAGTTGACACTTATCACTTTGCACTGTTGACCAATATTTACTCTGTCTGTTACAGGTAGCAACATAAATGTATTATTTTTCTATCTGAACTAGTAGATTTGTTGGTCCTTGCTACTACATATGAGCCAGTTAGTCTCTTAAAAAGGAAATTATGAGACACAAAAATCTTTTACTGTGACTTTTAGCATTTTACAGTATATGAGAGCCTTATGTTTCCAATGTTTTAAATTCAATATGCTGTAAAAAAAAATTATTTTTACTAAACCACTTTTTCACTTGTGTTTTGTTAGAAGTGTTTTTATAGACTTGTTCATGACTGTTCACTGTTTATGTTTGTTTTTTCACAATAAAAACTTTCTCTTGATTATTTTTTCAATATTTCCAGAAGCAAATAATTCAAGAGTTTTACACATTTCGGGAAAATCTTGATCACTCCAAGATGGACAGTTTTATAGCTCTGTGATTTTACACATTTGAAGCTTCAATTCCTTTTACTCCGACTCTACGTTTTAACAAAAGTGAATTGACAAATATTTTAGTTTTTTACTCCTGAGGGATGATAAAGTTCAGTGCCCTTTTCTTCAAATGAAGTAGCCATGTTTACAAGTGAGCATTTTAAATGTTTTGGAGATTTAAGTGAATCTACAGGATTCTGCTTTAAAGACTTTGAAACAACACTGGGGAATTATCAGCAATAATACTTCATATTTTCCAATTTAGTTTGGCTTTTTTGAGAGCAGAAGAGAGATTTTTAAAAAAATGTTATAACGGGATACGTTCTCAGTAGAGGAACTTATGAATTAGTGATGATTTCTTAAGTGGATTCTGCTCGGCTCCCCTCAGGCGCTCAGTGTGAGTTATGAGAACATGCAAATTTCACTCTCTGTGAAGTATCTCTGTCTTTGTTGAATGACAAATGAGTTAATTCTGATAAGCTTAGGCTTTTACAGATTTAGTGTCATAACATCAACTTCTTTCTTTGAGGCATAAAAACAAACAACAGCTTTAAAATCCACATAAGTCTCTATGCCAATTTTCACTTTAACTGCAGGAAGTTAAGTGCTCTGCTGATGACTGTATAGTTTTACCCTCATAGCCATTTTAAAGAAGCAAATTATTCCAACAACCGCTGTTTGATGCTTTTGTACGTACTTCTTTGCACATGTGTTGGTATTTTAATCGGCTTGGATGTAGTCCAAAGCAATAATTCAAGTTTAAATCGCATATGTGGAGACTGCAGTTTTTTTTCCCCTATTCCTCCAGGGTTGATAATTTAACCCTGTTAAAGTTGCACAACTCTGTTCATTTTTACTACAGTATGTGGATGTTGAACTCTGCCTAATTGGGCCTTCCAGGAAAATTTCAGTGTGCTGTGACAAGGTCACTGATGAATTCTACGTAAAAGAGAGAAATGCAGCACAGTGAAGCTGTGGGACTTGGTTTCAGCATTTTGTTCCAACATCTTGTACCTGCAACTTGATTAACTCCTAAAAAAATAAACGTAGAAGAAAATAGAGTCAAACTTTGCAGTCACAAATATTTTTTTTCTTTGTGTAGAATGTTTTTTATTTTTTTTGGTATGCTAAAAAAAAATGCAACCAAAGTTAATGCAACCAAAACTCAAAAAGTAGTAAAGTTGCACATTCTGTTGCTGCACTTTGCAGATTTTTATTTACT